>NW_028274843.1:1258366-1887550 GCF_037043125.1 Eumetopias jubatus
TGGAGGGGAGCCGGCTAGCCGTCACGGCACTAAGCTGGCCAAGATCCAATTGCTCAGGAACAGGAGCGCCATACTTCCCTTAGGACGGCAGCTCTTGCTTAGCACGGGAGCACGTTTGGACCTGGCCACCCGTCCCTGGGTGCTGGCTACGTGTGGGACAGCACAATGGCCTCTTATGGCAACCCAAGATCTTGGTAGAACAAAGGGCAAGGGGGGCGCCTGCGTGGCTCAGTCGCTTAAGTGTCTGCGTTCGGCTAATCTCAATATCACAAGATCCTGGAATCGAACCCTGCTTTGGAAATGCACGGTTGTAGAGCCGCTTTGGGAAACAGTGTGGAGCTTCCTCAGAAAATTAAAAACACAGCTACCTTATGACTCAGGAAATTGCTCTACGATGTATGAGTCCAAAGACACGGCTGTAGTGAAAAAAAGGGCCACATGCACCCCAATGGTCATAGCAGCAACGTCCACAACAGACAAACCGTGGAAAGAGCCGAGAGGCCCTTCAACAGATGAATGGAGAAAAATGATGTGTTCCTTCTCTAAAAGGGAATATTACTCAGCCATCAGAAAGAAGAATACCCAACTTTTGCATCAACAACGATGGGGCTGGGGGAGAGCATGCTAAATGAAATTGGCCAAGCAGAGAAAGCCAACATCATAGGGCTCACGGAGTTGTGTTACATAAGGAATAGCATGGAGGGCATTAGGTGACGGAAGGGAAAAATGAAGGGGTGCAAATCGGAGCGGGAGATGAACCATGAGAGAGTACGGACTCCAAGAAATGGGCAGTTTTAGAGGGCAGGGGTGGATGGATGATTTAACCTACTGGTGGGTATTAAGGAGGGCATGTATCGCATGGAGCACTGGGTGTTCTAGGAAAACAGGGAACCAGGGAACCCAGATCCAAAACGAATGTTGTACTCTATGTTGACTAACAATACAATGTATTAAAAGAACAAGAAATCGCTTCTCTCTTCATGACACAAGATGGTAGTTGAATGATGCATTCCCCCACGGTGTGGTATCTGAGAGTTAAGTAGGTGGCACCTTCCTTAGGCTTCCTCGCATACATCTGTAAGCATCTTATCTTCCTGAAACGAGAACGCTTCATGAAAAAAACTAAAGGTATTCAAACGACGAAGCTTGTCTACTAAACTCACAAACAACCCCAGAGCAACTAAAAGAAAGATACCTCTGTCCTATCCCGACCTCACGTGATCCTTGGGATCATCTCACGAGACTGAGGTTGAGATTGCACTCCAAATCCCATGAAATCTCATGGAATTGGGGCTCGATTTCACTCCACATCGCCTGAGGTCACAATGAGATCGGGCGAGATTTCAACAATTCTCGTGAGATAGCAGGGACCTTGGGCGAGATTACCCTGCAACGCTTGTGAGATCTCTTGACTTTGGGCGGGATTTTACTCCCCGCCTGCTGAGATCTCATCCAAACCTTGGAGACGTCAGTGCCCATCTCATGAGATCTCATGCATATTGAGCGAGATTTCAATCTCAATCTTGTGAGATCTCATGGACATCGGGCGAGATTTTACTCCAAATCTCGAGAGATCTCATCCCATCCCTGCAGACCTCAGTCCAAACCTCATGAATTGTCATGGACTTTGGGCGAGAGCTCAATCAAATGTCATGAGGTATCAATGACACGGGCGAGATGTCACTCCAAATCTCGTCCGATATCAGGGACCTTGGGCGAGATTTCAGTCCAACTATCGTGAGATCTCTTGGAATTCTAGAATATTTTACCCCAAGTCTCGTGAGATCTCATCCAAACCTTGGAGACTTTAGTGAAAATCTCGTGAGATCTCATGGATATTGAGCGAGATTTCAATCGAAATCCCACGAGATCGCATGGGCATCGGGTGAGATTTTATTCCGAATCTCGTGAGAGCTCATCCACAACTTGCAGACCTCAGTCCAAATCTCTTGAGATCTCATGGACATTGGTGGAGATTTCGCTCCAAATCTCGTGAGGTCCCAATGACATTGGGAGAGATTTCACTACAAATCTCGTGAGATATCAGCGATCTTGGGCGAGATTTCCATCCAAACCTCGTGAGGTCTCAATGACATCGGGCGAGGTTTCACTCAACTCTCGTGAGCTCAAAGGGACCTAGGGCGAGATTTCACTCCAACTCTCGTGAGAGCCTTTGGAATTCGGGGATCATTTCCTCCACGTGTCGTGAGATCTCATCCAACCCTTGGAGGCTTCAGTCCAAATCTCGTGAGATCTCACGATATTGAGGGAGAATTCACTCTATATCTCGTGAGAAATCATGGACATCAGGCGACATTAGTCCACATCTCGTTAGATCGTATGGGCATCGTGTGAGAATTCATTCCAAATCTCGTGATATGTCATGGACATTGGACGAGATTTCACCCCAAATATCGTGTGGTCTTAATGACCTCGGGCAGATTTCACTCCAAATCTCGTGAGATATCAGGTACAACTGTGGGCGAGCTTTCCATCTAAATCTCGTGAGATCTCATAGACATCGGGCGAGATTTGCCAGCAAATCTCCTGAGATCTCATGGACATCGGTTCCGATTTCACTCCAAATCGGATGAGCTCTCATGGAATTAAGGCGAGAATTCACTCCAAAACTCCTGAGGTCAAAATGAGATCGGGCGAGATTTCACTACAAGTCTCGTGAGATCTCAGGGACCTTGGGTGAGATTTCACAGCAGCTCTCGTGAGATCTCTTGAAGTTGGGAGAGATTTTACTCCCAGTCTTGTGAGATCTGCTCCAAAGCTTAGGGACGTCAGTGCCAATCTCGTGAGATCGCATGGCTATTGAGCGAGATTTCAATCGAAATATCGTGAGACTGATGGGCATCGGGTGAGATTTTACTCCATATGTCGTGAGATCTCAGGGACATTCGGGTGAGATTTCACTCCGAATATCCTGAGGTCACAATGACATCGGGCGAGATTTCACTACAGATGTCTTGAGATATCAGGGACCATGGGCGAGATTTCACTCCAAATCTCGTGAGATCTCTTGGGATTCAGCTGAGAATTGACCCCATTTCTCGTGTGCTCTCTTCCAAATTTGGAGACCTCAGTCCAAATCTCTTGAGACCTCATGGAAAATAGGTGAGATTTCACTCTAAATTTCGTGAATCTCATGGTCCTTGGGCGAGATTGGACTCCAAAACTCGGAGGGGTCACGGACATCGGGCGAGAATTCCCACGAAATCCCGTGAGATGCCATGGACTTTGGGTGAGATTTCTCTCCAAATCTCGTGAGATCTCTTGGCCTTTGGTCGAGATTTTACTCCAGGGCCCGTGAGATCTCATCCAAAATTGGAGAGGTCAGTGCCATTCTCCTGAGATCTCATGGATATTGAGTGAGGATTCGATCTAAATCTCGTGAGATCTCCTGGACTTCGGCTGAGTTTCCACTCCAAGTCTCGTGAGATCTCATGGATATTGGGCGAGCCTGCACTCCAAATCGAAGGAGGGTCCAATGACATCAGGCGAGATTTCCACAAATCTCGTGAGTTATCAGGGACCTTGCTGGAGATTTCAGTCCAAATCTCATGAGTTCTCAATGACATGGGGTGAGATGTCATTGCAAATCTTGTGAGATATCTGGGAACTTGTGCGGGATTTCACTCCAACTCTGCTGAGGTCTCTTGTTATTTGGGCGAGAGTTTACTCCAAGTCTTGTGAGATCTCATCCAACCTTGGGGACGTCAGTGCCAATCTCGCGAGATCTCATCGATATTGAGGGAGATTTAATCTAAATCTCGTGAGATCTCATGGACATTGGGCGAGATTTCACTCCAAATCTCCTGAGGTCACAATCACAGTGGGCGAGATTTCCCCACAAATCACGTGAGCTATCAGGGCGAGATTTCTATCCAAATCTCGTGAGATCTCAATGACATCGGGGGAGATACATTCCAAATCTCTTGAGATATCAGGGACCTTGGGTGAGATTTCACTCCAACTCTCGTGCGGTCTCATGGCCTTTGGGCGAGATGTTACTCCCATCCCATTAAATCTCATCCAAACCTTGGAGGCGTCAATGCCCACCTCGTGAGTTCTCATGGGTATGAGCGAGTTTTCCATCTAAATCTCGTGTGATCTCATGGATATCGGGCGAGATTTCCCTCCCAATCTCGTGAGATCTCATGGACATTGGGCGAGATTTCACTCCCAACTCCTGAGGTCCCAATGACTTCGGGCGAGATTTCACTACATATCTCGTAATATTCGGGGACCTTGGGCGAGATTTCCATCCAAATCTCGTGAGGTCTCAATGACATCGCGTGAGATGTCACTACAAATCTCGTGAGATAGCAGGGAGTTTGGGCGAGATTTCACTCCAGCTCTCATGAGGCCTCTTGGACGTCGAGTGAGATTTGATTCCACGTCTCGGAGATCTCATCCAAACCTTGGAGAATTCAGTCCAAATCTCGTGAGATCTCATGGATATGGAGCGACATGTCAATCTATATCTCGTGGGATCTCATGACATCAGCAGGGATTTTACTCCAAATCTCGTGGGATCTCACGGATATCGGTTGAGATTTCTCTCCAAATCTCGTGAGATCATGGGCCTTGGGCGAGATTTCACTCCAAATCTCTTGAGGTCACAATGACATGGGGCGAGATTTCACTATAATTCTCTTGAGCTATCAGGGGACTTGGGCAAGATTTCACCACAAATCTCGTGAGATATCAGGGACCTTGCGTGATATTTCACTCCCAATCTCGTGAGGTACCAATGACATCGGGCGAGAATTCAGTATAAATCCCTTGAGATATCAGGCGCCTTGTTTGAGATTTTACTCCAACTCTCGTGAGATCTCTTGTAGTTTGGGCAAGAGTTCAATCCAACTCTCGTGAGCTCTCTTGGAACTGGGGCTATTTGACTCCAAGTCTCGTGAGATCTCATCCAGACCTTGGAGACTTCCGTCGAAATGTCGTGAGATCTCATGGATATTGAGCGAGATTTCCGTCTATATCTCGTGAGACCTCATGGACCTCAGGCGAAAATTTACTCCAAATTCCGTGAAATCGCATGGACATCGGCTGAGATTTCACTCCAAATATCTTGGGATCTCAAGGACATTGGGCGAGATTTCACTCCAAACCTCCTTGAGGTCACAGGGACATCGGGCGAGATTTCACTACAAATGTCGTGAGATATCATGGACTTTGGGTGAGATTTGTCTCCCAATGTCGTGAGATCCCTTGGACTTTGGGTGCGATTTGACTCCAGGTCTCGTGAGATCTCATCCAAAACATGGAGACGTCAGTGCCATTCTAATGAGATCTCATGGATATTGAGTGAGTATTCAATCTACATCTCGTGAGATCTCATGGATATCGGGCGAGTTTTGACACCAAATCTCGTGAGATCTCATGGACCTCGGGTGAGATTTCAGTCCAAATCTCATGAGATCTCATGGATATTGGGCGAGACTTCACTCCAAATCTCCTGTGGTCCTAATGACATCAGGCGAGATTGCAAGAAATCTCGTGAGATATCAGGGCCCTCGGTCGAGATTTCAGTCCAAATCTCGTGAGGTCTCAATGACATTGGGCGAGATTTCGTTACAAATCTCGTGAGATATCAGGGACCTGGGCGAGATTTCCCTCCAACTCTCGTGAAGTCTCTTGGTCTTTGGGCGAGATTTTACTCCAAATCTTGTGAGATCTCATTCAAACCTTGGAGACGTCAGTGCCAATCTCGTGAGATCTCATGGCTATTGATGGAGATGTCATCTAAATCTCGGGAGATCTCAAGGACATCAGGCGAGATTTTCCTCCAAATCTTGGGAGATCTTTAGGACGTCGGGTAAGATATCTCTCCAAAAGTCGTGAGATGATGGGCCTTGGGCGAGATTTCACTCCAAATCTCCTCAGGTCACAATGACATCGGGCGAGATTTCACTCCAAATCTCAAGAGATCAAAGGGACCTTGGGCAAGATTTCACTCCCAATCTCGTGAGATATCAGCGGCCTTGGGCGAGATTTCACTCTCAATCTTGTGAGATCTCTTGGAATTCGGGCGAGAATTTACTCCAAGTCTCGTGAGATCCAATCCAAACCTTGGGGACTTCAGTCCAAATCTCCTGAGATCTCCTGGACATTGTGCGAGATTTCAATCCAAATCTCGTGAGGTCTCCATGATATCGGACGAGACTTCACACCAATTCTCGTGAGATCTCATGGACATCGGCTGAGATTTCACCCCAAATCTCCCGAGGTCACAATGACTTGGGCGAGATTTCAGACCAAACCCCGTCAGATTTCAGCGAACTTGGGCGAAATATCCATCCAAATCTCGTGAGGTCTCAATGATATCGGGCGAGATGTCACTACACTCTCGTGAGATAAAAAGGGACCTTGGGCGAGATTTCACTCCAACTCTCGTGAGATCTCTTGGAATTCGGGGATATTTTCCTCCAAGTCTGGTGAGGGCTCATCCAAACCTCGGAGACTTCCGTCCAAATCTCGTGAGATCTCATGGATATTGCGTGAGATTTCAATTGAAATCTCATGAGATCTCATGGACATCGGGTGAGTTTTACTCCAAATCTCGTCAGATCTCATCCAAAATATGCAGACCTCAGTCCAAATCTCGTGAGATCTCCTGGACATTGGGCGAGATTTCAATCCAAATCTCGTGAGATCTCAATGAGATCGGGTGAGGTTTCACTCCAAATCTCGTGAGATCTCTTGGACTTTGGGCCAGATTTTAGTCCACATCTCCTGAGATCTCATCCAAACCTTGGAGACGTCACTGCCAATCTCGTGACATCTCATGGATATTGAGCGTTATTTCAATCTAAACCTTCTGAGATCTCATAGATATGGGCCGAGAGTTTACTCCAAATCTCATGAGATCGCCTGGACACCACGTGAGATTTCACTCCGACTCTCCTGAGGTCACAATGACATCGGGCGAGATTTCAGTACAAATCTCGTGAGATATCAGGGACCTTGGGCGAGATTTCACTCTCGATCTCGTGAGATCCCTTGGAATTCAGGTGAGATTTACTCCAAGTCTCGTGAGCTCTTTTCCAAATTTGGAGACCTCAGTCCAAATCTCTTGAGACCTCATGGACAAGAGGTGAGATTTCGCACTAAATTTCGTGACGCTCTAAATCTTTCGAGACACTCTAAATCTCATGGTCATTGGGCGGCGAGATTTTACTCCGAATCTCATGAGAGGTCATGGACATCGGGCGAGAATTTCCTCCAAATCACGTGAGATGGTACAGACTTCAGGCGAGATTTTCCTCCACATCTCGTGAGATCTCATGGACCTTGGGTGAGATTTCAATCCAAATCGTGAGATCTCTTGGAGACTGGAGACTGGAGTCCAAGTCTCATGAGATCTCACCCAAACCTGGCAGACTTCAGTGCCAATCTCGTGAGATCTCATGGATATGGAGTGAGATTTCACTCTAAATCTCGTGAGATCTCATGGCCATCGGGCGAGATTTTACTCCACATCTCGTGAGATCTCATCACGCCTTGGAGAACTCCGTCCAAATCTCGTGAGATGTCATGGTTCCTGCGAGAGACTTCACTGTAAAACTCGTGAGATCTCATGGACATCGGTCGAGATTTTCCTTGCAATCTCTTGAGATTTCCTGGACATCGGGTGAGATCTCATGGACATCGGGGGCGAAATCACTCCACAACTCGTGAGATGTCATGGACATCGGGTGAGATTTGCCTCCAAATCTCGTGTGATCTCTTCCAAATCTCACTGGAACAGGAACCAGCAATTGTGGTCTAGGGCTCACACCTGTTGAAAGGGTAGCTAAACAGCACGCCACAGGTGTTGCGTAGTAAGAAGGGCAAGTGTTGGCATGATCACCGAGTATTATCGGCAAGTAAGGAAACATTGTTGAGCACTTCGACGGAATCCTAGGATATTCTATATGCTGTCAAACTGAAAAAAAAAACAACAATAAAAAATAAAAACTAAACCGATGAACCTAAGGGAATGGAAGGAAAAATCAAAGAAGACAAAACTAGAGAGGAAGACAAACCGTAAGAGAGTCATTTCTCTCCGAAACAAAGTGAGGGTTGCTGGAAGCAAGGTGGGTGAGGAATGGGGAAATTGGGGCATGGGCATTTAGGAGAGTACTTGGAAATAGCACTGGGTGCTATATGCAACCGATGAATCGCTCAATTCTCCCCCTGAACCTAGAAATATTCTCTAGGTTAAATTGGTTGTATTTAAATCGGTTTTCTTAGAAGATCTGTTAACATTTGGAGTCCCGAGGCACTCGAAGTTGCCCAACGGAGGGGGTTTATATATAGGCTCTGCCATGGGTGTTAAGAAGGAGCTCTCCTTATTTCTGGGCTCCAAGAAAATGAAGTTACACCTCTCATTCGTGGACTTGTCCCATTTCCTTTTCAATTGTGGATTTTTGGCCATACATCCAGACATTTCCAAAACCTTGTGGAATTCCTAAGTTTAGCTTTACATGCAAGGAGGCAGGGGCTTTTCCTCCCATAGGCATTAGACAGGGACTGTTGGAAAGTTCACATCCATGTCCTGTGCAAGGAGAGAGTCTCAGGGTCTGCTATCCTAAAGGAAGATTGCCCTATTGCTCCTGAGCTGCTTCTGAGCTCTAGGGGCATAAGCCTGCTGAATGGTAGCCAGCTTATACTTCTGCCCTAGATGATTGAGGTGCCATCATGCTGAAGATTAGACAAGAAGCAGCACAGTACGAGCCCTTTCAAGGAATACTACACCGAAAGCCTGCTTTCGAACACATGTACATCAGCCAAGAGGACAAAACCGTCACCCTCATTTGCTTCTGTGCCTATCCGTGCACGGTAAGGGCCTTTGGAAAAACAGAAAACAAAACCAAGGTCAGATTCTCCGCTTTCTGAAGGAGGAATGCCGGCCTCTGAATGCCAGCGCCCCCAAGTGCAGGGCAGGAACTTTGACCTTGGCCCAAGCCGACAGGTGTAACATTTCCCTGCAGTGACTGCTTGCCAGCTGACTGGGCTTTCTTCACGTTATCGCATTCTCATCGCTAATGAAGAACTTTAGCCTTCCATGCATCATTTTCCACCCTTTCGCTCTTTTTCAATCTACGTTTGCCCTGGACGTCATTCAGATCCAGTGTCTCAGAGAAAGAGCCTCTATTGAAGCAGGTCCAGCTAGGTCCTTGTGACCGTGGGAGAGATTGGGGCACGTTGCCCCTTGGAACGGGCTTTCAGAACTATGGGGATCTCAGAGGTGAAGACATTTGCAAGTGCCCTGGGAGTCATGTTTCTGTGTAGGCTTGGCGCCAGGTTTTTAGAGGGCCTGGGCCTCATTTCTTGGCTAAAAGGAAATGAAGTGACACACCTCATTCCCAGATGTACCCTAGTCCCAATTTTATTATCAACTTTCGGCCTTCACTGGAATCATTTCCATGCCCTTGCCGATTCTTTTTAAATTTAGAGCTGGTTTACACACGGCGTGGAGGGCATTCTACCCAGGTAGCCAGCACACAACGACCGGTCGTGAGTTCCTACTGCAGTGCTGTGCTCAGTCAGCCTCTCCTTATCTGATAGCCCAAAGGAAAGGAAAGGTGGCTCTTCTGTCCTTGACCTTGAGATGCCCTCCTTTTGAGGAACAGGACGTTAACCCATATGCTGCATGCTTGAGCATCTGGTGAGTTCAGAAGTTGCCCTTTCAAGGACTATAGCACCAAAGCTTGCCTGCAAAACCTTGAGCATCAGCTGGGAGACCTATTAGTAGAGCTGAATGACTGTAGCCTCCATCCATTCATGGGAAGGGCAAAACAACAACAAGCACAACCTCCACAACCACCACAACGACACTACCACCAAATTTCGCTCTCATTCGGAAGGAAGAATGCCGAGTTCTTGGTGACAGGGCTCCCAGGTCTAGGCCATGGTTTCCCTTTCCCCAAGCCCACAGTTGTTTCTCATTCCTGGGAATGAAAATTGGGTTGCGTGGAGATGGGCCTAGTCACCTCAATCAGAACAGGTTGTCTCATCGCATCTCTAAGAAACACATTTGGCCCAGCATATACCCACTTCCACCCTCTTGCTCTTTTTCTGCCGAGGTTCCCCCTGTGGGCCTTCTGCTCCAGTGTTTCAGAGCAATATCCTGTTCATTCAGCTAGAGGATCTGGAAGATTCTTCGTGACTGAGGGGACGTGATGGCCACAGAGCCCCCTGGAAATGCTGTTCAGAACTCTGTTGGCCTGAGGAGGCGTAAGGCATTGGAGGCTTGCAAGCCGTGAATGTCTGTGCGTAGGCTTGGCCAGAGGACTCCTTTATTGCGGAAGGGGAATAAATTAGATGTCTCATTACAGATTTAGCTCACTTAAAAGGCCCTGCTTAGATACATTCCTGTAGGCTCGGGGATTGTCTATCTGGCTCATGGTTCACCTTCCAACTGGAAGGTGCTTTTCCTCACAGCAGCGCCTAGGGATTCCTGGGGAGTTCCATGGCCCTCTTATCCCTGATCTTGTTGTGTGGCTGCCTTGGGTAAGTGTGTAGAGCCGTAGAAAAGGCACCTCCCTCCCTGGCTCTGTGAGATGCTTCCGTTCTGGAAAACCTAGTTTGAAAAAGCGTTCAAAGGAATGGAAACGGACAGAGAGGCAATGTGGACTTTCCTAGAGTTGAGATAGAACAATATTGTGACTAAAATACCTAGCAAAATCTGTTAGTTTCCGGGATAGGAAAGGCCTGTTGGCTTTGGCAATGGGAAACCTCCAGGGCCTCACCCTGGGAGCCAAAGAAGCAAGAGGCCTTCATTCTTCCTTCCTAAAGAGCGGGAAACCTTCTGGAATCGGATGTCACTCCTGCTGCCTTTCCGTCTGTGGCGGGGAGGGGGGACACAAAATAAGCCCCGAAACGCTTTAGTGTTAGCAGACTGGTTCTCCCAGCTGATGATGCATTTGGAAGTAGCCATTGGAGGAGCATTCCTGGCACGAGCTCCTTTTAGAATGAAGAGGTCCCAGAGCATAGCGCACATGTGTCCACTGTCTGCCCTTCCATACGAAGGCATCTCTGGCAGCCAGGGGAGGGAGACAAGCTGGCTGCCAACCACAGCATTTCAAAGATCAGGACAAGATCCAAGCACTCAGGGGCAGAAGGGGAAACTTTCCTTTCGGCTCTCAGACACATTGCTCTCCCCTAGCCCAGGATCTCAATGGGAAATTGCCATCAACCCTGGGAGTTTGGTGGACACACGGCTTGTGAGATGCCACCCAGAGTATTCTTCCATGTGAAACAACGTAGCTACCAAAACGGCAAGAGGATGGGATGGCTTCCAGGAAAACCAAAGATCAACAGTTCCAATGGGAATGGAAGTTATGTGGGACTGAGTTGTCTAACTTCAGCTCCCCTTGCCCCAGAAATGGAGGCAAGCTCCCTCCCAAATCCTCTGGCCATGCCTACACCCAATCTTTTCAGCTTTCCCCAAGGAGAGGGAAGCTTCTGACATTGGAGGTTTTCCGCCATTTCCATCAGTGCCTTGAGGCAGCAGTGATTCAGGGGAACCAGAGTGCAACTCTCAGCTGCGGATCAAAAGTTTCGAATGGGTGTATGGAGCATTATTCCTTGAAGAAAGCTATTTCTGCCCTGAAAAGGCCCTGGAGCAGAGTAGGCCGTGCCCAAGCCATCTGATCTTGAGAGAGAAGGCATCTCAAAGAGCCAGGAGCTAGTAGGGCAAGCTAGACCCCCATCTCCGTGCGTCTTCAGCTGGCCAATTCCCAAGGGCTCAGGGCCAGAAGGGTAAACTTTTCTTTCAAATAGTAAACTCTGATTGTCTTATCTTAGGACAGGTTCAGACTGGGAACTCACCACCAATCCCTGGGTGCTCTAAAGGTGAGTCACAACACCTTGGCCCATGAAGATGCCCGAAGCCCTTGTTCGACAGACAGGCAAGGCTATGGGAAACACTACAAAGAGTGCCAGAGTCCCATGTCAACCGCAAATGGGACACATAGTGACTAGCACACTCTCCTAACAGGTTGGCAGGTTTGGGAAGAAGAATCAGCTGTGGACTTGTGTTAAGGGAAACTGCCATGTGCCACCCCACGAAAGCTTTAGCTAGAGGCCTGTCTTCCTCCTCCATAAAGGGAACGGATGCTTTTGGTGCTAACTGTTATTTGCCCTTTTCCATCAGGGGTAGATATAGCAGTGATTCAGGGCTAGCCTGTTGGTTCTGCCACTTGAAGACCAAGGTTTGGGAACTGTTCTCGGTGCCGTATTTCTTGAAATATTTTGTTTCTGCCCTGACCAGGTCCAGGAAAATGCTGTCCTTCTGGTGATGGTCTGTTCTTCAAAATGAAGACATCTCAATCATCCAGGGGATGGAGGGGAGCCGGCTAGCCGTCACGGCACTAAGCTGGCCAAGATCCAATTGCTCAGGAACAGGAGCGCCATACTTCCCTTAGGACGGCAGCTCTTGCTTAGCACGGGAGCACGTTTGGACCTGGCCACCCGTCCCTGGGTGCTGGCTACGTGTGGGACAGCACAATGGCCTCTTATGGCAACCCAAGATCTTGGTAGAACAAAGGGCAAGGGGGGCGCCTGCGTGGCTCAGTCGCTTAAGTGTCTGCGTTCGGCTAATCTCAATATCACAAGATCCTGGAATCGAACCCTGCTTTGGAAATGCACGGTTGTAGAGCCGCTTTGGGAAACAGTGTGGAGCTTCCTCAGAAAATTAAAAACACAGCTACCTTATGACTCAGGAAATTGCTCTACGATGTATGAGTCCAAAGACACGGCTGTAGTGAAAAAAAGGGCCACATGCACCCCAATGGTCATAGCAGCAACGTCCACAACAGACAAACCGTGGAAAGAGCCGAGAGGCCCTTCAACAGATGAATGGAGAAAAATGATGTGTTCCTTCTCTAAAAGGGAATATTACTCAGCCATCAGAAAGAAGAATACCCAACTTTTGCATCAACAACGATGGGGCTGGGGGAGAGCATGCTAAATGAAATTGGCCAAGCAGAGAAAGCCAACATCATAGGGCTCACGGAGTTGTGTTACATAAGGAATAGCATGGAGGGCATTAGGTGACGGAAGGGAAAAATGAAGGGGTGCAAATCGGAGCGGGAGATGAACCATGAGAGAGTACGGACTCCAAGAAATGGGCAGTTTTAGAGGGCAGGGGTGGATGGATGATTTAACCTACTGGTGGGTATTAAGGAGGGCATGTATCGCATGGAGCACTGGGTGTTCTAGGAAAACAGGGAACCAGGGAACCCAGATCCAAAACGAATGTTGTACTCTATGTTGACTAACAATACAATGTATTAAAAGAACAAGAAATCGCTTCTCTCTTCATGACACAAGATGGTAGTTGAATGATGCATTCCCCCACGGTGTGGTATCTGAGAGTTAAGTAGGTGGCACCTTCCTTAGGCTTCCTCGCATACATCTGTAAGCATCTTATCTTCCTGAAACGAGAACGCTTCATGAAAAAAACTAAAGGTATTCAAACGACGAAGCTTGTCTACTAAACTCACAAACAACCCCAGAGCAACTAAAAGAAAGATACCTCTGTCCTATCCCGACCTCACGTGATCCTTGGGATCATCTCACGAGACTGAGGTTGAGATTGCACTCCAAATCCCATGAAATCTCATGGAATTGGGGCTCGATTTCACTCCACATCGCCTGAGGTCACAATGAGATCGGGCGAGATTTCAACAATTCTCGTGAGATAGCAGGGACCTTGGGCGAGATTACCCTGCAACGCTTGTGAGATCTCTTGACTTTGGGCGGGATTTTACTCCCCGCCTGCTGAGATCTCATCCAAACCTTGGAGACGTCAGTGCCCATCTCATGAGATCTCATGCATATTGAGCGAGATTTCAATCTCAATCTTGTGAGATCTCATGGACATCGGGCGAGATTTTACTCCAAATCTCGAGAGATCTCATCCCATCCCTGCAGACCTCAGTCCAAACCTCATGAATTGTCATGGACTTTGGGCGAGAGCTCAATCAAATGTCATGAGGTATCAATGACACGGGCGAGATGTCACTCCAAATCTCGTCCGATATCAGGGACCTTGGGCGAGATTTCAGTCCAACTATCGTGAGATCTCTTGGAATTCTAGAATATTTTACTCCAAGTCTCGTGAGATCTCATCCAAACCTTGGAGACTTTAGTGAAAATCTCGTGAGATCTCATGGATATTGAGCGAGATTTCAATCGAAATCCCACGAGATCGCATGGGCATCGGGTGAGATTTAATTCCGAATCTCGTGAGAGCTCATCCACAACTTGCAGACCTCAGTCCAAATCTCTTGAGATCTCATGGACATTGGTGGAGATTTCACTCCAAATCTCGTGAGGTCCCAATGACATTGGGAGAGATTTCACTACAAATCTCGTGAGATATCAGCGATCTTGGGCGAGATTTCCATCCAAACCTCGTGAGGTCTCAATGACATCGGGCGAGGTTTCACTCAACTCTCCTGAGCTCAAAGGGACCTAGGGCGAGATTTCACTCCAACTCTCGTGAGAGCCTTTGGAATTCGGGGATCATTTCCTCCAAGTGTCGTGAGATCTCATCCAACCCTTGGAGGCTTCAGTCCAAATCTCGTGAGATCTCACGATATTGAGGGAGAATTCACTCTATATCTCGTGAGAAATCATGGACATCAGGCGACATTAGTCCACATCTCGTTAGATCGTATGGGCATCGTGTGAGAATTCATTCCAAATCTCGTGATATGTCATGGACATTGGATGAGATTTCACCCCAAATATCGTGTGGTCTTAATGACCTCGGGCAGATTTCACTCCAAATCTCGTGAGATATCAGGTACAACTGTGGGCGAGCTTTCCATCTAAATCTCGTGAGATCTCATAGACATCGGGCGAGATTTGCCAGCAAATCTCCTGAGATCTCATGGACATCGGTTCCGATTTCACTCCAAATCGGATGAGCTCTCATGGAATTAAGGCGAGAATTCACTCCAAAACTCCTGAGGTCAAAATGAGATCGGGCGAGATTTCACTACAAGTCTCGTGAGATCTCAGGGACCTTGGGTGAGATTTCACAGCAGCTCTCGTGAGATCTCTTGAAGTTGGGAGAGATTTTACTCCCAGTCTTGTGAGATCTGCTCCAAAGCTTAGGGACGTCAGTGCCAATCTCGTGAGATCGCATGGCTATTGAGCGAGATTTCAATCGAAATATCGTGAGACTGATGGGCATCGGGTGAGATTTTACTCCATATGTCGTGAGATCTCAGGGACATTCGGGTGAGATTTCACTCCGAATATCCTGAGGTCACAATGACATCGGGCGAGATTTCACTACAGATGTCTTGAGATATCAGGGACCATGGGCGAGATTTCACTCCAAATCTCGTGAGATCTCTTGGGATTCAGCTGAGAATTGACCCCATTTCTCGTGTGCTCTCTTCCAAATTTGGAGACCTCAGTCCAAATCTCTTGAGATCTCATGGAAAATAGGTGAGATTTCACTCTAAATTTCGTGAATCTCATGGTCCTTGGGCGAGATTGGACTCCAAAACTCGGAGGGGTCACAGGCATCGGGCGAGAATTCCCACGAAATCCCGTGAGATGCCATGGACTTTGGGTGAGATTTCTCTCCAAATCTCGTGAGATCTCTTGGCCTTTGGTCGAGATTTTACTCCAGGGCCCGTGAGATCTCATCCAAAATTGGAGAGGTCAGTGCCATTCTCCTGAGATCTCATGGATATTGAGTGAGGATTCGATCTAAATCTCGTGAGATCTCCTGGACTTCGGCTGAGTTTCCACTCCAAGTCTCGTGAGATCTCATGGATATTGGGCGAGCCTGCACTCCAAATCGAAGGAGGGTCCAATGACATCAGGCGAGATTTCCACAAATCTCGTGAGTTATCAGGGACCTTGCTGGAGATTTCAGTCCAAATCTCATGAGTTCTCAATGACATGGGGTGAGATGTCATTGCAAATCTTGTGAGATATCTGGGAACTTGTGCGGGATTTCACTCCAACTCTGCTGAGGTCTCTTGTTATTTGGGCGAGAGTTTACTCCAAGTCTTGTGAGATCTCATCCAACCTTGGGGACGTCAGTGCCAATCTCGCGAGATCTCATCGATATTGAGGGAGATTTAATCTAAATCTCGTGAGATCTCATGGACATTGGGCGAGATTTCACTCCAAATCTCCTGAGGTCACAATCACAGTGGGCGAGATTTCCCCACAAATCACGTGAGCTATCAGGGCGAGATTTCTATCCAAATCTCGTGAGATCTCAATGACATCGGGGGAGATACATTCCAAATCTCTTGAGATATCAGGGACCTTGGGTGAGATTTCACTCCAACTCTCGTGCGGTCTCATGGCCTTTGGGCGAGATGTTACTCCCATCCCATTAAATCTCATCCAAACCTTGGAGGCGTCAATGCCCACCTCGTGAGTTCTCATGGATATGAGCGAGTTTTCCATCTAAATCTCGTGTGATCTCATGGATATCGGGCGAGATTTCCCTCCCAATCTCGTGAGATCTCATGGACATTGGGCGAGATTTCACTCCCACCTCCTGAGGTCACAATGACTTCGGGTGAGATTTCACTACATATCTCGTAATATTCGGGGACCTTGGGCGAGATTTCCATCCAAATCTCGTGAGGTCTCAATGACATCGCGTGAGATGTCACTACAAATCTCGTGAGATAGCAGGGAGTTTGGGCGAGATTTCACTCCAGCTCTCATGAGGCCTCTTGGACGTCGAGTGAGATTTGATTCCACGTCTCGGAGATCTCATCCAAACCTTGGAGAATTCAGTCCAAATCTCGTGAGATCTCATGGATATGGAGCGACATGTCAATCTATATCTCGTGGGATCTCATGACATCAGCAGGGATTTTACTCCAAATCTCGTGGGATCTCACGGATATCGGTTGAGATTTCTCTCCAAATCTCGTGAGATCATGGGCCTTGGGCGAGATTTCACTCCAAATCTCTTGAGGTCACAATGACATGGGGCGAGATTTCACTATAATTCTCTTGAGCTATCAGGGGACTTGGGCAAGATTTCACCACAAATCTCGTGAGATATCAGGGACCTTGCGTGATATTTCACTCCCAATCTCGTGAGGTACCAATGACATCGGGCGAGAATTCAGTATAAATCCCTTGAGATATCAGGCGCCTTGTTTGAGATTTTACTCCAACTCTCGTGAGATCTCTTGTAGTTTGGGCAAGAGTTCACTCCAACTCTCGTGAGCTCTCTTGGAACTGGGGCTATTTGACTCCAAGTCTCGTGAGATCTCATCCAGACCTTGGAGACTTCCGTCGAAATGTCGTGAGATCTCATGGATATTGAGCGAGATTTCCGTCTATATCTCGTGAGACCTCATGGACCTCAGGCGAAAATTTACTCCAAATTCCGTGAAATCGCATGGACATCGGCTGAGATTTCACTCCAAATATCTTGGGATCTCAAGGACATTGGGCGAGATTTCACTCCAAACCTCCTTGAGGTCACAGGGACATCGGGCGAGATTTCACTACAAATGTCGTGAGATATCATGGACTTTGGGTGAGATTTGTCTCCCAATGTCGTGAGATCCCTTGGACTGTGGGTGCGATTTGACTCCAGGTCTCGTGAGATCTCATCCAAAACATGGAGACGTCAGTGCCATTCTAATGAGATCTCATGGATATTGAGTGAGTATTCAATCTACATCTCGTGAGATCTCATGGATATCGGGCGAGTTTTGACACCAAATCTCGTGAGATCTCATGGACCTCGGGTGAGATTTCAGTCCAAATCTCATGAGATCTCATGGATATTGGGCGAGACTTCACTCCAAATCTCCTGTGGTCCTAATGACATCAGGCGAGATTGCAAGAAATCTCGTGAGATATCAGGGCCCTCGGTCGAGATTTCAGTCCAAATCTCGTGAGGTCTCAATGACATTGGGCGAGATTTCGTTACAAATCTCGTGAGATATCAGGGACCTGGGCGAGATTTCCCTCCAACTCTCGTGAAGTCTCTTGGTCTTTGGGCGAGATTTTACTCCAAGTCTTGTGAGATCTCATTCAAACCTTGGAGACGTCAGTGCCAATCTCGTGAGATCTCATGGCTATTGATGGAGATGTCATCTAAATCTCGGGAGATCTCAAGGACATCAGGCGAGATTTTCCTCCAAATCTTGGGAGATCTTTAGGACGTCGGGTAAGATATCTCTCCAAAAGTCGTGAGATGATGGGCCTTGGGCGAGATTTCACTCCAAATCTCCTCAGGTCACAATGACATCGGGCGAGATTTCACTCCAAATCTCAAGAGATCAAAGGGACCTTGGGCAAGATTTCACTCCCAATCTCGTGAGATATCAGCGGCCTTGGGCGAGATTTCACTCTCAATCTTGTGAGATCTCTTGGAATTCGGGCGAGAATTTACTCCAAGTCTCGTGAGATCCAATCCAAACCTTGGGGACTTCAGTCCAAATCTCCTGAGATCTCCTGGACATTGTGCGAGATTTCAATCCAAATCTCGTGAGGTCTCCATGATATCGGACGAGACTTCACACCAATTCTCGTGAGATCTCATGGACATCGGCTGAGATTTCACCCCAAATCTCCCGAGGTCACAATGACTTGGGCGAGATTTCAGACCAAACCCCGTCAGATTTCAGCGAACTTGGGCGAAATATCCATCCAAATCTCGTGAGGTCTCAATGATATCGGGCGAGATGTCACTACACTCTCGTGAGATAAAAAGGGACCTTGGGCGAGATTTCACTCCAACTCTCGTGAGATCTCTTGGAATTCGGGGATATTTTCCTCCAAGTCTGGTGAGGGCTCATCCAAACCTCGGAGACTTCCGTCCAAATCTCGTGAGATCTCATGGATATTGCGTGAGATTTCAATTGAAATCTCATGAGATCTCATGGACATCGGGTGAGTTTTACTCCAAATCTCGTCAGATCTCATCCAAAATATGCAGACCTCAGTCCAAATCTCGTGAGATCTCCTGGACATTGGGCGAGATTTCAATCCAAATCTCGTGAGATCTCAATGAGATCGGGTGAGGTTTCACTCCAAATCTCGTGAGATCTCTTGGACTTTGGGCCAGATTTTAGTCCACATCTCCTGAGATCTCATCCAAACCTTGGAGACGTCACTGCCAATCTCGTGACATCTCATGGATATTGAGCGTTATTTCAATCTAAACCTTCTGAGATCTCATAGATATGGGCCGAGAGTTTACTCCAAATCTCATGAGATCGCCTGGACACCACGTGAGATTTCACTCCGACTCTCCTGAGGTCACAATGACATCGGGCGAGATTTCAGTACAAATCTCGTGAGATATCAGGGACCTTGGGCGAGATTTCACTCTCGATCTCGTGAGATCCCTTGGAATTCAGGTGAGATTTGCTCCAAGTCTCGTGAGCTCTTTTCCAAATTTGGAGACCTCAGTCCAAATCTCTTGAGACCTCATGGACAAGAGGTGAGATTTCGCACTAAATTTCGTGACGCTCTAAATCTTTCGAGACACTCTAAATCTCATGGTCATTGGGCGGCGAGATTTTACTCCGAATCTCATGAGAGGTCATGGACATCGGGCGAGAATTTCCTCCAAATCACGTGAGATGGTACAGACTTCAGGCGAGATTTTCCTCCACATCTCGTGAGATCTCATGGACCTTGGGTGAGATTTCAATCCAAATCGTGAGATCTCTTGGACCATGGTTGAGACTGGAGTCCAAGTCTCATGAGATCTCACCCAAACCTGGCAGACTTCAGTGCCAATCTCGTGAGATCTCATGGATATGGAGTGAGATTTCACTCTAAATCTCGTGAGATCTCATGGCCATCGGGCGAGATTTTACTCCACATCTCGTGAGATCTCATCACGCCTTGGAGAACTCCGTCCAAATCTCGTGAGATGTCATGGTTCCTGCGAGAGACTTCACTGTAAAACTCGTGAGATCTCATGGACATCGGTCGAGATTTTCCTTGCAATCTCTTGAGATTTCCTGGACATCGGGTGAGATCTCATGGACATCGGGGGCGAAATCACTCCACAACTCGTGAGATGTCATGGACATCGGGTGAGATTTGCCTCCAAATCTCGTGTGATCTCTTCCAAATCTCACTGGAACAGGAACCAGCAATTGTGGTCTAGGGCTCACACCTGTTGAAAGGGTAGCTAAACAGCACGCCACAGGTGTTGCGTAGTAAGAAGGGCAAGTGTTGGCATGATCACCGAGTATTATCGGCAAGTAAGGAAACATTGTTGAGCACTTCGACGGAATCCTAGGATATTCTATATGCTGTCAAACTGAAAAAAAAAACAACAATAAAAAATAAAAACTAAACCGATGAACCTAAGGGAATGGAAGGAAAAATCAAAGAAGACAAAACTAGAGAGGAAGACAAACCGTAAGAGAGTCATTTCTCTCCGAAACAAAGTGAGGGTTGCTGGAAGCAAGGTGGGTGAGGAATGGGGAAATTGGGGCATGGGCATTTAGGAGAGTACTTGGAAATAGCACTGGGTGCTATACGCAACCGATGAATCGCTCAATTCTCCCCCTGAACCTAGAAATATTCTCTAGGTTAAATTGGTTGTATTTAAATCGGTTTTCTTAGAAGATCTGTTAACATTTGGAGTCCCGAGGCACTCGAAGTTGCCCAACGGAGGGGGTTTATATATAGGCTCTGCCATGGGTGTTAAGAAGGAGCTCTCCTTATTTCTGGGCTCCAAGAAAATGAAGTTACACCTCTCATTCGTGGACTTGTCCCATTTCCTTTTCAATTGTGGATTTTTGGCCATACATCCAGACATTTCCAAAACCTTGTGGAATTCCTAAGTTTAGCTTTACATGCAAGGAGGCAGGGGCTTTTCCTCCCATAGGCATTAGACAGGGACTGTTGGAAAGTTCACATCCATGTCCTGTGCAAGGAGAGAGTCTCAGGGTCTGCTATCCTAAAGGAAGATTGCCCTATTGCTCCTGAGCTGCTTCTGAGCTCTAGGGGCATAAGCCTGCTGAATGGTAGCCAGCTTATACTTCTGCCCTAGATGATTGAGGTGCCATCATGCTGAAGATTAGACAAGAAGCAGCACAGTACGAGCCCTTTCAAGGAATACTACACCGAAAGCCTGCTTTCGAACACATGTACATCAGCCAAGAGGACAAAACCGTCACCCTCATTTGCTTCTGTGCCTATCCGTGCACGGTAAGGGCCTTTGGAAAAACAGAAAACAAAACCAAGGTCAGATTCTCCGCTTTCTGAAGGAGGAATGCCGGCCTCTGAATGCCAGCGCCCCCAAGTGCAGGGCAGGAACTTTGACCTTGGCCCAAGCCGACAGGTGTAACATTTCCCTGCAGCAGACTGCTTGCCAGCTGACTGGGCTTTCTTCACGTTATCGCATTCTCATCGCTAATGAAGAACTTTAGCCTTCCATGCATCATTTTCCACCCTTTCGCTCTTTTTCAATCTACGTTTGCCCTGGACGTCATTCAGATCCAGTGTCTCAGAGAAAGAGCCTCTATTGAAGCAGGTCCAGCTAGGTCCTTGTGACCGTGGGAGAGATTGGGGCACGTTGCCCCTTGGAACGGGCTTTCAGAACTATGGGGATCTCAGAGGTGAAGACATTTGCAAGTGCCCTGGGAGTCATGTTTCTGTGTAGGCTTGGCGCCAGGTTTTTAGAGGGCCTGGGCCTCATTTCTTGGGTAAAAGGAAATGAAGTGACACACCTCATTCCCAGATGTACCCTAGTCCCAATTTTATTATCAACTTTCGGCCTTCACTGGAATCATTTCCATGCCCTTGCCGATTCTTTTTAAATTTAGAGCTGGTTTACACACGGCGTGGAGGGCATTCTACCCAGGTAGCCAGCACACAACGACCGGTCGTGAGTTCCTACTGCAGTGCTGTGCTCAGTCAGCCTCTCCTTATCTGATAGCCCAAAGGAAAGGAAAGGTGGCTCTTCTGTCCTTGACCTTGAGATGCCCTCCTTTTGAGGAACAGGACGTTAACCCATATGCTGCATGCTTGAGCATCTGGTGAGTTCAGAAGTTGCCCTTTCAAGGACTATAGCACCAAAGCTTGCCTGCAAAACCTTGAGCATCAGCTGGGAGACCTATTAGTAGAGCTGAATGACTGTAGCCTCCATCCATTCATGGGAAGGGCAAAACAACAACAAGCACAACCTCCACAACCACCACAACGACACTACCACCAAATTTCGCTCTCATTCGGAAGGAAGAATGCCGAGTTCTTGGTGACAGGGCTCCCAGGTCTAGGCCATGGTTTCCCTTTCCCCAAGCCCACAGTTGTTTCTCATTCCTGGGAATGAAAATTGGGTTGCGTGGAGATGGGCCTAGTCACCTCAATCAGAACAGGTTGTCTCATCGCATCTCTAAGAAACACATTTGGCCCAGCATATACCCACTTCCACCCTCTTGCTCTTTTTCTGCCGAGGTTCCCCCTGTGGGCCTTCTGCTCCAGTGTTTCAGAGCAATATCCTGTTCATTCAGCTAGAGGATCTGGAAGATTCTTCGTGACTGAGGGGACGTGATGGCCACAGAGCCCCCTGGAAATGCTGTTCAGAACTCTGTTGGCCTGAGGAGGCGTAAGGCATTGGAGGCTTGCAAGCCGTGAATGTCTGTGCGTAGGCTTGGCCAGAGGACTCCTTTATTGCGGAAGGGGAATAAATTAGATGTCTCATTACAGATTTAGCTCACTTAAAAGGCCCTGCTTAGATACATTCCTGTAGGCTCGGGGATTGTCTATCTGGCTCATGGTTCACCTTCCAACTGGAAGGTGCTTTTCCTCACAGCAGCGCCTAGGGATTCCTGGGGAGTTCCATGGCCCTCTTATCCCTGATCTTGTTGTGTGGCTGCCTTGGGTAAGTGTGTAGAGCCGTAGAAAAGGCACCTCCCTCCCTGGCTCTGTGAGATGCTTCCGTTCTGGAAAACCTAGTTTGAAAAAGCGTTCAAAGGAATGGAAACGGACAGAGAGGCAATGTGGACTTTCCTAGAGTTGAGATAGAACAATATTGTGACTAAAATACCTAGCAAAATCTGTTAGTTTCCGGGATAGGAAAGGCCTGTTGGCTTTGGCAATGGGAAACCTCCAGGGCCTCACCCTGGGAGCCAAAGAAGCAAGAGGCCTTCATTCTTCCTTCCTAAAGAGCGGGAAACCTTCTGGAATCGGATGTCACTCCTGCTGCCTTTCCGTCTGTGGCGGGGAGGGGGGACACAAAATAAGCCCCGAAACGCTTTAGTGTTAGCAGACTGGTTCTCCCAGCTGATGATGCATTTGGAAGTAGCCATTGGAGGAGCATTCCTGGCACGAGCTCCTTTTAGAATGAAGAGGTCCCAGAGCATAGCGCACATGTGTCCACTGTCTGCCCTTCCATACGAAGGCATCTCTGGCAGCCAGGGGAGGGAGACAAGCTGGCTGCCAACCACAGCATTTCAAAGATCAGGACAAGATCCAAGCACTCAGGGGCAGAAGGGGAAACTTTCCTTTCGGCTCTCAGACACATTGCTCTCCCCTAGCCCAGGATCTCAATGGGAAATTGCCATCAACCCTGGGAGTTTGGTGGACACACGGCTTGTGAGATGCCACCCAGAGTATTCTTCCATGTGAAACAACGTAGCTACCAAAACGGCAAGAGGATGGGATGGCTTCCAGGAAAACCAAAGATCAACAGTTCCAATGGGAATGGAAGTTATGTGGGAGTGAGTTGTCTAACTTCAGCTCCCCTTGCCCCAGAAATGGAGGCAAGCTCCCTCCCAAATCCTCTGGCCATGCCTACACCCAATCTTTTCAGCTTTCCCCAAGGAGAGGGAAGCTTCTGACATTGGAGGTTTTCCGCCATTTCCATCAGTGCCTTGAGGCAGCAGTGATTCAGGGGAACCAGAGTGCAACTCTCAGCTGCGGATCAAAAGTTTCGAATGGGTGTATGGAGCATTATTCCTTGAAGAAAGCTATTTCTGCCCTGAAAAGGCCCTGGAGCAGAGTAGGCCGTGCCCAAGCCATCTGATCTTGAGAGAGAAGGCATCTCAAAGAGCCAGGAGCTAGTAGGGCAAGCTAGACCCCCATCTCCGTGCGTCTTCAGCTGGCCAATTCCCAAGGGCTCAGGGCCAGAAGGGTAAACTTTTCTTTCAAATAGTAAACTCTGATTGTCTTATCTTAGGACAGGTTCAGACTGGGAACTCACCACCAATCCCTGGGTGCTCTAAAGGTGAGTCACAACACCTTGGCCCATGAAGATGCCCGAAGCCCTTGTTCGACAGACAGGCAAGGCTATGGGAAACACTACAAAGAGTGCCAGAGTCCCATGTCAACCGCAAATGGGACACATAGTGACTAGCACACTCTCCTAACAGGTTGGCAGGTTTGGGAAGAAGAATCAGCTGTGGACTTGTGTTAAGGGAAACTGCCATGTGCCACCCCACGAAAGCTTTAGCTAGAGGCCTGTCTTCCTCCTCCATAAAGGGAACGGATGCTTTTGGTGCTAACTGTTATTTGCCCTTTTCCATCAGGGGTAGATATAGCAGTGATTCAGGGCTAGCCTGTTGGTTCTGCCACTTGAAGACCAAGGTTTGGGAACTGTTCTCGGTGCCGTATTTCTTGAAATATTTTGTTTCTGCCCTGACCAGGTCCAGGAAAATGCTGTCCTTCTGGTGATGGTCTGTTCTTCAAAATGAAGACATCTCAATCATCCAGGGGATGGAGGGGAGCCGGCTAGCCGTCACGGCACTAAGCTGGCCAAGATCCAATTGCTCAGGAACAGGAGCGCCATACTTCCCTTAGGACGGCAGCTCTTGCTTAGCACGGGAGCACGTTTGGACCTGGCCACCCGTCCCTGGGTGCTGGCTACGTGTGGGACAGCACAATGGCCTCTTATGGCAACCCAAGATCTTGGTAGAACAAAGGGCAAGGGGGGCGCCTGCGTGGCTCAGTCGCTTAAGTGTCTGCGTTCGGCTAATCTCAATATCACAAGATCCTGGAATCGAACCCTGCTTTGGAAATGCACGGTTGTAGAGCCGCTTTGGGAAACAGTGTGGAGCTTCCTCAGAAAATTAAAAACACAGCTACCTTATGACTCAGGAAATTGCTCTACGATGTATGAGTCCAAAGACACGGCTGTAGTGAAAAAAAGGGCCACATGCACCCCAATGGTCATAGCAGCAACGTCCACAACAGACAAACCGTGGAAAGAGCCGAGAGGCCCTTCAACAGATGAATGGAGAAAAATGATGTGTTCCTTCTCTAAAAGGGAATATTAC
This sequence comes from Eumetopias jubatus, assembly GCF_037043125.1. NCBI lineage: Eukaryota > Metazoa > Chordata > Mammalia > Carnivora > Otariidae > Eumetopias > Eumetopias jubatus. Next base: position 1,283,632 of record NW_028274843.1, read on the forward strand.
TCAGCCATCAGAAAGAAGAATACCCAACTTTTGCATCAACAACGATGGGGCTGGGGGAGAGCATGCTAAATGAAATTGGCCAAGCAGAGAAAGCCAACATCATAGGGCTCACGGAGTTGTGTTACATAAGGAATAGCATGGAGGGCATTAGGTGACGGAAGGGAAAAATGAAGGGGTGCAAATCGGAGCGGGAGATGAACCATGAGAGAGTACGGACTCCAAGAAATGGGCAGTTTTAGAGGGCAGGGGTGGATGGATGATTTAACCTACTGGTGGGTATTAAGGAGGGCATGTATCGCATGGAGCACTGGGTGTTCTAGGAAAACAGGGAACCAGGGAACCCAGATCCAAAACGAATGTTGTACTCTATGTTGACTAACAATACAATGTATTAAAAGAACAAGAAATCGCTTCTCTCTTCATGACACAAGATGGTAGTTGAATGATGCATTCCCCCACGGTGTGGTATCTGAGAGTTAAGTAGGTGGCACCTTCCTTAGGCTTCCTCGCATACATCTGTAAGCATCTTATCTTCCTGAAACGAGAACGCTTCATGAAAAAAACTAAAGGTATTCAAACGACGAAGCTTGTCTACTAAACTCACAAACAACCCCAGAGCAACTAAAAGAAAGATACCTCTGTCCTATCCCGACCTCACGTGATCCTTGGGATCATCTCACGAGACTGAGGTTGAGATTGCACTCCAAATCCCATGAAATCTCATGGAATTGGGGCTCGATTTCACTCCACATCGCCTGAGGTCACAATGAGATCGGGCGAGATTTCAACAATTCTCGTGAGATAGCAGGGACCTTGGGCGAGATTACCCTGCAACGCTTGTGAGATCTCTTGACTTTGGGCGGGATTTTACTCCCCGCCTGCTGAGATCTCATCCAAACCTTGGAGACGTCAGTGCCCATCTCATGAGATCTCATGCATATTGAGCGAGATTTCAATCTCAATCTTGTGAGATCTCATGGACATCGGGCGAGATTTTACTCCAAATCTCGAGAGATCTCATCCCATCCCTGCAGACCTCAGTCCAAACCTCATGAATTGTCATGGACTTTGGGCGAGAGCTCAATCAAATGTCATGAGGTATCAATGACACGGGCGAGATGTCACTCCAAATCTCGTCCGATATCAGGGACCTTGGGCGAGATTTCAGTCCAACTATCGTGAGATCTCTTGGAATTCTAGAATATTTTACTCCAAGTCTCGTGAGATCTCATCCAAACCTTGGAGACTTTAGTGAAAATCTCGTGAGATCTCATGGATATTGAGCGAGATTTCAATCGAAATCCCACGAGATCGCATGGGCATCGGGTGAGATTTAATTCCGAATCTCGTGAGAGCTCATCCACAACTTGCAGACCTCAGTCCAAATCTCTTGAGATCTCATGGACATTGGTGGAGATTTCACTCCAAATCTCGTGAGGTCCCAATGACATTGGGAGAGATTTCACTACAAATCTCGTGAGATATCAGCGATCTTGGGCGAGATTTCCATCCAAACCTCGTGAGGTCTCAATGACATCGGGCGAGGTTTCACTCAACTCTCCTGAGCTCAAAGGGACCTAGGGCGAGATTTCACTCCAACTCTCGTGAGAGCCTTTGGAATTCGGGGATCATTTCCTCCAAGTGTCGTGAGATCTCATCCAACCCTTGGAGGCTTCAGTCCAAATCTCGTGAGATCTCACGATATTGAGGGAGAATTCACTCTATATCTCGTGAGAAATCATGGACATCAGGCGACATTAGTCCACATCTCGTTAGATCGTATGGGCATCGTGTGAGAATTCATTCCAAATCTCGTGATATGTCATGGACATTGGATGAGATTTCACCCCAAATATCGTGTGGTCTTAATGACCTCGGGCAGATTTCACTCCAAATCTCGTGAGATATCAGGTACAACTGTGGGCGAGCTTTCCATCTAAATCTCGTGAGATCTCATAGACATCGGGCGAGATTTGCCAGCAAATCTCCTGAGATCTCATGGACATCGGTTCCGATTTCACTCCAAATCGGATGAGCTCTCATGGAATTAAGGCGAGAATTCACTCCAAAACTCCTGAGGTCAAAATGAGATCGGGCGAGATTTCACTACAAGTCTCGTGAGATCTCAGGGACCTTGGGTGAGATTTCACAGCAGCTCTCGTGAGATCTCTTGAAGTTGGGAGAGATTTTACTCCCAGTCTTGTGAGATCTGCTCCAAAGCTTAGGGACGTCAGTGCCAATCTCGTGAGATCGCATGGCTATTGAGCGAGATTTCAATCGAAATATCGTGAGACTGATGGGCATCGGGTGAGATTTTACTCCATATGTCGTGAGATCTCAGGGACATTCGGGTGAGATTTCACTCCGAATATCCTGAGGTCACAATGACATCGGGCGAGATTTCACTACAGATGTCTTGAGATATCAGGGACCATGGGCGAGATTTCACTCCAAATCTCGTGAGATCTCTTGGGATTCAGCTGAGAATTGACCCCATTTCTCGTGTGCTCTCTTCCAAATTTGGAGACCTCAGTCCAAATCTCTTGAGATCTCATGGAAAATAGGTGAGATTTCACTCTAAATTTCGTGAATCTCATGGTCCTTGGGCGAGATTGGACTCCAAAACTCGGAAGGGTCACAGGAATCGGGCGAGAATTCCCACGAAATCCCATGAGATGTCATGGACTTTGCGTGAGATTTCTCTCCAAATCTCGTGAGATCTCTTGGCCTTTGGTCGAGATTTTACTCCAGGGCCCGTGAGATCTCATCCAAAATTGAGAGGTCAGTGCCATTCTCCTGAGATCTCATGGATATTGAGTGAGGATTCGATCTAAATCTCGTGAGATCTCCTGGACTTCGGCTGAGTTTCCACTCCAAGTCTCGTGAGATCTCATGGATATTGGGCGAGCCTGCACTCCAAATCTAAGGAGGGTCCAATGACATCAGGCGAGATTTCCACAAATCTCGTGAGTTATCAGGGACCTTGCTGGAGATTTCAGTCCAAATCTCATGAGTTCTCAATGACATGGGGTGAGATGTCATTGCAAATCTTGTGAGATATCTGGGAACTTGTGCGGGATTTCACTCCAACTCTGCTGAGGTCTCTTGTTATTTGGGCGAGAGTTTACTCCAAGTCTTGTGAGATCTCATCCAACCTTGGGGACGTCAGTGCCAATCTCGCGAGATCTCATCGATATTGAGGGAGATTTAATCTAAATCTCGTGAGATCTCATGGACATTGGGCGAGATTTCACTCCAAATCTCCTGAGGTCACAATCACAGTGGGCGAGATTTCCCCACAAATCACGTGAGATATCAGGGCGAGATTTCTATCCAAATCTCGTGAGATCTCAATGACATCGGGGGAGATACATTCCAAATCTCTTGAGATATCAGGGACCTTGGGTGAGATTTCACTCCAACTCTCGTGCGGTCTCATGGCCTTTGGGCGAGATGTTACTCCCATCCCATTAAATCTCATCCAAACCTTGGAGGCGTCAATGCCCACCTCGTGAGTTCTCATGGATATGAGCGAGTTTTCCATCTAAATCTCGTGTGATCTCATGGATATCGGGCGAGATTTCCCTCCCAATCTCGTGAGATCTCATGGACATTGGGCGAGATTTCACTCCCACCTCCTGAGGTCACAATGACTTCGGGTGAGATTTCACTACATATCTCGTAATATTCGGGGACCTTGGGCGAGATTTCCATCCAAATCTCGTGAGGTCTCAATGACATCGCGTGAGATGTCACTACAAATCTCGTGAGATAGCAGGGAGTTTGGGCGAGATTTCACTCCAGCTCTCATGAGGCCTCTTGGACGTCGAGTGAGATTTGATTCCACGTCTCGGAGATCTCATCCAAACCTTGGAGAATTCAGTCCAAATCTCGTGAGATCTCATGGATATGGAGCGACATGTCAATCTATATCTCGTGGGATCTCATGACATCAGCAGGGATTTTACTCCAAATCTCGTGGGATCTCACGGATATCGGGTGAGATTTCTCTCCAAATCTCGTGAGATCATGGGCCTTGGGCGAGATTTCACTCCAAATCTCTTGAGGTCACAATGACATGGGGCGAGATTTCACTATAATTCTCTTGAGCTATCAGGGGACTTGGGCAAGATTTCACCACAAATCTCGTGAGATATCAGGGACCTTGCGTGATATTTCACTCCCAATCTCGTGAGGTACCAATGACATCGGGCGAGAATTCAGTATAAATCCCTTGAGATATCAGGCGCCTTGTTTGAGATTTTACTCCAACTCTCGTGAGATCTCTTGTAGTTTGGGCAAGAGTTCAATCCAACTCTCGTGAGCTCTCTTGGAACTGGGGCTATTTGACTCCAAGTCTCGTGAGATCTCATCCAGACCTTGGAGACTTCCGTCGAAATGTCGTGAGATCTCATGGATATTGAGCGAGATTTCCGTCTATATCTCGTGAGACCTCATGGACCTCAGGCGAAAATTTACTCCAAATTCCGTGAAATCGCATGGACATCGGCTGAGATTTCACTCCAAATATCTTGGGATCTCAAGGACATTGGGCGAGATTTCACTCCAAACCTCCTTGAGGTCACAGGGACATCGGGCGAGATTTCACTACAAATGTCGTGAGATATCATGGACTTTGGGTGAGATTTGTCTCCCAATGTCGTGAGATCCCTTGGACTTTGGGTGCGATTTGACTCCAGGTCTCGTGAGATCTCATCCAAAACATGGAGACGTCAGTGCCATTCTAATGAGATCTCATGGATATTGAGTGAGTATTCAATCTACATCTCGTGAGATCTCATGGATATCGGGCGAGTTTTGACACCAAATCTCGTGAGATCTCATGGACCTCGGGTGAGATTTCAGTCCAAATCTCATGAGATCTCATGGATATTGGGCGAGACTTCACTCCAAATCTCCTGTGGTCCTAATGACATCAGGCGAGATTGCAAGAAATCTCGTGAGATATCAGGGCCCTCGGTCGAGATTTCAGTCCAAATCTCGTGAGGTCTCAATGACATTGGGCGAGATTTCGTTACAAATCTCGTGAGATATCAGGGACCTGGGCGAGATTTCCCTCCAACTCTCGTGAAGTCTCTTGGTCTTTGGGCGAGATTTTACTCCAAGTCTTGTGAGATCTCATTCAAACCTTGGAGAAGTCAGTGCCAATCTCGTGAGATCTCATGGCTATTGATGGAGATGTCATCTAAATCTCGGGAGATCTCAAGGACATCAGGCGAGATTTTCCTCCAAATCTTGGGAGATCTTTTGGACATCGGGTAAGATATCTCTCCAAAAGTCGTTAGATGATGGGCCTTGAGCGAGATTTCACTCCAAATCTCCTCAGGTCACAATGACATCGGGCGAGATTTCACTCCAAATCTCAAGAGATCAAAGGGACCTTGGGCAAGTTTTCACTCCCAATCTCGTGAGATATCAGCGGCCTTGGGCGAGATTTCACTCTCAATCTTGTGAGATCTCTTGGAATTCGGGCGAGATTTTACTCCAAGTCTCGTGAGATCCAATCCAAACCTTGGGGACTTCAGTCCAAATCTCCTGAGATCTCCTGGACATTGTGCGAGATTTCAATCCAAATCTCGTGAGGTCTCCATGATATCGGACGAGACTTCACACCAATTCTCGTGAGATCTCATGGACATCGGCTGAGATTTCACCCCAAATCTCCCGAGGTCACAATGACTTGGGCGAGATTTCAGACCAAACCCCGTCAGATTTCAGCGAACTTGGGCGAAATATCCATCCAAATCTCGTGAGGTCTCAATGATATCGGGCGAGATGTCACTACACTCTCGTGAGATAAAAAGGGACCTTGGGCGAGATTTCACTCCAACTCTCGTGAGATCTCTTGGAATTCGGGGATATTTTCCTCCAAGTCTGGTGAGGGCTCATCCAAACCTCGGAGACTTCCGTCCAAATCTCGTGAGATCTCATGGATATTGCGTGAGATTTCAATCGAAATCTCATGAGATCTCATGGACATCGGGTGAGTTTTACTCCAAATCTCGTCAGATCTCATCCAAAATATGCAGACCTCAGTCCAAATCTCGTGAGATCTCCTGGACATTGGGCGAGATTTCAATCCAAATCTCGTGAGATCTCAATGAGATCGGGTGAGGTTTCACTCCAAATCTCGTGAGATCTCTTGGACTTTGGGCCAGATTTTAGTCCAAATCTCCTGAGATCTCATCCAAACCTTGGAGACGTCACTGCCAATCTCGTGACATCTCATGGATATTGAGCGTTATTTCAATCTAAACCTTCTGAGATCTCATAGATATGGGCCGAGAGTTTACTCCAAATCTCATGAGATCGCCTGGACACCACGTGAGATTTCACTCCGACTCTCCTGAGGTCACAATGACATCGGGCGAGATTTCAGTACAAATCTCGTGAGATATCAGGGACCTTGGGCGAGATTTCACTCTCGATCTCGTGAGATCCCTTGGAATTCAGGTGAGATTTACTCCAAGTCTCGTGAGCTCTTTTCCAAATTTGGAGACCTCAGTCCAAATCTCTTGAGACCTCATGGACAAGAGGTGAGATTTCGCACTAAATTTCGTGACGCTCTAAATCTTTCGAGACACTCTAAATCTCATGGTCATTGGGCGGCGAGATTTTACTCCGAATCTCATGAGAGGTCATGGACATCGGGCGAGAATTTCCTCCAAATCACGTGAGATGGTACAGACTTCAGGCGAGATTTTCCTCCACATCTCGTGAGATCTCATGGACCTTGGGTGAGATTTCAATCCAAATCGTGAGATCTCTTGGACCATGGTTGAGACTGGAGTCCAAGTCTCATGAGATCTCACCCAAACCTGGCAGACTTCAGTGCCAATCTCGTGAGATCTCATGGATATGGAGTGAGATTTCACTCTAAATCTCGTGAGATCTCATGGCCATCGGGCGAGATTTTACTCCACATCTCGTGAGATCTCATCACGCCTTGGAGAACTCTGTCCAAATCTCGTGAGATGTCATGGTTCCTGCGAGAGACTTCACTGTAAAACTCGTGAGATCTCATGGACATCGGTCGAGATTTTCCTTGCAATCTCTTGAGATTTCCTGGACATCGGGTGAGATCTCATGGACATCGGGGGCGAAATCACTCCACAACTCGTGAGATGTCATGGACATCGGGTGAGATTTGCCTCCAAATCTCGTGTGATCTCTTCCAAATCTCACTGGAACAGGAACCAGCAATTGTGGTCTAGGGCTCACACCTGTTGAAAGGGTAGCTAAACAGCACGCCACAGGTGTTGCGTAGTAAGAAGGGCAAGTGTTGGCATGATCACCGAGTATTATCGGCAAGTAAGGAAACATTGTTGAGCACTTCGACAGAATCCTAGGATATTCTATATGCTGTCAAACTGAAAAAAAACAACAATAAAAAATAAAAACTAAACCGATGAACCTAAGGGAATGGAAGGAAAAATCAAAGAAGACAAAACTAGAGAGGAAGACAAACCGTAAGAGAGTCGTTTCTCTCCGAAACAAAGTGAGGGTTGCTGGAAGCAAGGTGGGTGAGGAATGGGGAAATTGGGGCATGGGCATTAAGGAGAGTACTTGGAAATAGCACTGGGTGCTATACGCAACCGATGAATCGCTCAATTCTCCCCCTGAACCTAGAAATATGCTCTAGGTTAAATTGGTTGTATTTAAATCGGTTTTCTTAGAAGATCTGTTAACATTTGGAGTCCCGAGGCACTCGAAGTTGCCCAACGGAGGGGGTTTATATATAGGCTCTGCCATGGGTGTTAAGAAGGAGCTCTCCTTATTTCTGGGCTCCAAGAAAATGAAGTTACACCTCTCATTCGTGGACTTGTCCCATTTCCTTTTCAATTGTGGATTTTTGGCCATACATCCAGACATTTCCAAAACCTTGTGGAATTCCTAAGTTTAGCTTTACATGCAAGGAGGCAGGGGCTTTTCCTCCCATAGGCATTAGACAGGGACTGTTGGAAAGTTCACATCCATGTCCTGTGCAAGGAGAGAGTCTCAGGGTCTGCTATCCTAAAGGAAGATTGCCCTATTGCTCCTGAGCTGCTTCTGAGCTCTAGGGGCATAAGCCTGCTGAATGGTAGCCAGCTTATACTTCTGCCCTAGATGATTGAGGTGCCATCATGCTGAAGATTAGACAAGAAGCAGCACAGTACGAGCCCTTTCAAGGAATACTACACCGAAAGCCTGCTTTCGAACACATGTACATCAGCCAAGAGGACAAAACCGTCACCCTCATTTGCTTCTGTGCCTATCCATGCACGGTAAGGGCCTTTGGAAAAACAGAAAACAAAACCAAGGTCAGATTCTCCGCTTTCTGAAGGAGGAATGCCGGCCTCTGAATGCCAGCGCCCCCAAGTGCAGGGCAGGAACTTTGACCTTGGCCCAAGCCGACAGGTGTAACATTTCCCTGCAGCAGACTGCTTGCCAGCTGACTGGGCTTTCTTCACGTTATCGCATTCTCATCGCTAATGAAGAACTTTAGCCTTCCATGCATCATTTTCCACCCTTTCGCTCTTTTTCAATCTACGTTTGCCCTGGACGTCATTCAGATCCAGTGTCTCAGAGAAAGAGCCTCTATTGAAGCAGGTCCAGCTAGGTCCTTGTGACCGTGGGAGAGATTGGGGCACGTTGCCCCTTGGAACGGGCTTTCAGAACTATGGGGACCTCAGAGGTGAAGACATTTGCAAGTGCCCTGGGAGTCATGTTTCTGTGTAGGCTTGGCGCCAGGTTTTTAGAGGGCCTGGGCCTCATTTCTTGGGTAAAAGGAAATGAAGTGACACACCTCATTCCCAGATGTACCCTAGTCCCAATTTTATTATCAACTTTCGGCCTTCACTGGAATCATTTCCATGCCCTTGCCGATTCTTTTTAAATTTAGAGCTGGTTTACACACGGCGTGGAGGGCATTCTACCCAGGTAGCCAGCACACAACGACCGGTCGTGAGTTCCTACTGCAGTGCTGTGCTCAGTCAGCCTCTCCTTATCTGATAGCCCAAAGGAAAGGAAAGGTGGCTCTTCTGTCCTTGACCTTGAGATGCCCTCCTTTTGAGGAACAGGACGTTAACCCATATGCTGCATGCTTGAGCATCTGGTGAGTTCAGAAGTTGCCCTTTCAAGGACTATAGCACCAAAGCTTGCCTGCAAAACCTTGAGCATCAGCTGGGAGACCTATTAGTAGAGCTGAATGACTGTAGCCTCCATCCATTCATGGGAAGGGCAAAACAACAACAAGCACAACCTCCACAACCACCACAACGACACTACCACCAAATTTCGCTCTCATTCGGAAGGAAGAATGCCGAGTTCTTGGTGACAGGGCTCCCAGGTCTAGGCCATGGTTTCCCTTTCCCCAAGCCCACAGTTGTTTCTCATTCCTGGGAATGAAAATTGGGTTGCGTGGAGATGGGCCTAGTCACCTCAATCAGAACAGGTTGTCTCATCGCATCTCTAAGAAACACATTTGGCCCAGCATATACCCACTTCCACCCTCTTGCTCTTTTTCTGCCGAGGTTCCCCCTGTGGGCCTTCTGCTCCAGTGTTTCAGAGCAATATCCTGTTCATTCAGCTAGAGGATCTGGAAGATTCTTCGTGACTGAGGGGATGTGATGGCCACAGAGCCCCCTGGAAATGCTGTTCAGAACTCTGTTGGCCTGAGGAGGCGTAAGGCATTGGAGGCTTGCAAGCCGTGAATGTCTGTGCGTAGGCTTGGCCAGAGGACTCCTTTATTGCGGAAGGGGAATAAATTAGATGTCTCATTACAGATTTAGCTCACTTAAAAGGCCCTGCTTAGATACATTCCTGTAGGCTCGGGGATTGTCTATCTGGCTCATGGTTCACCTTCCAACTGGAAGGTGCTTTTCCTCACAGCAGCGCCTAGGGATTCCTGGGGAGTTCCATGGCCCTCTTATCCCTGATCTTGTTGTGTGGCTGCCTTGGGTAAGTGTGTAGAGCCGTAGAAAAGGCACCTCCCTCCCTGGCTCTGTGAGATGCTTCCGTTCTGGAAAACCTAGTTTGAAAAAGCGTTCAAAGGAATGGAAACGGACAGAGAGGCAATGTGGACTTTCCTAGAGTTGAGATAGAATAATATTGTGACTAAAATACCTAGCAAAATCTGTTAGTTTCCGGGATAGGAAAGGCCTGTTGGCTTTGGCAATGGGAAACCTCCAGGGCCTCACCCTGGGAGCCAAAGAAGCAAGAGGCCTTCATTCTTCCTTCCTAAAGAGCGGGAAACCTTCTGGAATCGGATGTCACTCCTGCTGCCTTTCCGTCTGTGGCGGGGAGGGGGGACACAAAATAAGCAGAAACGCTTTAGTGTTAGCAGACTGGTTCTCCCAGCTGATGATGCATTTGGAAGTAGCCATTGGAGGAGCATTCCTGGCACGAGCTCCTTTTAGAATGAAGAGGTCCCAGAGCATAGCGCACATGTGTCCACTGTCTGCCCTTCCATACGAAGGCATCTCTGGCAGCCAGGGGAGGGAGACAAGCTGGCTGCCAACCACAGCATTTCAAAGATCAGGACAAGATCCAAGCACTCAGGGGCAGAAGGGGAAACTTTCCTTTCGGCTCTCAGACACATTGCTCTCCACTAGCCCAGGATCTCAATGGGAAATTGCCATCAACCCTGGGAGTTTGGTGGACACACGGCTTGTGAGATGCCACCCAGAGTATTCTTCCATGTGAAACAACGTAGCTACCAAAACGGCAAGAGGATGGGATGGCTTCCAGGAAAACCAAAGATCAACAGTTCCAATGGGAATGGAAGTTATGTGGGAGTGAGTTGTCTAACTTCAGCTCCCCTTGCCCCAGAAATGGAGGCAAGCTCCCTCCCAAATCCTCTGGCCATGCCTACACCCAATCTTTTCAGCTTTCCCCAAGGAGAGGGAAGCTTCTGACATTGGAGGTTTTCCGCCATTTCCATCAGTGCCTTGAGGCAGCAGTGATTCAGGGGAACCAGAGTGCAACTCTCAGCTGCGGATCAAAAGTTTCGAATGGGTGTATGGAGCATTATTCTTTGAAGAAAGCTATTTCTGCCCTGAAAAGGCCCTGGAGCAGAGTAGGCCGTGCCCAAGCCATCTGATCTTGAGAGAGAAGGCATCTCAAAGAGCCAGGAGCTAGTAGGGCAAGCTAGACCCCCATCTCCGTGCGTCTTCAGCTGGCCAATTCCCAAGGGCTCAGGGCCAGAAGGGTAAACTTTTCTTTCAAATAGTAAACTCTGATTGTCTTATCTTAGGACAGGTTCAGACTGGGAACTCACCACCAATCCCTGGGTGCTCTAAAGGTGAGTCACAACACCTTGGCCCATGAAGATGCCCGAAGCCCTTGTTCGACAGACAGGCAAGGCCATGGGAAACACTACAAAGAGTGCCAGAGTCCCATGTCAACCGCAAATGGGACACATAGTGACTAGCACACTCTCCTAACAGGTTGGCAGGTTTGGGAAGAAGAATCAGCTGTGGACTTGTGTTAAGGGAAACTGCCATGTGCCACCCCACGAAAGCTTTAGCTAGAGGCCTGTCTTCCTCCTCCATAAAGGGAACGGATGCTTTTGGTGCTAACTGTTATTTGCCCTTTTCCATCAGGGGTAGATATAGCAGTGATTCAGGGCTAGCCTGTTGGTTCTGCCACTTGAAGACCAAGGTTTGGGAACTGTTCTCGGTGCCGTATTTCTTGAAATATTTTGTTTCTGCCCTGACCAGGTCCAGGAAAATGCTGTCCTTCTGGTGATGGTCTGTTCTTCAAAATGAAGACATCTCAATCATCCAGGGGATGGAGGGGAGCCGGCTAGCCGTCACGGCACTAAGCTGGCCAAGATCCAATTGCTCAGGAACAGGAGCGCCATACTTCCCTTAGGACGGCAGCTCTTGCTTAGCACGGGAGCACGTTTGGACCTGGCCACCCGTCCCTGGGTGCTGGCTACGTGTGGGACAGCACAATGGCCTCTTATGGCAACCCAAGATCTTGGTAGAACAAAGGGCAAGGGGGGCGCCTGCGTGGCTCAGTCGCTTAAGTGTCTGCGTTCGGCTAATCTCAATATCACAAGATCCTGGAATCGAACCCTGCTTTGGAAATGCACGGTTGTAGAGCCGCTTTGGGAAACAGTGTGGAGCTTCCTCAGAAAATTAAAAACACAGCTACCTTATGACTCAGGAAATTGCTCTACGATGTATGAGTCCAAAGACACGGCTGTAGTGAAAAAAAGGGCCACATGCACCCCAATGGTCATAGCAGCAACGTCCACAACAGACAAACCGTGGAAAGAGCCGAGAGGCCCTTCAACAGATGAATGGAGAAAAATGATGTGTTCCTTCTCTAAAAGGGAATATTACTCAGCCATCAGAAAGAAGAATACCCAACTTTTGCATCAACAACGATGGGGCTGGGGGAGAGCATGCTAAATGAAATTGGCCAAGCAGAGAAAGCCAACATCATAGGGCTCACGGAGTTGTGTTACATAAGGAATAGCATGGAGGGCATTAGGTGACGGAAGGGAAAAATGAAGGGGTGCAAATCGGAGCGGGAGATGAACCATGAGAGAGTACGGACTCCAAGAAATGGGCAGTTTTAGAGGGCAGGGGTGGATGGATGATTTAACCTACTGGTGGGTATTAAGGAGGGCATGTATCGCATGGAGCACTGGGTGTTCTAGGAAAACAGGGAACCAGGGAACCCAGATCCAAAACGAATGTTGTACTCTATGTTGACTAACAATACAATGTATTAAAAGAACAAGAAATCGCTTCTCTCTTCATGACACAAGATGGTAGTTGAATGATGCATTCCCCCACGGTGTGGTATCTGAGAGTTAAGTAGGTGGCACCTTCCTTAGGCTTCCTCGCATACATCTGTAAGCATCTTATCTTCCTGAAACGAGAACGCTTCATGAAAAAAACTAAAGGTATTCAAACGACGAAGCTTGTCTACTAAACTCACAAACAACCCCAGAGCAACTAAAAGAAAGATACCTCTGTCCTATCCCGACCTCACGTGATCCTTGGGATCATCTCACGAGACTGAGGTTGAGATTGCACTCCAAATCCCATGAAATCTCATGGAATTGGGGCTCGATTTCACTCCACATCGCCTGAGGTCACAATGAGATCGGGCGAGATTTCAACAATTCTCGTGAGATAGCAGGGACCTTGGGCGAGATTACCCTGCAACGCTTGTGAGATCTCTTGACTTTGGGCGGGATTTTACTCCCCGCCTGCTGAGATCTCATCCAAACCTTGGAGACGTCAGTGCCCATCTCATGAGATCTCATGCATATTGAGCGAGATTTCAATCTCAATCTTGTGAGATCTCATGGACATCGGGCGAGATTTTACTCCAAATCTCGAGAGATCTCATCCCATCCCTGCAGACCTCAGTCCAAACCTCATGAATTGTCATGGACTTTGGGCGAGAGCTCAATCAAATGTCATGAGGTATCAATGACACGGGCGAGATGTCACTCCAAATCTCGTCCGATATCAGGGACCTTGGGCGAGATTTCAGTCCAACTATCGTGAGATCTCTTGGAATTCTAGAATATTTTACCCCAAGTCTCGTGAGATCTCATCCAAACCTTGGAGACTTTAGTGAAAATCTCGTGAGATCTCATGGATATTGAGCGAGATTTCAATCGAAATCCCACGAGATCGCATGGGCATCGGGTGAGATTTTATTCCGAATCTCGTGAGAGCTCATCCACAACTTGCAGACCTCAGTCCAAATCTCTTGAGATCTCATGGACATTGGTGGAGATTTCGCTCCAAATCTCGTGAGGTCCCAATGACATTGGGAGAGATTTCACTACAAATCTCGTGAGATATCAGCGATCTTGGGCGAGATTTCCATCCAAACCTCGTGAGGTCTCAATGACATCGGGCGAGGTTTCACTCAACTCTCGTGAGCTCAAAGGGACCTAGGGCGAGATTTCACTCCAACTCTCGTGAGAGCCTTTGGAATTCGGGGATCATTTCCTCCACGTGTCGTGAGATCTCATCCAACCCTTGGAGGCTTCAGTCCAAATCTCGTGAGATCTCACGATATTGAGGGAGAATTCACTCTATATCTCGTGAGAAATCATGGACATCAGGCGACATTAGTCCACATCTCGTTAGATCGTATGGGCATCGTGTGAGAATTCATTCCAAATCTCGTGATATGTCATGGACATTGGACGAGATTTCACCCCAAATATCGTGTGGTCTTAATGACCTCGGGCAGATTTCACTCCAAATCTCGTGAGATATCAGGTACAACTGTGGGCGAGCTTTCCATCTAAATCTCGTGAGATCTCATAGACATCGGGCGAGATTTGCCATCAAATCTCCTGAGATCTCATGGACATCGGTTCCGATTTCACTCCAAATCGGATGAGCTCTCATGGAATTAAGGCGAGAATTCACTCCAAAACTCCTGAGGTCAAAATGAGATCGGGCGAGATTTCACTACAAGTCTCGTGAGATCTCAGGGACCTTGGGTGAGATTTCACAGCAGCTCTCGTGAGATCTCTTGAAGTTGGGAGAGATTTTACTCCCAGTCTTGTGAGATCTGCTCCAAAGCTTAGGGACGTCAGTGCCAATCTCATGAGATCGCATGGCTATTGAGCGAGATTTCAATCGAAATATCGTGAGACTGATGGGCATCGGGTGAGATTTTACTCCATATGTCGTGAGATCTCAGGGACATTCGGGTGAGATTTCACTCCGAATATCCTGAGGTCACAATGACATCGGGCGAGATTTCACTACAGATGTCTTGAGATATCAGGGACCATGGGCGAGATTTCACTCCAAATCTCGTGAGATCTCTTGGGATTCAGCTGAGAATTGACCCCATTTCTCGTGTGCTCTCTTCCAAATTTGGAGACCTCAGTCCAAATCTCTTGAGACCTCATGGAAAATAGGTGAGATTTCACTCTAAATTTCGTGAATCTCATGGTCCTTGGGCGAGATTGGACTCCAAAACTCGGAGGGGTCACGGACATCGGGCGAGAATTCCCACGAAATCCCGTGAGATGCCATGGACTTTGGGTGAGATTTCTCTCCAAATCTCGTGAGATCTCTTGGCCTTTGGTCGAGATTTTACTCCAGGGCCCGTGAGATCTCATCCAAAATTGGAGAGGTCAGTGCCATTCTCCTGAGATCTCATGGATATTGAGTGAGGATTCGATCTAAATCTCGTGAGATCTCCTGGACTTCGGCTGAGTTTCCACTCCAAGTCTCGTGAGATCTCATGGATATTGGGCGAGCCTGCACTCCAAATCTAAGGAGGGTCCAATGACATCAGGCGAGATTTCCACAAATCTCGTGAGTTATCAGGGACCTTGCTGGAGATTTCAGTCCAAATCTCATGAGTTCTCAATGACATGGGGTGAGATGTCATTGCAAATCTTGTGAGATATCTGGGAACTTGTGCGGGATTTCACTCCAACTCTGCTGAGGTCTCTTGTTATTTGGGCGAGAGTTTACTCCAAGTCTTGTGAGATCTCATCCAACCTTGGGGACGTCAGTGCCAATCTCGCGAGATCTCATCGATATTGAGGGAGATTTAATCTAAATCTCGTGAGATCTCATGGACATTGGGCGAGATTTCACTCCAAATCTCCTGAGGTCACAATCACAGTGGGCGAGATTTCCCCACAAATCACGTGAGCTATCAGGGCGAGATTTCTATCCAAATCTCGTGAGATCTCAATGACATCGGGGGAGATACATTCCAAATCTCTTGAGATATCAGGGACCTTGGGTGAGATTTCACTCCAACTCTCGTGCGGTCTCATGGCCTTTGGGCGAGATGTTACTCCCATCCCATTAAATCTCATCCAAACCTTGGAGGCGTCAATGCCCACCTCGTGAGTTCTCATGGGTATGAGCGAGTTTTCCATCTAAATCTCGTGTGATCTCATGGATATCGGGCGAGATTTCCCTCCCAATCTCGTGAGATCTCATGGACATTGGGCGAGATTTCACTCCCAACTCCTGAGGTCCCAATGACTTCGGGCGAGATTTCACTACATATCTCGTAATATTCGGGGACCTTGGGCGAGATTTCCATCCAAATCTCGTGAGGTCTCAATGACATCGCGTGAGATGTCACTACAAATCTCGTGAGATAGCAGGGAGTTTGGGCGAGATTTCACTCCAGCTCTCATGAGGCCTCTTGGACGTCGAGTGAGATTTGATTCCACGTCTCGGAGATCTCATCCAAACCTTGGAGAATTCAGTCCAAATCTCGTGAGATCTCATGGATATGGAGCGACATGTCAATCTATATCTCGTGGGATCTCATGACATCAGCAGGGATTTTACTCCAAATCTCGTGGGATCTCACGGATATCGGGTGAGATTTCTCTCCAAATCTCGTGAGATCATGGGCCTTGGGCGAGATTTCACTCCAAATCTCTTGAGGTCACAATGACATGGGGCGAGATTTCACTATAATTCTCTTGAGCTATCAGGGGACTTGGGCAAGATTTCACCACAAATCTCGTGAGATATCAGGGACCTTGCGTGATATTTCACTCCCAATCTCGTGAGGTACCAATGACATCGGGCGAGAATTCAGTATAAATCCCTTGAGATATCAGGCGCCTTGTTTGAGATTTTACTCCAACTCTCGTGAGATCTCTTGTAGTTTGGGCAAGAGTTCAATCCAACTCTCGTGAGCTCTCTTGGAACTGGGGCTATTTGACTCCAAGTCTCGTGAGATCTCATCCAGACCTTGGAGACTTCCGTCGAAATGTCGTGAGATCTCATGGATATTGAGCGAGATTTCCGTCTATATCTCGTGAGACCTCATGGACCTCAGGCGAAAATTTACTCCAAATTCCGTGAAATCGCATGGACATCGGCTGAGATTTCACTCCAAATATCTTGGGATCTCAAGGACATTGGGCGAGATTTCACTCCAAACCTCCTTGAGGTCACAGGGACATCGGGCGAGATTTCACTACAAATGTCGTGAGATATCATGGACTTTGGGTGAGATTTGTCTCCCAATGTCGTGAGATCCCTTGGACTTTGGGTGCGATTTGACTCCAGGTCTCGTGAGATCTCATCCAAAACATGGAGACGTCAGTGCCATTCTAATGAGATCTCATGGATATTGAGTGAGTATTCAATCTACATCTCGTGAGATCTCATGGATATCGGGCGAGTTTTGACACCAAATCTCGTGAGATCTCATGGACCTCGGGTGAGATTTCAGTCCAAATCTCATGAGATCTCATGGATATTGGGCGAGACTTCACTCCAAATCTCCTGTGGTCCTAATGACATCAGGCGAGATTGCAAGAAATCTCGTGAGATATCAGGGCCCTCGGTCGAGATTTCAGTCCAAATCTCGTGAGGTCTCAATGACATTGGGCGAGATTTCGTTACAAATCTCGTGAGATATCAGGGACCTGGGCGAGATTTCCCTCCAACTCTCGTGAAGTCTCTTGGTCTTTGGGCGAGATTTTACTCCAAGTCTTGTGAGATCTCATTCAAACCTTGGAGACGTCAGTGCCAATCTCGTGAGATCTCATGGCTATTGATGGAGATGTCATCTAAATCTCGGGAGATCTCAAGGACATCAGGCGAGATTTTCCTCCAAATCTTGGGAGATCTTTAGGACGTCGGGTAAGATATCTCTCCAAAAGTCGTGAGATGATGGGCCTTGGGCGAGATTTCACTCCAAATCTCCTCAGGTCACAATGACATCGGGCGAGATTTCACTCCAAATCTCAAGAGATCAAAGGGACCTTGGGCAAGATTTCACTCCCAATCTCGTGAGATATCAGCGGCCTTGGGCGAGATTTCACTCTCAATCTTGTGAGATCTCTTGGAATTCGGGCGAGAATTTACTCCAAGTCTCGTGAGATCCAATCCAAACCTTGGGGACTTCAGTCCAAATCTCCTGAGATCTCCTGGACATTGTGCGAGATTTCAATCCAAATCTCGTGAGGTCTCCATGATATCGGACGAGACTTCACACCAATTCTCGTGAGATCTCATGGACATCGGCTGAGATTTCACCCCAAATCTCCCGAGGTCACAATGACTTGGGCGAGATTTCAGACCAAACCCCGTCAGATTTCAGCGAACTTGGGCGAAATATCCATCCAAATCTCGTGAGGTCTCAATGATATCGGGCGAGATGTCACTACACTCTCGTGAGATAAAAAGGGACCTTGGGCGAGATTTCACTCCAACTCTCGTGAGATCTCTTGGAATTCGGGGATATTTTCCTCCAAGTCTGGTGAGGGCTCATCCAAACCTCGGAGACTTCCGTCCAAATCTCGTGAGATCTCATGGATATTGCGTGAGATTTCAATTGAAATCTCATGAGATCTCATGGACATCGGGTGAGTTTTACTCCAAATCTCGTCAGATCTCATCCAAAATATGCAGACCTCAGTCCAAATCTCGTGAGATCTCCTGGACATTGGGCGAGATTTCAATCCAAATCTCGTGAGATCTCAATGAGATCGGGTGAGGTTTCACTCCAAATCTCGTGAGATCTCTTGGACTTTGGGCCAGATTTTAGTCCACATCTCCTGAGATCTCATCCAAACCTTGGAGACGTCACTGCCAATCTCGTGACATCTCATGGATATTGAGCGTTATTTCAATCTAAACCTTCTGAGATCTCATAGATATGGGCCGAGAGTTTACTCCAAATCTCATGAGATCGCCTGGACACCACGTGAGATTTCACTCCGACTCTCCTGAGGTCACAATGACATCGGGCGAGATTTCAGTACAAATCTCGTGAGATATCAGGGACCTTGGGCGAGATTTCACTCTCGATCTCGTGAGATCCCTTGGAATTCAGGTGAGATTTACTCCAAGTCTCGTGAGCTCTTTTCCAAATTTGGAGACCTCAGTCCAAATCTCTTGAGACCTCATGGACAAGAGGTGAGATTTCGCACTAAATTTCGTGACGCTCTAAATCTTTCGAGACACTCTAAATCTCATGGTCATTGGGCGGCGAGATTTTACTCCGAATCTCATGAGAGGTCATGGACATCGGGCGAGAATTTCCTCCAAATCACGTGAGATGGTACAGACTTCAGGCGAGATTTTCCTCCACATCTCGTGAGATCTCATGGACCTTGGGTGAGATTTCAATCCAAATCGTGAGATCTCTTGGACCATGGTTGAGACTGGAGTCCAAGTCTCATGAGATCTCACCCAAACCTGGCAGACTTCAGTGCCAATCTCGTGAGATCTCATGGATATGGAGTGAGATTTCACTCTAAATCTCGTGAGATCTCATGGCCATCGGGCGAGATTTTACTCCACATCTCGTGAGATCTCATCACGCCTTGGAGAACTCCGTCCAAATCTCGTGAGATGTCATGGTTCCTGCGAGAGACTTCACTGTAAAACTCGTGAGATCTCATGGACATCGGTCGAGATTTTCCTTGCAATCTCTTGAGATTTCCTGGACATCGGGTGAGATCTCATGGACATCGGGGGCGAAATCACTCCACAACTCGTGAGATGTCATGGACATCGGGTGAGATTTGCCTCCAAATCTCGTGTGATCTCTTCCAAATCTCACTGGAACAGGAACCAGCAATTGTGGTCTAGGGCTCACACCTGTTGAAAGGGTAGCTAAACAGCACGCCACAGGTGTTGCGTAGTAAGAAGGGCAAGTGTTGGCATGATCACCGAGTATTATCGGCAAGTAAGGAAACATTGTTGAGCACTTCGACGGAATCCTAGGATATTCTATATGCTGTCAAACTGAAAAAAAAAACAACAATAAAAAATAAAAACTAAACCGATGAACCTAAGGGAATGGAAGGAAAAATCAAAGAAGACAAAACTAGAGAGGAAGACAAACCGTAAGAGAGTCATTTCTCTCCGAAACAAAGTGAGGGTTGCTGGAAGCAAGGTGGGTGAGGAATGGGGAAATTGGGGCATGGGCATTTAGGAGAGTACTTGGAAATAGCACTGGGTGCTATACGCAACCGATGAATCGCTCAATTCTCCCCCTGAACCTAGAAATATTCTCTAGGTTAAATTGGTTGTATTTAAATCGGTTTTCTTAGAAGATCTGTTAACATTTGGAGTCCCGAGGCACTCGAAGTTGCCCAACGGAGGGGGTTTATATATAGGCTCTGCCATGGGTGTTAAGAAGGAGCTCTCCTTATTTCTGGGCTCCAAGAAAATGAAGTTACACCTCTCATTCGTGGACTTGTCCCATTTCCTTTTCAATTGTGGATTTTTGGCCATACATCCAGACATTTCCAAAACCTTGTGGAATTCCTAAGTTTAGCTTTACATGCAAGGAGGCAGGGGCTTTTCCTCCCATAGGCATTAGACAGGGACTGTTGGAAAGTTCACATCCATGTCCTGTGCAAGGAGAGAGTCTCAGGGTCTGCTATCCTAAAGGAAGATTGCCCTATTGCTCCTGAGCTGCTTCTGAGCTCTAGGGGCATAAGCCTGCTGAATGGTAGCCAGCTTATACTTCTGCCCTAGATGATTGAGGTGCCATCATGCTGAAGATTAGACAAGAAGCAGCACAGTACGAGCCCTTTCAAGGAATACTACACCGAAAGCCTGCTTTCGAACACATGTACATCAGCCAAGAGGACAAAACCGTCACCCTCATTTGCTTCTGTGCCTATCCGTGCACGGTAAGGGCCTTTGGAAAAACAGAAAACAAAACCAAGGTCAGATTCTCCGCTTTCTGAAGGAGGAATGCCGGCCTCTGAATGCCAGCGCCCCCAAGTGCAGGGCAGGAACTTTGACCTTGGCCCAAGCCGACAGGTGTAACATTTCCCTGCAGCAGACTGCTTGCCAGCTGACTGGGCTTTCTTCACGTTATCGCATTCTCATCGCTAATGAAGAACTTTAGCCTTCCATGCATCATTTTCCACCCTTTCGCTCTTTTTCAATCTACGTTTGCCCTGGACGTCATTCAGATCCAGTGTCTCAGAGAAAGAGCCTCTATTGAAGCAGGTCCAGCTAGGTCCTTGTGACCGTGGGAGAGATTGGGGCACGTTGCCCCTTGGAACGGGCTTTCAGAACTATGGGGATCTCAGAGGTGAAGACATTTGCAAGTGCCCTGGGAGTCATGTTTCTGTGTAGGCTTGGCGCCAGGTTTTTAGAGGGCCTGGGCCTCATTTCTTGGGTAAAAGGAAATGAAGTGACACACCTCATTCCCAGATGTACCCTAGTCCCAATTTTATTATCAACTTTCGGCCTTCACTGGAATCATTTCCATGCCCTTGCCGATTCTTTTTAAATTTAGAGCTGGTTTACACACGGCGTGGAGGGCATTCTACCCAGGTAGCCAGCACACAACGACCGGTCGTGAGTTCCTACTGCAGTGCTGTGCTCAGTCAGCCTCTCCTTATCTGATAGCCCAAAGGAAAGGAAAGGTGGCTCTTCTGTCCTTGACCTTGAGATGCCCTCCTTTTGAGGAACAGGACGTTAACCCATATGCTGCATGCTTGAGCATCTGGTGAGTTCAGAAGTTGCCCTTTCAAGGACTATAGCACCAAAGCTTGCCTGCAAAACCTTGAGCATCAGCTGGGAGACCTATTAGTAGAGCTGAATGACTGTAGCCTCCATCCATTCATGGGAAGGGCAAAACAACAACAAGCACAACCTCCACAACCACCACAACGACACTACCACCAAATTTCGCTCTCATTCGGAAGGAAGAATGCCGAGTTCTTGGTGACAGGGCTCCCAGGTCTAGGCCATGGTTTCCCTTTCCCCAAGCCCACAGTTGTTTCTCATTCCTGGGAATGAAAATTGGGTTGCGTGGAGATGGGCCTAGTCACCTCAATCAGAACAGGTTGTCTCATCGCATCTCTAAGAAACACATTTGGCCCAGCATATACCCACTTCCACCCTCTTGCTCTTTTTCTGCCGAGGTTCCCCCTGTGGGCCTTCTGCTCCAGTGTTTCAGAGCAATATCCTGTTCATTCAGCTAGAGGATCTGGAAGATTCTTCGTGACTGAGGGGACGTGATGGCCACAGAGCCCCCTGGAAATGCTGTTCAGAACTCTGTTGGCCTGAGGAGGCGTAAGGCATTGGAGGCTTGCAAGCCGTGAATGTCTGTGCGTAGGCTTGGCCAGAGGACTCCTTTATTGCGGAAGGGGAATAAATTAGATGTCTCATTACAGATTTAGCTCACTTAAAAGGCCCTGCTTAGATACATTCCTGTAGGCTCGGGGATTGTCTATCTGGCTCATGGTTCACCTTCCAACTGGAAGGTGCTTTTCCTCACAGCAGCGCCTAGGGATTCCTGGGGAGTTCCATGGCCCTCTTATCCCTGATCTTGTTGTGTGGCTGCCTTGGGTAAGTGTGTAGAGCCGTAGAAAAGGCACCTCCCTCCCTGGCTCTGTGAGATGCTTCCGTTCTGGAAAACCTAGTTTGAAAAAGCGTTCAAAGGAATGGAAACGGACAGAGAGGCAATGTGGACTTTCCTAGAGTTGAGATAGAACAATATTGTGACTAAAATACCTAGCAAAATCTGTTAGTTTCCGGGATAGGAAAGGCCTGTTGGCTTTGGCAATGGGAAACCTCCAGGGCCTCACCCTGGGAGCCAAAGAAGCAAGAGGCCTTCATTCTTCCTTCCTAAAGAGCGGGAAACCTTCTGGAATCGGATGTCACTCCTGCTGCCTTTCCGTCTGTGGCGGGGAGGGGGGACACAAAATAAGCCCCGAAACGCTTTAGTGTTAGCAGACTGGTTCTCCCAGCTGATGATGCATTTGGAAGTAGCCATTGGAGGAGCATTCCTGGCACGAGCTCCTTTTAGAATGAAGAGGTCCCAGAGCATAGCGCACATGTGTCCACTGTCTGCCCTTCCATACGAAGGCATCTCTGGCAGCCAGGGGAGGGAGACAAGCTGGCTGCCAACCACAGCATTTCAAAGATCAGGACAAGATCCAAGCACTCAGGGGCAGAAGGGGAAACTTTCCTTTCGGCTCTCAGACACATTGCTCTCCCCTAGCCCAGGATCTCAATGGGAAATTGCCATCAACCCTGGGAGTTTGGTGGACACACGGCTTGTGAGATGCCACCCAGAGTATTCTTCCATGTGAAACAACGTAGCTACCAAAACGGCAAGAGGATGGGATGGCTTCCAGGAAAACCAAAGATCAACAGTTCCAATGGGAATGGAAGTTATGTGGGAGTGAGTTGTCTAACTTCAGCTCCCCTTGCCCCAGAAATGGAGGCAAGCTCCCTCCCAAATCCTCTGGCCATGCCTACACCCAATCTTTTCAGCTTTCCCCAAGGAGAGGGAAGCTTCTGACATTGGAGGTTTTCCGCCATTTCCATCAGTGCCTTGAGGCAGCAGTGATTCAGGGGAACCAGAGTGCAACTCTCAGCTGCGGATCAAAAGTTTCGAATGGGTGTATGGAGCATTATTCCTTGAAGAAAGCTATTTCTGCCCTGAAAAGGCCCTGGAGCAGAGTAGGCCGTGCCCAAGCCATCTGATCTTGAGAGAGAAGGCATCTCAAAGAGCCAGGAGCTAGTAGGGCAAGCTAGACCCCCATCTCCGTGCGTCTTCAGCTGGCCAATTCCCAAGGGCTCAGGGCCAGAAGGGTAAACTTTTCTTTCAAATAGTAAACTCTGATTGTCTTATCTTAGGACAGGTTCAGACTGGGAACTCACCACCAATCCCTGGGTGCTCTAAAGGTGAGTCACAACACCTTGGCCCATGAAGATGCCCGAAGCCCTTGTTCGACAGACAGGCAAGGCCATGGGAAACACTACAAAGAGTGCCAGAGTCCCATGTCAACCGCAAATGGGACACATAGTGACTAGCACACTCTCCTAACAGGTTGGCAGGTTTGGGAAGAAGAATCAGCTGTGGACTTGTGTTAAGGGAAACTGCCATGTGCCACCCCACGAAAGCTTTAGCTAGAGGCCTGTCTTCCTCCTCCATAAAGGGAACGGATGCTTTTGGTGCTAACTGTTATTTGCCCTTTTCCATCAGGGGTAGATATAGCAGTGATTCAGGGCTAGCCTGTTGGTTCTGCCACTTGAAGACCAAGGTTTGGGAACTGTTCTCGGTGCCGTATTTCTTGAAATATTTTGTTTCTGCCCTGACCAGGTCCAGGAAAATGCTGTCCTTCTGGTGATGGTCTGTTCTTCAAAATGAAGACATCTCAATCATCCAGGGGATGGAGGGGAGCCGGCTAGCCGTCACGGCACTAAGCTGGCCAAGATCCAATTGCTCAGGAACAGGAGCGCCATACTTCCCTTAGGACGGCAGCTCTTGCTTAGCACGGGAGCACGTTTGGACCTGGCCACCCGTCCCTGGGTGCTGGCTACGTGTGGGACAGCACAATGGCCTCTTATGGCAACCCAAGATCTTGGTAGAACAAAGGGCAAGGGGGGCGCCTGCGTGGCTCAGTCGCTTAAGTGTCTGCGTTCGGCTAATCTCAATATCACAAGATCCTGGAATCGAACCCTGCTTTGGAAATGCACGGTTGTAGAGCCGCTTTGGGAAACAGTGTGGAGCTTCCTCAGAAAATTAAAAACACAGCTACCTTATGACTCAGGAAATTGCTCTACGATGTATGAGTCCAAAGACACGGCTGTAGTGAAAAAAAGGGCCACATGCACCCCAATGGTCATAGCAGCAACGTCCACAACAGACAAACCGTGGAAAGAGCCGAGAGGCCCTTCAACAGATGAATGGAGAAAAATGATGTGTTCCTTCTCTAAAAGGGAATATTACTCAGCCATCAGAAAGAAGAATACCCAACTTTTGCATCAACAACGATGGGGCTGGGGGAGAGCATGCTAAATGAAATTGGCCAAGCAGAGAAAGCCAACATCATAGGGCTCACGGAGTTGTGTTACATAAGGAATAGCATGGAGGGCATTAGGTGACGGAAGGGAAAAATGAAGGGGTGCAAATCGGAGCGGGAGATGAACCATGAGAGAGTACGGACTCCAAGAAATGGGCAGTTTTAGAGGGCAGGGGTGGATGGATGATTTAACCTACTGGTGGGTATTAAGGAGGGCATGTATCGCATGGAGCACTGGGTGTTCTAGGAAAACAGGGAACCAGGGAACCCAGATCCAAAACGAATGTTGTACTCTATGTTGACTAACAATACAATGTATTAAAAGAACAAGAAATCGCTTCTCTCTTCATGACACAAGATGGTAGTTGAATGATGCATTCCCCCACGGTGTGGTATCTGAGAGTTAAGTAGGTGGCACCTTCCTTAGGCTTCCTCGCATACATCTGTAAGCATCTTATCTTCCTGAAACGAGAACGCTTCATGAAAAAAACTAAAGGTATTCAAACGACGAAGCTTGTCTACTAAACTCACAAACAACCCCAGAGCAACTAAAAGAAAGATACCTCTGTCCTATCCCGACCTCACGTGATCCTTGGGATCATCTCACGAGACTGAGGTTGAGATTGCACTCCAAATCCCATGAAATCTCATGGAATTGGGGCTCGATTTCACTCCACATCGCCTGAGGTCACAATGAGATCGGGCGAGATTTCAACAATTCTCGTGAGATAGCAGGGACCTTGGGCGAGATTACCCTGCAACGCTTGTGAGATCTCTTGACTTTGGGCGGGATTTTACTCCCCGCCTGCTGAGATCTCATCCAAACCTTGGAGACGTCAGTGCCCATCTCATGAGATCTCATGCATATTGAGCGAGATTTCAATCTCAATCTTGTGAGATCTCATGGACATCGGGCGAGATTTTACTCCAAATCTCGAGAGATCTCATCCCATCCCTGCAGACCTCAGTCCAAACCTCATGAATTGTCATGGACTTTGGGCGAGAGCTCAATCAAATGTCATGAGGTATCAATGACACGGGCGAGATGTCACTCCAAATCTCGTCCGATATCAGGGACCTTGGGCGAGATTTCAGTCCAACTATCGTGAGATCTCTTGGAATTCTAGAATATTTTACCCCAAGTCTCGTGAGATCTCATCCAAACCTTGGAGACTTTAGTGAAAATCTCGTGAGATCTCATGGATATTGAGCGAGATTTCAATCGAAATCCCACGAGATCGCATGGGCATCGGGTGAGATTTTATTCCGAATCTCGTGAGAGCTCATCCACAACTTGCAGACCTCAGTCCAAATCTCTTGAGATCTCATGGACATTGGTGGAGATTTCGCTCCAAATCTCGTGAGGTCCCAATGACATTGGGAGAGATTTCACTACAAATCTCGTGAGATATCAGCGATCTTGGGCGAGATTTCCATCCAAACCTCGTGAGGTCTCAATGACATCGGGCGAGGTTTCACTCAACTCTCGTGAGCTCAAAGGGACCTAGGGCGAGATTTCACTCCAACTCTCGTGAGAGCCTTTGGAATTCGGGGATCATTTCCTCCACGTGTCGTGAGATCTCATCCAACCCTTGGAGGCTTCAGTCCAAATCTCGTGAGATCTCACGATATTGAGGGAGAATTCACTCTATATCTCGTGAGAAATCATGGACATCAGGCGACATTAGTCCACATCTCGTTAGATCGTATGGGCATCGTGTGAGAATTCATTCCAAATCTCGTGATATGTCATGGACATTGGACGAGATTTCACCCCAAATATCGTGTGGTCTTAATGACCTCGGGCAGATTTCACTCCAAATCTCGTGAGATATCAGGTACAACTGTGGGCGAGCTTTCCATCTAAATCTCGTGAGATCTCATAGACATCGGGCGAGATTTGCCATCAAATCTCCTGAGATCTCATGGACATCGGTTCCGATTTCACTCCAAATCGGATGAGCTCTCATGGAATTAAGGCGAGAATTCACTCCAAAACTCCTGAGGTCAAAATGAGATCGGGCGAGATTTCACTACAAGTCTCGTGAGATCTCAGGGACCTTGGGTGAGATTTCACAGCAGCTCTCGTGAGATCTCTTGAAGTTGGGAGAGATTTTACTCCCAGTCTTGTGAGATCTGCTCCAAAGCTTAGGGACGTCAGTGCCAATCTCATGAGATCGCATGGCTATTGAGCGAGATTTCAATCGAAATATCGTGAGACTGATGGGCATCGGGTGAGATTTTACTCCATATGTCGTGAGATCTCAGGGACATTCGGGTGAGATTTCACTCCGAATATCCTGAGGTCACAATGACATCGGGCGAGATTTCACTACAGATGTCTTGAGATATCAGGGACCATGGGCGAGATTTCACTCCAAATCTCGTGAGATCTCTTGGGATTCAGCTGAGAATTGACCCCATTTCTCGTGTGCTCTCTTCCAAATTTGGAGACCTCAGTCCAAATCTCTTGAGACCTCATGGAAAATAGGTGAGATTTCACTCTAAATTTCGTGAATCTCATGGTCCTTGGGCGAGATTGGACTCCAAAACTCGGAGGGGTCACGGACATCGGGCGAGAATTCCCACGAAATCCCGTGAGATGCCATGGACTTTGGGTGAGATTTCTCTCCAAATCTCGTGAGATCTCTTGGCCTTTGGTCGAGATTTTACTCCAGGGCCCGTGAGATCTCATCCAAAATTGGAGAGGTCAGTGCCATTCTCCTGAGATCTCATGGATATTGAGTGAGGATTCGATCTAAATCTCGTGAGATCTCCTGGACTTCGGCTGAGTTTCCACTCCAAGTCTCGTGAGATCTCATGGATATTGGGCGAGCCTGCACTCCAAATCGAAGGAGGGTCCAATGACATCAGGCGAGATTTCCACAAATCTCGTGAGTTATCAGGGACCTTGCTGGAGATTTCAGTCCAAATCTCATGAGTTCTCAATGACATGGGGTGAGATGTCATTGCAAATCTTGTGAGATATCTGGGAACTTGTGCGGGATTTCACTCCAACTCTGCTGAGGTCTCTTGTTATTTGGGCGAGAGTTTACTCCAAGTCTTGTGAGATCTCATCCAACCTTGGGGACGTCAGTGCCAATCTCGCGAGATCTCATCGATATTGAGGGAGATTTAATCTAAATCTCGTGAGATCTCATGGACATTGGGCGAGATTTCACTCCAAATCTCCTGAGGTCACAATCACAGTGGGCGAGATTTCCCCACAAATCACGTGAGCTATCAGGGCGAGATTTCTATCCAAATCTCGTGAGATCTCAATGACATCGGGGGAGATACATTCCAAATCTCTTGAGATATCAGGGACCTTGGGTGAGATTTCACTCCAACTCTCGTGCGGTCTCATGGCCTTTGGGCGAGATGTTACTCCCATCCCATTAAATCTCATCCAAACCTTGGAGGCGTCAATGCCCACCTCGTGAGTTCTCATGGGTATGAGCGAGTTTTCCATCTAAATCTCGTGTGATCTCATGGATATCGGGCGAGATTTCCCTCCCAATCTCGTGAGATCTCATGGACATTGGGCGAGATTTCACTCCCACCTCCTGAGGTCCCAATGACTTCGGGCGAGATTTCACTACATATCTCGTAATATTCGGGGACCTTGGGCGAGATTTCCATCCAAATCTCGTGAGGTCTCAATGACATCGCGTGAGATGTCACTACAAATCTCGTGAGATAGCAGGGAGTTTGGGCGAGATTTCACTCCAGCTCTCATGAGGCCTCTTGGACGTCGAGTGAGATTTGATTCCACGTCTCGGAGATCTCATCCAAACCTTGGAGAATTCAGTCCAAATCTCGTGAGATCTCATGGATATGGAGCGACATGTCAATCTATATCTCGTGGGATCTCATGACATCAGCAGGGATTTTACTCCAAATCTCGTGGGATCTCACGGATATCGGTTGAGATTTCTCTCCAAATCTCGTGAGATCATGGGCCTTGGGCGAGATTTCACTCCAAATCTCTTGAGGTCACAATGACATGGGGCGAGATTTCACTATAATTCTCTTGAGCTATCAGGGGACTTGGGCAAGATTTCACCACAAATCTCGTGAGATATCAGGGACCTTGCGTGATATTTCACTCCCAATCTCGTGAGGTACCAATGACATCGGGCGAGAATTCAGTATAAATCCCTTGAGATATCAGGCGCCTTGTTTGAGATTTTACTCCAACTCTCGTGAGATCTCTTGTAGTTTGGGCAAGAGTTCAATCCAACTCTCGTGAGCTCTCTTGGAACTGGGGCTATTTGACTCCAAGTCTCGTGAGATCTCATCCAGACCTTGGAGACTTCCGTCGAAATGTCGTGAGATCTCATGGATATTGAGCGAGATTTCCGTCTATATCTCGTGAGACCTCATGGACCTCAGGCGAAAATTTACTCCAAATTCCGTGAAATCGCATGGACATCGGCTGAGATTTCACTCCAAATATCTTGGGATCTCAAGGACATTGGGCGAGATTTCACTCCAAACCTCCTTGAGGTCACAGGGACATCGGGCGAGATTTCACTACAAATGTCGTGAGATATCATGGACTTTGGGTGAGATTTGTCTCCCAATGTCGTGAGATCCCTTGGACTTTGGGTGCGATTTGACTCCAGGTCTCGTGAGATCTCATCCAAAACATGGAGACGTCAGTGCCATTCTAATGAGATCTCATGGATATTGAGTGAGTATTCAATCTACATCTCGTGAGATCTCATGGATATCGGGCGAGTTTTGACACCAAATCTCGTGAGATCTCATGGACCTCGGGTGAGATTTCAGTCCAAATCTCATGAGATCTCATGGATATTGGGCGAGACTTCACTCCAAATCTCCTGTGGTCCTAATGACATCAGGCGAGATTGCAAGAAATCTCGTGAGATATCAGGGCCCTCGGTCGAGATTTCAGTCCAAATCTCGTGAGGTCTCAATGACATTGGGCGAGATTTCGTTACAAATCTCGTGAGATATCAGGGACCTGGGCGAGATTTCCCTCCAACTCTCGTGAAGTCTCTTGGTCTTTGGGCGAGATTTTACTCCAAGTCTTGTGAGATCTCATTCAAACCTTGGAGACGTCAGTGCCAATCTCGTGAGATCTCATGGCTATTGATGGAGATGTCATCTAAATCTCGGGAGATCTCAAGGACATCAGGCGAGATTTTCCTCCAAATCTTGGGAGATCTTTAGGACGTCGGGTAAGATATCTCTCCAAAAGTCGTGAGATGATGGGCCTTGGGCGAGATTTCACTCCAAATCTCCTCAGGTCACAATGACATCGGGCGAGATTTCACTCCAAATCTCAAGAGATCAAAGGGACCTTGGGCAAGATTTCACTCCCAATCTCGTGAGATATCAGCGGCCTTGGGCGAGATTTCACTCTCAATCTTGTGAGATCTCTTGGAATTCGGGCGAGAATTTACTCCAAGTCTCGTGAGATCCAATCCAAACCTTGGGGACTTCAGTCCAAATCTCCTGAGATCTCCTGGACATTGTGCGAGATTTCAATCCAAATCTCGTGAGGTCTCCATGATATCGGACGAGACTTCACACCAATTCTCGTGAGATCTCATGGACATCGGCTGAGATTTCACCCCAAATCTCCCGAGGTCACAATGACTTGGGCGAGATTTCAGACCAAACCCCGTCAGATTTCAGCGAACTTGGGCGAAATATCCATCCAAATCTCGTGAGGTCTCAATGATATCGGGCGAGATGTCACTACACTCTCGTGAGATAAAAAGGGACCTTGGGCGAGATTTCACTCCAACTCTCGTGAGATCTCTTGGAATTCGGGGATATTTTCCTCCAAGTCTGGTGAGGGCTCATCCAAACCTCGGAGACTTCCGTCCAAATCTCGTGAGATCTCATGGATATTGCGTGAGATTTCAATTGAAATCTCATGAGATCTCATGGACATCGGGTGAGTTTTACTCCAAATCTCGTCAGATCTCATCCAAAATATGCAGACCTCAGTCCAAATCTCGTGAGATCTCCTGGACATTGGGCGAGATTTCAATCCAAATCTCGTGAGATCTCAATGAGATCGGGTGAGGTTTCACTCCAAATCTCGTGAGATCTCTTGGACTTTGGGCCAGATTTTAGTCCACATCTCCTGAGATCTCATCCAAACCTTGGAGACGTCACTGCCAATCTCGTGACATCTCATGGATATTGAGCGTTATTTCAATCTAAACCTTCTGAGATCTCATAGATATGGGCCGAGAGTTTACTCCAAATCTCATGAGATCGCCTGGACACCACGTGAGATTTCACTCCGACTCTCCTGAGGTCACAATGACATCGGGCGAGATTTCAGTACAAATCTCGTGAGATATCAGGGACCTTGGGCGAGATTTCACTCTCGATCTCGTGAGATCCCTTGGAATTCAGGTGAGATTTACTCCAAGTCTCGTGAGCTCTTTTCCAAATTTGGAGACCTCAGTCCAAATCTCTTGAGACCTCATGGACAAGAGGTGAGATTTCGCACTAAATTTCGTGACGCTCTAAATCTTTCGAGACACTCTAAATCTCATGGTCATTGGGCGGCGAGATTTTACTCCGAATCTCATGAGAGGTCATGGACATCGGGCGAGAATTTCCTCCAAATCACGTGAGATGGTACAGACTTCAGGCGAGATTTTCCTCCACATCTCGTGAGATCTCATGGACCTTGGGTGAGATTTCAATCCAAATCGTGAGATCTCTTGGACCATGGTTGAGACTGGAGTCCAAGTCTCATGAGATCTCACCCAAACCTGGCAGACTTCAGTGCCAATCTCGTGAGATCTCATGGATATGGAGTGAGATTTCACTCTAAATCTCGTGAGATCTCATGGCCATCGGGCGAGATTTTACTCCACATCTCGTGAGATCTCATCACGCCTTGGAGAACTCCGTCCAAATCTCGTGAGATGTCATGGTTCCTGCGAGAGACTTCACTGTAAAACTCGTGAGATCTCATGGACATCGGTCGAGATTTTCCTTGCAATCTCTTGAGATTTCCTGGACATCGGGTGAGATCTCATGGACATCGGGGGCGAAATCACTCCACAACTCGTGAGATGTCATGGACATCGGGTGAGATTTGCCTCCAAATCTCGTGTGATCTCTTCCAAATCTCACTGGAACAGGAACCAGCAATTGTGGTCTAGGGCTCACACCTGTTGAAAGGGTAGCTAAACAGCACGCCACAGGTGTTGCGTAGTAAGAAGGGCAAGTGTTGGCATGATCACCGAGTATTATCGGCAAGTAAGGAAACATTGTTGAGCACTTCGACGGAATCCTAGGATATTCTATATGCTGTCAAACTGAAAAAAAAAACAACAATAAAAAATAAAAACTAAACCGATGAACCTAAGGGAATGGAAGGAAAAATCAAAGAAGACAAAACTAGAGAGGAAGACAAACCGTAAGAGAGTCATTTCTCTCCGAAACAAAGTGAGGGTTGCTGGAAGCAAGGTGGGTGAGGAATGGGGAAATTGGGGCATGGGCATTTAGGAGAGTACTTGGAAATAGCACTGGGTGCTATACGCAACCGATGAATCGCTCAATTCTCCCCCTGAACCTAGAAATATTCTCTAGGTTAAATTGGTTGTATTTAAATCGGTTTTCTTAGAAGATCTGTTAACATTTGGAGTCCCGAGGCACTCGAAGTTGCCCAACGGAGGGGGTTTATATATAGGCTCTGCCATGGGTGTTAAGAAGGAGCTCTCCTTATTTCTGGGCTCCAAGAAAATGAAGTTACACCTCTCATTCGTGGACTTGTCCCATTTCCTTTTCAATTGTGGATTTTTGGCCATACATCCAGACATTTCCAAAACCTTGTGGAATTCCTAAGTTTAGCTTTACATGCAAGGAGGCAGGGGCTTTTCCTCCCATAGGCATTAGACAGGGACTGTTGGAAAGTTCACATCCATGTCCTGTGCAAGGAGAGAGTCTCAGGGTCTGCTATCCTAAAGGAAGATTGCCCTATTGCTCCTGAGCTGCTTCTGAGCTCTAGGGGCATAAGCCTGCTGAATGGTAGCCAGCTTATACTTCTGCCCTAGATGATTGAGGTGCCATCATGCTGAAGATTAGACAAGAAGCAGCACAGTACGAGCCCTTTCAAGGAATACTACACCGAAAGCCTGCTTTCGAACACATGTACATCAGCCAAGAGGACAAAACCGTCACCCTCATTTGCTTCTGTGCCTATCCGTGCACGGTAAGGGCCTTTGGAAAAACAGAAAACAAAACCAAGGTCAGATTCTCCGCTTTCTGAAGGAGGAATGCCGGCCTCTGAATGCCAGCGCCCCCAAGTGCAGGGCAGGAACTTTGACCTTGGCCCAAGCCGACAGGTGTAACATTTCCCTGCAGTGACTGCTTGCCAGCTGACTGGGCTTTCTTCACGTTATCGCATTCTCATCGCTAATGAAGAACTTTAGCCTTCCATGCATCATTTTCCACCCTTTCGCTCTTTTTCAATCTACGTTTGCCCTGGACGTCATTCAGATCCAGTGTCTCAGAGAAAGAGCCTCTATTGAAGCAGGTCCAGCTAGGTCCTTGTGACCGTGGGAGAGATTGGGGCACGTTGCCCCTTGGAACGGGCTTTCAGAACTATGGGGATCTCAGAGGTGAAGACATTTGCAAGTGCCCTGGGAGTCATGTTTCTGTGTAGGCTTGGCGCCAGGTTTTTAGAGGGCCTGGGCCTCATTTCTTGGGTAAAAGGAAATGAAGTGACACACCTCATTCCCAGATGTACCCTAGTCCCAATTTTATTATCAACTTTCGGCCTTCACTGGAATCATTTCCATGCCCTTGCCGATTCTTTTTAAATTTAGAGCTGGTTTACACACGGCGTGGAGGGCATTCTACCCAGGTAGCCAGCACACAACGACCGGTCGTGAGTTCCTACTGCAGTGCTGTGCTCAGTCAGCCTCTCCTTATCTGATAGCCCAAAGGAAAGGAAAGGTGGCTCTTCTGTCCTTGACCTTGAGATGCCCTCCTTTTGAGGAACAGGACGTTAACCCATATGCTGCATGCTTGAGCATCTGGTGAGTTCAGAAGTTGCCCTTTCAAGGACTATAGCACCAAAGCTTGCCTGCAAAACCTTGAGCATCAGCTGGGAGACCTATTAGTAGAGCTGAATGACTGTAGCCTCCATCCATTCATGGGAAGGGCAAAACAACAACAAGCACAACCTCCACAACCACCACAACGACACTACCACCAAATTTCGCTCTCATTCGGAAGGAAGAATGCCGAGTTCTTGGTGACAGGGCTCCCAGGTCTAGGCCATGGTTTCCCTTTCCCCAAGCCCACAGTTGTTTCTCATTCCTGGGAATGAAAATTGGGTTGCGTGGAGATGGGCCTAGTCACCTCAATCAGAACAGGTTGTCTCATCGCATCTCTAAGAAACACATTTGGCCCAGCATATACCCACTTCCACCCTCTTGCTCTTTTTCTGCCGAGGTTCCCCCTGTGGGCCTTCTGCTCCAGTGTTTCAGAGC
Source organism: Eumetopias jubatus (assembly GCF_037043125.1). Lineage (NCBI taxonomy): Eukaryota > Metazoa > Chordata > Mammalia > Carnivora > Otariidae > Eumetopias > Eumetopias jubatus. Next base: position 1,317,910 of record NW_028274843.1, read on the forward strand.
AATATCCTGTTCATTCAGCTAGAGGATCTGGAAGATTCTTCGTGACTGAGGGGACGTGATGGCCACAGAGCCCCCTGGAAATGCTGTTCAGAACTCTGTTGGCCTGAGGAGGCGTAAGGCATTGGAGGCTTGCAAGCCGTGAATGTCTGTGCGTAGGCTTGGCCAGAGGACTCCTTTATTGCGGAAGGGGAATAAATTAGATGTCTCATTACAGATTTAGCTCACTTAAAAGGCCCTGCTTAGATACATTCCTGTAGGCTCGGGGATTGTCTATCTGGCTCATGGTTCACCTTCCAACTGGAAGGTGCTTTTCCTCACAGCAGCGCCTAGGGATTCCTGGGGAGTTCCATGGCCCTCTTATCCCTGATCTTGTTGTGTGGCTGCCTTGGGTAAGTGTGTAGAGCCGTAGAAAAGGCACCTCCCTCCCTGGCTCTGTGAGATGCTTCCGTTCTGGAAAACCTAGTTTGAAAAAGCGTTCAAAGGAATGGAAACGGACAGAGAGGCAATGTGGACTTTCCTAGAGTTGAGATAGAACAATATTGTGACTAAAATACCTAGCAAAATCTGTTAGTTTCCGGGATAGGAAAGGCCTGTTGGCTTTGGCAATGGGAAACCTCCAGGGCCTCACCCTGGGAGCCAAAGAAGCAAGAGGCCTTCATTCTTCCTTCCTAAAGAGCGGGAAACCTTCTGGAATCGGATGTCACTCCTGCTGCCTTTCCGTCTGTGGCGGGGAGGGGGGACACAAAATAAGCCCCGAAACGCTTTAGTGTTAGCAGACTGGTTCTCCCAGCTGATGATGCATTTGGAAGTAGCCATTGGAGGAGCATTCCTGGCACGAGCTCCTTTTAGAATGAAGAGGTCCCAGAGCATAGCGCACATGTGTCCACTGTCTGCCCTTCCATACGAAGGCATCTCTGGCAGCCAGGGGAGGGAGACAAGCTGGCTGCCAACCACAGCATTTCAAAGATCAGGACAAGATCCAAGCACTCAGGGGCAGAAGGGGAAACTTTCCTTTCGGCTCTCAGACACATTGCTCTCCCCTAGCCCAGGATCTCAATGGGAAATTGCCATCAACCCTGGGAGTTTGGTGGACACACGGCTTGTGAGATGCCACCCAGAGTATTCTTCCATGTGAAACAACGTAGCTACCAAAACGGCAAGAGGATGGGATGGCTTCCAGGAAAACCAAAGATCAACAGTTCCAATGGGAATGGAAGTTATGTGGGAGTGAGTTGTCTAACTTCAGCTCCCCTTGCCCCAGAAATGGAGGCAAGCTCCCTCCCAAATCCTCTGGCCATGCCTACACCCAATCTTTTCAGCTTTCCCCAAGGAGAGGGAAGCTTCTGACATTGGAGGTTTTCCGCCATTTCCATCAGTGCCTTGAGGCAGCAGTGATTCAGGGGAACCAGAGTGCAACTCTCAGCTGCGGATCAAAAGTTTCGAATGGGTGTATGGAGCATTATTCCTTGAAGAAAGCTATTTCTGCCCTGAAAAGGCCCTGGAGCAGAGTAGGCCGTGCCCAAGCCATCTGATCTTGAGAGAGAAGGCATCTCAAAGAGCCAGGAGCTAGTAGGGCAAGCTAGACCCCCATCTCCGTGCGTCTTCAGCTGGCCAATTCCCAAGGGCTCAGGGCCAGAAGGGTAAACTTTTCTTTCAAATAGTAAACTCTGATTGTCTTATCTTAGGACAGGTTCAGACTGGGAACTCACCACCAATCCCTGGGTGCTCTAAAGGTGAGTCACAACACCTTGGCCCATGAAGATGCCCGAAGCCCTTGTTCGACAGACAGGCAAGGCCATGGGAAACACTACAAAGAGTGCCAGAGTCCCATGTCAACCGCAAATGGGACACATAGTGACTAGCACACTCTCCTAACAGGTTGGCAGGTTTGGGAAGAAGAATCAGCTGTGGACTTGTGTTAAGGGAAACTGCCATGTGCCACCCCACGAAAGCTTTAGCTAGAGGCCTGTCTTCCTCCTCCATAAAGGGAACGGATGCTTTTGGTGCTAACTGTTATTTGCCCTTTTCCATCAGGGGTAGATATAGCAGTGATTCAGGGCTAGCCTGTTGGTTCTGCCACTTGAAGACCAAGGTTTGGGAACTGTTCTCGGTGCCGTATTTCTTGAAATATTTTGTTTCTGCCCTGACCAGGTCCAGGAAAATGCTGTCCTTCTGGTGATGGTCTGTTCTTCAAAATGAAGACATCTCAATCATCCAGGGGATGGAGGGGAGCCGGCTAGCCGTCACGGCACTAAGCTGGCCAAGATCCAATTGCTCAGGAACAGGAGCGCCATACTTCCCTTAGGACGGCAGCTCTTGCTTAGCACGGGAGCACGTTTGGACCTGGCCACCCGTCCCTGGGTGCTGGCTACGTGTGGGACAGCACAATGGCCTCTTATGGCAACCCAAGATCTTGGTAGAACAAAGGGCAAGGGGGGCGCCTGCGTGGCTCAGTCGCTTAAGTGTCTGCGTTCGGCTAATCTCAATATCACAAGATCCTGGAATCGAACCCTGCTTTGGAAATGCACGGTTGTAGAGCCGCTTTGGGAAACAGTGTGGAGCTTCCTCAGAAAATTAAAAACACAGCTACCTTATGACTCAGGAAATTGCTCTACGATGTATGAGTCCAAAGACACGGCTGTAGTGAAAAAAAGGGCCACATGCACCCCAATGGTCATAGCAGCAACGTCCACAACAGACAAACCGTGGAAAGAGCCGAGAGGCCCTTCAACAGATGAATGGAGAAAAATGATGTGTTCCTTCTCTAAAAGGGAATATTACTCAGCCATCAGAAAGAAGAATACCCAACTTTTGCATCAACAACGATGGGGCTGGGGGAGAGCATGCTAAATGAAATTGGCCAAGCAGAGAAAGCCAACATCATAGGGCTCACGGAGTTGTGTTACATAAGGAATAGCATGGAGGGCATTAGGTGACGGAAGGGAAAAATGAAGGGGTGCAAATCGGAGCGGGAGATGAACCATGAGAGAGTACGGACTCCAAGAAATGGGCAGTTTTAGAGGGCAGGGGTGGATGGATGATTTAACCTACTGGTGGGTATTAAGGAGGGCATGTATCGCATGGAGCACTGGGTGTTCTAGGAAAACAGGGAACCAGGGAACCCAGATCCAAAACGAATGTTGTACTCTATGTTGACTAACAATACAATGTATTAAAAGAACAAGAAATCGCTTCTCTCTTCATGACACAAGATGGTAGTTGAATGATGCATTCCCCCACGGTGTGGTATCTGAGAGTTAAGTAGGTGGCACCTTCCTTAGGCTTCCTCGCATACATCTGTAAGCATCTTATCTTCCTGAAACGAGAACGCTTCATGAAAAAAACTAAAGGTATTCAAACAACGAAGCTTGTCTACTAAACTCACAAACAACCCCAGAGCAACTAAAAGAAAGATACCTCTGTCCTATCCCGACCTCACGTGATCCTTGGGATCATCTCACGAGACTGAGGTTGAGATTGCACTCCAAATCCCATGAAATCTCATGGAATTGGGGCTCGATTTCACTCCACATCGCCTGAGGTCACAATGAGATCGGGCGAGATTTCAACAATTCTCGTGAGATAGCAGGGACCTTGGGCGAGATTACCCTGCAACGCTTGTGAGATCTCTTGACTTTGGGCGGGATTTTACTCCCCGCCTGCTGAGATCTCATCCAAACCTTGGAGACGTCAGTGCCCATCTCATGAGATCTCATGCATATTGAGCGAGATTTCAATCTCAATCTTGTGAGATCTCATGGACATCGGGCGAGATTTTACTCCAAATCTCGAGAGATCTCATCCCATCCCTGCAGACCTCAGTCCAAACCTCATGAATTGTCATGGACTTTGGGCGAGAGCTCAATCAAATGTCATGAGGTATCAATGACACGGGCGAGATGTCACTCCAAATCTCGTCCGATATCAGGGACCTTGGGCGAGATTTCAGTCCAACTATCGTGAGATCTCTTGGAATTCTAGAATATTTTACTCCAAGTCTCGTGAGATCTCATCCAAACCTTGGAGACTTTAGTGAAAATCTCGTGAGATCTCATGGATATTGAGCGAGATTTCAATCGAAATCCCACGAGATCGCATGGGCATCGGGTGAGATTTAATTCCGAATCTCGTGAGAGCTCATCCACAACTTGCAGACCTCAGTCCAAATCTCTTGAGATCTCATGGACATTGGTGGAGATTTCACTCCAAATCTCGTGAGGTCCCAATGACATTGGGAGAGATTTCACTACAAATCTCGTGAGATATCAGCGATCTTGGGCGAGATTTCCATCCAAACCTCGTGAGGTCTCAATGACATCGGGCGAGGTTTCACTCAACTCTCCTGAGCTCAAAGGGACCTAGGGCGAGATTTCACTCCAACTCTCGTGAGAGCCTTTGGAATTCGGGGATCATTTCCTCCAAGTGTCGTGAGATCTCATCCAACCCTTGGAGACTTCAGTCCAAATCTCGTGAGATCTCACGATATTGAGGGAGAATTCACTCTATATCTCGTGAGAAATCATGGACATCAGGCGACATTAGTCCACATCTCGTTAGATCGTATGGGCATCGTGTGAGAATTCATTCCAAATCTCGTGATATGTCATGGACATTGGATGAGATTTCACCCCAAATATCGTGTGGTCTTAATGACCTCGGGCAGATTTCACTCCAAATCTCGTGAGATATCAGGTACAACTGTGGGCGAGCTTTCCATCTAAATCTCGTGAGATCTCATAGACATCGGGCGAGATTTGCCAGCAAATCTCCTGAGATCTCATGGACATCGGTTCCGATTTCACTCCAAATCGGATGAGCTCTCATGGAATTAAGGCGAGAATTCACTCCAAAACTCCTGAGGTCAAAATGAGATCGGGCGAGATTTCACTACAAGTCTCGTGAGATCTCAGGGACCTTGGGTGAGATTTCACAGCAGCTCTCGTGAGATCTCTTGAAGTTGGGAGAGATTTTACTCCCAGTCTTGTGAGATCTGCTCCAAAGCTTAGGGACGTCAGTGCCAATCTCGTGAGATCGCATGGCTATTGAGCGAGATTTCAATCGAAATATCGTGAGACTGATGGGCATCGGGTGAGATTTTACTCCATATGTCGTGAGATCTCAGGGACATTCGGGTGAGATTTCACTCCGAATATCCTGAGGTCACAATGACATCGGGCGAGATTTCACTACAGATGTCTTGAGATATCAGGGACCATGGGCGAGATTTCACTCCAAATCTCGTGAGATCTCTTGGGATTCAGCTGAGAATTGACCCCATTTCTCGTGTGCTCTCTTCCAAATTTGGAGACCTCAGTCCAAATCTCTTGAGATCTCATGGAAAATAGGTGAGATTTCACTCTAAATTTCGTGAATCTCATGGTCCTTGGGCGAGATTGGACTCCAAAACTCGGAGGGGTCACAGGCATCGGGCGAGAATTCCCACGAAATCCCGTGAGATGCCATGGACTTTGGGTGAGATTTCTCTCCAAATCTCGTGAGATCTCTTGGCCTTTGGTCGAGATTTTACTCCAGGGCCCGTGAGATCTCATCCAAAATTGGAGAGGTCAGTGCCATTCTCCTGAGATCTCATGGATATTGAGTGAGGATTCGATCTAAATCTCGTGAGATCTCCTGGACTTCGGCTGAGTTTCCACTCCAAGTCTCGTGAGATCTCATGGATATTGGGCGAGCCTGCACTCCAAATCTAAGGAGGGTCCAATGACATCAGGCGAGATTTCCACAAATCTCGTGAGTTATCAGGGACCTTGCTGGAGATTTCAGTCCAAATCTCATGAGTTCTCAATGACATGGGGTGAGATGTCATTGCAAATCTTGTGAGATATCTGGGAACTTGTGCGGGATTTCACTCCAACTCTGCTGAGGTCTCTTGTTATTTGGGCGAGAGTTTACTCCAAGTCTTGTGAGATCTCATCCAACCTTGGGGACGTCAGTGCCAATCTCGCGAGATCTCATCGATATTGAGGGAGATTTAATCTAAATCTCGTGAGATCTCATGGACATTGGGCGAGATTTCACTCCAAATCTCCTGAGGTCACAATCACAGTGGGCGAGATTTCCCCACAAATCACGTGAGCTATCAGGGCGAGATTTCTATCCAAATCTCGTGAGATCTCAATGACATCGGGGGAGATACATTCCAAATCTCTTGAGATATCAGGGACCTTGGGTGAGATTTCACTCCAACTCTCGTGCGGTCTCATGGCCTTTGGGCGAGATGTTACTCCCATCCCATTAAATCTCATCCAAACCTTGGAGGCGTCAATGCCCACCTCGTGAGTTCTCATGGATATGAGCGAGTTTTCCATCTAAATCTCGTGTGATCTCATGGATATCGGGCGAGATTTCCCTCCCAATCTCGTGAGATCTCATGGACATTGGGCGAGATTTCACTCCCACCTCCTGAGGTCACAATGACTTCGGGTGAGATTTCACTACATATCTCGTAATATTCGGGGACCTTGGGCGAGATTTCCATCCAAATCTCGTGAGGTCTCAATGACATCGCGTGAGATGTCACTACAAATCTCGTGAGATAGCAGGGAGTTTGGGCGAGATTTCACTCCAGCTCTCATGAGGCCTCTTGGACGTCGAGTGTTATTTGATTCCACGTCTCGGAGATCTCATCCAAACCTTGGAGAATTCAGTCCAAATCTCGTGAGATCTCATGGATATGGAGCGACATGTCAATCTATATCTCGTGGGATCTCATGACATCAGCAGGGATTTTACTCCAAATCTCGTGGGATCTCACGGATATCGGTTGAGATTTCTCTCCAAATCTCGTGAGATCATGGGCCTTGGGCGAGATTTCACTCCAAATCTCTTGAGGTCACAATGACATGGGGCGAGATTTCACTATAATTCTCTTGAGCTATCAGGGGACTTGGGCAAGATTTCACCACAAATCTCGTGAGATATCAGGGACCTTGCGTGATATTTCACTCCCAATCTCGTGAGGTACCAATGACATCGGGCGAGAATTCAGTATAAATCCCTTGAGATATCAGGCGCCTTGTTTGAGATTTTACTCCAACTCTCGTGAGATCTCTTGTAGTTTGGGCAAGAGTTCACTCCAACTCTCGTGAGCTCTCTTGGAACTGGGGCTATTTGACTCCAAGTCTCGTGAGATCTCATCCAGACCTTGGAGACTTCCGTCGAAATGTCGTGAGATCTCATGGATATTGAGCGAGATTTCCGTCTATATCTCGTGAGACCTCATGGACCTCAGGCGAAAATTTACTCCAAATTCCGTGAAATCGCATGGACATCGGCTGAGATTTCACTCCAAATATCTTGGGATCTCAAGGACATTGGGCGAGATTTCACTCCAAACCTCCTTGAGGTCACAGGGACATCGGGCGAGATTTCACTACAAATGTCGTGAGATATCATGGACTTTGGGTGAGATTTGTCTCCCAATGTCGTGAGATCCCTTGGACTGTGGGTGCGATTTGACTCCAGGTCTCGTGAGATCTCATCCAAAACATGGAGACGTCAGTGCCATTCTAATGAGATCTCATGGATATTGAGTGAGTATTCAATCTACATCTCGTGAGATCTCATGGATATCGGGCGAGTTTTGACACCAAATCTCGTGAGATCTCATGGACCTCGGGTGAGATTTCAGTCCAAATCTCATGAGATCTCATGGATATTGGGCGAGACTTCACTCCAAATCTCCTGTGGTCCTAATGACATCAGGCGAGATTGCAAGAAATCTCGTGAGATATCAGGGCCCTCGGTCGAGATTTCAGTCCAAATCTCGTGAGGTCTCAATGACATTGGGCGAGATTTCGTTACAAATCTCGTGAGATATCAGGGACCTGGGCGAGATTTCCCTCCAACTCTCGTGAAGTCTCTTGGTCTTTGGGCGAGATTTTACTCCAAGTCTTGTGAGATCTCATTCAAACCTTGGAGACGTCAGTGCCAATCTCGTGAGATCTCATGGCTATTGATGGAGATGTCATCTAAATCTCGGGAGATCTCAAGGACATCAGGCGAGATTTTCCTCCAAATCTTGGGAGATCTTTAGGACATCGGGTAAGATATCTCTCCAAAAGTCGTGAGATGATGGGCCTTGGGCGAGATTTCACTCCAAATCTCCTCAGGTCACAATGACATCGGGCGAGATTTCACTCCAAATCTCAAGAGATCAAAGGGACCTTGGGCAAGATTTCACTCCCAATCTCGTGAGATATCAGCGGCCTTGGGCGAGATTTCACTCTCAATCTTGTGAGATCTCTTGGAATTCGGGCGAGAATTTACTCCAAGTCTCGTGAGATCCAATCCAAACCTTGGGGACTTCAGTCCAAATCTCCTGAGATCTCCTGGACATTGTGCGAGATTTCAATCCAAATCTCGTGAGGTCTCCATGATATCGGACGAGACTTCACACCAATTCTCGTGAGATCTCATGGACATCGGCTGAGATTTCACCCCAAATCTCCCGAGGTCACAATGACTTGGGCGAGATTTCAGACCAAACCCCGTCAGATTTCAGCGAACTTGGGCGAAATATCCATCCAAATCTCGTGAGGTCTCAATGATATCGGGCGAGATGTCACTACACTCTCGTGAGATAAAAAGGGACCTTGGGCGAGATTTCACTCCAACTCTCGTGAGATCTCTTGGAATTCGGGGATATTTTCCTCCAAGTCTGGTGAGGGCTCATCCAAACCTCGGAGACTTCCGTCCAAATCTCGTGAGATCTCATGGATATTGCGTGAGATTTCAATTGAAATCTCATGAGATCTCATGGACATCGGGTGAGTTTTACTCCAAATCTCGTCAGATCTCATCCAAAATATGCAGACCTCAGTCCAAATCTCGTGAGATCTCCTGGACATTGGGCGAGATTTCAATCCAAATCTCGTGAGATCTCAATGAGATCGGGTGAGGTTTCACTCCAAATCTCGTGAGATCTCTTGGACTTTGGGCCAGATTTTAGTCCACATCTCCTGAGATCTCATCCAAACCTTGGAGACGTCACTGCCAATCTCGTGACATCTCATGGATATTGAGCGTTATTTCAATCTAAACCTTCTGAGATCTCATAGATATGGGCCGAGAGTTTACTCCAAATCTCATGAGATCGCCTGGACACCACGTGAGATTTCACTCCGACTCTCCTGAGGTCACAATGACATCGGGCGAGATTTCAGTACAAATCTCGTGAGATATCAGGGACCTTGGGCGAGATTTCACTCTCGATCTCGTGAGATCCCTTGGAATTCAGGTGAGATTTACTCCAAGTCTCGTGAGCTCTTTTCCAAATTTGGAGACCTCAGTCCAAATCTCTTGAGACCTCATGGACAAGAGGTGAGATTTCGCACTAAATTTCGTGACGCTCTAAATCTTTCGAGACACTCTAAATCTCATGGTCATTGGGCGGCGAGATTTTACTCCGAATCTCATGAGAGGTCATGGACATCGGGCGAGAATTTCCTCCAAATCACGTGAGATGGTACAGACTTCAGGCGAGATTTTCCTCCACATCTCGTGAGATCTCATGGACCTTGGGTGAGATTTCAATCCAAATCGTGAGATCTCTTGGACCATGGTTGAGACTGGAGTCCAAGTCTCATGAGATCTCACCCAAACCTGGCAGACTTCAGTGCCAATCTCGTGAGATCTCATGGATATGGAGTGAGATTTCACTCTAAATCTCGTGAGATCTCATGGCCATCGGGCGAGATTTTACTCCACATCTCGTGAGATCTCATCACGCCTTGGAGAACTCCGTCCAAATCTCGTGAGATGTCATGGTTCCTGCGAGAGACTTCACTGTAAAACTCGTGAGATCTCATGGACATCGGTCGAGATTTTCCTTGCAATCTCTTGAGATTTCCTGGACATCGGGTGAGATCTCATGGACATCGGGGGCGAAATCACTCCACAACTCGTGAGATGTCATGGACATCGGGTGAGATTTGCCTCCAAATCTCGTGTGATCTCTTCCAAATCTCACTGGAACAGGAACCAGCAATTGTGGTCTAGGGCTCACACCTGTTGAAAGGGTAGCTAAACAGCACGCCACAGGTGTTGCGTAGTAAGAAGGGCAAGTGTTGGCATGATCACCGAGTATTATCGGCAAGTAAGGAAACATTGTTGAGCACTTCGACGGAATCCTAGGATATTCTATATGCTGTCAAACTGAAAAAAAAAACAACAATAAAAAATAAAAACTAAACCGATGAACCTAAGGGAATGGAAGGAAAAATCAAAGAAGACAAAACTAGAGAGGAAGACAAACCGTAAGAGAGTCATTTCTCTCCGAAACAAAGTGAGGGTTGCTGGAAGCAAGGTGGGTGAGGAATGGGGAAATTGGGGCATGGGCATTTAGGAGAGTACTTGGAAATAGCACTGGGTGCTATACGCAACCGATGAATCGCTCAATTCTCCCCCTGAACCTAGAAATATTCTCTAGGTTAAATTGGTTGTATTTAAATCGGTTTTCTTAGAAGATCTGTTAACATTTGGAGTCCCGAGGCACTCGAAGTTGCCCAACGGAGGGGGTTTATATATAGGCTCTGCCATGGGTGTTAAGAAGGAGCTCTCCTTATTTCTGGGCTCCAAGAAAATGAAGTTACACCTCTCATTCGTGGACTTGTCCCATTTCCTTTTCAATTGTGGATTTTTGGCCATACATCCAGACATTTCCAAAACCTTGTGGAATTCCTAAGTTTAGCTTTACATGCAAGGAGGCAGGGGCTTTTCCTCCCATAGGCATTAGACAGGGACTGTTGGAAAGTTCACATCCATGTCCTGTGCAAGGAGAGAGTCTCAGGGTCTGCTATCCTAAAGGAAGATTGCCCTATTGCTCCTGAGCTGCTTCTGAGCTCTAGGGGCATAAGCCTGCTGAATGGTAGCCAGCTTATACTTCTGCCCTAGATGATTGAGGTGCCATCATGCTGAAGATTAGACAAGAAGCAGCACAGTACGAGCCCTTTCAAGGAATACTACACCGAAAGCCTGCTTTCGAACACATGTACATCAGCCAAGAGGACAAAACCGTCACCCTCATTTGCTTCTGTGCCTATCCGTGCACGGTAAGGGCCTTTGGAAAAACAGAAAACAAAACCAAGGTCAGATTCTCCGCTTTCTGAAGGAGGAATGCCGGCCTCTGAATGCCAGCGCCCCCAAGTGCAGGGCAGGAACTTTGACCTTGGCCCAAGCCGACAGGTGTAACATTTCCCTGCAGTGACTGCTTGCCAGCTGACTGGGCTTTCTTCACGTTATCGCATTCTCATCGCTAATGAAGAACTTTAGCCTTCCATGCATCATTTTCCACCCTTTCGCTCTTTTTCAATCTACGTTTGCCCTGGACGTCATTCAGATCCAGTGTCTCAGAGAAAGAGCCTCTATTGAAGCAGGTCCAGCTAGGTCCTTGTGACCGTGGGAGAGATTGGGGCACGTTGCCCCTTGGAACGGGCTTTCAGAACTATGGGGATCTCAGAGGTGAAGACATTTGCAAGTGCCCTGGGAGTCATGTTTCTGTGTAGGCTTGGCGCCAGGTTTTTAGAGGGCCTGGGCCTCATTTCTTGGGTAAAAGGAAATGAAGTGACACACCTCATTCCCAGATGTACCCTAGTCCCAATTTTATTATCAACTTTCGGCCTTCACTGGAATCATTTCCATGCCCTTGCCGATTCTTTTTAAATTTAGAGCTGGTTTACACACGGCGTGGAGGGCATTCTACCCAGGTAGCCAGCACACAACGACCGGTCGTGAGTTCCTACTGCAGTGCTGTGCTCAGTCAGCCTCTCCTTATCTGATAGCCCAAAGGAAAGGAAAGGTGGCTCTTCTGTCCTTGACCTTGAGATGCCCTCCTTTTGAGGAACAGGACGTTAACCCATATGCTGCATGCTTGAGCATCTGGTGAGTTCAGAAGTTGCCCTTTCAAGGACTATAGCACCAAAGCTTGCCTGCAAAACCTTGAGCATCAGCTGGGAGACCTATTAGTAGAGCTGAATGACTGTAGCCTCCATCCATTCATGGGAAGGGCAAAACAACAACAAGCACAACCTCCACAACCACCACAACGACACTACCACCAAATTTCGCTCTCATTCGGAAGGAAGAATGCCGAGTTCTTGGTGACAGGGCTCCCAGGTCTAGGCCATGGTTTCCCTTTCCCCAAGCCCACAGTTGTTTCTCATTCCTGGGAATGAAAATTGGGTTGCGTGGAGATGGGCCTAGTCACCTCAATCAGAACAGGTTGTCTCATCGCATCTCTAAGAAACACATTTGGCCCAGCATATACCCACTTCCACCCTCTTGCTCTTTTTCTGCCGAGGTTCCCCCTGTGGGCCTTCTGCTCCAGGGTTTCAGAGCAATATCCTGTTCATTCAGCTAGAGGATCTGGAAGATTCTTCGTGACTGAGGGGACGTGATGGCCACAGAGCCCCCTGGAAATGCTGTTCAGAACTCTGTTGGCCTGAGGAGGCGTAAGGCATTGGAGGCTTGCAAGCCGTGAATGTCTGTGCGTAGGCTTGGCCAGAGGACTCCTTTATTGCGGAAGGGGAATAAATTAGATGTCTCATTACAGATTTAGCTCACTTAAAAGGCCCTGCTTAGATACATTCCTGTAGGCTCGGGGATTGTCTATCTGGCTCATGGTTCACCTTCCAACTGGAAGGTGCTTTTCCTCACAGCAGCGCCTAGGGATTCCTGGGGAGTTCCATGGCCCTCTTATCCCTGATCTTGTTGTGTGGCTGCCTTGGGTAAGTGTGTAGAGCCGTAGAAAAGGCACCTCCCTCCCTGGCTCTGTGAGATGCTTCCGTTCTGGAAAACCTAGTTTGAAAAAGCGTTCAAAGGAATGGAAACGGACAGAGAGGCAATGTGGACTTTCCTAGAGTTGAGATAGAACAATATTGTGACTAAAATACCTAGCAAAATCTGTTAGTTTCCGGGATAGGAAAGGCCTGTTGGCTTTGGCAATGGGAAACCTCCAGGGCCTCACCCTGGGAGCCAAAGAAGCAAGAGGCCTTCATTCTTCCTTCCTAAAGAGCGGGAAACCTTCTGGAATCGGATGTCACTCCTGCTGCCTTTCCGTCTGTGGCGGGGAGGGGGGACACAAAATAAGCCCCGAAACGCTTTAGTGTTAGCAGACTGGTTCTCCCAGCTGATGATGCATTTGGAAGTAGCCATTGGAGGAGCATTCCTGGCACGAGCTCCTTTTAGAATGAAGAGGTCCCAGAGCATAGCGCACATGTGTCCACTGTCTGCCCTTCCATACGAAGGCATCTCTGGCAGCCAGGGGAGGGAGACAAGCTGGCTGCCAACCACAGCATTTCAAAGATCAGGACAAGATCCAAGCACTCAGGGGCAGAAGGGGAAACTTTCCTTTCGGCTCTCAGACACATTGCTCTCCCCTAGCCCAGGATCTCAATGGGAAATTGCCATCAACCCTGGGAGTTTGGTGGACACACGGCTTGTGAGATGCCACCCAGAGTATTCTTCCATGTGAAACAACGTAGCTACCAAAACGGCAAGAGGATGGGATGGCTTCCAGGAAAACCAAAGATCAACAGTTCCAATGGGAATGGAAGTTATGTGGGAGTGAGTTGTCTAACTTCAGCTCCCCTTGCCCCAGAAATGGAGGCAAGCTCCCTCCCAAATCCTCTGGCCATGCCTACACCCAATCTTTTCAGCTTTCCCCAAGGAGAGGGAAGCTTCTGACATTGGAGGTTTTCCGCCATTTCCATCAGTGCCTTGAGGCAGCAGTGATTCAGGGGAACCAGAGTGCAACTCTCAGCTGCGGATCAAAAGTTTCGAATGGGTGTATGGAGCATTATTCCTTGAAGAAAGCTATTTCTGCCCTGAAAAGGCCCTGGAGCAGAGTAGGCCGTGCCCAAGCCATCTGATCTTGAGAGAGAAGGCATCTCAAAGAGCCAGGAGCTAGTAGGGCAAGCTAGACCCCCATCTCCGTGCGTCTTCAGCTGGCCAATTCCCAAGGGCTCAGGGCCAGAAGGGTAAACTTTTCTTTCAAATAGTAAACTCTGATTGTCTTATCTTAGGACAGGTTCAGACTGGGAACTCACCACCAATCCCTGGGTGCTCTAAAGGTGAGTCACAACACCTTGGCCCATGAAGATGCCCGAAGCCCTTGTTCGACAGACAGGCAAGGCTATGGGAAACACTACAAAGAGTGCCAGAGTCCCATGTCAACCGCAAATGGGACACATAGTGACTAGCACACTCTCCTAACAGGTTGGCAGGTTTGGGAAGAAGAATCAGCTGTGGACTTGTGTTAAGGGAAACTGCCATGTGCCACCCCACGAAAGCTTTAGCTAGAGGCCTGTCTTCCTCCTCCATAAAGGGAACGGATGCTTTTGGTGCTAACTGTTATTTGCCCTTTTCCATCAGGGGTAGATATAGCAGTGATTCAGGGCTAGCCTGTTGGTTCTGCCACTTGAAGACCAAGGTTTGGGAACTGTTCTCGGTGCCGTATTTCTTGAAATATTTTGTTTCTGCCCTGACCAGGTCCAGGAAAATGCTGTCCTTCTGGTGATGGTCTGTTCTTCAAAATGAAGACATCTCAATCATCCAGGGGATGGAGGGGAGCCGGCTAGCCGTCACGGCACTAAGCTGGCCAAGATCCAATTGCTCAGGAACAGGAGCGCCATACTTCCCTTAGGACGGCAGCTCTTGCTTAGCACGGGAGCACGTTTGGACCTGGCCACCCGTCCCTGGGTGCTGGCTACGTGTGGGACAGCACAATGGCCTCTTATGGCAACCCAAGATCTTGGTAGAACAAAGGGCAAGGGGGGCGCCTGCGTGGCTCAGTCGCTTAAGTGTCTGCGTTCGGCTAATCTCAATATCACAAGATCCTGGAATCGAACCCTGCTTTGGAAATGCACGGTTGTAGAGCCGCTTTGGGAAACAGTGTGGAGCTTCCTCAGAAAATTAAAAACACAGCTACCTTATGACTCAGGAAATTGCTCTACGATGTATGAGTCCAAAGACACGGCTGTAGTGAAAAAAAGGGCCACATGCACCCCAATGGTCATAGCAGCAACGTCCACAACAGACAAACCGTGGAAAGAGCCGAGAGGCCCTTCAACAGATGAATGGAGAAAAATGATGTGTTCCTTCTCTAAAAGGGAATATTACTCAGCCATCAGAAAGAAGAATACCCAACTTTTGCATCAACAACGATGGGGCTGGGGGAGAGCATGCTAAATGAAATTGGCCAAGCAGAGAAAGCCAACATCATAGGGCTCACGGAGTTGTGTTACATAAGGAATAGCATGGAGGGCATTAGGTGACGGAAGGGAAAAATGAAGGGGTGCAAATCGGAGCGGGAGATGAACCATGAGAGAGTACGGACTCCAAGAAATGGGCAGTTTTAGAGGGCAGGGGTGGATGGATGATTTAACCTACTGGTGGGTATTAAGGAGGGCATGTATCGCATGGAGCACTGGGTGTTCTAGGAAAACAGGGAACCAGGGAACCCAGATCCAAAACGAATGTTGTACTCTATGTTGACTAACAATACAATGTATTAAAAGAACAAGAAATCGCTTCTCTCTTCATGACACAAGATGGTAGTTGAATGATGCATTCCCCCACGGTGTGGTATCTGAGAGTTAAGTAGGTGGCACCTTCCTTAGGCTTCCTCGCATACATCTGTAAGCATCTTATCTTCCTGAAACGAGAACGCTTCATGAAAAAAACTAAAGGTATTCAAACGACGAAGCTTGTCTACTAAACTCACAAACAACCCCAGAGCAACTAAAAGAAAGATACCTCTGTCCTATCCCGACCTCACGTGATCCTTGGGATCATCTCACGAGACTGAGGTTGAGATTGCACTCCAAATCCCATGAAATCTCATGGAATTGGGGCTCGATTTCACTCCACATCGCCTGAGGTCACAATGAGATCGGGCGAGATTTCAACAATTCTCGTGAGATAGCAGGGACCTTGGGCGAGATTACCCTGCAACGCTTGTGAGATCTCTTGACTTTGGGCGGGATTTTACTCCCCGCCTGCTGAGATCTCATCCAAACCTTGGAGACGTCAGTGCCCATCTCATGAGATCTCATGCATATTGAGCGAGATTTCAATCTCAATCTTGTGAGATCTCATGGACATCGGGCGAGATTTTACTCCAAATCTCGAGAGATCTCATCCCATCCCTGCAGACCTCAGTCCAAACCTCATGAATTGTCATGGACTTTGGGCGAGAGCTCAATCAAATGTCATGAGGTATCAATGACACGGGCGAGATGTCACTCCAAATCTCGTCCGATATCAGGGACCTTGGGCGAGATTTCAGTCCAACTATCGTGAGATCTCTTGGAATTCTAGAATATTTTACTCCAAGTCTCGTGAGATCTCATCCAAACCTTGGAGACTTTAGTGAAAATCTCGTGAGATCTCATGGATATTGAGCGAGATTTCAATCGAAATCCCACGAGATCGCATGGGCATCGGGTGAGATTTAATTCCGAATCTCGTGAGAGCTCATCCACAACTTGCAGACCTCAGTCCAAATCTCTTGAGATCTCATGGACATTGGTGGAGATTTCACTCCAAATCTCGTGAGGTCCCAATGACATTGGGAGAGATTTCACTACAAATCTCGTGAGATATCAGCGATCTTGGGCGAGATTTCCATCCAAACCTCGTGAGGTCTCAATGACATCGGGCGAGGTTTCACTCAACTCTCCTGAGCTCAAAGGGACCTAGGGCGAGATTTCACTCCAACTCTCGTGAGAGCCTTTGGAATTCGGGGATCATTTCCTCCAAGTGTCGTGAGATCTCATCCAACCCTTGGAGACTTCAGTCCAAATCTCGTGAGATCTCACGATATTGAGGGAGAATTCACTCTATATCTCGTGAGAAATCATGGACATCAGGCGACATTAGTCCACATCTCGTTAGATCGTATGGGCATCGTGTGAGAATTCATTCCAAATCTCGTGATATGTCATGGACATTGGATGAGATTTCACCCCAAATATCGTGTGGTCTTAATGACCTCGGGCAGATTTCACTCCAAATCTCGTGAGATATCAGGTACAACTGTGGGCGAGCTTTCCATCTAAATCTCGTGAGATCTCATAGACATCGGGCGAGATTTGCCAGCAAATCTCCTGAGATCTCATGGACATCGGTTCCGATTTCACTCCAAATCGGATGAGCTCTCATGGAATTAAGGCGAGAATTCACTCCAAAACTCCTGAGGTCAAAATGAGATCGGGCGAGATTTCACTACAAGTCTCGTGAGATCTCAGGGACCTTGGGTGAGATTTCACAGCAGCTCTCGTGAGATCTCTTGAAGTTGGGAGAGATTTTACTCCCAGTCTTGTGAGATCTGCTCCAAAGCTTAGGGACGTCAGTGCCAATCTCGTGAGATCGCATGGCTATTGAGCGAGATTTCAATCGAAATATCGTGAGACTGATGGGCATCGGGTGAGATTTTACTCCATATGTCGTGAGATCTCAGGGACATTCGGGTGAGATTTCACTCCGAATATCCTGAGGTCACAATGACATCGGGCGAGATTTCACTACAGATGTCTTGAGATATCAGGGACCATGGGCGAGATTTCACTCCAAATCTCGTGAGATCTCTTGGGATTCAGCTGAGAATTGACCCCATTTCTCGTGTGCTCTCTTCCAAATTTGGAGACCTCAGTCCAAATCTCTTGAGATCTCATGGAAAATAGGTGAGATTTCACTCTAAATTTCGTGAATCTCATGGTCCTTGGGCGAGATTGGACTCCAAAACTCGGAGGGGTCACAGGCATCGGGCGAGAATTCCCACGAAATCCCGTGAGATGCCATGGACTTTGGGTGAGATTTCTCTCCAAATCTCGTGAGATCTCTTGGCCTTTGGTCGAGATTTTACTCCAGGGCCCGTGAGATCTCATCCAAAATTGGAGAGGTCAGTGCCATTCTCCTGAGATCTCATGGATATTGAGTGAGGATTCGATCTAAATCTCGTGAGATCTCCTGGACTTCGGCTGAGTTTCCACTCCAAGTCTCGTGAGATCTCATGGATATTGGGCGAGCCTGCACTCCAAATCTAAGGAGGGTCCAATGACATCAGGCGAGATTTCCACAAATCTCGTGAGTTATCAGGGACCTTGCTGGAGATTTCAGTCCAAATCTCATGAGTTCTCAATGACATGGGGTGAGATGTCATTGCAAATCTTGTGAGATATCTGGGAACTTGTGCGGGATTTCACTCCAACTCTGCTGAGGTCTCTTGTTATTTGGGCGAGAGTTTACTCCAAGTCTTGTGAGATCTCATCCAACCTTGGGGACGTCAGTGCCAATCTCGCGAGATCTCATCGATATTGAGGGAGATTTAATCTAAATCTCGTGAGATCTCATGGACATTGGGCGAGATTTCACTCCAAATCTCCTGAGGTCACAATCACAGTGGGCGAGATTTCCCCACAAATCACGTGAGCTATCAGGGCGAGATTTCTATCCAAATCTCGTGAGATCTCAATGACATCGGGGGAGATACATTCCAAATCTCTTGAGATATCAGGGACCTTGGGTGAGATTTCACTCCAACTCTCGTGCGGTCTCATGGCCTTTGGGCGAGATGTTACTCCCATCCCATTAAATCTCATCCAAACCTTGGAGGCGTCAATGCCCACCTCGTGAGTTCTCATGGATATGAGCGAGTTTTCCATCTAAATCTCGTGTGATCTCATGGATATCGGGCGAGATTTCCCTCCCAATCTCGTGAGATCTCATGGACATTGGGCGAGATTTCACTCCCACCTCCTGAGGTCACAATGACTTCGGGTGAGATTTCACTACATATCTCGTAATATTCGGGGACCTTGGGCGAGATTTCCATCCAAATCTCGTGAGGTCTCAATGACATCGCGTGAGATGTCACTACAAATCTCGTGAGATAGCAGGGAGTTTGGGCGAGATTTCACTCCAGCTCTCATGAGGCCTCTTGGACGTCGAGTGTTATTTGATTCCACGTCTCGGAGATCTCATCCAAACCTTGGAGAATTCAGTCCAAATCTCGTGAGATCTCATGGATATGGAGCGACATGTCAATCTATATCTCGTGGGATCTCATGACATCAGCAGGGATTTTACTCCAAATCTCGTGGGATCTCACGGATATCGGTTGAGATTTCTCTCCAAATCTCGTGAGATCATGGGCCTTGGGCGAGATTTCACTCCAAATCTCTTGAGGTCACAATGACATGGGGCGAGATTTCACTATAATTCTCTTGAGCTATCAGGGGACTTGGGCAAGATTTCACCACAAATCTCGTGAGATATCAGGGACCTTGCGTGATATTTCACTCCCAATCTCGTGAGGTACCAATGACATCGGGCGAGAATTCAGTATAAATCCCTTGAGATATCAGGCGCCTTGTTTGAGATTTTACTCCAACTCTCGTGAGATCTCTTGTAGTTTGGGCAAGAGTTCACTCCAACTCTCGTGAGCTCTCTTGGAACTGGGGCTATTTGACTCCAAGTCTCGTGAGATCTCATCCAGACCTTGGAGACTTCCGTCGAAATGTCGTGAGATCTCATGGATATTGAGCGAGATTTCCGTCTATATCTCGTGAGACCTCATGGACCTCAGGCGAAAATTTACTCCAAATTCCGTGAAATCGCATGGACATCGGCTGAGATTTCACTCCAAATATCTTGGGATCTCAAGGACATTGGGCGAGATTTCACTCCAAACCTCCTTGAGGTCACAGGGACATCGGGCGAGATTTCACTACAAATGTCGTGAGATATCATGGACTTTGGGTGAGATTTGTCTCCCAATGTCGTGAGATCCCTTGGACTGTGGGTGCGATTTGACTCCAGGTCTCGTGAGATCTCATCCAAAACATGGAGACGTCAGTGCCATTCTAATGAGATCTCATGGATATTGAGTGAGTATTCAATCTACATCTCGTGAGATCTCATGGATATCGGGCGAGTTTTGACACCAAATCTCGTGAGATCTCATGGACCTCGGGTGAGATTTCAGTCCAAATCTCATGAGATCTCATGGATATTGGGCGAGACTTCACTCCAAATCTCCTGTGGTCCTAATGACATCAGGCGAGATTGCAAGAAATCTCGTGAGATATCAGGGCCCTCGGTCGAGATTTCAGTCCAAATCTCGTGAGGTCTCAATGACATTGGGCGAGATTTCGTTACAAATCTCGTGAGATATCAGGGACCTGGGCGAGATTTCCCTCCAACTCTCGTGAAGTCTCTTGGTCTTTGGGCGAGATTTTACTCCAAGTCTTGTGAGATCTCATTCAAACCTTGGAGACGTCAGTGCCAATCTCGTGAGATCTCATGGCTATTGATGGAGATGTCATCTAAATCTCGGGAGATCTCAAGGACATCAGGCGAGATTTTCCTCCAAATCTTGGGAGATCTTTAGGACGTCGGGTAAGATATCTCTCCAAAAGTCGTGAGATGATGGGCCTTGGGCGAGATTTCACTCCAAATCTCCTCAGGTCACAATGACATCGGGCGAGATTTCACTCCAAATCTCAAGAGATCAAAGGGACCTTGGGCAAGATTTCACTCCCAATCTCGTGAGATATCAGCGGCCTTGGGCGAGATTTCACTCTCAATCTTGTGAGATCTCTTGGAATTCGGGCGAGAATTTACTCCAAGTCTCGTGAGATCCAATCCAAACCTTGGGGACTTCAGTCCAAATCTCCTGAGATCTCCTGGACATTGTGCGAGATTTCAATCCAAATCTCGTGAGGTCTCCATGATATCGGACGAGACTTCACACCAATTCTCGTGAGATCTCATGGACATCGGCTGAGATTTCACCCCAAATCTCCCGAGGTCACAATGACTTGGGCGAGATTTCAGACCAAACCCCGTCAGATTTCAGCGAACTTGGGCGAAATATCCATCCAAATCTCGTGAGGTCTCAATGATATCGGGCGAGATGTCACTACACTCTCGTGAGATAAAAAGGGACCTTGGGCGAGATTTCACTCCAACTCTCGTGAGATCTCTTGGAATTCGGGGATATTTTCCTCCAAGTCTGGTGAGGGCTCATCCAAACCTCGGAGACTTCCGTCCAAATCTCGTGAGATCTCATGGATATTGCGTGAGATTTCAATTGAAATCTCATGAGATCTCATGGACATCGGGTGAGTTTTACTCCAAATCTCGTCAGATCTCATCCAAAATATGCAGACCTCAGTCCAAATCTCGTGAGATCTCCTGGACATTGGGCGAGATTTCAATCCAAATCTCGTGAGATCTCAATGAGATCGGGTGAGGTTTCACTCCAAATCTCGTGAGATCTCTTGGACTTTGGGCCAGATTTTAGTCCACATCTCCTGAGATCTCATCCAAACCTTGGAGACGTCACTGCCAATCTCGTGACATCTCATGGATATTGAGCGTTATTTCAATCTAAACCTTCTGAGATCTCATAGATATGGGCCGAGAGTTTACTCCAAATCTCATGAGATCGCCTGGACACCACGTGAGATTTCACTCCGACTCTCCTGAGGTCACAATGACATCGGGCGAGATTTCAGTACAAATCTCGTGAGATATCAGGGACCTTGGGCGAGATTTCACTCTCGATCTCGTGAGATCCCTTGGAATTCAGGTGAGATTTACTCCAAGTCTCGTGAGCTCTTTTCCAAATTTGGAGACCTCAGTCCAAATCTCTTGAGACCTCATGGACAAGAGGTGAGATTTCGCACTAAATTTCGTGACGCTCTAAATCTTTCGAGACACTCTAAATCTCATGGTCATTGGGCGGCGAGATTTTACTCCGAATCTCATGAGAGGTCATGGACATCGGGCGAGAATTTCCTCCAAATCACGTGAGATGGTACAGACTTCAGGCGAGATTTTCCTCCACATCTCGTGAGATCTCATGGACCTTGGGTGAGATTTCAATCCAAATCGTGAGATCTCTTGGACCATGGTTGAGACTGGAGTCCAAGTCTCATGAGATCTCACCCAAACCTGGCAGACTTCAGTGCCAATCTCGTGAGATCTCATGGATATGGAGTGAGATTTCACTCTAAATCTCGTGAGATCTCATGGCCATCGGGCGAGATTTTACTCCACATCTCGTGAGATCTCATCACGCCTTGGAGAACTCCGTCCAAATCTCGTGAGATGTCATGGTTCCTGCGAGAGACTTCACTGTAAAACTCGTGAGATCTCATGGACATCGGTCGAGATTTTCCTTGCAATCTCTTGAGATTTCCTGGACATCGGGTGAGATCTCATGGACATCGGGGGCGAAATCACTCCACAACTCGTGAGATGTCATGGACATCGGGTGAGATTTGCCTCCAAATCTCGTGTGATCTCTTCCAAATCTCACTGGAACAGGAACCAGCAATTGTGGTCTAGGGCTCACACCTGTTGAAAGGGTAGCTAAACAGCACGCCACAGGTGTTGCGTAGTAAGAAGGGCAAGTGTTGGCATGATCACCGAGTATTATCGGCAAGTAAGGAAACATTGTTGAGCACTTCGACGGAATCCTAGGATATTCTATATGCTGTCAAACTGAAAAAAAAAACAACAATAAAAAATAAAAACTAAACCGATGAACCTAAGGGAATGGAAGGAAAAATCAAAGAAGACAAAACTAGAGAGGAAGACAAACCGTAAGAGAGTCATTTCTCTCCGAAACAAAGTGAGGGTTGCTGGAAGCAAGGTGGGTGAGGAATGGGGAAATTGGGGCATGGGCATTTAGGAGAGTACTTGGAAATAGCACTGGGTGCTATACGCAACCGATGAATCGCTCAATTCTCCCCCTGAACCTAGAAATATTCTCTAGGTTAAATTGGTTGTATTTAAATCGGTTTTCTTAGAAGATCTGTTAACATTTGGAGTCCCGAGGCACTCGAAGTTGCCCAACGGAGGGGGTTTATATATAGGCTCTGCCATGGGTGTTAAGAAGGAGCTCTCCTTATTTCTGGGCTCCAAGAAAATGAAGTTACACCTCTCATTCGTGGACTTGTCCCATTTCCTTTTCAATTGTGGATTTTTGGCCATACATCCAGACATTTCCAAAACCTTGTGGAATTCCTAAGTTTAGCTTTACATGCAAGGAGGCAGGGGCTTTTCCTCCCATAGGCATTAGACAGGGACTGTTGGAAAGTTCACATCCATGTCCTGTGCAAAGAGAGAGTCTCAGGGTCTGCTATCCTAAAGGAAGATTGCCCTATTGCTCCTGAGCTGCTTCTGAGCTCTAGGGGCATAAGCCTGCTGAATGGTAGCCAGCTTATACTTCTGCCCTAGATGATTGAGGTGCCATCATGCTGAAGATTAGACAAGAAGCAGCACAGTACGAGCCCTTTCAAGGAATACTACACCGAAAGCCTGCTTTCGAACACATGTACATCAGCCAAGAGGACAAAACCGTCACCCTCATTTGCTTCTGTGCCTATCCGTGCACGGTAAGGGCCTTTGGAAAAACAGAAAACAAAACCAAGGTCAGATTCTCCGCTTTCTGAAGGAGGAATGCCGGCCTCTGAATGCCAGCGCCCCCAAGTGCAGGGCAGGAACTTTGACCTTGGCCCAAGCCGACAGGTGTAACATTTCCCTGCAGTGACTGCTTGCCAGCTGACTGGGCTTTCTTCACGTTATCGCATTCTCATCGCTAATGAAGAACTTTAGCCTTCCATGCATCATTTTCCACCCTTTCGCTCTTTTTCAATCTACGTTTGCCCTGGACGTCATTCAGATCCAGTGTCTCAGAGAAAGAGCCTCTATTGAAGCAGGTCCAGCTAGGTCCTTGTGACCGTGGGAGAGATTGGGGCACGTTGCCCCTTGGAACGGGCTTTCAGAACTATGGGGATCTCAGAGGTGAAGACATTTGCAAGTGCCCTGGGAGTCATGTTTCTGTGTAGGCTTGGCGCCAGGTTTTTAGAGGGCCTGGGCCTCATTTCTTGGGTAAAAGGAAATGAAGTGACACACCTCATTCCCAGATGTACCCTAGTCCCAATTTTATTATCAACTTTCGGCCTTCACTGGAATCATTTCCATGCCCTTGCCGATTCTTTTTAAATTTAGAGCTGGTTTACACACGGCGTGGAGGGCATTCTACCCAGGTAGCCAGCACACAACGACCGGTCGTGAGTTCCTACTGCAGTGCTGTGCTCAGTCAGCCTCTCCTTATCTGATAGCCCAAAGGAAAGGAAAGGTGGCTCTTCTGTCCTTGACCTTGAGATGCCCTCCTTTTGAGGAACAGGACGTTAACCCATATGCTGCATG
Organism: Eumetopias jubatus; assembly: GCF_037043125.1. Classification (NCBI taxonomy): domain Eukaryota; kingdom Metazoa; phylum Chordata; class Mammalia; order Carnivora; family Otariidae; genus Eumetopias; species Eumetopias jubatus. The sequence continues at coordinate 1,342,150 of NW_028274843.1, forward strand.
CTTGAGCATCTGGTGAGTTCAGAAGTTGCCCTTTCAAGGACTATAGCACCAAAGCTTGCCTGCAAAACCTTGAGCATCAGCTGGGAGACCTATTAGTAGAGCTGAATGACTGTAGCCTCCATCCATTCATGGGAAGGGCAAAACAACAACAAGCACAACCTCCACAACCACCACAACGACACTACCACCAAATTTCGCTCTCATTCGGAAGGAAGAATGCCGAGTTCTTGGTGACAGGGCTCCCAGGTCTAGGCCATGGTTTCCCTTTCCCCAAGCCCACAGTTGTTTCTCATTCCTGGGAATGAAAATTGGGTTGCGTGGAGATGGGCCTAGTCACCTCAATCAGAACAGGTTGTCTCATCGCATCTCTAAGAAACACATTTGGCCCAGCATATACCCACTTCCACCCTCTTGCTCTTTTTCTGCCGAGGTTCCCCCTGTGGGCCTTCTGCTCCAGTGTTTCAGAGCAATATCCTGTTCATTCAGCTAGAGGATCTGGAAGATTCTTCGTGACTGAGGGGACGTGATGGCCACAGAGCCCCCTGGAAATGCTGTTCAGAACTCTGTTGGCCTGAGGAGGCGTAAGGCATTGGAGGCTTGCAAGCCGTGAATGTCTGTGCGTAGGCTTGGCCAGAGGACTCCTTTATTGCGGAAGGGGAATAAATTAGATGTCTCATTACAGATTTAGCTCACTTAAAAGGCCCTGCTTAGATACATTCCTGTAGGCTCGGGGATTGTCTATCTGGCTCATGGTTCACCTTCCAACTGGAAGGTGCTTTTCCTCACAGCAGCGCCTAGGGATTCCTGGGGAGTTCCATGGCCCTCTTATCCCTGATCTTGTTGTGTGGCTGCCTTGGGTAAGTGTGTAGAGCCGTAGAAAAGGCACCTCCCTCCCTGGCTCTGTGAGATGCTTCCGTTCTGGAAAACCTAGTTTGAAAAAGCGTTCAAAGGAATGGAAACGGACAGAGAGGCAATGTGGACTTTCCTAGAGTTGAGATAGAACAATATTGTGACTAAAATACCTAGCAAAATCTGTTAGTTTCCGGGATAGGAAAGGCCTGTTGGCTTTGGCAATGGGAAACCTCCAGGGCCTCACCCTGGGAGCCAAAGAAGCAAGAGGCCTTCATTCTTCCTTCCTAAAGAGCGGGAAACCTTCTGGAATCGGATGTCACTCCTGCTGCCTTTCCGTCTGTGGCGGGGAGGGGGGACACAAAATAAGCCCCGAAACGCTTTAGTGTTAGCAGACTGGTTCTCCCAGCTGATGATGCATTTGGAAGTAGCCATTGGAGGAGCATTCCTGGCACGAGCTCCTTTTAGAATGAAGAGGTCCCAGAGCATAGCGCACATGTGTCCACTGTCTGCCCTTCCATACGAAGGCATCTCTGGCAGCCAGGGGAGGGAGACAAGCTGGCTGCCAACCACAGCATTTCAAAGATCAGGACAAGATCCAAGCACTCAGGGGCAGAAGGGGAAACTTTCCTTTCGGCTCTCAGACACATTGCTCTCCCCTAGCCCAGGATCTCAATGGGAAATTGCCATCAACCCTGGGAGTTTGGTGGACACACGGCTTGTGAGATGCCACCCAGAGTATTCTTCCATGTGAAACAACGTAGCTACCAAAACGGCAAGAGGATGGGATGGCTTCCAGGAAAACCAAAGATCAACAGTTCCAATGGGAATGGAAGTTATGTGGGAGTGAGTTGTCTAACTTCAGCTCCCCTTGCCCCAGAAATGGAGGCAAGCTCCCTCCCAAATCCTCTGGCCATGCCTACACCCAATCTTTTCAGCTTTCCCCAAGGAGAGGGAAGCTTCTGACATTGGAGGTTTTCCGCCATTTCCATCAGTGCCTTGAGGCAGCAGTGATTCAGGGGAACCAGAGTGCAACTCTCAGCTGCGGATCAAAAGTTTCGAATGGGTGTATGGAGCATTATTCCTTGAAGAAAGCTATTTCTGCCCTGAAAAGGCCCTGGAGCAGAGTAGGCCGTGCCCAAGCCATCTGATCTTGAGAGAGAAGGCATCTCAAAGAGCCAGGAGCTAGTAGGGCAAGCTAGACCCCCATCTCCGTGCGTCTTCAGCTGGCCAATTCCCAAGGGCTCAGGGCCAGAAGGGTAAACTTTTCTTTCAAATAGTAAACTCTGATTGTCTTATCTTAGGACAGGTTCAGACTGGGAACTCACCACCAATCCCTGGGTGCTCTAAAGGTGAGTCACAACACCTTGGCCCATGAAGATGCCCGAAGCCCTTGTTCGACAGACAGGCAAGGCCATGGGAAACACTACAAAGAGTGCCAGAGTCCCATGTCAACCGCAAATGGGACACATAGTGACTAGCACACTCTCCTAACAGGTTGGCAGGTTTGGGAAGAAGAATCAGCTGTGGACTTGTGTTAAGGGAAACTGCCATGTGCCACCCCACGAAAGCTTTAGCTAGAGGCCTGTCTTCCTCTTCCATAAAGGGAACGGATGCTTTTGGTGCTAACTGTTATTTGCCCTTTTCCATCAGGGGTAGATATAGCAGTGATTCAGGGCTAGCCTGTTGGTTCTGCCACTTGAAGACCAAGGTTTGGGAACTGTTCTCGGTGCCGTATTTCTTGAAATATTTTGTTTCTGCCCTGACCAGGTCCAGGAAAATGCTGTCCTTCTGGTGATGGTCTGTTCTTCAAAATGAAGACATCTCAATCATCCAGGGGATGGAGGGGAGCCGGCTAGCCGTCACGGCACTAAGCTGGCCAAGATCCAATTGCTCAGGAACAGGAGCGCCATACTTCCCTTAGGACGGCAGCTCTTGCTTAGCACGGGAGCACGTTTGGACCTGGCCACCCGTCCCTGGGTGCTGGCTACGTGTGGGACAGCACAATGGCCTCTTATGGCAACCCAAGATCTTGGTAGAACAAAGGGCAAGGGGGGCGCCTGCGTGGCTCAGTCGCTTAAGTGTCTGCGTTCGGCTAATCTCAATATCACAAGATCCTGGAATCGAACCCTGCTTTGGAAATGCACGGTTGTAGAGCCGCTTTGGGAAACAGTGTGGAGCTTCCTCAGAAAATTAAAAACACAGCTACCTTATGACTCAGGAAATTGCTCTACGATGTATGAGTCCAAAGACACGGCTGTAGTGAAAAAAAGGGCCACATGCACCCCAATGGTCATAGCAGCAACGTCCACAACAGACAAACCGTGGAAAGAGCCGAGAGGCCCTTCAACAGATGAATGGAGAAAAATGATGTGTTCCTTCTCTAAAAGGGAATATTACTCAGCCATCAGAAAGAAGAATACCCAACTTTTGCATCAACAACGATGGGGCTGGGGGAGAGCATGCTAAATGAAATTGGCCAAGCAGAGAAAGCCAACATCATAGGGCTCACGGAGTTGTGTTACATAAGGAATAGCATGGAGGGCATTAGGTGACGGAAGGGAAAAATGAAGGGGTGCAAATCGGAGCGGGAGATGAACCATGAGAGAGTACGGACTCCAAGAAATGGGCAGTTTTAGAGGGCAGGGGTGGATGGATGATTTAACCTACTGGTGGGTATTAAGGAGGGCATGTATCGCATGGAGCACTGGGTGTTCTAGGAAAACAGGGAACCAGGGAACCCAGATCCAAAACGAATGTTGTACTCTATGTTGACTAACAATACAATGTATTAAAAGAACAAGAAATCGCTTCTCTCTTCATGACACAAGATGGTAGTTGAATGATGCATTCCCCCACGGTGTGGTATCTGAGAGTTAAGTAGGTGGCACCTTCCTTAGGCTTCCTCGCATACATCTGTAAGCATCTTATCTTCCTGAAACGAGAACGCTTCATGAAAAAAACTAAAGGTATTCAAACGACGAAGCTTGTCTACTAAACTCACAAACAACCCCAGAGCAACTAAAAGAAAGATACCTCTGTCCTATCCCGACCTCACGTGATCCTTGGGATCATCTCACGAGACTGAGGTTGAGATTGCACTCCAAATCCCATGAAATCTCATGGAATTGGGGCTCGATTTCACTCCACATCGCCTGAGGTCACAATGAGATCGGGCGAGATTTCAACAATTCTCGTGAGATAGCAGGGACCTTGGGCGAGATTACCCTGCAACGCTTGTGAGATCTCTTGACTTTGGGCGGGATTTTACTCCCCGCCTGCTGAGATCTCATCCAAACCTTGGAGACGTCAGTGCCCATCTCATGAGATCTCATGCATATTGAGCGAGATTTCAATCTCAATCTTGTGAGATCTCATGGACATCGGGCGAGATTTTACTCCAAATCTCGAGAGATCTCATCCCATCCCTGCAGACCTCAGTCCAAACCTCATGAATTGTCATGGACTTTGGGCGAGAGCTCAATCAAATGTCATGAGGTATCAATGACACGGGCGAGATGTCACTCCAAATCTCGTCCGATATCAGGGACCTTGGGCGAGATTTCAGTCCAACTATCGTGAGATCTCTTGGAATTCTAGAATATTTTACCCCAAGTCTCGTGAGATCTCATCCAAACCTTGGAGACTTTAGTGAAAATCTCGTGAGATCTCATGGATATTGAGCGAGATTTCAATCGAAATCCCACGAGATCGCATGGGCATCGGGTGAGATTTTATTCCGAATCTCGTGAGAGCTCATCCACAACTTGCAGACCTCAGTCCAAATCTCTTGAGATCTCATGGACATTGGTGGAGATTTCGCTCCAAATCTCGTGAGGTCCCAATGACATTGGGAGAGATTTCACTACAAATCTCGTGAGATATCAGCGATCTTGGGCGAGATTTCCATCCAAACCTCGTGAGGTCTCAATGACATCGGGCGAGGTTTCACTCAACTCTCGTGAGCTCAAAGGGACCTAGGGCGAGATTTCACTCCAACTCTCGTGAGAGCCTTTGGAATTCGGGGATCATTTCCTCCACGTGTCGTGAGATCTCATCCAACCCTTGGAGGCTTCAGTCCAAATCTCGTGAGATCTCACGATATTGAGGGAGAATTCACTCTATATCTCGTGAGAAATCATGGACATCAGGCGACATTAGTCCACATCTCGTTAGATCGTATGGGCATCGTGTGAGAATTCATTCCAAATCTCGTGATATGTCATGGACATTGGACGAGATTTCACCCCAAATATCGTGTGGTCTTAATGACCTCGGGCAGATTTCACTCCAAATCTCGTGAGATATCAGGTACAACTGTGGGCGAGCTTTCCATCTAAATCTCGTGAGATCTCATAGACATCGGGCGAGATTTGCCATCAAATCTCCTGAGATCTCATGGACATCGGTTCCGATTTCACTCCAAATCGGATGAGCTCTCATGGAATTAAGGCGAGAATTCACTCCAAAACTCCTGAGGTCAAAATGAGATCGGGCGAGATTTCACTACAAGTCTCGTGAGATCTCAGGGACCTTGGGTGAGATTTCACAGCAGCTCTCGTGAGATCTCTTGAAGTTGGGAGAGATTTTACTCCCAGTCTTGTGAGATCTGCTCCAAAGCTTAGGGACGTCAGTGCCAATCTCATGAGATCGCATGGCTATTGAGCGAGATTTCAATCGAAATATCGTGAGACTGATGGGCATCGGGTGAGATTTTACTCCATATGTCGTGAGATCTCAGGGACATTCGGGTGAGATTTCACTCCGAATATCCTGAGGTCACAATGACATCGGGCGAGATTTCACTACAGATGTCTTGAGATATCAGGGACCATGGGCGAGATTTCACTCCAAATCTCGTGAGATCTCTTGGGATTCAGCTGAGAATTGACCCCATTTCTCGTGTGCTCTCTTCCAAATTTGGAGACCTCAGTCCAAATCTCTTGAGACCTCATGGAAAATAGGTGAGATTTCACTCTAAATTTCGTGAATCTCATGGTCCTTGGGCGAGATTGGACTCCAAAACTCGGAGGGGTCACGGACATCGGGCGAGAATTCCCACGAAATCCCGTGAGATGCCATGGACTTTGGGTGAGATTTCTCTCCAAATCTCGTGAGATCTCTTGGCCTTTGGTCGAGATTTTACTCCAGGGCCCGTGAGATCTCATCCAAAATTGGAGAGGTCAGTGCCATTCTCCTGAGATCTCATGGATATTGAGTGAGGATTCGATCTAAATCTCGTGAGATCTCCTGGACTTCGGCTGAGTTTCCACTCCAAGTCTCGTGAGATCTCATGGATATTGGGCGAGCCTGCACTCCAAATCGAAGGAGGGTCCAATGACATCAGGCGAGATTTCCACAAATCTCGTGAGTTATCAGGGACCTTGCTGGAGATTTCAGTCCAAATCTCATGAGTTCTCAATGACATGGGGTGAGATGTCATTGCAAATCTTGTGAGATATCTGGGAACTTGTGCGGGATTTCACTCCAACTCTGCTGAGGTCTCTTGTTATTTGGGCGAGAGTTTACTCCAAGTCTTGTGAGATCTCATCCAACCTTGGGGACGTCAGTGCCAATCTCGCGAGATCTCATCGATATTGAGGGAGATTTAATCTAAATCTCGTGAGATCTCATGGACATTGGGCGAGATTTCACTCCAAATCTCCTGAGGTCACAATCACAGTGGGCGAGATTTCCCCACAAATCACGTGAGCTATCAGGGCGAGATTTCTATCCAAATCTCGTGAGATCTCAATGACATCGGGGGAGATACATTCCAAATCTCTTGAGATATCAGGGACCTTGGGTGAGATTTCACTCCAACTCTCGTGCGGTCTCATGGCCTTTGGGCGAGATGTTACTCCCATCCCATTAAATCTCATCCAAACCTTGGAGGCGTCAATGCCCACCTCGTGAGTTCTCATGGGTATGAGCGAGTTTTCCATCTAAATCTCGTGTGATCTCATGGATATCGGGCGAGATTTCCCTCCCAATCTCGTGAGATCTCATGGACATTGGGCGAGATTTCACTCCCAACTCCTGAGGTCCCAATGACTTCGGGCGAGATTTCACTACATATCTCGTAATATTCGGGGACCTTGGGCGAGATTTCCATCCAAATCTCGTGAGGTCTCAATGACATCGCGTGAGATGTCACTACAAATCTCGTGAGATAGCAGGGAGTTTGGGCGAGATTTCACTCCAGCTCTCATGAGGCCTCTTGGACGTCGAGTGAGATTTGATTCCACGTCTCGGAGATCTCATCCAAACCTTGGAGAATTCAGTCCAAATCTCGTGAGATCTCATGGATATGGAGCGACATGTCAATCTATATCTCGTGGGATCTCATGACATCAGCAGGGATTTTACTCCAAATCTCGTGGGATCTCACGGATATCGGTTGAGATTTCTCTCCAAATCTCGTGAGATCATGGGCCTTGGGCGAGATTTCACTCCAAATCTCTTGAGGTCACAATGACATGGGGCGAGATTTCACTATAATTCTCTTGAGCTATCAGGGGACTTGGGCAAGATTTCACCACAAATCTCGTGAGATATCAGGGACCTTGCGTGATATTTCACTCCCAATCTCGTGAGGTACCAATGACATCGGGCGAGAATTCAGTATAAATCCCTTGAGATATCAGGCGCCTTGTTTGAGATTTTACTCCAACTCTCGTGAGATCTCTTGTAGTTTGGGCAAGAGTTCAATCCAACTCTCGTGAGCTCTCTTGGAACTGGGGCTATTTGACTCCAAGTCTCGTGAGATCTCATCCAGACCTTGGAGACTTCCGTCGAAATGTCGTGAGATCTCATGGATATTGAGCGAGATTTCCGTCTATATCTCGTGAGACCTCATGGACCTCAGGCGAAAATTTACTCCAAATTCCGTGAAATCGCATGGACATCGGCTGAGATTTCACTCCAAATATCTTGGGATCTCAAGGACATTGGGCGAGATTTCACTCCAAACCTCCTTGAGGTCACAGGGACATCGGGCGAGATTTCACTACAAATGTCGTGAGATATCATGGACTTTGGGTGAGATTTGTCTCCCAATGTCGTGAGATCCCTTGGACTTTGGGTGCGATTTGACTCCAGGTCTCGTGAGATCTCATCCAAAACATGGAGACGTCAGTGCCATTCTAATGAGATCTCATGGATATTGAGTGAGTATTCAATCTACATCTCGTGAGATCTCATGGATATCGGGCGAGTTTTGACACCAAATCTCGTGAGATCTCATGGACCTCGGGTGAGATTTCAGTCCAAATCTCATGAGATCTCATGGATATTGGGCGAGACTTCACTCCAAATCTCCTGTGGTCCTAATGACATCAGGCGAGATTGCAAGAAATCTCGTGAGATATCAGGGCCCTCGGTCGAGATTTCAGTCCAAATCTCGTGAGGTCTCAATGACATTGGGCGAGATTTCGTTACAAATCTCGTGAGATATCAGGGACCTGGGCGAGATTTCCCTCCAACTCTCGTGAAGTCTCTTGGTCTTTGGGCGAGATTTTACTCCAAGTCTTGTGAGATCTCATTCAAACCTTGGAGACGTCAGTGCCAATCTCGTGAGATCTCATGGCTATTGATGGAGATGTCATCTAAATCTCGGGAGATCTCAAGGACATCAGGCGAGATTTTCCTCCAAATCTTGGGAGATCTTTAGGACGTCGGGTAAGATATCTCTCCAAAAGTCGTGAGATGATGGGCCTTGGGCGAGATTTCACTCCAAATCTCCTCAGGTCACAATGACATCGGGCGAGATTTCACTCCAAATCTCAAGAGATCAAAGGGACCTTGGGCAAGATTTCACTCCCAATCTCGTGAGATATCAGCGGCCTTGGGCGAGATTTCACTCTCAATCTTGTGAGATCTCTTGGAATTCGGGCGAGAATTTACTCCAAGTCTCGTGAGATCCAATCCAAACCTTGGGGACTTCAGTCCAAATCTCCTGAGATCTCCTGGACATTGTGCGAGATTTCAATCCAAATCTCGTGAGGTCTCCATGATATCGGACGAGACTTCACACCAATTCTCGTGAGATCTCATGGACATCGGCTGAGATTTCACCCCAAATCTCCCGAGGTCACAATGACTTGGGCGAGATTTCAGACCAAACCCCGTCAGATTTCAGCGAACTTGGGCGAAATATCCATCCAAATCTCGTGAGGTCTCAATGATATCGGGCGAGATGTCACTACACTCTCGTGAGATAAAAAGGGACCTTGGGCGAGATTTCACTCCAACTCTCGTGAGATCTCTTGGAATTCGGGGATATTTTCCTCCAAGTCTGGTGAGGGCTCATCCAAACCTCGGAGACTTCCGTCCAAATCTCGTGAGATCTCATGGATATTGCGTGAGATTTCAATTGAAATCTCATGAGATCTCATGGACATCGGGTGAGTTTTACTCCAAATCTCGTCAGATCTCATCCAAAATATGCAGACCTCAGTCCAAATCTCGTGAGATCTCCTGGACATTGGGCGAGATTTCAATCCAAATCTCGTGAGATCTCAATGAGATCGGGTGAGGTTTCACTCCAAATCTCGTGAGATCTCTTGGACTTTGGGCCAGATTTTAGTCCACATCTCCTGAGATCTCATCCAAACCTTGGAGACGTCACTGCCAATCTCGTGACATCTCATGGATATTGAGCGTTATTTCAATCTAAACCTTCTGAGATCTCATAGATATGGGCCGAGAGTTTACTCCAAATCTCATGAGATCGCCTGGACACCACGTGAGATTTCACTCCGACTCTCCTGAGGTCACAATGACATCGGGCGAGATTTCAGTACAAATCTCGTGAGATATCAGGGACCTTGGGCGAGATTTCACTCTCGATCTCGTGAGATCCCTTGGAATTCAGGTGAGATTTACTCCAAGTCTCGTGAGCTCTTTTCCAAATTTGGAGACCTCAGTCCAAATCTCTTGAGACCTCATGGACAAGAGGTGAGATTTCGCACTAAATTTCGTGACGCTCTAAATCTTTCGAGACACTCTAAATCTCATGGTCATTGGGCGGCGAGATTTTACTCCGAATCTCATGAGAGGTCATGGACATCGGGCGAGAATTTCCTCCAAATCACGTGAGATGGTACAGACTTCAGGCGAGATTTTCCTCCACATCTCGTGAGATCTCATGGACCTTGGGTGAGATTTCAATCCAAATCGTGAGATCTCTTGGACCATGGTTGAGACTGGAGTCCAAGTCTCATGAGATCTCACCCAAACCTGGCAGACTTCAGTGCCAATCTCGTGAGATCTCATGGATATGGAGTGAGATTTCACTCTAAATCTCGTGAGATCTCATGGCCATCGGGCGAGATTTTACTCCACATCTCGTGAGATCTCATCACGCCTTGGAGAACTCCGTCCAAATCTCGTGAGATGTCATGGTTCCTGCGAGAGACTTCACTGTAAAACTCGTGAGATCTCATGGACATCGGTCGAGATTTTCCTTGCAATCTCTTGAGATTTCCTGGACATCGGGTGAGATCTCATGGACATCGGGGGCGAAATCACTCCACAACTCGTGAGATGTCATGGACATCGGGTGAGATTTGCCTCCAAATCTCGTGTGATCTCTTCCAAATCTCACTGGAACAGGAACCAGCAATTGTGGTCTAGGGCTCACACCTGTTGAAAGGGTAGCTAAACAGCACGCCACAGGTGTTGCGTAGTAAGAAGGGCAAGTGTTGGCATGATCACCGAGTATTATCGGCAAGTAAGGAAACATTGTTGAGCACTTCGACGGAATCCTAGGATATTCTATATGCTGTCAAACTGAAAAAAAAAACAACAATAAAAAATAAAAACTAAACCGATGAACCTAAGGGAATGGAAGGAAAAATCAAAGAAGACAAAACTAGAGAGGAAGACAAACCGTAAGAGAGTCATTTCTCTCCGAAACAAAGTGAGGGTTGCTGGAAGCAAGGTGGGTGAGGAATGGGGAAATTGGGGCATGGGCATTTAGGAGAGTACTTGGAAATAGCACTGGGTGCTATACGCAACCGATGAATCGCTCAATTCTCCCCCTGAACCTAGAAATATTCTCTAGGTTAAATTGGTTGTATTTAAATCGGTTTTCTTAGAAGATCTGTTAACATTTGGAGTCCCGAGGCACTCGAAGTTGCCCAACGGAGGGGGTTTATATATAGGCTCTGCCATGGGTGTTAAGAAGGAGCTCTCCTTATTTCTGGGCTCCAAGAAAATGAAGTTACACCTCTCATTCGTGGACTTGTCCCATTTCCTTTTCAATTGTGGATTTTTGGCCATACATCCAGACATTTCCAAAACCTTGTGGAATTCCTAAGTTTAGCTTTACATGCAAGGAGGCAGGGGCTTTTCCTCCCATAGGCATTAGACAGGGACTGTTGGAAAGTTCACATCCATGTCCTGTGCAAGGAGAGAGTCTCAGGGTCTGCTATCCTAAAGGAAGATTGCCCTATTGCTCCTGAGCTGCTTCTGAGCTCTAGGGGCATAAGCCTGCTGAATGGTAGCCAGCTTATACTTCTGCCCTAGATGATTGAGGTGCCATCATGCTGAAGATTAGACAAGAAGCAGCACAGTACGAGCCCTTTCAAGGAATACTACACCGAAAGCCTGCTTTCGAACACATGTACATCAGCCAAGAGGACAAAACCGTCACCCTCATTTGCTTCTGTGCCTATCCGTGCACGGTAAGGGCCTTTGGAAAAACAGAAAACAAAACCAAGGTCAGATTCTCCGCTTTCTGAAGGAGGAATGCCGGCCTCTGAATGCCAGCGCCCCCAAGTGCAGGGCAGGAACTTTGACCTTGGCCCAAGCCGACAGGTGTAACATTTCCCTGCAGTGACTGCTTGCCAGCTGACTGGGCTTTCTTCACGTTATCGCATTCTCATCGCTAATGAAGAACTTTAGCCTTCCATGCATCATTTTCCACCCTTTCGCTCTTTTTCAATCTACGTTTGCCCTGGACGTCATTCAGATCCAGTGTCTCAGAGAAAGAGCCTCTATTGAAGCAGGTCCAGCTAGGTCCTTGTGACCGTGGGAGAGATTGGGGCACGTTGCCCCTTGGAACGGGCTTTCAGAACTATGGGGATCTCAGAGGTGAAGACATTTGCAAGTGCCCTGGGAGTCATGTTTCTGTGTAGGCTTGGCGCCAGGTTTTTAGAGGGCCTGGGCCTCATTTCTTGGGTAAAAGGAAATGAAGTGACACACCTCATTCCCAGATGTACCCTAGTCCCAATTTTATTATCAACTTTCGGCCTTCACTGGAATCATTTCCATGCCCTTGCCGATTCTTTTTAAATTTAGAGCTGGTTTACACACGGCGTGGAGGGCATTCTACCCAGGTAGCCAGCACACAACGACCGGTCGTGAGTTCCTACTGCAGTGCTGTGCTCAGTCAGCCTCTCCTTATCTGATAGCCCAAAGGAAAGGAAAGGTGGCTCTTCTGTCCTTGACCTTGAGATGCCCTCCTTTTGAGGAACAGGACGTTAACCCATATGCTGCATGCTTGAGCATCTGGTGAGTTCAGAAGTTGCCCTTTCAAGGACTATAGCACCAAAGCTTGCCTGCAAAACCTTGAGCATCAGCTGGGAGACCTATTAGTAGAGCTGAATGACTGTAGCCTCCATCCATTCATGGGAAGGGCAAAACAACAACAAGCACAACCTCCACAACCACCACAACGACACTACCACCAAATTTCGCTCTCATTCGGAAGGAAGAATGCCGAGTTCTTGGTGACAGGGCTCCCAGGTCTAGGCCATGGTTTCCCTTTCCCCAAGCCCACAGTTGTTTCTCATTCCTGGGAATGAAAATTGGGTTGCGTGGAGATGGGCCTAGTCACCTCAATCAGAACAGGTTGTCTCATCGCATCTCTAAGAAACACATTTGGCCCAGCATATACCCACTTCCACCCTCTTGCTCTTTTTCTGCCGAGGTTCCCCCTGTGGGCCTTCTGCTCCAGGGTTTCAGAGCAATATCCTGTTCATTCAGCTAGAGGATCTGGAAGATTCTTCGTGACTGAGGGGACGTGATGGCCACAGAGCCCCCTGGAAATGCTGTTCAGAACTCTGTTGGCCTGAGGAGGCGTAAGGCATTGGAGGCTTGCAAGCCGTGAATGTCTGTGCGTAGGCTTGGCCAGAGGACTCCTTTATTGCGGAAGGGGAATAAATTAGATGTCTCATTACAGATTTAGCTCACTTAAAAGGCCCTGCTTAGATACATTCCTGTAGGCTCGGGGATTGTCTATCTGGCTCATGGTTCACCTTCCAACTGGAAGGTGCTTTTCCTCACAGCAGCGCCTAGGGATTCCTGGGGAGTTCCATGGCCCTCTTATCCCTGATCTTGTTGTGTGGCTGCCTTGGGTAAGTGTGTAGAGCCGTAGAAAAGGCACCTCCCTCCCTGGCTCTGTGAGATGCTTCCGTTCTGGAAAACCTAGTTTGAAAAAGCGTTCAAAGGAATGGAAACGGACAGAGAGGCAATGTGGACTTTCCTAGAGTTGAGATAGAACAATATTGTGACTAAAATACCTAGCAAAATCTGTTAGTTTCCGGGATAGGAAAGGCCTGTTGGCTTTGGCAATGGGAAACCTCCAGGGCCTCACCCTGGGAGCCAAAGAAGCAAGAGGCCTTCATTCTTCCTTCCTAAAGAGCGGGAAACCTTCTGGAATCGGATGTCACTCCTGCTGCCTTTCCGTCTGTGGCGGGGAGGGGGGACACAAAATAAGCCCCGAAACGCTTTAGTGTTAGCAGACTGGTTCTCCCAGCTGATGATGCATTTGGAAGTAGCCATTGGAGGAGCATTCCTGGCACGAGCTCCTTTTAGAATGAAGAGGTCCCAGAGCATAGCGCACATGTGTCCACTGTCTGCCCTTCCATACGAAGGCATCTCTGGCAGCCAGGGGAGGGAGACAAGCTGGCTGCCAACCACAGCATTTCAAAGATCAGGACAAGATCCAAGCACTCAGGGGCAGAAGGGGAAACTTTCCTTTCGGCTCTCAGACACATTGCTCTCCCCTAGCCCAGGATCTCAATGGGAAATTGCCATCAACCCTGGGAGTTTGGTGGACACACGGCTTGTGAGATGCCACCCAGAGTATTCTTCCATGTGAAACAACGTAGCTACCAAAACGGCAAGAGGATGGGATGGCTTCCAGGAAAACCAAAGATCAACAGTTCCAATGGGAATGGAAGTTATGTGGGAGTGAGTTGTCTAACTTCAGCTCCCCTTGCCCCAGAAATGGAGGCAAGCTCCCTCCCAAATCCTCTGGCCATGCCTACACCCAATCTTTTCAGCTTTCCCCAAGGAGAGGGAAGCTTCTGACATTGGAGGTTTTCCGCCATTTCCATCAGTGCCTTGAGGCAGCAGTGATTCAGGGGAACCAGAGTGCAACTCTCAGCTGCGGATCAAAAGTTTCGAATGGGTGTATGGAGCATTATTCCTTGAAGAAAGCTATTTCTGCCCTGAAAAGGCCCTGGAGCAGAGTAGGCCGTGCCCAAGCCATCTGATCTTGAGAGAGAAGGCATCTCAAAGAGCCAGGAGCTAGTAGGGCAAGCTAGACCCCCATCTCCGTGCGTCTTCAGCTGGCCAATTCCCAAGGGCTCAGGGCCAGAAGGGTAAACTTTTCTTTCAAATAGTAAACTCTGATTGTCTTATCTTAGGACAGGTTCAGACTGGGAACTCACCACCAATCCCTGGGTGCTCTAAAGGTGAGTCACAACACCTTGGCCCATGAAGATGCCCGAAGCCCTTGTTCGACAGACAGGCAAGGCTATGGGAAACACTACAAAGAGTGCCAGAGTCCCATGTCAACCGCAAATGGGACACATAGTGACTAGCACACTCTCCTAACAGGTTGGCAGGTTTGGGAAGAAGAATCAGCTGTGGACTTGTGTTAAGGGAAACTGCCATGTGCCACCCCACGAAAGCTTTAGCTAGAGGCCTGTCTTCCTCCTCCATAAAGGGAACGGATGCTTTTGGTGCTAACTGTTATTTGCCCTTTTCCATCAGGGGTAGATATAGCAGTGATTCAGGGCTAGCCTGTTGGTTCTGCCACTTGAAGACCAAGGTTTGGGAACTGTTCTCGGTGCCGTATTTCTTGAAATATTTTGTTTCTGCCCTGACCAGGTCCAGGAAAATGCTGTCCTTCTGGTGATGGTCTGTTCTTCAAAATGAAGACATCTCAATCATCCAGGGGATGGAGGGGAGCCGGCTAGCCGTCACGGCACTAAGCTGGCCAAGATCCAATTGCTCAGGAACAGGAGCGCCATACTTCCCTTAGGACGGCAGCTCTTGCTTAGCACGGGAGCACGTTTGGACCTGGCCACCCGTCCCTGGGTGCTGGCTACGTGTGGGACAGCACAATGGCCTCTTATGGCAACCCAAGATCTTGGTAGAACAAAGGGCAAGGGGGGCGCCTGCGTGGCTCAGTCGCTTAAGTGTCTGCGTTCGGCTAATCTCAATATCACAAGATCCTGGAATCGAACCCTGCTTTGGAAATGCACGGTTGTAGAGCCGCTTTGGGAAACAGTGTGGAGCTTCCTCAGAAAATTAAAAACACAGCTACCTTATGACTCAGGAAATTGCTCTACGATGTATGAGTCCAAAGACACGGCTGTAGTGAAAAAAAGGGCCACATGCACCCCAATGGTCATAGCAGCAACGTCCACAACAGACAAACCGTGGAAAGAGCCGAGAGGCCCTTCAACAGATGAATGGAGAAAAATGATGTGTTCCTTCTCTAAAAGGGAATATTACTCAGCCATCAGAAAGAAGAATACCCAACTTTTGCATCAACAACGATGGGGCTGGGGGAGAGCATGCTAAATGAAATTGGCCAAGCAGAGAAAGCCAACATCATAGGGCTCACGGAGTTGTGTTACATAAGGAATAGCATGGAGGGCATTAGGTGACGGAAGGGAAAAATGAAGGGGTGCAAATCGGAGCGGGAGATGAACCATGAGAGAGTACGGACTCCAAGAAATGGGCAGTTTTAGAGGGCAGGGGTGGATGGATGATTTAACCTACTGGTGGGTATTAAGGAGGGCATGTATCGCATGGAGCACTGGGTGTTCTAGGAAAACAGGGAACCAGGGAACCCAGATCCAAAACGAATGTTGTACTCTATGTTGACTAACAATACAATGTATTAAAAGAACAAGAAATCGCTTCTCTCTTCATGACACAAGATGGTAGTTGAATGATGCATTCCCCCACGGTGTGGTATCTGAGAGTTAAGTAGGTGGCACCTTCCTTAGGCTTCCTCGCATACATCTGTAAGCATCTTATCTTCCTGAAACGAGAACGCTTCATGAAAAAAACTAAAGGTATTCAAACGACGAAGCTTGTCTACTAAACTCACAAACAACCCCAGAGCAACTAAAAGAAAGATACCTCTGTCCTATCCCGACCTCACGTGATCCTTGGGATCATCTCACGAGACTGAGGTTGAGATTGCACTCCAAATCCCATGAAATCTCATGGAATTGGGGCTCGATTTCACTCCACATCGCCTGAGGTCACAATGAGATCGGGCGAGATTTCAACAATTCTCGTGAGATAGCAGGGACCTTGGGCGAGATTACCCTGCAACGCTTGTGAGATCTCTTGACTTTGGGCGGGATTTTACTCCCCGCCTGCTGAGATCTCATCCAAACCTTGGAGACGTCAGTGCCCATCTCATGAGATCTCATGCATATTGAGCGAGATTTCAATCTCAATCTTGTGAGATCTCATGGACATCGGGCGAGATTTTACTCCAAATCTCGAGAGATCTCATCCCATCCCTGCAGACCTCAGTCCAAACCTCATGAATTGTCATGGACTTTGGGCGAGAGCTCAATCAAATGTCATGAGGTATCAATGACACGGGCGAGATGTCACTCCAAATCTCGTCCGATATCAGGGACCTTGGGCGAGATTTCAGTCCAACTATCGTGAGATCTCTTGGAATTCTAGAATATTTTACTCCAAGTCTCGTGAGATCTCATCCAAACCTTGGAGACTTTAGTGAAAATCTCGTGAGATCTCATGGATATTGAGCGAGATTTCAATCGAAATCCCACGAGATCGCATGGGCATCGGGTGAGATTTAATTCCGAATCTCGTGAGAGCTCATCCACAACTTGCAGACCTCAGTCCAAATCTCTTGAGATCTCATGGACATTGGTGGAGATTTCGCTCCAAATCTCGTGAGGTCCCAATGACATTGGGAGAGATTTCACTACAAATCTCGTGAGATATCAGCGATCTTGGGCGAGATTTCCATCCAAACCTCGTGAGGTCTCAATGACATCGGGCGAGGTTTCACTCAACTCTCCTGAGCTCAAAGGGACCTAGGGCGAGATTTCACTCCAACTCTCGTGAGAGCCTTTGGAATTCGGGGATCATTTCCTCCAAGTGTCGTGAGATCTCATCCAACCCTTGGAGACTTCAGTCCAAATCTCGTGAGATCTCACGATATTGAGGGAGAATTCACTCTATATCTCGTGAGAAATCATGGACATCAGGCGACATTAGTCCACATCTCGTTAGATCGTATGGGCATCGTGTGAGAATTCATTCCAAATCTCGTGATATGTCATGGACATTGGATGAGATTTCACCCCAAATATCGTGTGGTCTTAATGACCTCGGGCAGATTTCACTCCAAATCTCGTGAGATATCAGGTACAACTGTGGGCGAGCTTTCCATCTAAATCTCGTGAGATCTCATAGACATCGGGCGAGATTTGCCAGCAAATCTCCTGAGATCTCATGGACATCGGTTCCGATTTCACTCCAAATCGGATGAGCTCTCATGGAATTAAGGCGAGAATTCACTCCAAAACTCCTGAGGTCAAAATGAGATCGGGCGAGATTTCACTACAAGTCTCGTGAGATCTCAGGGACCTTGGGTGAGATTTCACAGCAGCTCTCGTGAGATCTCTTGAAGTTGGGAGAGATTTTACTCCCAGTCTTGTGAGATCTGCTCCAAAGCTTAGGGACGTCAGTGCCAATCTCGTGAGATCGCATGGCTATTGAGCGAGATTTCAATCGAAATATCGTGAGACTGATGGGCATCGGGTGAGATTTTACTCCATATGTCGTGAGATCTCAGGGACATTCGGGTGAGATTTCACTCCGAATATCCTGAGGTCACAATGACATCGGGCGAGATTTCACTACAGATGTCTTGAGATATCAGGGACCATGGGCGAGATTTCACTCCAAATCTCGTGAGATCTCTTGGGATTCAGCTGAGAATTGACCCCATTTCTCGTGTGCTCTCTTCCAAATTTGGAGACCTCAGTCCAAATCTCTTGAGATCTCATGGAAAATAGGTGAGATTTCACTCTAAATTTCGTGAATCTCATGGTCCTTGGGCGAGATTGGACTCCAAAACTCGGAGGGGTCACAGGCATCGGGCGAGAATTCCCACGAAATCCCGTGAGATGCCATGGACTTTGGGTGAGATTTCTCTCCAAATCTCGTGAGATCTCTTGGCCTTTGGTCGAGATTTTACTCCAGGGCCCGTGAGATCTCATCCAAAATTGGAGAGGTCAGTGCCATTCTCCTGAGATCTCATGGATATTGAGTGAGGATTCGATCTAAATCTCGTGAGATCTCCTGGACTTCGGCTGAGTTTCCACTCCAAGTCTCGTGAGATCTCATGGATATTGGGCGAGCCTGCACTCCAAATCTAAGGAGGGTCCAATGACATCAGGCGAGATTTCCACAAATCTCGTGAGTTATCAGGGACCTTGCTGGAGATTTCAGTCCAAATCTCATGAGTTCTCAATGACATGGGGTGAGATGTCATTGCAAATCTTGTGAGATATCTGGGAACTTGTGCGGGATTTCACTCCAACTCTGCTGAGGTCTCTTGTTATTTGGGCGAGAGTTTACTCCAAGTCTTGTGAGATCTCATCCAACCTTGGGGACGTCAGTGCCAATCTCGCGAGATCTCATCGATATTGAGGGAGATTTAATCTAAATCTCGTGAGATCTCATGGACATTGGGCGAGATTTCACTCCAAATCTCCTGAGGTCACAATCACAGTGGGCGAGATTTCCCCACAAATCACGTGAGCTATCAGGGCGAGATTTCTATCCAAATCTCGTGAGATCTCAATGACATCGGGGGAGATACATTCCAAATCTCTTGAGATATCAGGGACCTTGGGTGAGATTTCACTCCAACTCTCGTGCGGTCTCATGGCCTTTGGGCGAGATGTTACTCCCATCCCATTAAATCTCATCCAAACCTTGGAGGCGTCAATGCCCACCTCGTGAGTTCTCATGGATATGAGCGAGTTTTCCATCTAAATCTCGTGTGATCTCATGGATATCGGGCGAGATTTCCCTCCCAATCTCGTGAGATCTCATGGACATTGGGCGAGATTTCACTCCCACCTCCTGAGGTCACAATGACTTCGGGTGAGATTTCACTACATATCTCGTAATATTCGGGGACCTTGGGCGAGATTTCCATCCAAATCTCGTGAGGTCTCAATGACATCGCGTGAGATGTCACTACAAATCTCGTGAGATAGCAGGGAGTTTGGGCGAGATTTCACTCCAGCTCTCATGAGGCCTCTTGGACGTCGAGTGAGATTTGATTCCACGTCTCGGAGATCTCATCCAAACCTTGGAGAATTCAGTCCAAATCTCGTGAGATCTCATGGATATGGAGCGACATGTCAATCTATATCTCGTGGGATCTCATGACATCAGCAGGGATTTTACTCCAAATCTCGTGGGATCTCACGGATATCGGTTGAGATTTCTCTCCAAATCTCGTGAGATCATGGGCCTTGGGCGAGATTTCACTCCAAATCTCTTGAGGTCACAATGACATGGGGCGAGATTTCACTATAATTCTCTTGAGCTATCAGGGGACTTGGGCAAGATTTCACCACAAATCTCGTGAGATATCAGGGACCTTGCGTGATATTTCACTCCCAATCTCGTGAGGTACCAATGACATCGGGCGAGAATTCAGTATAAATCCCTTGAGATATCAGGCGCCTTGTTTGAGATTTTACTCCAACTCTCGTGAGATCTCTTGTAGTTTGGGCAAGAGTTCACTCCAACTCTCGTGAGCTCTCTTGGAACTGGGGCTATTTGACTCCAAGTCTCGTGAGATCTCATCCAGACCTTGGAGACTTCCGTCGAAATGTCGTGAGATCTCATGGATATTGAGCGAGATTTCCGTCTATATCTCGTGAGACCTCATGGACCTCAGGCGAAAATTTACTCCAAATTCCGTGAAATCGCATGGACATCGGCTGAGATTTCACTCCAAATATCTTGGGATCTCAAGGACATTGGGCGAGATTTCACTCCAAACCTCCTTGAGGTCACAGGGACATCGGGCGAGATTTCACTACAAATGTCGTGAGATATCATGGACTTTGGGTGAGATTTGTCTCCCAATGTCGTGAGATCCCTTGGACTGTGGGTGCGATTTGACTCCAGGTCTCGTGAGATCTCATCCAAAACATGGAGACGTCAGTGCCATTCTAATGAGATCTCATGGATATTGAGTGAGTATTCAATCTACATCTCGTGAGATCTCATGGATATCGGGCGAGTTTTGACACCAAATCTCGTGAGATCTCATGGACCTCGGGTGAGATTTCAGTCCAAATCTCATGAGATCTCATGGATATTGGGCGAGACTTCACTCCAAATCTCCTGTGGTCCTAATGACATCAGGCGAGATTGCAAGAAATCTCGTGAGATATCAGGGCCCTCGGTCGAGATTTCAGTCCAAATCTCGTGAGGTCTCAATGACATTGGGCGAGATTTCGTTACAAATCTCGTGAGATATCAGGGACCTGGGCGAGATTTCCCTCCAACTCTCGTGAAGTCTCTTGGTCTTTGGGCGAGATTTTACTCCAAGTCTTGTGAGATCTCATTCAAACCTTGGAGACGTCAGTGCCAATCTCGTGAGATCTCATGGCTATTGATGGAGATGTCATCTAAATCTCGGGAGATCTCAAGGACATCAGGCGAGATTTTCCTCCAAATCTTGGGAGATCTTTAGGACGTCGGGTAAGATATCTCTCCAAAAGTCGTGAGATGATGGGCCTTGGGCGAGATTTCACTCCAAATCTCCTCAGGTCACAATGACATCGGGCGAGATTTCACTCCAAATCTCAAGAGATCAAAGGGACCTTGGGCAAGATTTCACTCCCAATCTCGTGAGATATCAGCGGCCTTGGGCGAGATTTCACTCTCAATCTTGTGAGATCTCTTGGAATTCGGGCGAGAATTTACTCCAAGTCTCGTGAGATCCAATCCAAACCTTGGGGACTTCAGTCCAAATCTCCTGAGATCTCCTGGACATTGTGCGAGATTTCAATCCAAATCTCGTGAGGTCTCCATGATATCGGACGAGACTTCACACCAATTCTCGTGAGATCTCATGGACATCGGCTGAGATTTCACCCCAAATCTCCCGAGGTCACAATGACTTGGGCGAGATTTCAGACCAAACCCCGTCAGATTTCAGCGAACTTGGGCGAAATATCCATCCAAATCTCGTGAGGTCTCAATGATATCGGGCGAGATGTCACTACACTCTCGTGAGATAAAAAGGGACCTTGGGCGAGATTTCACTCCAACTCTCGTGAGATCTCTTGGAATTCGGGGATATTTTCCTCCAAGTCTGGTGAGGGCTCATCCAAACCTCGGAGACTTCCGTCCAAATCTCGTGAGATCTCATGGATATTGCGTGAGATTTCAATTGAAATCTCATGAGATCTCATGGACATCGGGTGAGTTTTACTCCAAATCTCGTCAGATCTCATCCAAAATATGCAGACCTCAGTCCAAATCTCGTGAGATCTCCTGGACATTGGGCGAGATTTCAATCCAAATCTCGTGAGATCTCAATGAGATCGGGTGAGGTTTCACTCCAAATCTCGTGAGATCTCTTGGACTTTGGGCCAGATTTTAGTCCACATCTCCTGAGATCTCATCCAAACCTTGGAGACGTCACTGCCAATCTCGTGACATCTCATGGATATTGAGCGTTATTTCAATCTAAACCTTCTGAGATCTCATAGATATGGGCCGAGAGTTTACTCCAAATCTCATGAGATCGCCTGGACACCACGTGAGATTTCACTCCGACTCTCCTGAGGTCACAATGACATCGGGCGAGATTTCAGTACAAATCTCGTGAGATATCAGGGACCTTGGGCGAGATTTCACTCTCGATCTCGTGAGATCCCTTGGAATTCAGGTGAGATTTACTCCAAGTCTCGTGAGCTCTTTTCCAAATTTGGAGACCTCAGTCCAAATCTCTTGAGACCTCATGGACAAGAGGTGAGATTTCGCACTAAATTTCGTGACGCTCTAAATCTTTCGAGACACTCTAAATCTCATGGTCATTGGGCGGCGAGATTTTACTCCGAATCTCATGAGAGGTCATGGACATCGGGCGAGAATTTCCTCCAAATCACGTGAGATGGTACAGACTTCAGGCGAGATTTTCCTCCACATCTCGTGAGATCTCATGGACCTTGGGTGAGATTTCAATCCAAATCGTGAGATCTCTTGGACCATGGTTGAGACTGGAGTCCAAGTCTCATGAGATCTCACCCAAACCTGGCAGACTTCAGTGCCAATCTCGTGAGATCTCATGGATATGGAGTGAGATTTCACTCTAAATCTCGTGAGATCTCATGGCCATCGGGCGAGATTTTACTCCACATCTCGTGAGATCTCATCACGCCTTGGAGAACTCCGTCCAAATCTCGTGAGATGTCATGGTTCCTGCGAGAGACTTCACTGTAAAACTCGTGAGATCTCATGGACATCGGTCGAGATTTTCCTTGCAATCTCTTGAGATTTCCTGGACATCGGGTGAGATCTCATGGACATCGGGGGCGAAATCACTCCACAACTCGTGAGATGTCATGGACATCGGGTGAGATTTGCCTCCAAATCTCGTGTGATCTCTTCCAAATCTCACTGGAACAGGAACCAGCAATTGTGGTCTAGGGCTCACACCTGTTGAAAGGGTAGCTAAACAGCACGCCACAGGTGTTGCGTAGTAAGAAGGGCAAGTGTTGGCATGATCACCGAGTATTATCGGCAAGTAAGGAAACATTGTTGAGCACTTCGACGGAATCCTAGGATATTCTATATGCTGTCAAACTGAAAAAAAAAACAACAATAAAAAATAAAAACTAAACCGATGAACCTAAGGGAATTGAAGGAAAAATCAAAGAAGACAAAACTAGAGAGGAAGACAAACCGTAAGAGAGTCATTTCTCTCCGAAACAAAGTGAGGGTTGCTGGAAGCAAGGTGGGTGAGGAATGGGGAAATTGGGGCATGGGCATTTAGGAGAGTACTTGGAAATAGCACTGGGTGCTATACGCAACCGATGAATCGCTCAATTCTCCCCCTGAACCTAGAAATATTCTCTAGGTTAAATTGGTTGTATTTAAATCGGTTTTCTTAGAAGATCTGTTAACATTTGGAGTCCCGAGGCACTCGAAGTTGCCCAACGGAGGGGGTTTATATATAGGCTCTGCCATGGGTGTTAAGAAGGAGCTCTCCTTATTTCTGGGCTCCAAGAAAATGAAGTTACACCTCTCATTCGTGGACTTGTCCCATTTCCTTTTCAATTGTGGATTTTTGGCCATACATCCAGACATTTCCAAAACCTTGTGGAATTCCTAAGTTTAGCTTTACATGCAAGGAGGCAGGGGCTTTTCCTCCCATAGGCATTAGACAGGGACTGTTGGAAAGTTCACATCCATGTCCTGTGCAAGGAGAGAGTCTCAGGGTCTGCTATCCTAAAGGAAGATTGCCCTATTGCTCCTGAGCTGCTTCTGAGCTCTAGGGGCATAAGCCTGCTGAATGGTAGCCAGCTTATACTTCTGCCCTAGATGATTGAGGTGCCATCATGCTGAAGATTAGACAAGAAGCAGCACAGTACGAGCCCTTTCAAGGAATACTACACCGAAAGCCTGCTTTCGAACACATGTACATCAGCCAAGAGGACAAAACCGTCACCCTCATTTGCTTCTGTGCCTATCCGTGCACGGTAAGGGCCTTTGGAAAAACAGAAAACAAAACCAAGGTCAGATTCTCCGCTTTCTGAAGGAGGAATGCCGGCCTCTGAATGCCAGCGCCCCCAAGTGCAGGGCAGGAACTTTGACCTTGGCCCAAGCCGACAGGTGTAACATTTCCCTGCAGCAGACTGCTTGCCAGCTGACTGGGCTTTCTTCACGTTATCGCATTCTCATCGCTAATGAAGAACTTTAGCCTTCCATGCATCATTTTCCACCCTTTCGCTCTTTTTCAATCTACGTTTGCCCTGGACGTCATTCAGATCCAGTGTCTCAGAGAAAGAGCCTCTATTGAAGCAGGTCCAGCTAGGTCCTTGTGACCGTGGGAGAGATTGGGGCACGTTGCCCCTTGGAACGGGCTTTCAGAACTATGGGGATCTCAGAGGTGAAGACATTTGCAAGTGCCCTGGGAGTCATGTTTCTGTGTAGGCTTGGCGCCAGGTTTTTAGAGGGCCTGGGCCTCATTTCTTGGGTAAAAGGAAATGAAGTGACACACCTCATTCCCAGATGTACCCTAGTCCCAATTTTATTATCAACTTTCGGCCTTCACTGGAATCATTTCCATGCCCTTGCCGATTCTTTTTAAATTTAGAGCTGGTTTACACACGGCGTGGAGGGCATTCTACCCAGGTAGCCAGCACACAACGACCGGTCGTGAGTTCCTACTGCAGTGCTGTGCTCAGTCAGCCTCTCCTTATCTGATAGCCCAAAGGAAAGGAAAGGTGGCTCTTCTGTCCTTGACCTTGAGATGCCCTCCTTTTGAGGAACAGGACGTTAACCCATATGCTGCATGCTTGAGCATCTGGTGAGTTCAGAAGTTGCCCTTTCAAGGACTATAGCACCAAAGCTTGCCTGCAAAACCTTGAGCATCAGCTGGGAGACCTATTAGTAGAGCTGAATGACTGTAGCCTCCATCCATTCATGGGAAGGGCAAAACAACAACAAGCACAACCTCCACAACCACCACAACGACACTACCACCAAATTTCGCTCTCATTCGGAAGGAAGAATGCCGAGTTCTTGGTGACAGGGCTCCCAGGTCTAGGCCATGGTTTCCCTTTCCCCAAGCCCACAGTTGTTTCTCATTCCTGGGAATGAAAATTGGGTTGCGTGGAGATGGGCCTAGTCACCTCAATCAGAACAGGTTGTCTCATCGCATCTCTAAGAAACACATTTGGCCCAGCATATACCCACTTCCACCCTCTTGCTCTTTTTCTGCCGAGGTTCCCCCTGTGGGCCTTCTGCTCCAGTGTTTCAGAGCAATATCCTGTTCATTCAGCTAGAGGATCTGGAAGATTCTTCGTGACTGAGGGGACGTGATGGCCACAGAGCCCCCTGGAAATGCTGTTCAGAACTCTGTTGGCCTGAGGAGGCGTAAGGCATTGGAGGCTTGCAAGCCGTGAATGTCTGTGCGTAGGCTTGGCCAGAGGACTCCTTTATTGCGGAAGGGGAATAAATTAGATGTCTCATTACAGATTTAGCTCACTTAAAAGGCCCTGCTTAGATACATTCCTGTAGGCTCGGGGATTGTCTATCTGGCTCATGGTTCACCTTCCAACTGGAAGGTGCTTTTCCTCACAGCAGCGCCTAGGGATTCCTGGGGAGTTCCATGGCCCTCTTATCCCTGATCTTGTTGTGTGGCTGCCTTGGGTAAGTGTGTAGAGCCGTAGAAAAGGCACCTCCCTCCCTGGCTCTGTGAGATGCTTCCGTTCTGGAAAACCTAGTTTGAAAAAGCGTTCAAAGGAATGGAAACGGACAGAGAGGCAATGTGGACTTTCCTAGAGTTGAGATAGAACAATATTGTGACTAAAATACCTAGCAAAATCTGTTAGTTTCCGGGATAGGAAAGGCCTGTTGGCTTTGGCAATGGGAAACCTCCAGGGCCTCACCCTGGGAGCCAAAGAAGCAAGAGGCCTTCATTCTTCCTTCCTAAAGAGCGGGAAACCTTCTGGAATCGGATGTCACTCCTGCTGCCTTTCCGTCTGTGGCGGGGAGGGGGGACACAAAATAAGCCCAGAAACGCTTTAGTGTTAGCAGACTGGTTCTCCCAGCTGATGATGCATTTGGAAGTAGCCATTGGAGGAGCATTCCTGGCACGAGCTCCTTTTAGAATGAAGAGGTCCCAGAGCATAGCGCACATGTGTCCACTGTCTGCCCTTCCATACGAAGGCATCTCTGGCAGCCAGGGGAGGGAGACAAGCTGGCTGCCAACCACAGCATTTCAAAGATCAGGACAAGATCCAAGCACTCAGGGGCAGAAGGGGAAACTTTCCTTTCGGCTCTCAGACACATTGCTCTCCCCTAGCCCAGGATCTCAATGGGAAATTGCCATCAACCCTGGGAGTTTGGTGGACACACGGCTTGTGAGATGCCACCCAGAGTATTCTTCCATGTGAAACAACGTAGCTACCAAAACGGCAAGAGGATGGGATGGCTTCCAGGAAAACCAAAGATCAACAGTTCCAATGGGAATGGAAGTTATGTGGGAGTGAGTTGTCTAACTTCAGCTCCCCTTGCCCCAGAAATGGAGGCAAGCTCCCTCCCAAATCCTCTGGCCATGCCTACACCCAATCTTTTCAGCTTTCCCCAAGGAGAGGGAAGCTTCTGACATTGGAGGTTTTCCGCCATTTCCATCAGTGCCTTGAGGCAGCAGTGATTCAGGGGAACCAGAGTGCAACTCTCAGCTGCGGATCAAAAGTTTCGAATGGGTGTATGGAGCATTATTCCTTGAAGAAAGCTATTTCTGCCCTGAAAAGGCCCTGGAGCAGAGTAGGCCGTGCCCAAGCCATCTGATCTTGAGAGAGAAGGCATCTCAAAGAGCCAGGAGCTAGTAGGGCAAGCTAGACCCCCATCTCCGTGCGTCTTCAGCTGGCCAATTCCCAAGGGCTCAGGGCCAGAAGGGTAAACTTTTCTTTCAAATAGTAAACTCTGATTGTCTTATCTTAGGACAGGTTCAGACTGGGAACTCACCACCAATCCCTGGGTGCTCTAAAGGTGAGTCACAACACCTTGGCCCATGAAGATGCCCGAAGCCCTTGTTCGACAGACAGGCAAGGCCATGGGAAACACTACAAAGAGTGCCAGAGTCCCATGTCAACCGCAAATGGGACACATAGTGACTAGCACACTCTCCTAACAGGTTGGCAGGTTTGGGAAGAAGAATCAGCTGTGGACTTGTGTTAAGGGAAACTGCCATGTGCCACCCCACGAAAGCTTTAGCTAGAGGCCTGTCTTCCTCCTCCATAAAGGGAACGGATGCTTTTGGTGCTAACTGTTATTTGCCCTTTTCCATCAGGGGTAGATATAGCAGTGATTCAGGGCTAGCCTGTTGGTTCTGCCACTTGAAGACCAAGGTTTGGGAACTGTTCTCGGTGCCGTATTTCTTGAAATATTTTGTTTCTGCCCTGACCAGGTCCAGGAAAATGCTGTCCTTCTGGTGATGGTCTGTTCTTCAAAATGAAGACATCTCAATCATCCAGGGGATGGAGGGGAGCCGGCTAGCCGTCACGGCACTAAGCTGGCCAAGATCCAATTGCTCAGGAACAGGAGCGCCATACTTCCCTTAGGACGGCAGCTCTTGCTTAGCACGGGAGCACGTTTGGACCTGGCCACCCGTCCCTGGGTGCTGGCTACGTGTGGGACAGCACAATGGCCTCTTATGGCAACCCAAGATCTTGGTAGAACAAAGGGCAAGGGGGGCGCCTGCGTGGCTCAGTCGCTTAAGTGTCTGCGTTCGGCTAATCTCAATATCACAAGATCCTGGAATCGAACCCTGCTTTGGAAATGCACGGTTGTAGAGCCGCTTTGGGAAACAGTGTGGAGCTTCCTCAGAAAATTAAAAACACAGCTACCTTATGACTCAGGAAATTGCTCTACGATGTATGAGTCCAAAGACACGGCTGTAGTGAAAAAAAGGGCCACATGCACCCCAATGGTCATAGCAGCAACGTCCACAACAGACAAACCGTGGAAAGAGCCGAGAGGCCCTTCAACAGATGAATGGAGAAAAATGATGTGTTCCTTCTCTAAAAGGGA
Organism: Eumetopias jubatus; assembly: GCF_037043125.1. Lineage (NCBI taxonomy): Eukaryota > Metazoa > Chordata > Mammalia > Carnivora > Otariidae > Eumetopias > Eumetopias jubatus. Next base: position 1,370,101 of record NW_028274843.1, read on the forward strand.
ATATTACTCAGCCATCAGAAAGAAGAATACCCAACTTTTGCATCAACAACGATGGGGCTGGGGGAGAGCATGCTAAATGAAATTGGCCAAGCAGAGAAAGCCAACATCATAGGGCTCACGGAGTTGTGTTACATAAGGAATAGCATGGAGGGCATTAGGTGACGGAAGGGAAAAATGAAGGGGTGCAAATCGGAGCGGGAGATGAACCATGAGAGAGTACGGACTCCAAGAAATGGGCAGTTTTAGAGGGCAGGGGTGGATGGATGATTTAACCTACTGGTGGGTATTAAGGAGGGCATGTATCGCATGGAGCACTGGGTGTTCTAGGAAAACAGGGAACCAGGGAACCCAGATCCAAAACGAATGTTGTACTCTATGTTGACCAACAATACAATGTATTAAAAGAACAAGAAATCGCTTCTCTCTTCATGACACAAGATGGTAGTTGAATGATGCATTCCCCCACGGTGTGGTATCTGAGAGTTAAGTAGGTGGCACCTTCCTTAGGCTTCCTCGCATACATCTGTAAGCATCTTATCTTCCTGAAACGAGAACGCTTCATGAAAAAAACTAAAGGTATTCAAACGACGAAGCTTGTCTACTAAACTCACAAACAACCCCAGAGCAACTAAAAGAAAGATACCTCTGTCCTATCCCGACCTCACGTGATCCTTGGGATCATCTCACGAGACTGAGGTTGAGATTGCACTCCAAATCCCATGAAATCTCATGGAATTGGGGCTCGATTTCACTCCACATCGCCTGAGGTCACAATGAGATCGGGCGAGATTTCAACAATTCTCGTGAGATAGCAGGGACCTTGGGCGAGATTACCCTGCAACGCTTGTGAGATCTCTTGACTTTGGGCGGGATTTTACTCCCCGCCTGCTGAGATCTCATCCAAACCTTGGAGACGTCAGTGCCCATCTCATGAGATCTCATGCATATTGAGCGAGATTTCAATCTCAATCTTGTGAGATCTCATGGACATCGGGCGAGATTTTACTCCAAATCTCGAGAGATCTCATCCCATCCCTGCAGACCTCAGTCCAAACCTCATGAATTGTCATGGACTTTGGGCGAGAGCTCAATCAAATGTCATGAGGTATCAATGACACGGGCGAGATGTCACTCCAAATCTCGTCCGATATCAGGGACCTTGGGCGAGATTTCAGTCCAACTATCGTGAGATCTCTTGGAATTCTAGAATATTTTACTCCAAGTCTCGTGAGATCTCATCCAAACCTTGGAGACTTTAGTGAAAATCTCGTGAGATCTCATGGATATTGAGCGAGATTTCAATCGAAATCCCACGAGATCGCATGGGCATCGGGTGAGATTTAATTCCGAATCTCGTGAGAGCTCATCCACAACTTGCAGACCTCAGTCCAAATCTCTTGAGATCTCATGGACATTGGTGGAGATTTCACTCCAAATCTCGTGAGGTCCCAATGACATTGGGAGAGATTTCACTACAAATCTCGTGAGATATCAGCGATCTTGGGCGAGATTTCCATCCAAACCTCGTGAGGTCTCAATGACATCGGGCGAGGTTTCACTCAACTCTCCTGAGCTCAAAGGGACCTAGGGCGAGATTTCACTCCAACTCTCGTGAGAGCCTTTGGAATTCGGGGATCATTTCCTCCAAGTGTCGTGAGATCTCATCCAACCCTTGGAGACTTCAGTCCAAATCTCGTGAGATCTCACGATATTGAGGGAGAATTCACTCTATATCTCGTGAGAAATCATGGACATCAGGCGACATTAGTCCACATCTCGTTAGATCGTATGGGCATCGTGTGAGAATTCATTCCAAATCTCGTGATATGTCATGGACATTGGATGAGATTTCACCCCAAATATCGTGTGGTCTTAATGACCTCGGGCAGATTTCACTCCAAATCTCGTGAGATATCAGGTACAACTGTGGGCGAGCTTTCCATCTAAATCTCGTGAGATCTCATAGACATCGGGCGAGATTTGCCAGCAAATCTCCTGAGATCTCATGGACATCGGTTCCGATTTCACTCCAAATCGGATGAGCTCTCATGGAATTAAGGCGAGAATTCACTCCAAAACTCCTGAGGTCAAAATGAGATCGGGCGAGATTTCACTACAAGTCTCGTGAGATCTCAGGGACCTTGGGTGAGATTTCACAGCAGCTCTCGTGAGATCTCTTGAAGTTGGGAGAGATTTTACTCCCAGTCTTGTGAGATCTGCTCCAAAGCTTAGGGACGTCAGTGCCAATCTCGTGAGATCGCATGGCTATTGAGCGAGATTTCAATCGAAATATCGTGAGACTGATGGGCATCGGGTGAGATTTTACTCCATATGTCGTGAGATCTCAGGGACATTCGGGTGAGATTTCACTCCGAATATCCTGAGGTCACAATGACATCGGGCGAGATTTCACTACAGATGTCTTGAGATATCAGGGACCATGGGCGAGATTTCACTCCAAATCTCGTGAGATCTCTTGGGATTCAGCTGAGAATTGACCCCATTTCTCGTGTGCTCTCTTCCAAATTTGGAGACCTCAGTCCAAATCTCTTGAGATCTCATGGAAAATAGGTGAGATTTCACTCTAAATTTCGTGAATCTCATGGTCCTTGGGCGAGATTGGACTCCAAAACTCGGAGGGGTCACAGGCATCGGGCGAGAATTCCCACGAAATCCCGTGAGATGCCATGGACTTTGGGTGAGATTTCTCTCCAAATCTCGTGAGATCTCTTGGCCTTTGGTCGAGATTTTACTCCAGGGCCCGTGAGATCTCATCCAAAATTGGAGAGGTCAGTGCCATTCTCCTGAGATCTCATGGATATTGAGTGAGGATTCGATCTAAATCTCGTGAGATCTCCTGGACTTCGGCTGAGTTTCCACTCCAAGTCTCGTGAGATCTCATGGATATTGGGCGAGCCTGCACTCCAAATCTAAGGAGGGTCCAATGACATCAGGCGAGATTTCCACAAATCTCGTGAGTTATCAGGGACCTTGCTGGAGATTTCAGTCCAAATCTCATGAGTTCTCAATGACATGGGGTGAGATGTCATTGCAAATCTTGTGAGATATCTGGGAACTTGTGCGGGATTTCACTCCAACTCTGCTGAGGTCTCTTGTTATTTGGGCGAGAGTTTACTCCAAGTCTTGTGAGATCTCATCCAACCTTGGGGACGTCAGTGCCAATCTCGCGAGATCTCATCGATATTGAGGGAGATTTAATCTAAATCTCGTGAGATCTCATGGACATTGGGCGAGATTTCACTCCAAATCTCCTGAGGTCACAATCACAGTGGGCGAGATTTCCCCACAAATCACGTGAGCTATCAGGGCGAGATTTCTATCCAAATCTCGTGAGATCTCAATGACATCGGGGGAGATACATTCCAAATCTCTTGAGATATCAGGGACCTTGGGTGAGATTTCACTCCAACTCTCGTGCGGTCTCATGGCCTTTGGGCGAGATGTTACTCCCATCCCATTAAATCTCATCCAAACCTTGGAGGCGTCAATGCCCACCTCGTGAGTTCTCATGGATATGAGCGAGTTTTCCATCTAAATCTCGTGTGATCTCATGGATATCGGGCGAGATTTCCCTCCCAATCTCGTGAGATCTCATGGACATTGGGCGAGATTTCACTCCCACCTCCTGAGGTCACAATGACTTCGGGTGAGATTTCACTACATATCTCGTAATATTCGGGGACCTTGGGCGAGATTTCCATCCAAATCTCGTGAGGTCTCAATGACATCGCGTGAGATGTCACTACAAATCTCGTGAGATAGCAGGGAGTTTGGGCGAGATTTCACTCCAGCTCTCATGAAGCCTCTTGGACGTCGAGTGAGATTTGATTCCACGTCTCGGAGATCTCATCCAAACCTTGGAGAATTCAGTCCAAATCTCGTGAGATCTCATGGATATGGAGCGACATGTCAATCTATATCTCGTGGGATCTCATGACATCAGCAGGGATTTTACTCCAAATCTCGTGGGATCTCACGGATATCGGTTGAGATTTCTCTCCAAATCTCGTGAGATCATGGGCCTTGGGCGAGATTTCACTCCAAATCTCTTGAGGTCACAATGACATGGGGCGAGATTTCACTATAATTCTCTTGAGCTATCAGGGGACTTGGGCAAGATTTCACCACAAATCTCGTGAGATATCAGGGACCTTGCGTGATATTTCACTCCCAATCTCGTGAGGTACCAATGACATCGGGCGAGAATTCAGTATAAATCCCTTGAGATATCAGGCGCCTTGTTTGAGATTTTACTCCAACTCTCGTGAGATCTCTTGTAGTTTGGGCAAGAGTTCACTCCAACTCTCGTGAGCTCTCTTGGAACTGGGGCTATTTGACTCCAAGTCTCGTGAGATCTCATCCAGACCTTGGAGACTTCCGTCGAAATGTCGTGAGATCTCATGGATATTGAGCGAGATTTCCGTCTATATCTCGTGAGACCTCATGGACCTCAGGCGAAAATTTACTCCAAATTCCGTGAAATCGCATGGACATCGGCTGAGATTTCACTCCAAATATCTTGGGATCTCAAGGACATTGGGCGAGATTTCACTCCAAACCTCCTTGAGGTCACAGGGACATCGGGCGAGATTTCACTACAAATGTCGTGAGATATCATGGACTTTGGGTGAGATTTGTCTCCCAATGTCGTGAGATCCCTTGGACTGTGGGTGCGATTTGACTCCAGGTCTCGTGAGATCTCATCCAAAACATGGAGACGTCAGTGCCATTCTAATGAGATCTCATGGATATTGAGTGAGTATTCAATCTACATCTCGTGAGATCTCATGGATATCGGGCGAGTTTTGACACCAAATCTCGTGAGATCTCATGGACCTCGGGTGAGATTTCAGTCCAAATCTCATGAGATCTCATGGATATTGGGCGAGACTTCACTCCAAATCTCCTGTGGTCCTAATGACATCAGGCGAGATTGCAAGAAATCTCGTGAGATATCAGGGCCCTCGGTCGAGATTTCAGTCCAAATCTCGTGAGGTCTCAATGACATTGGGCGAGATTTCGTTACAAATCTCGTGAGATATCAGGGACCTGGGCGAGATTTCCCTCCAACTCTCGTGAAGTCTCTTGGTCTTTGGGCGAGATTTTACTCCAAGTCTTGTGAGATCTCATTCAAACCTTGGAGACGTCAGTGCCAATCTCGTGAGATCTCATGGCTATTGATGGAGATGTCATCTAAATCTCGGGAGATCTCAAGGACATCAGGCGAGATTTTCCTCCAAATCTTGGGAGATCTTTAGGACGTCGGGTAAGATATCTCTCCAAAAGTCGTGAGATGATGGGCCTTGGGCGAGATTTCACTCCAAATCTCCTCAGGTCACAATGACATCGGGCGAGATTTCACTCCAAATCTCAAGAGATCAAAGGGACCTTGGGCAAGATTTCACTCCCAATCTCGTGAGATATCAGCGGCCTTGGGCGAGATTTCACTCTCAATCTTGTGAGATCTCTTGGAATTCGGGCGAGAATTTACTCCAAGTCTCGTGAGATCCAATCCAAACCTTGGGGACTTCAGTCCAAATCTCCTGAGATCTCCTGGACATTGTGCGAGATTTCAATCCAAATCTCGTGAGGTCTCCATGATATCGGACGAGACTTCACACCAATTCTCGTGAGATCTCATGGACATCGGCTGAGATTTCACCCCAAATCTCCCGAGGTCACAATGACTTGGGCGAGATTTCAGACCAAACCCCGTCAGATTTCAGCGAACTTGGGCGAAATATCCATCCAAATCTCGTGAGGTCTCAATGATATCGGGCGAGATGTCACTACACTCTCGTGAGATAAAAAGGGACCTTGGGCGAGATTTCACTCCAACTCTCGTGAGATCTCTTGGAATTCGGGGATATTTTCCTCCAAGTCTGGTGAGGGCTCATCCAAACCTCGGAGACTTCCGTCCAAATCTCGTGAGATCTCATGGATATTGCGTGAGATTTCAATTGAAATCTCATGAGATCTCATGGACATCGGGTGAGTTTTACTCCAAATCTCGTCAGATCTCATCCAAAATATGCAGACCTCAGTCCAAATCTCGTGAGATCTCCTGGACATTGGGCGAGATTTCAATCCAAATCTCGTGAGATCTCAATGAGATCGGGTGAGGTTTCACTCCAAATCTCGTGAGATCTCTTGGACTTTGGGCCAGATTTTAGTCCACATCTCCTGAGATCTCATCCAAACCTTGGAGACGTCACTGCCAATCTCGTGACATCTCATGGATATTGAGCGTTATTTCAATCTAAACCTTCTGAGATCTCATAGATATGGGCCGAGAGTTTACTCCAAATCTCATGAGATCGCCTGGACACCACGTGAGATTTCACTCCGACTCTCCTGAGGTCACAATGACATCGGGCGAGATTTCAGTACAAATCTCGTGAGATATCAGGGACCTTGGGCGAGATTTCACTCTCGATCTCGTGAGATCCCTTGGAATTCAGGTGAGATTTACTCCAAGTCTCGTGAGCTCTTTTCCAAATTTGGAGACCTCAGTCCAAATCTCTTGAGACCTCATGGACAAGAGGTGAGATTTCGCACTAAATTTCGTGACGCTCTAAATCTTTCGAGACACTCTAAATCTCATGGTCATTGGGCGGCGAGATTTTACTCCGAATCTCATGAGAGGTCATGGACATCGGGCGAGAATTTCCTCCAAATCACGTGAGATGGTACAGACTTCAGGCGAGATTTTCCTCCACATCTCGTGAGATCTCATGGACCTTGGGTGAGATTTCAATCCAAATCGTGAGATCTCTTGGACCATGGTTGAGACTGGAGTCCAAGTCTCATGAGATCTCACCCAAACCTGGCAGACTTCAGTGCCAATCTCGTGAGATCTCATGGATATGGAGTGAGATTTCACTCTAAATCTCGTGAGATCTCATGGCCATCGGGCGAGATTTTACTCCACATCTCGTGAGATCTCATCACGCCTTGGAGAACTCCGTCCAAATCTCGTGAGATGTCATGGTTCCTGCGAGAGACTTCACTGTAAAACTCGTGAGATCTCATGGACATCGGTCGAGATTTTCCTTGCAATCTCTTGAGATTTCCTGGACATCGGGTGAGATCTCATGGACATCGGGGGCGAAATCACTCCACAACTCGTGAGATGTCATGGACATCGGGTGAGATTTGCCTCCAAATCTCGTGTGATCTCTTCCAAATCTCACTGGAACAGGAACCAGCAATTGTGGTCTAGGGCTCACACCTGTTGAAAGGGTAGCTAAACAGCACGCCACAGGTGTTGCGTAGTAAGAAGGGCAAGTGTTGGCATGATCACCGAGTATTATCGGCAAGTAAGGAAACATTGTTGAGCACTTCGACGGAATCCTAGGATATTCTATATGCTGTCAAACTGAAAAAAAAAACAACAATAAAAAATAAAAACTAAACCGATGAACCTAAGGGAATGGAAGGAAAAATCAAAGAAGACAAAACTAGAGAGGAAGACAAACCGTAAGAGAGTCATTTCTCTCCGAAACAAAGTGAGGGTTGCTGGAAGCAAGGTGGGTGAGGAATGGGGAAATTGGGGCATGGGCATTTAGGAGAGTACTTGGAAATAGCACTGGGTGCTATACGCAACCGATGAATCGCTCAATTCTCCCCCTGAACCTAGAAATATTCTCTAGGTTAAATTGGTTGTATTTAAATCGGTTTTCTTAGAAGATCTGTTAACATTTGGAGTCCCGAGGCACTCGAAGTTGCCCAACGGAGGGGGTTTATATATAGGCTCTGCCATGGGTGTTAAGAAGGAGCTCTCCTTATTTCTGGGCTCCAAGAAAATGAAGTTACACCTCTCATTCGTGGACTTGTCCCATTTCCTTTTCAATTGTGGATTTTTGGCCATACATCCAGACATTTCCAAAACCTTGTGGAATTCCTAAGTTTAGCTTTACATGCAAGGAGGCAGGGGCTTTTCCTCCCATAGGCATTAGACAGGGACTGTTGGAAAGTTCACATCCATGTCCTGTGCAAGGAGAGAGTCTCAGGGTCTGCTATCCTAAAGGAAGATTGCCCTATTGCTCCTGAGCTGCTTCTGAGCTCTAGGGGCATAAGCCTGCTGAATGGTAGCCAGCTTATACTTCTGCCCTAGATGATTGAGGTGCCATCATGCTGAAGATTAGACAAGAAGCAGCACAGTACGAGCCCTTTCAAGGAATACTACACCGAAAGCCTGCTTTCGAACACATGTACATCAGCCAAGAGGACAAAACCGTCACCCTCATTTGCTTCTGTGCCTATCCGTGCACGGTAAGGGCCTTTGGAAAAACAGAAAACAAAACCAAGGTCAGATTCTCCGCTTTCTGAAGGAGGAATGCCGGCCTCTGAATGCCAGCGCCCCCAAGTGCAGGGCAGGAACTTTGACCTTGGCCCAAGCCGACAGGTGTAACATTTCCCTGCAGTGACTGCTTGCCAGCTGACTGGGCTTTCTTCACGTTATCGCATTCTCATCGCTAATGAAGAACTTTAGCCTTCCATGCATCATTTTCCACCCTTTCGCTCTTTTTCAATCTACGTTTGCCCTGGACGTCATTCAGATCCAGTGTCTCAGAGAAAGAGCCTCTATTGAAGCAGGTCCAGCTAGGTCCTTGTGACCGTGGGAGAGATTGGGGCACGTTGCCCCTTGGAACGGGCTTTCAGAACTATGGGGATCTCAGAGGTGAAGACATTTGCAAGTGCCCTGGGAGTCATGTTTCTGTGTAGGCTTGGCGCCAGGTTTTTAGAGGGCCTGGGCCTCATTTCTTGGGTAAAAGGAAATGAAGTGACACACCTCATTCCCAGATGTACCCTAGTCCCAATTTTATTATCAACTTTCGGCCTTCACTGGAATCATTTCCATGCCCTTGCCGATTCTTTTTAAATTTAGAGCTGGTTTACACACGGCGTGGAGGGCATTCTACCCAGGTAGCCAGCACACAACGACCGGTCGTGAGTTCCTACTGCAGTGCTGTGCTCAGTCAGCCTCTCCTTATCTGATAGCCCAAAGGAAAGGAAAGGTGGCTCTTCTGTCCTTGACCTTGAGATGCCCTCCTTTTGAGGAACAGGACGTTAACCCATATGCTGCATGCTTGAGCATCTGGTGAGTTCAGAAGTTGCCCTTTCAAGGACTATAGCACCAAAGCTTGCCTGCAAAACCTTGAGCATCAGCTGGGAGACCTATTAGTAGAGCTGAATGACTGTAGCCTCTATCCATTCATGGGAAGGGCAAAACAACAACAAGCACAACCTCCACAACCACCACAACGACACTACCACCAAATTTCGCTCTCATTCGGAAGGAAGAATGCCGAGTTCTTGGTGACAGGGCTCCCAGGTCTAGGCCATGGTTTCCCTTTCCCCAAGCCCACAGTTGTTTCTCATTCCTGGGAATGAAAATTGGGTTGCGTGGAGATGGGCCTAGTCACCTCAATCAGAACAGGTTGTCTCATCGCATCTCTAAGAAACACATTTGGCCCAGCATATACCCACTTCCACCCTCTTGCTCTTTTTCTGCCGAGGTTCCCCCTGTGGGCCTTCTGCTCCAGTGTTTCAGAGCAATATCCTGTTCATTCAGCTAGAGGATCTGGAAGATTCTTCGTGACTGAGGGGACGTGATGGCCACAGAGCCCCCTGGAAATGCTGTTCAGAACTCTGTTGGCCTGAGGAGGCGTAAGGCATTGGAGGCTTGCAAGCCGTGAATGTCTGTGCGTAGGCTTGGCCAGAGGACTCCTTTATTGCGGAAGGGGAATAAATTAGATGTCTCATTACAGATTTAGCTCACTTAAAAGGCCCTGCTTAGATACATTCCTGTAGGCTCGGGGATTGTCTATCTGGCTCATGGTTCACCTTCCAACTGGAAGGTGCTTTTCCTCACAGCAGCGCCTAGGGATTCCTGGGGAGTTCCATGGCCCTCTTATCCCTGATCTTGTTGTGTGGCTGCCTTGGGTAAGTGTGTAGAGCCGTAGAAAAGGCACCTCCCTCCCTGGCTCTGTGAGATGCTTCCGTTCTGGAAAACCTAGTTTGAAAAAGCGTTCAAAGGAATGGAAACGGACAGAGAGGCAATGTGGACTTTCCTAGAGTTGAGATAGAACAATATTGTGACTAAAATACCTAGCAAAATCTGTTAGTTTCCGGGATAGGAAAGGCCTGTTGGCTTTGGCAATGGGAAACCTCCAGGGCCTCACCCTGGGAGCCAAAGAAGCAAGAGGCCTTCATTCTTCCTTCCTAAAGAGCGGGAAACCTTCTGGAATCGGATGTCACTCCTGCTGCCTTTCCGTCTGTGGCGGGGAGGGGGGACACAAAATAAGCCCCGAAACGCTTTAGTGTTAGCAGACTGGTTCTCCCAGCTGATGATGCATTTGGAAGTAGCCATTGGAGGAGCATTCCTGGCACGAGCTCCTTTTAGAATGAAGAGGTCCCAGAGCATAGCGCACATGTGTCCACTGTCTGCCCTTCCATACGAAGGCATCTCTGGCAGCCAGGGGAGGGAGACAAGCTGGCTGCCAACCACAGCATTTCAAAGATCAGGACAAGATCCAAGCACTCAGGGGCAGAAGGGGAAACTTTCCTTTCGGCTCTCAGACACATTGCTCTCCCCTAGCCCAGGATCTCAATGGGAAATTGCCATCAACCCTGGGAGTTTGGTGGACACACGGCTTGTGAGATGCCACCCAGAGTATTCTTCCATGTGAAACAACGTAGCTACCAAAACGGCAAGAGGATGGGATGGCTTCCAGGAAAACCAAAGATCAACAGTTCCAATGGGAATGGAAGTTATGTGGGAGTGAGTTGTCTAACTTCAGCTCCCCTTGCCCCAGAAATGGAGGCAAGCTCCCTCCCAAATCCTCTGGCCATGCCTACACCCAATCTTTTCAGCTTTCCCCAAGGAGAGGGAAGCTTCTGACATTGGAGGTTTTCCGCCATTTCCATCAGTGCCTTGAGGCAGCAGTGATTCAGGGGAACCAGAGTGCAACTCTCAGCTGCGGATCAAAAGTTTCGAATGGGTGTATGGAGCATTATTCCTTGAAGAAAGCTATTTCTGCCCTGAAAAGGCCCTGGAGCAGAGTAGGCCGTGCCCAAGCCATCTGATCTTGAGAGAGAAGGCATCTCAAAGAGCCAGGAGCTAGTAGGGCAAGCTAGACCCCCATCTCCGTGCGTCTTCAGCTGGCCAATTCCCAAGGGCTCAGGGCCAGAAGGGTAAACTTTTCTTTCAAATAGTAAACTCTGATTGTCTTATCTTAGGACAGGTTCAGACTGGGAACTCACCACCAATCCCTGGGTGCTCTAAAGGTGAGTCACAACACCTTGGCCCATGAAGATGCCCGAAGCCCTTGTTCGACAGACAGGCAAGGCTATGGGAAACACTACAAAGAGTGCCAGAGTCCCATGTCAACCGCAAATGGGACACATAGTGACTAGCACACTCTCCTAACAGGTTGGCAGGTTTGGGAAGAAGAATCAGCTGTGGACTTGTGTTAAGGGAAACTGCCATGTGCCACCCCACGAAAGCTTTAGCTAGAGGCCTGTCTTCCTCCTCCATAAAGGGAACGGATGCTTTTGGTGCTAACTGTTATTTGCCCTTTTCCATCAGGGGTAGATATAGCAGTGATTCAGGGCTAGCCTGTTGGTTCTGCCACTTGAAGACCAAGGTTTGGGAACTGTTCTCGGTGCCGTATTTCTTGAAATATTTTGTTTCTGCCCTGACCAGGTCCAGGAAAATGCTGTCCTTCTGGTGATGGTCTGTTCTTCAAAATGAAGACATCTCAATCATCCAGGGGATGGAGGGGAGCCGGCTAGCCGTCACGGCACTAAGCTGGCCAAGATCCAATTGCTCAGGAACAGGAGCGCCATACTTCCCTTAGGACGGCAGCTCTTGCTTAGCACGGGAGCACGTTTGGACCTGGCCACCCGTCCCTGGGTGCTGGCTACGTGTGGGACAGCACAATGGCCTCTTATGGCAACCCAAGATCTTGGTAGAACAAAGGGCAAGGGGGGCGCCTGCGTGGCTCAGTCGCTTAAGTGTCTGCGTTCGGCTAATCTCAATATCACAAGATCCTGGAATCGAACCCTGCTTTGGAAATGCACGGTTGTAGAGCCGCTTTGGGAAACAGTGTGGAGCTTCCTCAGAAAATTAAAAACACAGCTACCTTATGACTCAGGAAATTGCTCTACGATGTATGAGTCCAAAGACACGGCTGTAGTGAAAAAAAGGGCCACATGCACCCCAATGGTCATAGCAGCAACGTCCACAACAGACAAACCGTGGAAAGAGCCGAGAGGCCCTTCAACAGATGAATGGAGAAAAATGATGTGTTCCTTCTCTAAAAGGGAATATTACTCAGCCATCAGAAAGAAGAATACCCAACTTTTGCATCAACAACGATGGGGCTGGGGGAGAGCATGCTAAATGAAATTGGCCAAGCAGAGAAAGCCAACATCATAGGGCTCACGGAGTTGTGTTACATAAGGAATAGCATGGAGGGCATTAGGTGACGGAAGGGAAAAATGAAGGGGTGCAAATCGGAGCGGGAGATGAACCATGAGAGAGTACGGACTCCAAGAAATGGGCAGTTTTAGAGGGCAGGGGTGGATGGATGATTTAACCTACTGGTGGGTATTAAGGAGGGCATGTATCGCATGGAGCACTGGGTGTTCTAGGAAAACAGGGAACCAGGGAACCCAGATCCAAAACGAATGTTGTACTCTATGTTGACTAACAATACAATGTATTAAAAGAACAAGAAATCGCTTCTCTCTTCATGACACAAGATGGTAGTTGAATGATGCATTCCCCCACGGTGTGGTATCTGAGAGTTAAGTAGGTGGCACCTTCCTTAGGCTTCCTCGCATACATCTGTAAGCATCTTATCTTCCTGAAACGAGAACGCTTCATGAAAAAAACTAAAGGTATTCAAACGACGAAGCTTGTCTACTAAACTCACAAACAACCCCAGAGCAACTAAAAGAAAGATACCTCTGTCCTATCCCGACCTCACGTGATCCTTGGGATCATCTCACGAGACTGAGGTTGAGATTGCACTCCAAATCCCATGAAATCTCATGGAATTGGGGCTCGATTTCACTCCACATCGCCTGAGGTCACAATGAGATCGGGCGAGATTTCAACAATTCTCGTGAGATAGCAGGGACCTTGGGCGAGATTACCCTGCAACGCTTGTGAGATCTCTTGACTTTGGGCGGGATTTTACTCCCCGCCTGCTGAGATCTCATCCAAACCTTGGAGACGTCAGTGCCCATCTCATGAGATCTCATGCATATTGAGCGAGATTTCAATCTCAATCTTGTGAGATCTCATGGACATCGGGCGAGATTTTACTCCAAATCTCGAGAGATCTCATCCCATCCCTGCAGACCTCAGTCCAAACCTCATGAATTGTCATGGACTTTGGGCGAGAGCTCAATCAAATGTCATGAGGTATCAATGACACGGGCGAGATGTCACTCCAAATCTCGTCCGATATCAGGGACCTTGGGCGAGATTTCAGTCCAACTATCGTGAGATCTCTTGGAATTCTAGAATATTTTACTCCAAGTCTCGTGAGATCTCATCCAAACCTTGGAGACTTTAGTGAAAATCTCGTGAGATCTCATGGATATTGAGCGAGATTTCAATCGAAATCCCACGAGATCGCATGGGCATCGGGTGAGATTTAATTCCGAATCTCGTGAGAGCTCATCCACAACTTGCAGACCTCAGTCCAAATCTCTTGAGATCTCATGGACATTGGTGGAGATTTCACTCCAAATCTCGTGAGGTCCCAATGACATTGGGAGAGATTTCACTACAAATCTCGTGAGATATCAGCGATCTTGGGCGAGATTTCCATCCAAACCTCGTGAGGTCTCAATGACATCGGGCGAGGTTTCACTCAACTCTCCTGAGCTCAAAGGGACCTAGGGCGAGATTTCACTCCAACTCTCGTGAGAGCCTTTGGAATTCGGGGATCATTTCCTCCAAGTGTCGTGAGATCTCATCCAACCCTTGGAGACTTCAGTCCAAATCTCGTGAGATCTCACGATATTGAGGGAGAATTCACTCTATATCTCGTGAGAAATCATGGACATCAGGCGACATTAGTCCACATCTCGTTAGATCGTATGGGCATCGTGTGAGAATTCATTCCAAATCTCGTGATATGTCATGGACATTGGATGAGATTTCACCCCAAATATCGTGTGGTCTTAATGACCTCGGGCAGATTTCACTCCAAATCTCGTGAGATATCAGGTACAACTGTGGGCGAGCTTTCCATCTAAATCTCGTGAGATCTCATAGACATCGGGCGAGATTTGCCAGCAAATCTCCTGAGATCTCATGGACATCGGTTCCGATTTCACTCCAAATCGGATGAGCTCTCATGGAATTAAGGCGAGAATTCACTCCAAAACTCCTGAGGTCAAAATGAGATCGGGCGAGATTTCACTACAAGTCTCGTGAGATCTCAGGGACCTTGGGTGAGATTTCACAGCAGCTCTCGTGAGATCTCTTGAAGTTGGGAGAGATTTTACTCCCAGTCTTGTGAGATCTGCTCCAAAGCTTAGGGACGTCAGTGCCAATCTCGTGAGATCGCATGGCTATTGAGCGAGATTTCAATCGAAATATCGTGAGACTGATGGGCATCGGGTGAGATTTTACTCCATATGTCGTGAGATCTCAGGGACATTCGGGTGAGATTTCACTCCGAATATCCTGAGGTCACAATGACATCGGGCGAGATTTCACTACAGATGTCTTGAGATATCAGGGACCATGGGCGAGATTTCACTCCAAATCTCGTGAGATCTCTTGGGATTCAGCTGAGAATTGACCCCATTTCTCGTGTGCTCTCTTCCAAATTTGGAGACCTCAGTCCAAATCTCTTGAGATCTCATGGAAAATAGGTGAGATTTCACTCTAAATTTCGTGAATCTCATGGTCCTTGGGCGAGATTGGACTCCAAAACTCGGAGGGGTCACAGGCATCGGGCGAGAATTCCCACGAAATCCCGTGAGATGCCATGGACTTTGGGTGAGATTTCTCTCCAAATCTCGTGAGATCTCTTGGCCTTTGGTCGAGATTTTACTCCAGGGCCCGTGAGATCTCATCCAAAATTGGAGAGGTCAGTGCCATTCTCCTGAGATCTCATGGATATTGAGTGAGGATTCGATCTAAATCTCGTGAGATCTCCTGGACTTCGGCTGAGTTTCCACTCCAAGTCTCGTGAGATCTCATGGATATTGGGCGAGCCTGCACTCCAAATCTAAGGAGGGTCCAATGACATCAGGCGAGATTTCCACAAATCTCGTGAGTTATCAGGGACCTTGCTGGAGATTTCAGTCCAAATCTCATGAGTTCTCAATGACATGGGGTGAGATGTCATTGCAAATCTTGTGAGATATCTGGGAACTTGTGCGGGATTTCACTCCAACTCTGCTGAGGTCTCTTGTTATTTGGGCGAGAGTTTACTCCAAGTCTTGTGAGATCTCATCCAACCTTGGGGACGTCAGTGCCAATCTCGCGAGATCTCATCGATATTGAGGGAGATTTAATCTAAATCTCGTGAGATCTCATGGACATTGGGCGAGATTTCACTCCAAATCTCCTGAGGTCACAATCACAGTGGGCGAGATTTCCCCACAAATCACGTGAGCTATCAGGGCGAGATTTCTATCCAAATCTCGTGAGATCTCAATGACATCGGGGGAGATACATTCCAAATCTCTTGAGATATCAGGGACCTTGGGTGAGATTTCACTCCAACTCTCGTGCGGTCTCATGGCCTTTGGGCGAGATGTTACTCCCATCCCATTAAATCTCATCCAAACCTTGGAGGCGTCAATGCCCACCTCGTGAGTTCTCATGGATATGAGCGAGTTTTCCATCTAAATCTCGTGTGATCTCATGGATATCGGGCGAGATTTCCCTCCCAATCTCGTGAGATCTCATGGACATTGGGCGAGATTTCACTCCCACCTCCTGAGGTCACAATGACTTCGGGTGAGATTTCACTACATATCTCGTAATATTCGGGGACCTTGGGCGAGATTTCCATCCAAATCTCGTGAGGTCTCAATGACATCGCGTGAGATGTCACTACAAATCTCGTGAGATAGCAGGGAGTTTGGGCGAGATTTCACTCCAGCTCTCATGAGGCCTCTTGGACGTCGAGTGAGATTTGATTCCACGTCTCGGAGATCTCATCCAAACCTTGGAGAATTCAGTCCAAATCTCGTGAGATCTCATGGATATGGAGCGACATGTCAATCTATATCTCGTGGGATCTCATGACATCAGCAGGGATTTTACTCCAAATCTCGTGGGATCTCACGGATATCGGTTGAGATTTCTCTCCAAATCTCGTGAGATCATGGGCCTTGGGCGAGATTTCACTCCAAATCTCTTGAGGTCACAATGACATGGGGCGAGATTTCACTATAATTCTCTTGAGCTATCAGGGGACTTGGGCAAGATTTCACCACAAATCTCGTGAGATATCAGGGACCTTGCGTGATATTTCACTCCCAATCTCGTGAGGTACCAATGACATCGGGCGAGAATTCAGTATAAATCCCTTGAGATATCAGGCGCCTTGTTTGAGATTTTACTCCAACTCTCGTGAGATCTCTTGTAGTTTGGGCAAGAGTTCACTCCAACTCTCGTGAGCTCTCTTGGAACTGGGGCTATTTGACTCCAAGTCTCGTGAGATCTCATCCAGACCTTGGAGACTTCCGTCGAAATGTCGTGAGATCTCATGGATATTGAGCGAGATTTCCGTCTATATCTCGTGAGACCTCATGGACCTCAGGCGAAAATTTACTCCAAATTCCGTGAAATCGCATGGACATCGGCTGAGATTTCACTCCAAATATCTTGGGATCTCAAGGACATTGGGCGAGATTTCACTCCAAACCTCCTTGAGGTCACAGGGACATCGGGCGAGATTTCACTACAAATGTCGTGAGATATCATGGACTTTGGGTGAGATTTGTCTCCCAATGTCGTGAGATCCCTTGGACTGTGGGTGCGATTTGACTCCAGGTCTCGTGAGATCTCATCCAAAACATGGAGACGTCAGTGCCATTCTAATGAGATCTCATGGATATTGAGTGAGTATTCAATCTACATCTCGTGAGATCTCATGGATATCGGGCGAGTTTTGACACCAAATCTCGTGAGATCTCATGGACCTCGGGTGAGATTTCAGTCCAAATCTCATGAGATCTCATGGATATTGGGCGAGACTTCACTCCAAATCTCCTGTGGTCCTAATGACATCAGGCGAGATTGCAAGAAATCTCGTGAGATATCAGGGCCCTCGGTCGAGATTTCAGTCCAAATCTCGTGAGGTCTCAATGACATTGGGCGAGATTTCGTTACAAATCTCGTGAGATATCAGGGACCTGGGCGAGATTTCCCTCCAACTCTCGTGAAGTCTCTTGGTCTTTGGGCGAGATTTTACTCCAAGTCTTGTGAGATCTCATTCAAACCTTGGAGACGTCAGTGCCAATCTCGTGAGATCTCATGGCTATTGATGGAGATGTCATCTAAATCTCGGGAGATCTCAAGGACATCAGGCGAGATTTTCCTCCAAATCTTGGGAGATCTTTAGGACGTCGGGTAAGATATCTCTCCAAAAGTCGTGAGATGATGGGCCTTGGGCGAGATTTCACTCCAAATCTCCTCAGGTCACAATGACATCGGGCGAGATTTCACTCCAAATCTCAAGAGATCAAAGGGACCTTGGGCAAGATTTCACTCCCAATCTCGTGAGATATCAGCGGCCTTGGGCGAGATTTCACTCTCAATCTTGTGAGATCTCTTGGAATTCGGGCGAGAATTTACTCCAAGTCTCGTGAGATCCAATCCAAACCTTGGGGACTTCAGTCCAAATCTCCTGAGATCTCCTGGACATTGTGCGAGATTTCAATCCAAATCTCGTGAGGTCTCCATGATATCGGACGAGACTTCACACCAATTCTCGTGAGATCTCATGGACATCGGCTGAGATTTCACCCCAAATCTCCCGAGGTCACAATGACTTGGGCGAGATTTCAGACCAAACCCCGTCAGATTTCAGCGAACTTGGGCGAAATATCCATCCAAATCTCGTGAGGTCTCAATGATATCGGGCGAGATGTCACTACACTCTCGTGAGATAAAAAGGGACCTTGGGCGAGATTTCACTCCAACTCTCGTGAGATCTCTTGGAATTCGGGGATATTTTCCTCCAAGTCTGGTGAGGGCTCATCCAAACCTCGGAGACTTCCGTCCAAATCTCGTGAGATCTCATGGATATTGCGTGAGATTTCAATTGAAATCTCATGAGATCTCATGGACATCGGGTGAGTTTTACTCCAAATCTCGTCAGATCTCATCCAAAATATGCAGACCTCAGTCCAAATCTCGTGAGATCTCCTGGACATTGGGCGAGATTTCAATCCAAATCTCGTGAGATCTCAATGAGATCGGGTGAGGTTTCACTCCAAATCTCGTGAGATCTCTTGGACTTTGGGCCAGATTTTAGTCCACATCTCCTGAGATCTCATCCAAACCTTGGAGACGTCACTGCCAATCTCGTGACATCTCATGGATATTGAGCGTTATTTCAATCTAAACCTTCTGAGATCTCATAGATATGGGCCGAGAGTTTACTCCAAATCTCATGAGATCGCCTGGACACCACGTGAGATTTCACTCCGACTCTCCTGAGGTCACAATGACATCGGGCGAGATTTCAGTACAAATCTCGTGAGATATCAGGGACCTTGGGCGAGATTTCACTCTCGATCTCGTGAGATCCCTTGGAATTCAGGTGAGATTTACTCCAAGTCTCGTGAGCTCTTTTCCAAATTTGGAGACCTCAGTCCAAATCTCTTGAGACCTCATGGACAAGAGGTGAGATTTCGCACTAAATTTCGTGACGCTCTAAATCTTTCGAGACACTCTAAATCTCATGGTCATTGGGCGGCGAGATTTTACTCCGAATCTCATGAGAGGTCATGGACATCGGGCGAGAATTTCCTCCAAATCACGTGAGATGGTACAGACTTCAGGCGAGATTTTCCTCCACATCTCGTGAGATCTCATGGACCTTGGGTGAGATTTCAATCCAAATCGTGAGATCTCTTGGACCATGGTTGAGACTGGAGTCCAAGTCTCATGAGATCTCACCCAAACCTGGCAGACTTCAGTGCCAATCTCGTGAGATCTCATGGATATGGAGTGAGATTTCACTCTAAATCTCGTGAGATCTCATGGCCATCGGGCGAGATTTTACTCCACATCTCGTGAGATCTCATCACGCCTTGGAGAACTCCGTCCAAATCTCGTGAGATGTCATGGTTCCTGCGAGAGACTTCACTGTAAAACTCGTGAGATCTCATGGACATCGGTCGAGATTTTCCTTGCAATCTCTTGAGATTTCCTGGACATCGGGTGAGATCTCATGGACATCGGGGGCGAAATCACTCCACAACTCGTGAGATGTCATGGACATCGGGTGAGATTTGCCTCCAAATCTCGTGTGATCTCTTCCAAATCTCACTGGAACAGGAACCAGCAATTGTGGTCTAGGGCTCACACCTGTTGAAAGGGTAGCTAAACAGCACGCCACAGGTGTTGCGTAGTAAGAAGGGCAAGTGTTGGCATGATCACCGAGTATTATCGGCAAGTAAGGAAACATTGTTGAGCACTTCGACGGAATCCTAGGATATTCTATATGCTGTCAAACTGAAAAAAAAAACAACAATAAAAAATAAAAACTAAACCGATGAACCTAAGGGAATGGAAGGAAAAATCAAAGAAGACAAAACTAGAGAGGAAGACAAACCGTAAGAGAGTCATTTCTCTCCGAAACAAAGTGAGGGTTGCTGGAAGCAAGGTGGGTGAGGAATGGGGAAATTGGGGCATGGGCATTTAGGAGAGTACTTGGAAATAGCACTGGGTGCTATACGCAACCGATGAATCGCTCAATTCTCCCCCTGAACCTAGAAATATTCTCTAGGTTAAATTGGTTGTATTTAAATCGGTTTTCTTAGAAGATCTGTTAACATTTGGAGTCCCGAGGCACTCGAAGTTGCCCAACGGAGGGGGTTTATATATAGGCTCTGCCATGGGTGTTAAGAAGGAGCTCTCCTTATTTCTGGGCTCCAAGGAAATGAAGTTACACCTCTCATTCGTGGACTTGTCCCATTTCCTTTTCAATTGTGGATTTTTGGCCATACATCCAGACATTTCCAAAACCTTGTGGAATTCCTAAGTTTAGCTTTACATGCAAGGAGGCAGGGGCTTTTCCTCCCATAGGCATTAGACAGGGACTGTTGGAAAGTTCACATCCATGTCCTGTGCAAGGAGAGAGTCTCAGGGTCTGCTATCCTAAAGGAAGATTGCCCTATTGCTCCTGAGCTGCTTCTGAGCTCTAGGGGCATAAGCCTGCTGAATGGTAGCCAGCTTATACTTCTGCCCTAGATGATTGAGGTGCCATCATGCTGAAGATTAGACAAGAAGCAGCACAGTACGAGCCCTTTCAAGGAATACTACACCGAAAGCCTGCTTTCGAACACATGTACATCAGCCAAGAGGACAAAACCGTCACCCTCATTTGCTTCTGTGCCTATCCGTGCACGGTAAGGGCCTTTGGAAAAACAGAAAACAAAACCAAGGTCAGATTCTCCGCTTTCTGAAGGAGGAATGCCGGCCTCTGAATGCCAGCGCCCCCAAGTGCAGGGCAGGAACTTTGACCTTGGCCCAAGCCGACAGGTGTAACATTTCCCTGCAGTGACTGCTTGCCAGCTGACTGGGCTTTCTTCACGTTATCGCATTCTCATCGCTAATGAAGAACTTTAGCCTTCCATGCATCATTTTCCACCCTTTCGCTCTTTTTCAATCTACGTTTGCCCTGGACGTCATTCAGATCCAGTGTCTCAGAGAAAGAGCCTCTATTGAAGCAGGTCCAGCTAGGTCCTTGTGACCGTGGGAGAGATTGGGGCACGTTGCCCCTTGGAACGGGCTTTCAGAACTATGGGGATCTCAGAGGTGAAGACATTTGCAAGTGCCCTGGGAGTCATGTTTCTGTGTAGGCTTGGCGCCAGGTTTTTAGAGGGCCTGGGCCTCATTTCTTGGGTAAAAGGAAATGAAGTGACACACCTCATTCCCAGATGTACCCTAGTCCCAATTTTATTATCAACTTTCGGCCTTCACTGGAATCATTTCCATGCCCTTGCCGATTCTTTTTAAATTTAGAGCTGGTTTACACACGGCGTGGAGGGCATTCTACCCAGGTAGCCAGCACACAACGACCGGTCGTGAGTTCCTACTGCAGTGCTGTGCTCAGTCAGCCTCTCCTTATCTGATAGCCCAAAGGAAAGGAAAGGTGGCTCTTCTGTCCTTGACCTTGAGATGCCCTCCTTTTGAGGAACAGGACGTTAACCCATATGCTGCATGCTTGAGCATCTGGTGAGTTCAGAAGTTGCCCTTTCAAGGACTATAGCACCAAAGCTTGCCTGCAAAACCTTGAGCATCAGCTGGGAGACCTATTAGTAGAGCTGAATGACTGTAGCCTCCATCCATTCATGGGAAGGGCAAAACAACAACAAGCACAACCTCCACAACCACCACAACGACACTACCACCAAATTTCGCTCTCATTCGGAAGGAAGAATGCCGAGTTCTTGGTGACAGGGCTCCCAGGTCTAGGCCATGGTTTCCCTTTCCCCAAGCCCACAGTTGTTTCTCATTCCTGGGAATGAAAATTGGGTTGCGTGGAGATGGGCCTAGTCACCTCAATCAGAACAGGTTGTCTCATCGCATCTCTAAGAAACACATTTGGCCCAGCATATACCCACTTCCACCCTCTTGCTCTTTTTCTGCCGAGGTTCCCCCTGTGGGCCTTCTGCTCCAGTGTTTCAGAGCAATATCCTGTTCATTCAGCTAGAGGATCTGGAAGATTCTTCGTGACTGAGGGGACGTGATGGCCACAGAGCCCCCTGGAAATGCTGTTCAGAACTCTGTTGGCCTGAGGAGGCGTAAGGCATTGGAGGCTTGCAAGCCGTGAATGTCTGTGCGTAGGCTTGGCCAGAGGACTCCTTTATTGCGGAAGGGGAATAAATTAGATGTCTCATTACAGATTTAGCTCACTTAAAAGGCCCTGCTTAGATACATTCCTGTAGGCTCGGGGATTGTCTATCTGGCTCATGGTTCACCTTCCAACTGGAAGGTGCTTTTCCTCACAGCAGCGCCTAGGGATTCCTGGGGAGTTCCATGGCCCTCTTATCCCTGATCTTGTTGTGTGGCTGCCTTGGGTAAGTGTGTAGAGCCGTAGAAAAGGCACCTCCCTCCCTGGCTCTGTGAGATGCTTCCGTTCTGGAAAACCTAGTTTGAAAAAGCGTTCAAAGGAATGGAAACGGACAGAGAGGCAATGTGGACTTTCCTAGAGTTGAGATAGAACAATATTGTGACTAAAATACCTAGCAAAATCTGTTAGTTTCCGGGATAGGAAAGGCCTGTTGGCTTTGGCAATGGGAAACCTCCAGGGCCTCACCCTGGGAGCCAAAGAAGCAAGAGGCCTTCATTCTTCCTTCCTAAAGAGCGGGAAACCTTCTGGAATCGGATGTCACTCCTGCTGCCTTTCCGTCTGTGGCGGGGAGGGGGGACACAAAATAAGCCCCGAAACGCTTTAGTGTTAGCAGACTGGTTCTCCCAGCTGATGATGCATTTGGAAGTAGCCATTGGAGGAGCATTCCTGGCACGAGCTCCTTTTAGAATGAAGAGGTCCCAGAGCATAGCGCACATGTGTCCACTGTCTGCCCTTCCATACGAAGGCATCTCTGGCAGCCAGGGGAGGGAGACAAGCTGGCTGCCAACCACAGCATTTCAAAGATCAGGACAAGATCCAAGCACTCAGGGGCAGAAGGGGAAACTTTCCTTTCGGCTCTCAGACACATTGCTCTCCCCTAGCCCAGGATCTCAATGGGAAATTGCCATCAACCCTGGGAGTTTGGTGGACACACGGCTTGTGAGATGCCACCCAGAGTATTCTTCCATGTGAAACAACGTAGCTACCAAAACGGCAAGAGGATGGGATGGCTTCCAGGAAAACCAAAGATCAACAGTTCCAATGGGAATGGAAGTTATGTGGGAGTGAGTTGTCTAACTTCAGCTCCCCTTGCCCCAGAAATGGAGGCAAGCTCCCTCCCAAATCCTCTGGCCATGCCTACACCCAATCTTTTCAGCTTTCCCCAAGGAGAGGGAAGCTTCTGACATTGGAGGTTTTCCGCCATTTCCATCAGTGCCTTGAGGCAGCAGTGATTCAGGGGAACCAGAGTGCAACTCTCAGCTGCGGATCAAAAGTTTCGAATGGGTGTATGGAGCATTATTCCTTGAAGAAAGCTATTTCTGCCCTGAAAAGGCCCTGGAGCAGAGTAGGCCGTGCCCAAGCCATCTGATCTTGAGAGAGAAGGCATCTCAAAGAGCCAGGAGCTAGTAGGGCAAGCTAGACCCCCATCTCCGTGCGTCTTCAGCTGGCCAATTCCCAAGGGCTCAGGGCCAGAAGGGTAAACTTTTCTTTCAAATAGTAAACTCTGATTGTCTTATCTTAGGACAGGTTCAGACTGGGAACTCACCACCAATCCCTGGGTGCTCTAAAGGTGAGTCACAACACCTTGGCCCATGAAGATGCCCGAAGCCCTTGTTCGACAGACAGGCAAGGCTATGGGAAACACTACAAAGAGTGCCAGAGTCCCATGTCAACCGCAAATGGGACACATAGTGACTAGCACACTCTCCTAACAGGTTGGCAGGTTTGGGAAGAAGAATCAGCTGTGGACTTGTGTTAAGGGAAACTGCCATGTGCCACCCCACGAAAGCTTTAGCTAGAGGCCTGTCTTCCTCCTCCATAAAGGGAACGGATGCTTTTGGTGCTAACTGTTATTTGCCCTTTTCCATCAGGGGTAGATATAGCAGTGATTCAGGGCTAGCCTGTTGGTTCTGCCACTTGAAGACCAAGGTTTGGGAACTGTTCTCGGTGCCGTATTTCTTGAAATATTTTGTTTCTGCCCTGACCAGGTCCAGGAAAATGCTGTCCTTCTGGTGATGGTCTGTTCTTCAAAATGAAGACATCTCAATCATCCAGGGGATGGAGGGGAGCCGGCTAGCCGTCACGGCACTAAGCTGGCCAAGATCCAATTGCTCAGGAACAGGAGCGCCATACTTCCCTTAGGACGGCAGCTCTTGCTTAGCACGGGAGCACGTTTGGACCTGGCCACCCGTCCCTGGGTGCTGGCTACGTGTGGGACAGCACAATGGCCTCTTATGGCAACCCAAGATCTTGGTAGAACAAAGGGCAAGGGGGGCGCCTGCGTGGCTCAGTCGCTTAAGTGTCTGCGTTCGGCTAATCTCAATATCACAAGATCCTGGAATCGAACCCTGCTTTGGAAATGCACGGTTGTAGAGCCGCTTTGGGAAACAGTGTGGAGCTTCCTCAGAAAATTAAAAACACAGCTACCTTATGACTCAGGAAATTGCTCTACGATGTATGAGTCCAAAGACACGGCTGTAGTGAAAAAAAGGGCCACATGCACCCCAATGGTCATAGCAGCAACGTCCACAACAGACAAACCGTGGAAAGAGCCGAGAGGCCCTTCAACAGATGAATGGAGAAAAATGATGTGTTCCTTCTCTAAAAGGGAATATTACTCAGCCATCAGAAAGAAGAATACCCAACTTTTGCATCAACAACGATGGGGCTGGGGGAGAGCATGCTAAATGAAATTGGCCAAGCAGAGAAAGCCAACATCATAGGGCTCACGGAGTTGTGTTACATAAGGAATAGCATGGAGGGCATTAGGTGACGGAAGGGAAAAATGAAGGGGTGCAAATCGGAGCGGGAGATGAACCATGAGAGAGTACGGACTCCAAGAAATGGGCAGTTTTAGAGGGCAGGGGTGGATGGATGATTTAACCTACTGGTGGGTATTAAGGAGGGCATGTATCGCATGGAGCACTGGGTGTTCTAGGAAAACAGGGAACCAGGGAACCCAGATCCAAAACGAATGTTGTACTCTATGTTGACTAACAATACAATGTATTAAAAGAACAAGAAATCGCTTCTCTCTTCATGACACAAGATGGTAGTTGAATGATGCATTCCCCCACGGTGTGGTATCTGAGAGTTAAGTAGGTGGCACCTTCCTTAGGCTTCCTCGCATACATCTGTAAGCATCTTATCTTCCTGAAACGAGAACGCTTCATGAAAAAAACTAAAGGTATTCAAACGACGAAGCTTGTCTACTAAACTCACAAACAACCCCAGAGCAACTAAAAGAAAGATACCTCTGTCCTATCCCGACCTCACGTGATCCTTGGGATCATCTCACGAGACTGAGGTTGAGATTGCACTCCAAATCCCATGAAATCTCATGGAATTGGGGCTCGATTTCACTCCACATCGCCTGAGGTCACAATGAGATCGGGCGAGATTTCAACAATTCTCGTGAGATAGCAGGGACCTTGGGCGAGATTACCCTGCAACGCTTGTGAGATCTCTTGACTTTGGGCGGGATTTTACTCCCCGCCTGCTGAGATCTCATCCAAACCTTGGAGACGTCAGTGCCCATCTCATGAGATCTCATGCATATTGAGCGAGATTTCAATCTCAATCTTGTGAGATCTCATGGACATCGGGCGAGATTTTACTCCAAATCTCGAGAGATCTCATCCCATCCCTGCAGACCTCAGTCCAAACCTCATGAATTGTCATGGACTTTGGGCGAGAGCTCAATCAAATGTCATGAGGTATCAATGACACGGGCGAGATGTCACTCCAAATCTCGTCCGATATCAGGGACCTTGGGCGAGATTTCAGTCCAACTATCGTGAGATCTCTTGGAATTCTAGAATATTTTACTCCAAGTCTCGTGAGATCTCATCCAAACCTTGGAGACTTTAGTGAAAATCTCGTGAGATCTCATGGATATTGAGCGAGATTTCAATCGAAATCCCACGAGATCGCATGGGCATCGGGTGAGATTTAATTCCGAATCTCGTGAGAGCTCATCCACAACTTGCAGACCTCAGTCCAAATCTCTTGAGATCTCATGGACATTGGTGGAGATTTCACTCCAAATCTCGTGAGGTCCCAATGACATTGGGAGAGATTTCACTACAAATCTCGTGAGATATCAGCGATCTTGGGCGAGATTTCCATCCAAACCTCGTGAGGTCTCAATGACATCGGGCGAGGTTTCACTCAACTCTCCTGAGCTCAAAGGGACCTAGGGCGAGATTTCACTCCAACTCTCGTGAGAGCCTTTGGAATTCGGGGATCATTTCCTCCAAGTGTCGTGAGATCTCATCCAACCCTTGGAGGCTTCAGTCCAAATCTCGTGAGATCTCACGATATTGAGGGAGAATTCACTCTATATCTCGTGAGAAATCATGGACATCAGGCGACATTAGTCCACATCTCGTTAGATCGTATGGGCATCGTGTGAGAATTCATTCCAAATCTCGTGATATGTCATGGACATTGGATGAGATTTCACCCCAAATATCGTGTGGTCTTAATGACCTCGGGCAGATTTCACTCCAAATCTCGTGAGATATCAGGTACAACTGTGGGCGAGCTTTCCATCTAAATCTCGTGAGATCTCATAGACATCGGGCGAGATTTGCCAGCAAATCTCCTGAGATCTCATGGACATCGGTTCCGATTTCACTCCAAATCGGATGAGCTCTCATGGAATTAAGGCGAGAATTCACTCCAAAACTCCTGAGGTCAAAATGAGATCGGGCGAGATTTCACTACAAGTCTCGTGAGATCTCAGGGACCTTGGGTGAGATTTCACAGCAGCTCTCGTGAGATCTCTTGAAGTTGGGAGAGATTTTACTCCCAGTCTTGTGAGATCTGCTCCAAAGCTTAGGGACGTCAGTGCCAATCTCGTGAGATCGCATGGCTATTGAGCGAGATTTCAATCGAAATATCGTGAGACTGATGGGCATCGGGTGAGATTTTACTCCATATGTCGTGAGATCTCAGGGACATTCGGGTGAGATTTCACTCCGAATATCCTGAGGTCACAATGACATCGGGCGAGATTTCACTACAGATGTCTTGAGATATCAGGGACCATGGGCGAGATTTCACTCCAAATCTCGTGAGATCTCTTGGGATTCAGCTGAGAATTGACCCCATTTCTCGTGTGCTCTCTTCCAAATTTGGAGACCTCAGTCCAAATCTCTTGAGATCTCATGGAAAATAGGTGAGATTTCACTCTAAATTTCGTGAATCTCATGGTCCTTGGGCGAGATTGGACTCCAAAACTCGGAGGGGTCACAGGCATCGGGCGAGAATTCCCACGAAATCCCGTGAGATGCCATGGACTTTGGGTGAGATTTCTCTCCAAATCTCGTGAGATCTCTTGGCCTTTGGTCGAGATTTTACTCCAGGGCCCGTGAGATCTCATCCAAAATTGGAGAGGTCAGTGCCATTCTCCTGAGATCTCATGGATATTGAGTGAGGATTCGATCTAAATCTCGTGAGATCTCCTGGACTTCGGCTGAGTTTCCACTCCAAGTCTCGTGAGATCTCATGGATATTGGGCGAGCCTGCACTCCAAATCTAAGGAGGGTCCAATGACATCAGGCGAGATTTCCACAAATCTCGTGAGTTATCAGGGACCTTGCTGGAGATTTCAGTCCAAATCTCATGAGTTCTCAATGACATGGGGTGAGATGTCATTGCAAATCTTGTGAGATATCTGGGAACTTGTGCGGGATTTCACTCCAACTCTGCTGAGGTCTCTTGTTATTTGGGCGAGAGTTTACTCCAAGTCTTGTGAGATCTCATCCAACCTTGGGGACGTCAGTGCCAATCTCGCGAGATCTCATCGATATTGAGGGAGATTTAATCTAAATCTCGTGAGATCTCATGGACATTGGGCGAGATTTCACTCCAAATCTCCTGAGGTCACAATCACAGTGGGCGAGATTTCCCCACAAATCACGTGAGCTATCAGGGCGAGATTTCTATCCAAATCTCGTGAGATCTCAATGACATCGGGGGGATACATTCCAAATCTCTTGAGATATCAGGGACCTTGGGTGAGATTTCACTCCAACTCTCGTGCGGTCTCATGGCCTTTGGGCGAGATGTTACTCCCATCCCATTAAATCTCATCCAAACCTTGGAGGCGTCAATGCCCACCTCGTGAGTTCTCATGGATATGAGCGAGTTTTCCATCTAAATCTCGTGTGATCTCATGGATATCGGGCGAGATTTCCCTCCCAATCTCGTGAGATCTCATGGACATTGGGCGAGATTTCACTCCCACCTCCTGAGGTCACAATGACTTCGGGTGAGATTTCACTACATATCTCGTAATATTCGGGGACCTTGGGCGAGATTTCCATCCAAATCTCGTGAGGTCTCAATGACATCGCGTGAGATGTCACTACAAATCTCGTGAGATAGCAGGGAGTTTGGGCGAGATTTCACTCCAGCTCTCATGAGGCCTCTTGGACGTCGAGTGAGATTTGATTCCACGTCTCGGAGATCTCATCCAAACCTTGGAGAATTCAGTCCAAATCTCGTGAGATCTCATGGATATGGAGCGACATGTCAATCTATATCTCGTGGGATCTCATGACATCAGCAGGGATTTTACTCCAAATCTCGTGGGATCTCACGGATATCGGTTGAGATTTCTCTCCAAATCTCGTGAGATCATGGGCCTTGGGCGAGATTTCACTCCAAATCTCTTGAGGTCACAATGACATGGGGCGAGATTTCACTATAATTCTCTTGAGCTATCAGGGGACTTGGGCAAGATTTCACCACAAATCTCGTGAGATATCAGGGACCTTGCGTGATATTTCACTCCCAATCTCGTGAGGTACCAATGACATCGGGCGAGAATTCAGTATAAATCCCTTGAGATATCAGGCGCCTTGTTTGAGATTTTACTCCAACTCTCGTGAGATCTCTTGTAGTTTGGGCAAGAGTTCACTCCAACTCTCGTGAGCTCTCTTGGAACTGGGGCTATTTGACTCCAAGTCTCGTGAGATCTCATCCAGACCTTGGAGACTTCCGTCGAAATGTCGTGAGATCTCATGGATATTGAGCGAGATTTCCGTCTATATCTCGTGAGACCTCATGGACCTCAGGCGAAAATTTACTCCAAATTCCGTGAAATCGCATGGACATCGGCTGAGATTTCACTCCAAATATCTTGGGATCTCAAGGACATTGGGCGAGATTTCACTCCAAACCTCCTTGAGGTCACAGGGACATCGGGCGAGATTTCACTACAAATGTCGTGAGATATCATGGACTTTGGGTGAGATTTGTCTCCCAATGTCGTGAGATCCCTTGGACTGTGGGTGCGATTTGACTCCAGGTCTCGTGAGATCTCATCCAAAACATGGAGACGTCAGTGCCATTCTAATGAGATCTCATGGATATTGAGTGAGTATTCAATCTACATCTCGTGAGATCTCATGGATATCGGGCGAGTTTTGACACCAAATCTCGTGAGATCTCATGGACCTCGGGTGAGATTTCAGTCCAAATCTCATGAGATCTCATGGATATTGGGCGAGACTTCACTCCAAATCTCCTGTGGTCCTAATGACATCAGGCGAGATTGCAAGAAATCTCGTGAGATATCAGGGCCCTCGGTCGAGATTTCAGTCCAAATCTCGTGAGGTCTCAATGACATTGGGCGAGATTTCGTTACAAATCTCGTGAGATATCAGGGACCTGGGCGAGATTTCCCTCCAACTCTCGTGAAGTCTCTTGGTCTTTGGGCGAGATTTTACTCCAAGTCTTGTGAGATCTCATTCAAACCTTGGAGACGTCAGTGCCAATCTCGTGAGATCTCATGGCTATTGATGGAGATGTCATCTAAATCTCGGGAGATCTCAAGGACATCAGGCGAGATTTTCCTCCAAATCTTGGGAGATCTTTAGGACGTCGGGTAAGATATCTCTCCAAAAGTCGTGAGATGATGGGCCTTGGGCGAGATTTCACTCCAAATCTCCTCAGGTCACAATGACATCGGGCGAGATTTCACTCCAAATCTCAAGAGATCAAAGGGACCTTGGGCAAGATTTCACTCCCAATCTCGTGAGATATCAGCGGCCTTGGGCGAGATTTCACTCTCAATCTTGTGAGATCTCTTGGAATTCGGGCGAGAATTTACTCCAAGTCTCGTGAGATCCAATCCAAACCTTGGGGACTTCAGTCCAAATCTCCTGAGATCTCCTGGACATTGTGCGAGATTTCAATCCAAATCTCGTGAGGTCTCCATGATATCGGACGAGACTTCACACCAATTCTCGTGAGATCTCATGGACATCGGCTGAGATTTCACCCCAAATCTCCCGAGGTCACAATGACTTGGGCGAGATTTCAGACCAAACCCCGTCAGATTTCAGCGAACTTGGGCGAAATATCCATCCAAATCTCGTGAGGTCTCAATGATATCGGGCGAGATGTCACTACACTCTCGTGAGATAAAAAGGGACTTTGGGCGAGATTTCACTCCAACTCTCGTGAGATCTCTTGGAATTCGGGGATATTTTCCTCCAAGTCTGGTGAGGGCTCATCCAAACCTCGGAGACTTCCGTCCAAATCTCGTGAGATCTCATGGATATTGCGTGAGATTTCAATTGAAATCTCATGAGATCTCATGGACATCGGGTGAGTTTTACTCCAAATCTCGTCAGATCTCATCCAAAATATGCAGACCTCAGTCCAAATCTCGTGAGATCTCCTGGACATTGGGCGAGATTTCAATCCAAATCTCGTGAGATCTCAATGAGATCGGGTGAGGTTTCACTCCAAATCTCGTGAGATCTCTTGGACTTTGGGCCAGATTTTAGTCCACATCTCCTGAGATCTCATCCAAACCTTGGAGACGTCACTGCCAATCTCGTGACATCTCATGGATATTGAGCGTTATTTCAATCTAAACCTTCTGAGATCTCATAGATATGGGCCGAGAGTTTACTCCAAATCTCATGAGATCGCCTGGACACCACGTGAGATTTCACTCCGACTCTCCTGAGGTCACAATGACATCGGGCGAGATTTCAGTACAAATCTCGTGAGATATCAGGGACCTTGGGCGAGATTTCACTCTCGATCTCGTGAGATCCCTTGGAATTCAGGTGAGATTTACTCCAAGTCTCGTGAGCTCTTTTCCAAATTTGGAGACCTCAGTCCAAATCTCTTGAGACCTCATGGACAAGAGGTGAGATTTCGCACTAAATTTCGTGACGCTCTAAATCTTTCGAGACACTCTAAATCTCATGGTCATTGGGCGGCGAGATTTTACTCCGAATCTCATGAGAGGTCATGGACATCGGGCGAGAATTTCCTCCAAATCACGTGAGATGGTACAGACTTCAGGCGAGATTTTCCTCCACATCTCGTGAGATCTCATGGACCTTGGGTGAGATTTCAATCCAAATCGTGAGATCTCTTGGACCATGGTTGAGACTGGAGTCCAAGTCTCATGAGATCTCACCCAAACCTGGCAGACTTCAGTGCCAATCTCGTGAGATCTCATGGATATGGAGTGAGATTTCACTCTAAATCTCGTGAGATCTCATGGCCATCGGGCGAGATTTTACTCCACATCTCGTGAGATCTCATCACGCCTTGGAGAACTCCGTCCAAATCTCGTGAGATGTCATGGTTCCTGCGAGAGACTTCACTGTAAAACTCGTGAGATCTCATGGACATCGGTCGAGATTTTCCTTGCAATCTCTTGAGATTTCCTGGACATCGGGTGAGATCTCATGGACATCGGGGGCGAAATCACTCCACAACTCGTGAGATGTCATGGACATCGGGTGAGATTTGCCTCCAAATCTCGTGTGATCTCTTCCAAATCTCACTGGAACAGGAACCAGCAATTGTGGTCTAGGGCTCACACCTGTTGAAAGGGTAGCTAAACAGCACGCCACAGGTGTTGCGTAGTAAGAAGGGCAAGTGTTGGCATGATCACCGAGTATTATCGGCAAGTAAGGAAACATTGTTGAGCACTTCGACGGAATCCTAGGATATTCTATATGCTGTCAAACTGAAAAAAAAAACAACAATAAAAAATAAAAACTAAACCGATGAACCTAAGGGAATGGAAGGAAAAATCAAAGAAGACAAAACTAGAGAGGAAGACAAACCGTAAGAGAGTCATTTCTCTCCGAAACAAAGTGAGGGTTGCTGGAAGCAAGGTGGGTGAGGAATGGGGAAATTGGGGCATGGGCATTTAGGAGAGTACTTGGAAATAGCACTGGGTGCTATACGCAACCGATGAATCGCTCAATTCTCCCCCTGAACCTAGAAATATTCTCTAGGTTAAATTGGTTGTATTTAAATCGGTTTTCTTAGAAGATCTGTTAACATTTGGAGTCCCGAGGCACTCGAAGTTGCCCAACGGAGGGGGTTTATATATAGGCTCTGCCATGGGTGTTAAGAAGGAGCTCTCCTTATTTCTGGGCTCCAAGAAAATGAAGTTACACCTCTCATTCGTGGACTTGTCCCATTTCCTTTTCAATTGTGGATTTTTGGCCATACATCCAGACATTTCCAAAACCTTGTGGAATTCCTAAGTTTAGCTTTACATGCAAGGAGGCAGGGGCTTTTCCTCCCATAGGCATTAGACAGGGACTGTTGGAAAGTTCACATCCATGTCCTGTGCAAGGAGAGAGTCTCAGGGTCTGCTATCCTAAAGGAAGATTGCCCTATTGCTCCTGAGCTGCTTCTGAGCTCTAGGGGCATAAGCCTGCTGAATGGTAGCCAGCTTATACTTCTGCCCTAGATGATTGAGGTGCCATCATGCTGAAGATTAGACAAGAAGCAGCACAGTACGAGCCCTTTCAAGGAATACTACACCGAAAGCCT
Organism: Eumetopias jubatus; assembly: GCF_037043125.1. Taxonomy (NCBI): domain Eukaryota; kingdom Metazoa; phylum Chordata; class Mammalia; order Carnivora; family Otariidae; genus Eumetopias; species Eumetopias jubatus. The sequence goes on from NW_028274843.1 coordinate 1,403,028, forward strand.
GCTTTCGAACACATGTACATCAGCCAAGAGGACAAAACCGTCACCCTCATTTGCTTCTGTGCCTATCCGTGCACGGTAAGGGCCTTTGGAAAAACAGAAAACAAAACCAAGGTCAGATTCTCCGCTTTCTGAAGGAGGAATGCCGGCCTCTGAATGCCAGCGCCCCCAAGTGCAGGGCAGGAACTTTGACCTTGGCCCAAGCCGACAGGTGTAACATTTCCCTGCAGCAGACTGCTTGCCAGCTGACTGGGCTTTCTTCACGTTATCGCATTCTCATCGCTAATGAAGAACTTTAGCCTTCCATGCATCATTTTCCACCCTTTCGCTCTTTTTCAATCTACGTTTGCCCTGGACGTCATTCAGATCCAGTGTCTCAGAGAAAGAGCCTCTATTGAAGCAGGTCCAGCTAGGTCCTTGTGACCGTGGGAGAGATTGGGGCACGTTGCCCCTTGGAACGGGCTTTCAGAACTATGGGGATCTCAGAGGTGAAGACATTTGCAAGTGCCCTGGGAGTCATGTTTCTGTGTAGGCTTGGCGCCAGGTTTTTAGAGGGCCTGGGCCTCATTTCTTGGGTAAAAGGAAATGAAGTGACACACCTCATTCCCAGATGTACCCTAGTCCCAATTTTATTATCAACTTTCGGCCTTCACTGGAATCATTTCCATGCCCTTGCCGATTCTTTTTAAATTTAGAGCTGGTTTACACACGGCGTGGAGGGCATTCTACCCAGGTAGCCAGCACACAACGACCGGTCGTGAGTTCCTACTGCAGTGCTGTGCTCAGTCAGCCTCTCCTTATCTGATAGCCCAAAGGAAAGGAAAGGTGGCTCTTCTGTCCTTGACCTTGAGATGCCCTCCTTTTGAGGAACAGGACGTTAACCCATATGCTGCATGCTTGAGCATCTGGTGAGTTCAGAAGTTGCCCTTTCAAGGACTATAGCACCAAAGCTTGCCTGCAAAACCTTGAGCATCAGCTGGGAGACCTATTAGTAGAGCTGAATGACTGTAGCCTCCATCCATTCATGGGAAGGGCAAAACAACAACAAGCACAACCTCCACAACCACCACAACGACACTACCACCAAATTTCGCTCTCATTCGGAAGGAAGAATGCCGAGTTCTTGGTGACAGGGCTCCCAGGTCTAGGCCATGGTTTCCCTTTCCCCAAGCCCACAGTTGTTTCTCATTCCTGGGAATGAAAATTGGGTTGCGTGGAGATGGGCCTAGTCACCTCAATCAGAACAGGTTGTCTCATCGCATCTCTAAGAAACACATTTGGCCCAGCATATACCCACTTCCACCCTCTTGCTCTTTTTCTGCCGAGGTTCCCCCTGTGGGCCTTCTGCTCCAGTGTTTCAGAGCAATATCCTGTTCATTCAGCTAGAGGATCTGGAAGATTCTTCGTGACTGAGGGGACGTGATGGCCACAGAGCCCCCTGGAAATGCTGTTCAGAACTCTGTTGGCCTGAGGAGGCGTAAGGCATTGGAGGCTTGCAAGCCGTGAATGTCTGTGCGTAGGCTTGGCCAGAGGACTCCTTTATTGCGGAAGGGGAATAAATTAGATGTCTCATTACAGATTTAGCTCACTTAAAAGGCCCTGCTTAGATACATTCCTGTAGGCTCGGGGATTGTCTATCTGGCTCATGGTTCACCTTCCAACTGGAAGGTGCTTTTCCTCACAGCAGCGCCTAGGGATTCCTGGGGAGTTCCATGGCCCTCTTATCCCTGATCTTGTTGTGTGGCTGCCTTGGGTAAGTGTGTAGAGCCGTAGAAAAGGCACCTCCCTCCCTGGCTCTGTGAGATGCTTCCGTTCTGGAAAACCTAGTTTGAAAAAGCGTTCAAAGGAATGGAAACGGACAGAGAGGCAATGTGGACTTTCCTAGAGTTGAGATAGAACAATATTGTGACTAAAATACCTAGCAAAATCTGTTAGTTTCCGGGATAGGAAAGGCCTGTTGGCTTTGGCAATGGGAAACCTCCAGGGCCTCACCCTGGGAGCCAAAGAAGCAAGAGGCCTTCATTCTTCCTTCCTAAAGAGCGGGAAACCTTCTGGAATCGGATGTCACTCCTGCTGCCTTTCCGTCTGTGGCGGGGAGGGGGGACACAAAATAAGCCCCGAAACGCTTTAGTGTTAGCAGACTGGTTCTCCCAGCTGATGATGCATTTGGAAGTAGCCATTGGAGGAGCATTCCTGGCACGAGCTCCTTTTAGAATGAAGAGGTCCCAGAGCATAGCGCACATGTGTCCACTGTCTGCCCTTCCATACGAAGGCATCTCTGGCAGCCAGGGGAGGGAGACAAGCTGGCTGCCAACCACAGCATTTCAAAGATCAGGACAAGATCCAAGCACTCAGGGGCAGAAGGGGAAACTTTCCTTTCGGCTCTCAGACACATTGCTCTCCCCTAGCCCAGGATCTCAATGGGAAATTGCCATCAACCCTGGGAGTTTGGTGGACACACGGCTTGTGAGATGCCACCCAGAGTATTCTTCCATGTGAAACAACGTAGCTACCAAAACGGCAAGAGGATGGGATGGCTTCCAGGAAAACCAAAGATCAACAGTTCCAATGGGAATGGAAGTTATGTGGGAGTGAGTTGTCTAACTTCAGCTCCCCTTGCCCCAGAAATGGAGGCAAGCTCCCTCCCAAATCCTCTGGCCATGCCTACACCCAATCTTTTCAGCTTTCCCCAAGGAGAGGGAAGCTTCTGACATTGGAGGTTTTCCGCCATTTCCATCAGTGCCTTGAGGCAGCAGTGATTCAGGGGAACCAGAGTGCAACTCTCAGCTGCGGATCAAAAGTTTCGAATGGGTGTATGGAGCATTATTCCTTGAAGAAAGCTATTTCTGCCCTGAAAAGGCCCTGGAGCAGAGTAGGCCGTGCCCAAGCCATCTGATCTTGAGAGAGAAGGCATCTCAAAGAGCCAGGAGCTAGTAGGGCAAGCTAGACCCCCATCTCCGTGCGTCTTCAGCTGGCCAATTCCCAAGGGCTCAGGGCCAGAAGGGTAAACTTTTCTTTCAAATAGTAAACTCTGATTGTCTTATCTTAGGACAGGTTCAGACTGGGAACTCACCACCAATCCCTGGGTGCTCTAAAGGTGAGTCACAACACCTTGGCCCATGAAGATGCCCGAAGCCCTTGTTCGACAGACAGGCAAGGCCATGGGAAACACTACAAAGAGTGCCAGAGTCCCATGTCAACCGCAAATGGGACACATAGTGACTAGCACACTCTCCTAACAGGTTGGCAGGTTTGGGAAGAAGAATCAGCTGTGGACTTGTGTTAAGGGAAACTGCCATGTGCCACCCCACGAAAGCTTTAGCTAGAGGCCTGTCTTCCTCTTCCATAAAGGGAACGGATGCTTTTGGTGCTAACTGTTATTTGCCCTTTTCCATCAGGGGTAGATATAGCAGTGATTCAGGGCTAGCCTGTTGGTTCTGCCACTTGAAGACCAAGGTTTGGGAACTGTTCTCGGTGCCGTATTTCTTGAAATATTTTGTTTCTGCCCTGACCAGGTCCAGGAAAATGCTGTCCTTCTGGTGATGGTCTGTTCTTCAAAATGAAGACATCTCAATCATCCAGGGGATGGAGGGGAGCCGGCTAGCCGTCACGGCACTAAGCTGGCCAAGATCCAATTGCTCAGGAACAGGAGCGCCATACTTCCCTTAGGACGGCAGCTCTTGCTTAGCACGGGAGCACGTTTGGACCTGGCCACCCGTCCCTGGGTGCTGGCTACGTGTGGGACAGCACAATGGCCTCTTATGGCAACCCAAGATCTTGGTAGAACAAAGGGCAAGGGGGGCGCCTGCGTGGCTCAGTCGCTTAAGTGTCTGCGTTCGGCTAATCTCAATATCACAAGATCCTGGAATCGAACCCTGCTTTGGAAATGCACGGTTGTAGAGCCGCTTTGGGAAACAGTGTGGAGCTTCCTCAGAAAATTAAAAACACAGCTACCTTATGACTCAGGAAATTGCTCTACGATGTATGAGTCCAAAGACACGGCTGTAGTGAAAAAAAGGGCCACATGCACCCCAATGGTCATAGCAGCAACGTCCACAACAGACAAACCGTGGAAAGAGCCGAGAGGCCCTTCAACAGATGAATGGAGAAAAATGATGTGTTCCTTCTCTAAAAGGGAATATTACTCAGCCATCAGAAAGAAGAATACCCAACTTTTGCATCAACAACGATGGGGCTGGGGGAGAGCATGCTAAATGAAATTGGCCAAGCAGAGAAAGCCAACATCATAGGGCTCACGGAGTTGTGTTACATAAGGAATAGCATGGAGGGCATTAGGTGACGGAAGGGAAAAATGAAGGGGTGCAAATCGGAGCGGGAGATGAACCATGAGAGAGTACGGACTCCAAGAAATGGGCAGTTTTAGAGGGCAGGGGTGGATGGATGATTTAACCTACTGGTGGGTATTAAGGAGGGCATGTATCGCATGGAGCACTGGGTGTTCTAGGAAAACAGGGAACCAGGGAACCCAGATCCAAAACGAATGTTGTACTCTATGTTGACTAACAATACAATGTATTAAAAGAACAAGAAATCGCTTCTCTCTTCATGACACAAGATGGTAGTTGAATGATGCATTCCCCCACGGTGTGGTATCTGAGAGTTAAGTAGGTGGCACCTTCCTTAGGCTTCCTCGCATACATCTGTAAGCATCTTATCTTCCTGAAACGAGAACGCTTCATGAAAAAAACTAAAGGTATTCAAACGACGAAGCTTGTCTACTAAACTCACAAACAACCCCAGAGCAACTAAAAGAAAGATACCTCTGTCCTATCCCGACCTCACGTGATCCTTGGGATCATCTCACGAGACTGAGGTTGAGATTGCACTCCAAATCCCATGAAATCTCATGGAATTGGGGCTCGATTTCACTCCACATCGCCTGAGGTCACAATGAGATCGGGCGAGATTTCAACAATTCTCGTGAGATAGCAGGGACCTTGGGCGAGATTACCCTGCAACGCTTGTGAGATCTCTTGACTTTGGGCGGGATTTTACTCCCCGCCTGCTGAGATCTCATCCAAACCTTGGAGACGTCAGTGCCCATCTCATGAGATCTCATGCATATTGAGCGAGATTTCAATCTCAATCTTGTGAGATCTCATGGACATCGGGCGAGATTTTACTCCAAATCTCGAGAGATCTCATCCCATCCCTGCAGACCTCAGTCCAAACCTCATGAATTGTCATGGACTTTGGGCGAGAGCTCAATCAAATGTCATGAGGTATCAATGACACGGGCGAGATGTCACTCCAAATCTCGTCCGATATCAGGGACCTTGGGCGAGATTTCAGTCCAACTATCGTGAGATCTCTTGGAATTCTAGAATATTTTACCCCAAGTCTCGTGAGATCTCATCCAAACCTTGGAGACTTTAGTGAAAATCTCGTGAGATCTCATGGATATTGAGCGAGATTTCAATCGAAATCCCACGAGATCGCATGGGCATCGGGTGAGATTTTATTCCGAATCTCGTGAGAGCTCATCCACAACTTGCAGACCTCAGTCCAAATCTCTTGAGATCTCATGGACATTGGTGGAGATTTCGCTCCAAATCTCGTGAGGTCCCAATGACATTGGGAGAGATTTCACTACAAATCTCGTGAGATATCAGCGATCTTGGGCGAGATTTCCATCCAAACCTCGTGAGGTCTCAATGACATCGGGCGAGGTTTCACTCAACTCTCGTGAGCTCAAAGGGACCTAGGGAGAGATTTCACTCCAACTCTCGTGAGAGCCTTTGGAATTCGGGGATCATTTCCTCCACGTGTCGTGAGATCTCATCCAACCCTTGGAGGCTTCAGTCCAAATCTCGTGAGATCTCACGATATTGAGGGAGAATTCACTCTATATCTCGTGAGAAATCATGGACATCAGGCGACATTAGTCCACATCTCGTTAGATCGTATGGGCATCGTGTGAGAATTCATTCCAAATCTCGTGATATGTCATGGACATTGGACGAGATTTCACCCCAAATATCGTGTGGTCTTAATGACCTCGGGCAGATTTCACTCCAAATCTCGTGAGATATCAGGTACAACTGTGGGCGAGCTTTCCATCTAAATCTCGTGAGATCTCATAGACATCGGGCGAGATTTGCCATCAAATCTCCTGAGATCTCATGGACATCGGTTCCGATTTCACTCCAAATCGGATGAGCTCTCATGGAATTAAGGCGAGAATTCACTCCAAAACTCCTGAGGTCAAAATGAGATCGGGCGAGATTTCACTACAAGTCTCGTGAGATCTCAGGGACCTTGGGTGAGATTTCACAGCAGCTCTCGTGAGATCTCTTGAAGTTGGGAGAGATTTTACTCCCAGTCTTGTGAGATCTGCTCCAAAGCTTAGGGACGTCAGTGCCAATCTCATGAGATCGCATGGCTATTGAGCGAGATTTCAATCGAAATATCGTGAGACTGATGGGCATCGGGTGAGATTTTACTCCATATGTCGTGAGATCTCAGGGACATTCGGGTGAGATTTCACTCCGAATATCCTGAGGTCACAATGACATCGGGCGAGATTTCACTACAGATGTCTTGAGATATCAGGGACCATGGGCGAGATTTCACTCCAAATCTCGTGAGATCTCTTGGGATTCAGCTGAGAATTGACCCCATTTCTCGTGTGCTCTCTTCCAAATTTGGAGACCTCAGTCCAAATCTCTTGAGACCTCATGGAAAATAGGTGAGATTTCACTCTAAATTTCGTGAATCTCATGGTCCTTGGGCGAGATTGGACTCCAAAACTCGGAGGGGTCACGGACATCGGGCGAGAATTCCCACGAAATCCCGTGAGATGCCATGGACTTTGGGTGAGATTTCTCTCCAAATCTCGTGAGATCTCTTGGCCTTTGGTCGAGATTTTACTCCAGGGCCCGTGAGATCTCATCCAAAATTGGAGAGGTCAGTGCCATTCTCCTGAGATCTCATGGATATTGAGTGAGGATTCGATCTAAATCTCGTGAGATCTCCTGGACTTCGGCTGAGTTTCCACTCCAAGTCTCGTGAGATCTCATGGATATTGGGCGAGCCTGCACTCCAAATCTAAGGAGGGTCCAATGACATCAGGCGAGATTTCCACAAATCTCGTGAGTTATCAGGGACCTTGCTCGAGATTTCAGTCCAAATCTCATGAGTTCTCAATGACATGGGGTGAGATGTCATTGCAAATCTTGTGAGATATCTGGGAACTTGTGCGGGATTTCACTCCAACTCTGCTGAGGTCTCTTGTTATTTGGGCGAGAGTTTACTCCAAGTCTTGTGAGATCTCATCCAACCTTGGGGACGTCAGTGCCAATCTCGCGAGATCTCATCGATATTGAGGGAGATTTCATCTAAATCTCGTGAGATCTCATGGACATTGGGCGAGATTTCACTCCAAATCTCCTGAGGTCACAATCACAGTGGGCGAGATTTCCCCACAAATCACGTGAGCTATCAGGGCGAGATTTCTATCCAAATCTCGTGAGATCTCAATGACATCGGGGGAGATACATTCCAAATCTCTTGAGATATCAGGGACCTTGGGTGAGATTTCACTCCAACTCTCGTGCGGTCTCATGGCCTTTGGGCGAGATGTTACTCCCATCCCATTAAATCTCATCCAAACCTTGGAGGCGTCAATGCCCACCTCGTGAGTTCTCATGGATATGAGCGAGTTTTCCATCTAAATCTCGTGTGATCTCATGGATATCGGGCGAGATTTCCCTCCCAATCTCGTGAGATCTCATGGACATTGGGCGAGAATTCACTCCCACCTCCTGAGGTCACAATGACTTCGGGTGAGATTTCACTACATATCTCGTAATATTCGGGGACCTTGGGCGAGATTTCCATCCAAATCTCGTGAGGTCTCAATGACATCGCGTGAGATGTCACTACAAATCTCGTGAGATAGCAGGGAGTTTGGGCGAGATTTCACTCCAGCTCTCATGAGGCCTCTTGGACGTCGAGTGAGATTTGATTCCACGTCTCGGAGATCTCATCCAAACCTTGGAGAATTCAGTCCAAATCTCGTGAGATCTCATGGATATGGAGCGACATGTCAATCTATATCTCGTGGGATCTCATGACATCAGCAGGGATTTTACTCCAAATCTCGTGGGATCTCACGGATATCGGGTGAGATTTCTCTCCAAATCTCGTGAGATCATGGGCCTTGGGCGAGATTTCACTCCAAATCTCTTGAGGTCACAATGACATGGGGCGAGATTTCACTATAATTCTCTTGAGCTATCAGGGGACTTGGGCAAGATTTCACCACAAATCTCGTGAGATATCAGGGACCTTGCGTGATATTTCACTCCCAATCTCGTGAGGTACCAATGACATCGGGCGAGAATTCAGTATAAATCCCTTGAGATATCAGGCGCCTTGTTTGAGATTTTACTCCAACTCTCGTGAGATCTCTTGTAGTTTGGGCAAGAGTTCAATCCAACTCTCGTGAGCTCTCTTGGAACTGGGGCTATTTGACTCCAAGTCTCGTGAGATCTCATCCAGACCTTGGAGACTTCCGTCGAAATGTCGTGAGATCTCATGGATATTGAGCGAGATTTCCGTCTATATCTCGTGAGACCTCATGGACCTCAGGCGAAAATTTACTCCAAATTCCGTGAAATCGCATGGACATCGGCTGAGATTTCACTCCAAATATCTTGGGATCTCAAGGACATTGGGCGAGATTTCACTCCAAACCTCCTTGAGGTCACAGGGACATCGGGCGAGATTTCACTACAAATGTCGTGAGATATCATGGACTTTGGGTGAGATTTGTCTCCCAATGTCGTGAGATCCCTTGGACTTTGGGTGCGATTTGACTCCAGGTCTCGTGAGATCTCATCCAAAACATGGAGACGTCAGTGCCATTCTAATGAGATCTCATGGATATTGAGTGAGTATTCAATCTACATCTCGTGAGATCTCATGGATATCGGGCGAGTTTTGACACCAAATCTCGTGAGATCTCATGGACCTCGGGTGAGATTTCAGTCCAAATCTCATGAGATCTCATGGATATTGGGCGAGACTTCACTCCAAATCTCCTGTGGTCCTAATGACATCAGGCGAGATTGCAAGAAATCTCGTGAGATATCAGGGCCCTCGGTCGAGATTTCAGTCCAAATCTCGTGAGGTCTCAATGACATTGGGCGAGATTTCGTTACAAATCTCGTGAGATATCAGGGACCTGGGCGAGATTTCCCTCCAACTCTCGTGAAGTCTCTTGGTCTTTGGGCGAGATTTTACTCCAAGTCTTGTGAGATCTCATTCAAACCTTGGAGACGTCAGTGCCAATCTCGTGAGATCTCATGGCTATTGATGGAGATGTCATCTAAATCTCGGGAGATCTCAAGGACATCAGGCGAGATTTTCCTCCAAATCTTGGGAGATCTTTAGGACGTCGGGTAAGATATCTCTCCAAAAGTCGTGAGATGATGGGCCTTGGGCGAGATTTCACTCCAAATCTCCTCAGGTCACAATGACATCGGGCGAGATTTCACTCCAAATCTCAAGAGATCAAAGGGACCTTGGGCAAGATTTCACTCCCAATCTCGTGAGATATCAGCGGCCTTGGGCGAGATTTCACTCTCAATCTTGTGAGATCTCTTGGAATTCGGGCGAGATTTTACTCCAAGTCTCGTGAGATCCAATCCAAACCTTGGGGACTTCAGTCCAAATCTCCTGAGATCTCCTGGACATTGTGCGAGATTTCAATCCAAATCTCGTGAGGTCTCCATGATATCGGACGAGACTTCACACCAATTCTCGTGAGATCTCATGGACATCGGCTGAGATTTCACCCCAAATCTCCCGAGGTCACAATGACTTGGGCGAGATTTCAGACCAAACCCCGTCAGATTTCAGCGAACTTGGGCGAAATATCCATCCAAATCTCGTGAGGTCTCAATGATATCGGGCGAGATGTCACTACACTCTCGTGAGATAAAAAGGGACCTTGGGCGAGATTTCACTCCAACTCTCGTGAGATCTCTTGGAATTCGGGGATATTTTCCTCCAAGTCTGGTGAGGGCTCATCCAAACCTCGGAGACTTCCGTCCAAATCTCGTGAGATCTCATGGATATTGCGTGAGATTTCAATTGAAATCTCATGAGATCTCATGGACATCGGGTGAGTTTTACTCCAAATCTCGTCAGATCTCATCCAAAATATGCAGACCTCAGTCCAAATCTCGTGAGATCTCCTGGACATTGGGCGAGATTTCAATCCAAATCTCGTGAGATCTCAATGAGATCGGGTGAGGTTTCACTCCAAATCTCGTGAGATCTCTTGGACTTTGGGCCAGATTTTAGTCCACATCTCCTGAGATCTCATCCAAACCTTGGAGACGTCACTGCCAATCTCGTGACATCTCATGGATATTGAGCGTTATTTCAATCTAAACCTTCTGAGATCTCATAGATATGGGCCGAGAGTTTACTCCAAATCTCATGAGATCGCCTGGACACCACGTGAGATTTCACTCCGACTCTCCTGAGGTCACAATGACATCGGGCGAGATTTCAGTACAAATCTCGTGAGATATCAGGGACCTTGGGCGAGATTTCACTCTCGATCTCGTGAGATCCCTTGGAATTCAGGTGAGATTTACTCCAAGTCTCGTGAGCTCTTTTCCAAATTTGGAGACCTCAGTCCAAATCTCTTGAGACCTCATGGACAAGAGGTGAGATTTCGCACTAAATTTCGTGACGCTCTAAATCTTTCGAGACACTCTAAATCTCATGGTCATTGGGCGGCGAGATTTTACTCCGAATCTCATGAGAGGTCATGGACATCGGGCGAGAATTTCCTCCAAATCACGTGAGATGGTACAGACTTCAGGCGAGATTTTCCTCCACATCTCGTGAGATCTCATGGACCTTGGGTGAGATTTCAATCCAAATCGTGAGATCTCTTGGACCATGGTTGAGACTGGAGTCCAAGTCTCATGAGATCTCACCCAAACCTGGCAGACTTCAGTGCCAATCTCGTGAGATCTCATGGATATGGAGTGAGATTTCACTCTAAATCTCGTGAGATCTCATGGCCATCGGGCGAGATTTTACTCCACATCTCGTGAGATCTCATCACGCCTTGGAGAACTCCGTCCAAATCTCGTGAGATGTCATGGTTCCTGCGAGAGACTTCACTGTAAAACTCGTGAGATCTCATGGACATCGGTCGAGATTTTCCTTGCAATCTCTTGAGATTTCCTGGACATCGGGTGAGATCTCATGGACATCGGGGGCGAAATCACTCCACAACTCGTGAGATGTCATGGACATCGGGTGAGATTTGCCTCCAAATCTCGTGTGATCTCTTCCAAATCTCACTGGAACAGGAACCAGCAATTGTGGTCTAGGGCTCACACCTGTTGAAAGGGTAGCTAAACAGCACGCCACAGGTGTTGCGTAGTAAGAAGGGCAAGTGTTGGCATGATCACCGAGTATTATCGGCAAGTAAGGAAACATTGTTGAGCACTTCGACGGAATCCTAGGATATTCTATATGCTGTCAAACTGAAAAAAAAAACAACAATAAAAAATAAAAACTAAACCGATGAACCTAAGGGAATGGAAGGAAAAATCAAAGAAGACAAAACTAGAGAGGAAGACAAACCGTAAGAGAGTCATTTCTCTCCGAAACAAAGTGAGGGTTGCTGGAAGCAAGGTGGGTGAGGAATGGGGAAATTGGGGCATGGGCATTTAGGAGAGTACTTGGAAATAGCACTGGGTGCTATACGCAACCGATGAATCGCTCAATTCTCCCCCTGAACCTAGAAATATTCTCTAGGTTAAATTGGTTGTATTTAAATCGGTTTTCTTAGAAGATCTGTTAACATTTGGAGTCCCGAGGCACTCGAAGTTGCCCAACGGAGGGGGTTTATATATAGGCTCTGCCATGGGTGTTAAGAAGGAGCTCTCCTTATTTCTGGGCTCCAAGAAAATGAAGTTACACCTCTCATTCGTGGACTTGTCCCATTTCCTTTTCAATTGTGGATTTTTGGCCATACATCCAGACATTTCCAAAACCTTGTGGAATTCCTAAGTTTAGCTTTACATGCAAGGAGGCAGGGGCTTTTCCTCCCATAGGCATTAGACAGGGACTGTTGGAAAGTTCACATCCATGTCCTGTGCAAGGAGAGAGTCTCAGGGTCTGCTATCCTAAAGGAAGATTGCCCTATTGCTCCTGAGCTGCTTCTGAGCTCTAGGGGCATAAGCCTGCTGAATGGTAGCCAGCTTATACTTCTGCCCTAGATGATTGAGGTGCCATCATGCTGAAGATTAGACAAGAAGCAGCACAGTACGAGCCCTTTCAAGGAATACTACACCGAAAGCCTGCTTTCGAACACATGTACATCAGCCAAGAGGACAAAACCGTCACCCTCATTTGCTTCTGTGCCTATCCGTGCACGGTAAGGGCCTTTGGAAAAACAGAAAACAAAACCAAGGTCAGATTCTCCGCTTTCTGAAGGAGGAATGCCGGCCTCTGAATGCCAGCGCCCCCAAGTGCAGGGCAGGAACTTTGACCTTGGCCCAAGCCGACAGGTGTAACATTTCCCTGCAGTGACTGCTTGCCAGCTGACTGGGCTTTCTTCACGTTATCGCATTCTCATCGCTAATGAAGAACTTTAGCCTTCCATGCATCATTTTCCACCCTTTCGCTCTTTTTCAATCTACGTTTGCCCTGGACGTCATTCAGATCCAGTGTCTCAGAGAAAGAGCCTCTATTGAAGCAGGTCCAGCTAGGTCCTTGTGACCGTGGGAGAGATTGGGGCACGTTGCCCCTTGGAACGGGCTTTCAGAACTATGGGGATCTCAGAGGTGAAGACATTTGCAAGTGCCCTGGGAGTCATGTTTCTGTGTAGGCTTGGCGCCAGGTTTTTAGAGGGCCTGGGCCTCATTTCTTGGGTAAAAGGAAATGAAGTGACACACCTCATTCCCAGATGTACCCTAGTCCCAATTTTATTATCAACTTTCGGCCTTCACTGGAATCATTTCCATGCCCTTGCCGATTCTTTTTAAATTTAGAGCTGGTTTACACACGGCGTGGAGGGCATTCTACCCAGGTAGCCAGCACACAACGACCGGTCGTGAGTTCCTACTGCAGTGCTGTGCTCAGTCAGCCTCTCCTTATCTGATAGCCCAAAGGAAAGGAAAGGTGGCTCTTCTGTCCTTGACCTTGAGATGCCCTCCTTTTGAGGAACAGGACGTTAACCCATATGCTGCATGCTTGAGCATCTGGTGAGTTCAGAAGTTGCCCTTTCAAGGACTATAGCACCAAAGCTTGCCTGCAAAACCTTGAGCATCAGCTGGGAGACCTATTAGTAGAGCTGAATGACTGTAGCCTCCATCCATTCATGGGAAGGGCAAAACAACAACAAGCACAACCTCCACAACCACCACAACGACACTACCACCAAATTTCGCTCTCATTCGGAAGGAAGAATGCCGAGTTCTTGGTGACAGGGCTCCCAGGTCTAGACCATGGTTTCCCTTTCCCCAAGCCCACAGTTGTTTCTCATTCCTGGGAATGAAAATTGGGTTGCGTGGAGATGGGCCTAGTCACCTCAATCAGAACAGGTTGTCTCATCGCATCTCTAAGAAACACATTTGGCCCAGCATATACCCACTTCCACCCTCTTGCTCTTTTTCTGCCGAGGTTCCCCCTGTGGGCCTTCTGCTCCAGTGTTTCAGAGCAATATCCTGTTCATTCAGCTAGAGGATCTGGAAGATTCTTCGTGACTGAGGGGACGTGATGGCCACAGAGCCCCCTGGAAATGCTGTTCAGAACTCTGTTGGCCTGAGGAGGCGTAAGGCATTGGAGGCTTGCAAGCCGTGAATGTCTGTGCGTAGGCTTGGCCAGAGGACTCCTTTATTGCGGAAGGGGAATAAATTAGATGTCTCATTACAGATTTAGCTCACTTAAAAGGCCCTGCTTAGATACATTCCTGTAGGCTCGGGGATTGTCTATCTGGCTCATGGTTCACCTTCCAACTGGAAGGTGCTTTTCCTCACAGCAGCGCCTAGGGATTCCTGGGGAGTTCCATGGCCCTCTTATCCCTGATCTTGTTGTGTGGCTGCCTTGGGTAAGTGTGTAGAGCCGTAGAAAAGGCACCTCCCTCCCTGGCTCTGTGAGATGCTTCCGTTCTGGAAAACCTAGTTTGAAAAAGCGTTCAAAGGAATGGAAACGGACAGAGAGGCAATGTGGACTTTCCTAGAGTTGAGATAGAACAATATTGTGACTAAAATACCTAGCAAAATCTGTTAGTTTCCGGGATAGGAAAGGCCTGTTGGCTTTGGCAATGGGAAACCTCCAGGGCCTCACCCTGGGAGCCAAAGAAGCAAGAGGCCTTCATTCTTCCTTCCTAAAGAGCGGGAAACCTTCTGGAATCGGATGTCACTCCTGCTGCCTTTCCGTCTGTGGCGGGGAGGGGGGACACAAAATAAGCCCAGAAACGCTTTAGTGTTAGCAGACTGGTTCTCCCAGCTGATGATGCATTTGGAAGTAGCCATTGGAGGAGCATTCCTGGCACGAGCTCCTTTTAGAATGAAGAGGTCCCAGAGCATAGCGCACATGTGTCCACTGTCTGCCCTTCCATACGAAGGCATCTCTGGCAGCCAGGGGAGGGAGACAAGCTGGCTGCCAACCACAGCATTTCAAAGATCAGGACAAGATCCAAGCACTCAGGGGCAGAAGGGGAAACTTTCCTTTCGGCTCTCAGACACATTGCTCTCCCCTAGCCCAGGATCTCAATGGGAAATTGCCATCAACCCTGGGAGTTTGGTGGACACACGGCTTGTGAGATGCCACCCAGAGTATTCTTCCATGTGAAACAACGTAGCTACCAAAACGGCAAGAGGATGGGATGGCTTCCAGGAAAACCAAAGATCAACAGTTCCAATGGGAATGGAAGTTATGTGGGAGTGAGTTGTCTAACTTCAGCTCCCCTTGCCCCAGAAATGGAGGCAAGCTCCCTCCCAAATCCTCTGGCCATGCCTACACCCAATCTTTTCAGCTTTCCCCAAGGAGAGGGAAGCTTCTGACATTGGAGGTTTTCCGCCATTTCCATCAGTGCCTTGAGGCAGCAGTGATTCAGGGGAACCAGAGTGCAACTCTCAGCTGCGGATCAAAAGTTTCGAATGGGTGTATGGAGCATTATTCCTTGAAGAAAGCTATTTCTGCCCTGAAAAGGCCCTGGAGCAGAGTAGGCCGTGCCCAAGCCATCTGATCTTGAGAGAGAAGGCATCTCAAAGAGCCAGGAGCTAGTAGGGCAAGCTAGACCCCCATCTCCGTGCGTCTTCAGCTGGCCAATTCCCAAGGGCTCAGGGCCAGAAGGGTAAACTTTTCTTTCAAATAGTAAACTCTGATTGTCTTATCTTAGGACAGGTTCAGACTGGGAACTCACCACCAATCCCTGGGTGCTCTAAAGGTGAGTCACAACACCTTGGCCCATGAAGATGCCCGAAGCCCTTGTTCGACAGACAGGCAAGGCTATGGGAAACACTACAAAGAGTGCCAGAGTCCCATGTCAACCGCAAATGGGACACATAGTGACTAGCACACTCTCCTAACAGGTTGGCAGGTTTGGGAAGAAGAATCAGCTGTGGACTTGTGTTAAGGGAAACTGCCATGTGCCACCCCACGAAAGCTTTAGCTAGAGGCCTGTCTTCCTCCTCCATAAAGGGAACGGATGCTTTTGGTGCTAACTGTTATTTGCCCTTTTCCATCAGGGGTAGATATAGCAGTGATTCAGGGCTAGCCTGTTGGTTCTGCCACTTGAAGACCAAGGTTTGGGAACTGTTCTCGGTGCCGTATTTCTTGAAATATTTTGTTTCTGCCCTGACCAGGTCCAGGAAAATGCTGTCCTTCTGGTGATGGTCTGTTCTTCAAAATGAAGACATCTCAATCATCCAGGGGATGGAGGGGAGCCGGCTAGCCGTCACGGCACTAAGCTGGCCAAGATCCAATTGCTCAGGAACAGGAGCGCCATACTTCCCTTAGGACGGCAGCTCTTGCTTAGCACGGGAGCACGTTTGGACCTGGCCACCCGTCCCTGGGTGCTGGCTACGTGTGGGACAGCACAATGGCCTCTTATGGCAACCCAAGATCTTGGTAGAACAAAGGGCAAGGGGGGCGCCTGCGTGGCTCAGTCGCTTAAGTGTCTGCGTTCGGCTAATCTCAATATCACAAGATCCTGGAATCGAACCCTGCTTTGGAAATGCACGGTTGTAGAGCCGCTTTGGGAAACAGTGTGGAGCTTCCTCAGAAAATTAAAAACACAGCTACCTTATGACTCAGGAAATTGCTCTACGATGTATGAGTCCAAAGACACGGCTGTAGTGAAAAAAAGGGCCACATGCACCCCAATGGTCATAGCAGCAACGTCCACAACAGACAAACCGTGGAAAGAGCCGAGAGGCCCTTCAACAGATGAATGGAGAAAAATGATGTGTTCCTTCTCTAAAAGGGAATATTACTCAGCCATCAGAAAGAAGAATACCCAACTTTTGCATCAACAACGATGGGGCTGGGGGAGAGCATGCTAAATGAAATTGGCCAAGCAGAGAAAGCCAACATCATAGGGCTCACGGAGTTGTGTTACATAAGGAATAGCATGGAGGGCATTAGGTGACGGAAGGGAAAAATGAAGGGGTGCAAATCGGAGCGGGAGATGAACCATGAGAGAGTACGGACTCCAAGAAATGGGCAGTTTTAGAGGGCAGGGGTGGATGGATGATTTAACCTACTGGTGGGTATTAAGGAGGGCATGTATCGCATGGAGCACTGGGTGTTCTAGGAAAACAGGGAACCAGGGAACCCAGATCCAAAACGAATGTTGTACTCTATGTTGACTAACAATACAATGTATTAAAAGAACAAGAAATCGCTTCTCTCTTCATGACACAAGATGGTAGTTGAATGATGCATTCCCCCACGGTGTGGTATCTGAGAGTTAAGTAGGTGGCACCTTCCTTAGGCTTCCTCGCATACATCTGTAAGCATCTTATCTTCCTGAAACGAGAACGCTTCATGAAAAAAACTAAAGGTATTCAAACGACGAAGCTTGTCTACTAAACTCACAAACAACCCCAGAGCAACTAAAAGAAAGATACCTCTGTCCTATCCCGACCTCACGTGATCCTTGGGATCATCTCACGAGACTGAGGTTGAGATTGCACTCCAAATCCCATGAAATCTCATGGAATTGGGGCTCGATTTCACTCCACATCGCCTGAGGTCACAATGAGATCGGGCGAGATTTCAACAATTCTCGTGAGATAGCAGGGACCTTGGGCGAGATTACCCTGCAACGCTTGTGAGATCTCTTGACTTTGGGCGGGATTTTACTCCCCGCCTGCTGAGATCTCATCCAAACCTTGGAGACGTCAGTGCCCATCTCATGAGATCTCATGCATATTGAGCGAGATTTCAATCTCAATCTTGTGAGATCTCATGGACATCGGGCGAGATTTTACTCCAAATCTCGAGAGATCTCATCCCATCCCTGCAGACCTCAGTCCAAACCTCATGAATTGTCATGGACTTTGGGCGAGAGCTCAATCAAATGTCATGAGGTATCAATGACACGGGCGAGATGTCACTCCAAATCTCGTCCGATATCAGGGACCTTGGGCGAGATTTCAGTCCAACTATCGTGAGATCTCTTGGAATTCTAGAATATTTTACCCCAAGTCTCGTGAGATCTCATCCAAACCTTGGAGACTTTAGTGAAAATCTCGTGAGATCTCATGGATATTGAGCGAGATTTCAATCGAAATCCCACGAGATCGCATGGGCATCGGGTGAGATTTTATTCCGAATCTCGTGAGAGCTCATCCACAACTTGCAGACCTCAGTCCAAATCTCTTGAGATCTCATGGACATTGGTGGAGATTTCGCTCCAAATCTCGTGAGGTCCCAATGACATTGGGAGAGATTTCACTACAAATCTCGTGAGATATCAGCGATCTTGGGCGAGATTTCCATCCAAACCTCGTGAGGTCTCAATGACATCGGGCGAGGTTTCACTCAACTCTCGTGAGCTCAAAGGGACCTAGGGCGAGATTTCACTCCAACTCTCGTGAGAGCCTTTGGAATTCGGGGATCATTTCCTCCACGTGTCGTGAGATCTCATCCAACCCTTGGAGGCTTCAGTCCAAATCTCGTGAGATCTCACGATATTGAGGGAGAATTCACTCTATATCTCGTGAGAAATCATGGACATCAGGCGACATTAGTCCACATCTCGTTAGATCGTATGGGCATCGTGTGAGAATTCATTCCAAATCTCGTGATATGTCATGGACATTGGACGAGATTTCACCCCAAATATCGTGTGGTCTTAATGACCTCGGGCAGATTTCACTCCAAATCTCGTGAGATATCAGGTACAACTGTGGGCGAGCTTTCCATCTAAATCTCGTGAGATCTCATAGACATCGGGCGAGATTTGCCATCAAATCTCCTGAGATCTCATGGACATCGGTTCCGATTTCACTCCAAATCGGATGAGCTCTCATGGAATTAAGGCGAGAATTCACTCCAAAACTCCTGAGGTCAAAATGAGATCGGGCGAGATTTCACTACAAGTCTCGTGAGATCTCAGGGACCTTGGGTGAGATTTCACAGCAGCTCTCGTGAGATCTCTTGAAGTTGGGAGAGATTTTACTCCCAGTCTTGTGAGATCTGCTCCAAAGCTTAGGGACGTCAGTGCCAATCTCATGAGATCGCATGGCTATTGAGCGAGATTTCAATCGAAATATCGTGAGACTGATGGGCATCGGGTGAGATTTTACTCCATATGTCGTGAGATCTCAGGGACATTCGGGTGAGATTTCACTCCGAATATCCTGAGGTCACAATGACATCGGGCGAGATTTCACTACAGATGTCTTGAGATATCAGGGACCATGGGCGAGATTTCACTCCAAATCTCGTGAGATCTCTTGGGATTCAGCTGAGAATTGACCCCATTTCTCGTGTGCTCTCTTCCAAATTTGGAGACCTCAGTCCAAATCTCTTGAGACCTCATGGAAAATAGGTGAGATTTCACTCTAAATTTCGTGAATCTCATGGTCCTTGGGCGAGATTGGACTCCAAAACTCGGAGGGGTCACGGACATCGGGCGAGAATTCCCACGAAATCCCGTGAGATGCCATGGACTTTGGGTGAGATTTCTCTCCAAATCTCGTGAGATCTCTTGGCCTTTGGTCGAGATTTTACTCCAGGGCCCGTGAGATCTCATCCAAAATTGGAGAGGTCAGTGCCATTCTCCTGAGATCTCATGGATATTGAGTGAGGATTCGATCTAAATCTCGTGAGATCTCCTGGACTTCGGCTGAGTTTCCACTCCAAGTCTCGTGAGATCTCATGGATATTGGGCGAGCCTGCACTCCAAATCTAAGGAGGGTCCAATGACATCAGGCGAGATTTCCACAAATCTCGTGAGTTATCAGGGACCTTGCTGGAGATTTCAGTCCAAATCTCATGAGTTCTCAATGACATGGGGTGAGATGTCATTGCAAATCTTGTGAGATATCTGGGAACTTGTGCGGGATTTCACTCCAACTCTGCTGAGGTCTCTTGTTATTTGGGCGAGAGTTTACTCCAAGTCTTGTGAGATCTCATCCAACCTTGGGGACGTCAGTGCCAATCTCGCGAGATCTCATCGATATTGAGGGAGATTTAATCTAAATCTCGTGAGATCTCATGGACATTGGGCGAGATTTCACTCCAAATCTCCTGAGGTCACAATCACAGTGGGCGAGATTTCCCCACAAATCACGTGAGCTATCAGGGCGAGATTTCTATCCAAATCTCGTGAGATCTCAATGACATCGGGGGAGATACATTCCAAATCTCTTGAGATATCAGGGACCTTGGGTGAGATTTCACTCCAACTCTCGTGCGGTCTCATGGCCTTTGGGCGAGATGTTACTCCCATCCCATTAAATCTCATCCAAACCTTGGAGGCGTCAATGCCCACCTCGTGAGTTCTCATGGGTATGAGCGAGTTTTCCATCTAAATCTCGTGTGATCTCATGGATATCGGGCGAGATTTCCCTCCCAATCTCGTGAGATCTCATGGACATTGGGCGAGATTTCACTCCCAACTCCTGAGGTCCCAATGACTTCGGGCGAGATTTCACTACATATCTCGTAATATTCGGGGACCTTGGGCGAGATTTCCATCCAAATCTCGTGAGGTCTCAATGACATCGCGTGAGATGTCACTACAAATCTCGTGAGATAGCAGGGAGTTTGGGCGAGATTTCACTCCAGCTCTCATGAGGCCTCTTGGACGTCGAGTGAGATTTGATTCCACGTCTCGGAGATCTCATCCAAACCTTGGAGAATTCAGTCCAAATCTCGTGAGATCTCATGGATATGGAGCGACATGTCAATCTATATCTCGTGGGATCTCATGACATCAGCAGGGATTTTACTCCAAATCTCGTGGGATCTCACGGATATCGGTTGAGATTTCTCTCCAAATCTCGTGAGATCATGGGCCTTGGGCGAGATTTCACTCCAAATCTCTTGAGGTCACAATGACATGGGGCGAGATTTCACTATAATTCTCTTGAGCTATCAGGGGACTTGGGCAAGATTTCACCACAAATCTCGTGAGATATCAGGGACCTTGCGTGATATTTCACTCCCAATCTCGTGAGGTACCAATGACATCGGGCGAGAATTCAGTATAAATCCCTTGAGATATCAGGCGCCTTGTTTGAGATTTTACTCCAACTCTCGTGAGATCTCTTGTAGTTTGGGCAAGAGTTCAATCCAACTCTCGTGAGCTCTCTTGGAACTGGGGCTATTTGACTCCAAGTCTCGTGAGATCTCATCCAGACCTTGGAGACTTCCGTCGAAATGTCGTGAGATCTCATGGATATTGAGCGAGATTTCCGTCTATATCTCGTGAGACCTCATGGACCTCAGGCGAAAATTTACTCCAAATTCCGTGAAATCGCATGGACATCGGCTGAGATTTCACTCCAAATATCTTGGGATCTCAAGGACATTGGGCGAGATTTCACTCCAAACCTCCTTGAGGTCACAGGGACATCGGGCGAGATTTCACTACAAATGTCGTGAGATATCATGGACTTTGGGTGAGATTTGTCTCCCAATGTCGTGAGATCCCTTGGACTTTGGGTGCGATTTGACTCCAGGTCTCGTGAGATCTCATCCAAAACATGGAGACGTCAGTGCCATTCTAATGAGATCTCATGGATATTGAGTGAGTATTCAATCTACATCTCGTGAGATCTCATGGATATCGGGCGAGTTTTGACACCAAATCTCGTGAGATCTCATGGACCTCGGGTGAGATTTCAGTCCAAATCTCATGAGATCTCATGGATATTGGGCGAGACTTCACTCCAAATCTCCTGTGGTCCTAATGACATCAGGCGAGATTGCAAGAAATCTCGTGAGATATCAGGGCCCTCGGTCGAGATTTCAGTCCAAATCTCGTGAGGTCTCAATGACATTGGGCGAGATTTCGTTACAAATCTCGTGAGATATCAGGGACCTGGGCGAGATTTCCCTCCAACTCTCGTGAAGTCTCTTGGTCTTTGGGCGAGATTTTACTCCAAGTCTTGTGAGATCTCATTCAAACCTTGGAGACGTCAGTGCCAATCTCGTGAGATCTCATGGCTATTGATGGAGATGTCATCTAAATCTCGGGAGATCTCAAGGACATCAGGCGAGATTTTCCTCCAAATCTTGGGAGATCTTTAGGACGTCGGGTAAGATATCTCTCCAAAAGTCGTGAGATGATGGGCCTTGGGCGAGATTTCACTCCAAATCTCCTCAGGTCACAATGACATCGGGCGAGATTTCACTCCAAATCTCAAGAGATCAAAGGGACCTTGGGCAAGATTTCACTCCCAATCTCGTGAGATATCAGCGGCCTTGGGCGAGATTTCACTCTCAATCTTGTGAGATCTCTTGGAATTCGGGCGAGAATTTACTCCAAGTCTCGTGAGATCCAATCCAAACCTTGGGGACTTCAGTCCAAATCTCCTGAGATCTCCTGGACATTGTGCGAGATTTCAATCCAAATCTCGTGAGGTCTCCATGATATCGGACGAGACTTCACACCAATTCTCGTGAGATCTCATGGACATCGGCTGAGATTTCACCCCAAATCTCCCGAGGTCACAATGACTTGGGCGAGATTTCAGACCAAACCCCGTCAGATTTCAGCGAACTTGGGCGAAATATCCATCCAAATCTCGTGAGGTCTCAATGATATCGGGCGAGATGTCACTACACTCTCGTGAGATAAAAAGGGACCTTGGGCGAGATTTCACTCCAACTCTCGTGAGATCTCTTGGAATTCGGGGATATTTTCCTCCAAGTCTGGTGAGGGCTCATCCAAACCTCGGAGACTTCCGTCCAAATCTCGTGAGATCTCATGGATATTGCGTGAGATTTCAATTGAAATCTCATGAGATCTCATGGACATCGGGTGAGTTTTACTCCAAATCTCGTCAGATCTCATCCAAAATATGCAGACCTCAGTCCAAATCTCGTGAGATCTCCTGGACATTGGGCGAGATTTCAATCCAAATCTCGTGAGATCTCAATGAGATCGGGTGAGGTTTCACTCCAAATCTCGTGAGATCTCTTGGACTTTGGGCCAGATTTTAGTCCACATCTCCTGAGATCTCATCCAAACCTTGGAGACGTCACTGCCAATCTCGTGACATCTCATGGATATTGAGCGTTATTTCAATCTAAACCTTCTGAGATCTCATAGATATGGGCCGAGAGTTTACTCCAAATCTCATGAGATCGCCTGGACACCACGTGAGATTTCACTCCGACTCTCCTGAGGTCACAATGACATCGGGCGAGATTTCAGTACAAATCTCGTGAGATATCAGGGACCTTGGGCGAGATTTCACTCTCGATCTCGTGAGATCCCTTGGAATTCAGGTGAGATTTACTCCAAGTCTCGTGAGCTCTTTTCCAAATTTGGAGACCTCAGTCCAAATCTCTTGAGACCTCATGGACAAGAGGTGAGATTTCGCACTAAATTTCGTGACGCTCTAAATCTTTCGAGACACTCTAAATCTCATGGTCATTGGGCGGCGAGATTTTACTCCGAATCTCATGAGAGGTCATGGACATCGGGCGAGAATTTCCTCCAAATCACGTGAGATGGTACAGACTTCAGGCGAGATTTTCCTCCACATCTCGTGAGATCTCATGGACCTTGGGTGAGATTTCAATCCAAATCGTGAGATCTCTTGGACCATGGTTGAGACTGGAGTCCAAGTCTCATGAGATCTCACCCAAACCTGGCAGACTTCAGTGCCAATCTCGTGAGATCTCATGGATATGGAGTGAGATTTCACTCTAAATCTCGTGAGATCTCATGGCCATCGGGCGAGATTTTACTCCACATCTCGTGAGATCTCATCACGCCTTGGAGAACTCCGTCCAAATCTCGTGAGATGTCATGGTTCCTGCGAGAGACTTCACTGTAAAACTCGTGAGATCTCATGGACATCGGTCGAGATTTTCCTTGCAATCTCTTGAGATTTCCTGGACATCGGGTGAGATCTCATGGACATCGGGGGCGAAATCACTCCACAACTCGTGAGATGTCATGGACATCGGGTGAGATTTGCCTCCAAATCTCGTGTGATCTCTTCCAAATCTCACTGGAACAGGAACCAGCAATTGTGGTCTAGGGCTCACACCTGTTGAAAGGGTAGCTAAACAGCACGCCACAGGTGTTGCGTAGTAAGAAGGGCAAGTGTTGGCATGATCACCGAGTATTATCGGCAAGTAAGGAAACATTGTTGAGCACTTCGACGGAATCCTAGGATATTCTATATGCTGTCAAACTGAAAAAAAAAACAACAATAAAAAATAAAAACTAAACCGATGAACCTAAGGGAATGGAAGGAAAAATCAAAGAAGACAAAACTAGAGAGGAAGACAAACCGTAAGAGAGTCATTTCTCTCCGAAACAAAGTGAGGGTTGCTGGAAGCAAGGTGGGTGAGGAATGGGGAAATTGGGGCATGGGCATTTAGGAGAGTACTTGGAAATAGCACTGGGTGCTATACGCAACCGATGAATCGCTCAATTCTCCCCCTGAACCTAGAAATATTCTCTAGGTTAAATTGGTTGTATTTAAATCGGTTTTCTTAGAAGATCTGTTAACATTTGGAGTCCCGAGGCACTCGAAGTTGCCCAACGGAGGGGGTTTATATATAGGCTCTGCCATGGGTGTTAAGAAGGAGCTCTCCTTATTTCTGGGCTCCAAGAAAATGAAGTTACACCTCTCATTCGTGGACTTGTCCCATTTCCTTTTCAATTGTGGATTTTTGGCCATACATCCAGACATTTCCAAAACCTTGTGGAATTCCTAAGTTTAGCTTTACATGCAAGGAGGCAGGGGCTTTTCCTCCCATAGGCATTAGACAGGGACTGTTGGAAAGTTCACATCCATGTCCTGTGCAAGGAGAGAGTCTCAGGGTCTGCTATCCTAAAGGAAGATTGCCCTATTGCTCCTGAGCTGCTTCTGAGCTCTAGGGGCATAAGCCTGCTGAATGGTAGCCAGCTTATACTTCTGCCCTAGATGATTGAGGTGCCATCATGCTGAAGATTAGACAAGAAGCAGCACAGTACGAGCCCTTTCAAGGAATACTACACCGAAAGCCTGCTTTCGAACACATGTACATCAGCCAAGAGGACAAAACCGTCACCCTCATTTGCTTCTGTGCCTATCCGTGCACGGTAAGGGCCTTTGGAAAAACAGAAAACAAAACCAAGGTCAGATTCTCCGCTTTCTGAAGGAGGAATGCCGGCCTCTGAATGCCAGCGCCCCCAAGTGCAGGGCAGGAACTTTGACCTTGGCCCAAGCCGACAGGTGTAACATTTCCCTGCAGTGACTGCTTGCCAGCTGACTGGGCTTTCTTCACGTTATCGCATTCTCATCGCTAATGAAGAACTTTAGCCTTCCATGCATCATTTTCCACCCTTTCGCTCTTTTTCAATCTACGTTTGCCCTGGACGTCATTCAGATCCAGTGTCTCAGAGAAAGAGCCTCTATTGAAGCAGGTCCAGCTAGGTCCTTGTGACCGTGGGAGAGATTGGGGCACGTTGCCCCTTGGAACGGGCTTTCAGAACTATGGGGATCTCAGAGGTGAAGACATTTGCAAGTGCCCTGGGAGTCATGTTTCTGTGTAGGCTTGGCGCCAGGTTTTTAGAGGGCCTGGGCCTCATTTCTTGGGTAAAAGGAAATGAAGTGACACACCTCATTCCCAGATGTACCCTAGTCCCAATTTTATTATCAACTTTCGGCCTTCACTGGAATCATTTCCATGCCCTTGCCGATTCTTTTTAAATTTAGAGCTGGTTTACACACGGCGTGGAGGGCATTCTACCCAGGTAGCCAGCACACAACGACCGGTCGTGAGTTCCTACTGCAGTGCTGTGCTCAGTCAGCCTCTCCTTATCTGATAGCCCAAAGGAAAGGAAAGGTGGCTCTTCTGTCCTTGACCTTGAGATGCCCTCCTTTTGAGGAACAGGACGTTAACCCATATGCTGCATGCTTGAGCATCTGGTGAGTTCAGAAGTTGCCCTTTCAAGGACTATAGCACCAAAGCTTGCCTGCAAAACCTTGAGCATCAGCTGGGAGACCTATTAGTAGAGCTGAATGACTGTAGCCTCCATCCATTCATGGGAAGGGCAAAACAACAACAAGCACAACCTCCACAACCACCACAACGACACTACCACCAAATTTCGCTCTCATTCGGAAGGAAGAATGCCGAGTTCTTGGTGACAGGGCTCCCAGGTCTAGGCCATGGTTTCCCTTTCCCCAAGCCCACAGTTGTTTCTCATTCCTGGGAATGAAAATTGGGTTGCGTGGAGATGGGCCTAGTCACCTCAATCAGAACAGGTTGTCTCATCGCATCTCTAAGAAACACATTTGGCCCAGCATATACCCACTTCCACCCTCTTGCTCTTTTTCTGCCGAGGTTCCCCCTGTGGGCCTTCTGCTCCAGGGTTTCAGAGCAATATCCTGTTCATTCAGCTAGAGGATCTGGAAGATTCTTCGTGACTGAGGGGACGTGATGGCCACAGAGCCCCCTGGAAATGCTGTTCAGAACTCTGTTGGCCTGAGGAGGCGTAAGGCATTGGAGGCTTGCAAGCCGTGAATGTCTGTGCGTAGGCTTGGCCAGAGGACTCCTTTATTGCGGAAGGGGAATAAATTAGATGTCTCATTACAGATTTAGCTCACTTAAAAGGCCCTGCTTAGATACATTCCTGTAGGCTCGGGGATTGTCTATCTGGCTCATGGTTCACCTTCCAACTGGAAGGTGCTTTTCCTCACAGCAGCGCCTAGGGATTCCTGGGGAGTTCCATGGCCCTCTTATCCCTGATCTTGTTGTGTGGCTGCCTTGGGTAAGTGTGTAGAGCCGTAGAAAAGGCACCTCCCTCCCTGGCTCTGTGAGATGCTTCCGTTCTGGAAAACCTAGTTTGAAAAAGCGTTCAAAGGAATGGAAACGGACAGAGAGGCAATGTGGACTTTCCTAGAGTTGAGATAGAACAATATTGTGACTAAAATACCTAGCAAAATCTGTTAGTTTCCGGGATAGGAAAGGCCTGTTGGCTTTGGCAATGGGAAACCTCCAGGGCCTCACCCTGGGAGCCAAAGAAGCAAGAGGCCTTCATTCTTCCTTCCTAAAGAGCGGGAAACCTTCTGGAATCGGATGTCACTCCTGCTGCCTTTCCGTCTGTGGCGGGGAGGGGGGACACAAAATAAGCCCCGAAACGCTTTAGTGTTAGCAGACTGGTTCTCCCAGCTGATGATGCATTTGGAAGTAGCCATTGGAGGAGCATTCCTGGCACGAGCTCCTTTTAGAATGAAGAGGTCCCAGAGCATAGCGCACATGTGTCCACTGTCTGCCCTTCCATACGAAGGCATCTCTGGCAGCCAGGGGAGGGAGACAAGCTGGCTGCCAACCACAGCATTTCAAAGATCAGGACAAGATCCAAGCACTCAGGGGCAGAAGGGGAAACTTTCCTTTCGGCTCTCAGACACATTGCTCTCCCCTAGCCCAGGATCTCAATGGGAAATTGCCATCAACCCTGGGAGTTTGGTGGACACACGGCTTGTGAGATGCCACCCAGAGTATTCTTCCATGTGAAACAACGTAGCTACCAAAACGGCAAGAGGATGGGATGGCTTCCAGGAAAACCAAAGATCAACAGTTCCAATGGGAATGGAAGTTATGTGGGAGTGAGTTGTCTAACTTCAGCTCCCCTTGCCCCAGAAATGGAGGCAAGCTCCCTCCCAAATCCTCTGGCCATGCCTACACCCAATCTTTTCAGCTTTCCCCAAGGAGAGGGAAGCTTCTGACATTGGAGGTTTTCCGCCATTTCCATCAGTGCCTTGAGGCAGCAGTGATTCAGGGGAACCAGAGTGCAACTCTCAGCTGCGGATCAAAAGTTTCGAATGGGTGTATGGAGCATTATTCCTTGAAGAAAGCTATTTCTGCCCTGAAAAGGCCCTGGAGCAGAGTAGGCCGTGCCCAAGCCATCTGATCTTGAGAGAGAAGGCATCTCAAAGAGCCAGGAGCTAGTAGGGCAAGCTAGACCCCCATCTCCGTGCGTCTTCAGCTGGCCAATTCCCAAGGGCTCAGGGCCAGAAGGGTAAACTTTTCTTTCAAATAGTAAACTCTGATTGTCTTATCTTAGGACAGGTTCAGACTGGGAACTCACCACCAATCCCTGGGTGCTCTAAAGGTGAGTCACAACACCTTGGCCCATGAAGATGCCCGAAGCCCTTGTTCGACAGACAGGCAAGGCCATGGGAAACACTACAAAGAGTGCCAGAGTCCCATGTCAACCGCAAATGGGACACATAGTGACTAGCACACTCTCCTAACAGGTTGGCAGGTTTGGGAAGAAGAATCAGCTGTGGACTTGTGTTAAGGGAAACTGCCATGTGCCACCCCACGAAAGCTTTAGCTAGAGGCCTGTCTTCCTCCTCCATAAAGGGAACGGATGCTTTTGGTGCTAACTGTTATTTGCCCTTTTCCATCAGGGGTAGATATAGCAGTGATTCAGGGCTAGCCTGTTGGTTCTGCCACTTGAAGACCAAGGTTTGGGAACTGTTCTCGGTGCCGTATTTCTTGAAATATTTTGTTTCTGCCCTGACCAGGTCCAGGAAAATGCTGTCCTTCTGGTGATGGTCTGTTCTTCAAAATGAAGACATCTCAATCATCCAGGGGATGGAGGGGAGCCGGCTAGCCGTCACGGCACTAAGCTGGCCAAGATCCAATTGCTCAGGAACAGGAGCGCCATACTTCCCTTAGGACGGCAGCTCTTGCTTAGCACGGGAGCACGTTTGGACCTGGCCACCCGTCCCTGGGTGCTGGCTACGTGTGGGACAGCACAATGGCCTCTTATGGCAACCCAAGATCTTGGTAGAACAAAGGGCAAGGGGGGCGCCTGCGTGGCTCAGTCGCTTAAGTGTCTGCGTTCGGCTAATCTCAATATCACAAGATCCTGGAATCGAACCCTGCTTTGGAAATGCACGGTTGTAGAGCCGCTTTGGGAAACAGTGTGGAGCTTCCTCAGAAAATTAAAAACACAGCTACCTTATGACTCAGGAAATTGCTCTACGATGTATGAGTCCAAAGACACGGCTGTAGTGAAAAAAAGGGCCACATGCACCCCAATGGTCATAGCAGCAACGTCCACAACAGACAAACCGTGGAAAGAGCCGAGAGGCCCTTCAACAGATGAATGGAGAAAAATGATGTGTTCCTTCTCTAAAAGGGAATATTACTCAGCCATCAGAAAGAAGAATACCCAACTTTTGCATCAACAACGATGGGGCTGGGGGAGAGCATGCTAAATGAAATTGGCCAAGCAGAGAAAGCCAACATCATAGGGCTCACGGAGTTGTGTTACATAAGGAATAGCATGGAGGGCATTAGGTGACGGAAGGGAAAAATGAAGGGGTGCAAATCGGAGCGGGAGATGAACCATGAGAGAGTACGGACTCCAAGAAATGGGCAGTTTTAGAGGGCAGGGGTGGATGGATGATTTAACCTACTGGTGGGTATTAAGGAGGGCATGTATCGCATGGAGCACTGGGTGTTCTAGGAAAACAGGGAACCAGGGAACCCAGATCCAAAACGAATGTTGTACTCTATGTTGACTAACAATACAATGTATTAAAAGAACAAGAAATCGCTTCTCTCTTCATGACACAAGATGGTAGTTGAATGATGCATTCCCCCACGGTGTGGTATCTGAGAGTTAAGTAGGTGGCACCTTCCTTAGGCTTCCTCGCATACATCTGTAAGCATCTTATCTTCCTGAAACGAGAACGCTTCATGAAAAAAACTAAAGGTATTCAAACGACGAAGCTTGTCTACTAAACTCACAAACAACCCCAGAGCAACTAAAAGAAAGATACCTCTGTCCTATCCCGACCTCACGTGATCCTTGGGATCATCTCACGAGACTGAGGTTGAGATTGCACTCCAAATCCCATGAAATCTCATGGAATTGGGGCTCGATTTCACTCCACATCGCCTGAGGTCACAATGAGATCGGGCGAGATTTCAACAATTCTCGTGAGATAGCAGGGACCTTGGGCGAGATTACCCTGCAACGCTTGTGAGATCTCTTGACTTTGGGCGGGATTTTACTCCCCGCCTGCTGAGATCTCATCCAAACCTTGGAGACGTCAGTGCCCATCTCATGAGATCTCATGCATATTGAGCGAGATTTCAATCTCAATCTTGTGAGATCTCATGGACATCGGGCGAGATTTTACTCCAAATCTCGAGAGATCTCATCCCATCCCTGCAGACCTCAGTCCAAACCTCATGAATTGTCATGGACTTTGGGCGAGAGCTCAATCAAATGTCATGAGGTATCAATGACACGGGCGAGATGTCACTCCAAATCTCGTCCGATATCAGGGACCTTGGGCGAGATTTCAGTCCAACTATCGTGAGATCTCTTGGAATTCTAGAATATTTTACCCCAAGTCTCGTGAGATCTCATCCAAACCTTGGAGACTTTAGTGAAAATCTCGTGAGATCTCATGGATATTGAGCGAGATTTCAATCGAAATCCCACGAGATCGCATGGGCATCGGGTGAGATTTTATTCCGAATCTCGTGAGAGCTCATCCACAACTTGCAGACCTCAGTCCAAATCTCTTGAGATCTCATGGACATTGGTGGAGATTTCGCTCCAAATCTCGTGAGGTCCCAATGACATTGGGAGAGATTTCACTACAAATCTCGTGAGATATCAGCGATCTTGGGCGAGATTTCCATCCAAACCTCGTGAGGTCTCAATGACATCGGGCGAGGTTTCACTCAACTCTCGTGAGCTCAAAGGGACCTAGGGCGAGATTTCACTCCAACTCTCGTGAGAGCCTTTGGAATTCGGGGATCATTTCCTCCACGTGTCGTGAGATCTCATCCAACCCTTGGAGGCTTCAGTCCAAATCTCGTGAGATCTCACGATATTGAGGGAGAATTCACTCTATATCTCGTGAGAAATCATGGACATCAGGCGACATTAGTCCACATCTCGTTAGATCGTATGGGCATCGTGTGAGAATTCATTCCAAATCTCGTGATATGTCATGGACATTGGACGAGATTTCACCCCAAATATCGTGTGGTCTTAATGACCTCGGGCAGATTTCACTCCAAATCTCGTGAGATATCAGGTACAACTGTGGGCGAGCTTTCCATCTAAATGTCGTGAGATCTCATAGACATCGGGCGAGATTTGCCATCAAATCTCCTGAGATCTCATGGACATCGGTTCCGATTTCACTCCAAATCGGATGAGCTCTCATGGAATTAAGGCGAGAATTCACTCCAAAACTCCTGAGGTCAAAATGAGATCGGGCGAGATTTCACTACAAGTCTCGTGAGATCTCAGGGACCTTGGGTGAGATTTCACAGCAGCTCTCGTGAGATCTCTTGAAGTTGGGAGAGATTTTACTCCCAGTCTTGTGAGATCTGCTCCAAAGCTTAGGGACGTCAGTGCCAATCTCATGAGATCGCATGGCTATTGAGCGAGATTTCAATCGAAATATCGTGAGACTGATGGGCATCGGGTGAGATTTTACTCCATATGTCGTGAGATCTCAGGGACATTCGGGTGAGATTTCACTCCGAATATCCTGAGGTCACAATGACATCGGGCGAGATTTCACTACAGATGTCTTGAGATATCAGGGACCATGGGCGAGATTTCACTCCAAATCTCGTGAGATCTCTTGGGATTCAGCTGAGAATTGACCCCATTTCTCGTGTGCTCTCTTCCAAATTTGGAGACCTCAGTCCAAATCTCTTGAGACCTCATGGAAAATAGGTGAGATTTCACTCTAAATTTCGTGAATCTCATGGTCCTTGGGCGAGATTGGACTCCAAAACTCGGAGGGGTCACGGACATCGGGCGAGAATTCCCACGAAATCCCGTGAGATGCCATGGACTTTGGGTGAGATTTCTCTCCAAATCTCGTGAGATCTCTTGGCCTTTGGTCGAGATTTTACTCCAGGGCCCGTGAGATCTCATCCAAAATTGGAGAGGTCAGTGCCATTCTCCTGAGATCTCATGGATATTGAGTGAGGATTCGATCTAAATCTCGTGAGATCTCCTGGACTTCGGCTGAGTTTCCACTCCAAGTCTCGTGAGATCTCATGGATATTGGGCGAGCCTGCACTCCAAATCTAAGGAGGGTCCAATGACATCAGGCGAGATTTCCACAAATCTCGTGAGTTATCAGGGACCTTGCTGGAGATTTCAGTCCAAATCTCATGAGTTCTCAATGACATGGGGTGAGATGTCATTGCAAATCTTGTGAGATATCTGGGAACTTGTGCGGGATTTCACTCCAACTCTGCTGAGGTCTCTTGTTATTTGGGCGAGAGTTTACTCCAAGTCTTGTGAGATCTCATCCAACCTTGGGGACGTCAGTGCCAATCTCGCGAGATCTCATCGATATTGAGGGAGATTTAATCTAAATCTCGTGAGATCTCATGGACATTGGGCGAGATTTCACTCCAAATCTCCTGAGGTCACAATCACAGTGGGCGAGATTTCCCCACAAATCACGTGAGCTATCAGGGCGAGATTTCTATCCAAATCTCGTGAGATCTCAATGACATCGGGGGAGATACATTCCAAATCTCTTGAGATATCAGGGACCTTGGGTGAGATTTCACTCCAACTCTCGTGCGGTCTCATGGCCTTTGGGCGAGATGTTACTCCCATCCCATTAAATCTCATCCAAACCTTGGAGGCGTCAATGCCCACCTCGTGAGTTCTCATGGGTATGAGCGAGTTTTCCATCTAAATCTCGTGTGATCTCATGGATATCGGGCGAGATTTCCCTCCCAATCTCGTGAGATCTCATGGACATTGGGCGAGATTTCACTCCCAACTCCTGAGGTCCCAATGACTTCGGGCGAGATTTCACTACATATCTCGTAATATTCGGGGACCTTGGGCGAGATTTCCATCCAAATCTCGTGAGGTCTCAATGACATCGCGTGAGATGTCACTACAAATCTCGTGAGATAGCAGGGAGTTTGGGCGAGATTTCACTCCAGCTCTCATGAGGCCTCTTGGACGTCGAGTGAGATTTGATTCCACGTCTCGGAGATCTCATCCAAACCTTGGAGAATTCAGTCCAAATCTCGTGAGATCTCATGGATATGGAGCGACATGTCAATCTATATCTCGTGGGATCTCATGACATCAGCAGGGATTTTACTCCAAATCTCGTGGGATCTCACGGATATCGGTTGAGATTTCTCTCCAAATCTCGTGAGATCATGGGCCTTGGGCGAGATTTCACTCCAAATCTCTTGAGGTCACAATGACATGGGGCGAGATTTCACTATAATTCTCTTGAGCTATCAGGGGACTTGGGCAAGATTTCACCACAAATCTCGTGAGATATCAGGGACCTTGCGTGATATTTCACTCCCAATCTCGTGAGGTACCAATGACATCGGGCGAGAATTCAGTATAAATCCCTTGAGATATCAGGCGCCTTGTTTGAGATTTTACTCCAACTCTCGTGAGATCTCTTGTAGTTTGGGCAAGAGTTCAATCCAACTCTCGTGAGCTCTCTTGGAACTGGGGCTATTTGACTCCAAGTCTCGTGAGATCTCATCCAGACCTTGGAGACTTCCGTCGAAATGTCGTGAGATCTCATGGATATTGAGCGAGATTTCCGTCTATATCTCGTGAGACCTCATGGACCTCAGGCGAAAATTTACTCCAAATTCCGTGAAATCGCATGGACATCGGCTGAGATTTCACTCCAAATATCTTGGGATCTCAAGGACATTGGGCGAGATTTCACTCCAAACCTCCTTGAGGTCACAGGGACATCGGGCGAGATTTCACTACAAATGTCGTGAGATATCATGGACTTTGGGTGAGATTTGTCTCCCAATGTCGTGAGATCCCTTGGACTTTGGGTGCGATTTGACTCCAGGTCTCGTGAGATCTCATCCAAAACATGGAGACGTCAGTGCCATTCTAATGAGATCTCATGGATATTGAGTGAGTATTCAATCTACATCTCGTGAGATCTCATGGATATCGGGCGAGTTTTGACACCAAATCTCGTGAGATCTCATGGACCTCGGGTGAGATTTCAGTCCAAATCTCATGAGATCTCATGGATATTGGGCGAGACTTCACTCCAAATCTCCTGTGGTCCTAATGACATCAGGCGAGATTGCAAGAAATCTCGTGAGATATCAGGGCCCTCGGTCGAGATTTCAGTCCAAATCTCGTGAGGTCTCAATGACATTGGGCGAGATTTCGTTACAAATCTCGTGAGATATCAGGGACCTGGGCGAGATTTCCCTCCAACTCTCGTGAAGTCTCTTGGTCTTTGGGCGAGATTTTACTCCAAGTCTTGTGAGATCTCATTCAAACCTTGGAGACGTCAGTGCCAATCTCGTGAGATCTCATGGCTATTGATGGAGATGTCATCTAAATCTCGGGAGATCTCAAGGACATCAGGCGAGATTTTCCTCCAAATCTTGGGAGATCTTTAGGACGTCGGGTAAGATATCTCTCCAAAAGTCGTGAGATGATGGGCCTTGGGCGAGATTTCACTCCAAATCTCCTCAGGTCACAATGACATCGGGCGAGATTTCACTCCAAATCTCAAGAGATCAAAGGGACCTTGGGCAAGATTTCACTCCCAATCTCGTGAGATATCAGCGGCCTTGGGCGAGATTTCACTCTCAATCTTGTGAGATCTCTTGGAATTCGGGCGAGAATTTACTCCAAGTCTCGTGAGATCCAATCCAAACCTTGGGGACTTCAGTCCAAATCTCCTGAGATCTCCTGGACATTGTGCGAGATTTCAATCCAAATCTCGTGAGGTCTCCATGATATCGGACGAGACTTCACACCAATTCTCGTGAGATCTCATGGACATCGGCTGAGATTTCACCCCAAATCTCCCGAGGTCACAATGACTTGGGCGAGATTTCAGACCAAACCCCGTCAGATTTCAGCGAACTTGGGCGAAATATCCATCCAAATCTCGTGAGGTCTCAATGATATCGGGCGAGATGTCACTACACTCTCGTGAGATAAAAAGGGACCTTGGGCGAGATTTCACTCCAACTCTCGTGAGATCTCTTGGAATTCGGGGATATTTTCCTCCAAGTCTGGTGAGGGCTCATCCAAACCTCGGAGACTTCCGTCCAAATCTCGTGAGATCTCATGGATATTGCGTGAGATTTCAATTGAAATCTCATGAGATCTCATGGACATCGGGTGAGTTTTACTCCAAATCTCGTCAGATCTCATCCAAAATATGCAGACCTCAGTCCAAATCTCGTGAGATCTCCTGGACATTGGGCGAGATTTCAATCCAAATCTCGTGAGATCTCAATGAGATTGGGTGAGGTTTCACTCCAAATCTCGTGAGATCTCTTGGACTTTGGGCCAGATTTTAGTCCACATCTCCTGAGATCTCATCCAAACCTTGGAGACGTCACTGCCAATCTCGTGACATCTCATGGATATTGAGCGTTATTTCAATCTAAACCTTCTGAGATCTCATAGATATGGGCCGAGAGTTTACTCCAAATCTCATGAGATCGCCTGGACACCACGTGAGATTTCACTCCGACTCTCCTGAGGTCACAATGACATCGGGCGAGATTTCAGTACAAATCTCGTGAGATATCAGGGACCTTGGGCGAGATTTCACTCTCGATCTCGTGAGATCCCTTGGAATTCAGGTGAGATTTACTCCAAGTCTCGTGAGCTCTTTTCCAAATTTGGAGACCTCAGTCCAAATCTCTTGAGACCTCATGGACAAGAGGTGAGATTTCGCACTAAATTTCGTGACGCTCTAAATCTTTCGAGACACTCTAAATCTCATGGTCATTGGGCGGCGAGATTTTACTCCGAATCTCATGAGAGGTCATGGACATCGGGCGAGAATTTCCTCCAAATCACGTGAGATGGTACAGACTTCAGGCGAGATTTTCCTCCACATCTCGTGAGATCTCATGGACCTTGGGTGAGATTTCAATCCAAATCGTGAGATCTCTTGGACCATGGTTGAGACTGGAGTCCAAGTCTCATGAGATCTCACCCAAACCTGGCAGACTTCAGTGCCAATCTCGTGAGATCTCATGGATATGGAGTGAGATTTCACTCTAAATCTCGTGAGATCTCATGGCCATCGGGCGAGATTTTACTCCACATCTCGTGAGATCTCATCACGCCTTGGAGAACTCCGTCCAAATCTCGTGAGATGTCATGGTTCCTGCGAGAGACTTCACTGTAAAACTCGTGAGATCTCATGGACATCGGTCGAGATTTTCCTTGCAATCTCTTGAGATTTCCTGGACATCGGGTGAGATCTCATGGACATCGGGGGCGAAATCACTCCACAACTCGTGAGATGTCATGGACATCGGGTGAGATTTGCCTCCAAATCTCGTGTGATCTCTTCCAAATCTCACTGGAACAGGAACCAGCAATTGTGGTCTAGGGCTCACACCTGTTGAAAGGGTAGCTAAACAGCACGCCACAGGTGTTGCGTAGTAAGAAGGGCAAGTGTTGGCATGATCACCGAGTATTATCGGCAAGTAAGGAAACATTGTTGAGCACTTCGACGGAATCCTAGGATATTCTATATGCTGTCAAACTGAAAAAAAAAACAACAATAAAAAATAAAAACTAAACCGATGAACCTAAGGGAATGGAAGGAAAAATCAAAGAAGACAAAACTAGAGAGGAAGACAAACCGTAAGAGAGTCATTTCTCTCCGAAACAAAGTGAGGGTTGCTGGAAGCAAGGTGGGTGAGGAATGGGGAAATTGGGGCATGGGCATTTAGGAGAGTACTTGGAAATAGCACTGGGTGCTATACGCAACCGATGAATCGCTCAATTCTCCCCCTGAACCTAGAAATATTCTCTAGGTTAAATTGGTTGTATTTAAATCGGTTTTCTTAGAAGATCTGTTAACATTTGGAGTCCCGAGGCACTCGAAGTTGCCCAACGGAGGGGGTTTATATATAGGCTCTGCCATGGGTGTTAAGAAGGAGCTCTCCTTATTTCTGGGCTCCAAGAAAATGAAGTTACACCTCTCATTCGTGGACTTGTCCCATTTCCTTTTCAATTGTGGATTTTTGGCCATACATCCAGACATTTCCAAAACCTTGTGGAATTCCTAAGTTTAGCTTTACATGCAAGGAGGCAGGGGCTTTTCCTCCCATAGGCATTAGACAGGGACTGTTGGAAAGTTCACATCCATGTCCTGTGCAAGGAGAGAGTCTCAGGGTCTGCTATCCTAAAGGAAGATTGCCCTATTGCTCCTGAGCTGCTTCTGAGCTCTAGGGGCATAAGCCTGCTGAATGGTAGCCAGCTTATACTTCTGCCCTAGATGATTGAGGTGCCATCATGCTGAAGATTAGACAAGAAGCAGCACAGTACGAGCCCTTTCAAGGAATACTACACCGAAAGCCTGCTTTCGAACACATGTACATCAGCCAAGAGGACAAAACCGTCACCCTCATTTGCTTCTGTGCCTATCCGTGCACGGTAAGGGCCTTTGGAAAAACAGAAAACAAAACCAAGGTCAGATTCTCCGCTTTCTGAAGGAGGAATGCCGGCCTCTGAATGCCAGCGCCCCCAAGTGCAGGGCAGGAACTTTGACCTTGGCCCAAGCCGACAGGTGTAACATTTCCCTGCAGTGACTGCTTGCCAGCTGACTGGGCTTTCTTCACGTTATCGCATTCTCATCGCTAATGAAGAACTTTAGCCTTCCATGCATCATTTTCCACCCTTTCGCTCTTTTTCAATCTACGTTTGCCCTGGACGTCATTCAGATCCAGTGTCTCAGAGAAAGAGCCTCTATTGAAGCAGGTCCAGCTAGGTCCTTGTGACCGTGGGAGAGATTGGGGCACGTTGCCCCTTGGAACGGGCTTTCAGAACTATGGGGATCTCAGAGGTGAAGACATTTGCAAGTGCCCTGGGAGTCATGTTTCTGTGTAGGCTTGGCGCCAGGTTTTTAGAGGGCCTGGGCCTCATTTCTTGGGTAAAAGGAAATGAAGTGACACACCTCATTCCCAGATGTACCCTAGTCCCAATTTTATTATCAACTTTCGGCCTTCACTGGAATCATTTCCATGCCCTTGCCGATTCTTTTTAAATTTAGAGCTGGTTTACACACGGCGTGGAGGGCATTCTACCCAGGTAGCCAGCACACAACGACCGGTCGTGAGTTCCTACTGCAGTGCTGTGCTCAGTCAGCCTCTCCTTATCTGATAGCCCAAAGGAAAGGAAAGGTGGCTCTTCTGTCCTTGACCTTGAGATGCCCTCCTTTTGAGGAACAGGACGTTAACCCATATGCTGCATGCTTGAGCATCTGGTGAGTTCAGAAGTTGCCCTTTCAAGGACTATAGCACCAAAGCTTGCCTGCAAAACCTTGAGCATCAGCTGGGAGACCTATTAGTAGAGCTGAATGACTGTAGCCTCCATCCATTCATGGGAAGGGCAAAACAACAACAAGCACAACCTCCACAACCACCACAACGACACTACCACCAAATTTCGCTCTCATTCGGAAGGAAGAATGCCGAGTTCTTGGTGACAGGGCTCCCAGGTCTAGGCCATGGTTTCCCTTTCCCCAAGCCCACAGTTGTTTCTCATTCCTGGGAATGAAAATTGGGTTGCGTGGAGATGGGCCTAGTCACCTCAATCAGAACAGGTTGTCTCATCGCATCTCTAAGAAACACATTTGGCCCAGCATATACCCACTTCCACCCTCTTGCTCTTTTTCTGCCGAGGTTCCCCCTGTGGGCCTTCTGCTCCAGGGTTTCAGAGCAATATCCTGTTCATTCAGCTAGAGGATCTGGAAGATTCTTCGTGACTGAGGGGACGTGATGGCCACAGAGCCCCCTGGAAATGCTGTTCAGAACTCTGTTGGCCTGAGGAGGCGTAAGGCATTGGAGGCTTGCAAGCCGTGAATGTCTGTGCGTAGGCTTGGCCAGAGGACTCCTTTATTGCGGAAGGGGAATAAATTAGATGTCTCATTACAGATTTAGCTCACTTAAAAGGCCCTGCTTAGATACATTCCTGTAGGCTCGGGGATTGTCTATCTGGCTCATGGTTCACCTTCCAACTGGAAGGTGCTTTTCCTCACAGCAGCGCCTAGGGATTCCTGGGGAGTTCCATGGCCCTCTTATCCCTGATCTTGTTGTGTGGCTGCCTTGGGTAAGTGTGTAGAGCCGTAGAAAAGGCACCTCCCTCCCTGGCTCTGTGAGATGCTTCCGTTCTGGAAAACCTAGTTTGAAAAAGCGTTCAAAGGAATGGAAACGGACAGAGAGGCAATGTGGACTTTCCTAGAGTTGAGATAGAACAATATTGTGACTAAAATACCTAGCAAAATCTGTTAGTTTCCGGGATAGGAAAGGCCTGTTGGCTTTGGCAATGGGAAACCTCCAGGGCCTCACCCTGGGAGCCAAAGAAGCAAGAGGCCTTCATTCTTCCTTCCTAAAGAGCGGGAAACCTTCTGGAATCGGATGTCACTCCTGCTGCCTTTCCGTCTGTGGCGGGGAGGGGGGACACAAAATAAGCAGAAACGCTTTAGTGTTAGCAGACTGGTTCTCCCAGCTGATGATGCATTTGGAAGTAGCCATTGGAGGAGCATTCCTGGCACGAGCTCCTTTTAGAATGAAGAGGTCCCAGAGCATAGCGCACATGTGTCCACTGTCTGCCCTTCCATACGAAGGCATCTCTGGCAGCCAGGGGAGGGAGACAAGCTGGCTGCCAACCACAGCATTTCAAAGATCAGGACAAGATCCAAGCACTCAGGGGCAGAAGGGGAAACTTTCCTTTCGGCTCTCAGACACATTGCTCTCCCCTAGCCCAGGATCTCAATGGGAAATTGCCATCAACCCTGGGAGTTTGGTGGACACACGGCTTGTGAGATGCCACCCAGAGTATTCTTCCATGTGAAACAACGTAGCTACCAAAACGGCAAGAGGATGGGATGGCTTCCAGGAAAACCAAAGATCAACAGTTCCAATGGGAATGGAAGTTATGTGGGAGTGAGTTGTCTAACTTCAGCTCCCCTTGCCCCAGAAATGGAGGCAAGCTCCCTCCCAAATCCTCTGGCCATGCCTACACCCAATCTTTTCAGCTTTCCCCAAGGAGAGGGAAGCTTCTGACATTGGAGGTTTTCCGCCATTTCCATCAGTGCCTTGAGGCAGCAGTGATTCAGGGGAACCAGAGTGCAACTCTCAGCTGCGGATCAAAAGTTTCGAATGGGTGTATGGAGCATTATTCCTTGAAGAAAGCTATTTCTGCCCTGAAAAGGCCCTGGAGCAGAGTAGGCCGTGCCCAAGCCATCTGATCTTGAGAGAGAAGGCATCTCAAAGAGCCAGGAGCTAGTAGGGCAAGCTAGACCCCCATCTCCGTGCGTCTTCAGCTGGCCAATTCCCAAGGGCTCAGGGCCAGAAGGGTAAACTTTTCTTTCAAATAGTAAACTCTGATTGTCTTATCTTAGGACAGGTTCAGACTGGGAACTCACCACCAATCCCTGGGTGCTCTAAAGGTGAGTCACAACACCTTGGCCCATGAAGATGCCCGAAGCCCTTGTTCGACAGACAGGCAAGGCCATGGGAAACACTACAAAGAGTGCCAGAGTCCCATGTCAACCGCAAATGGGACACATAGTGACTAGCACACTCTCCTAACAGGTTGGCAGGTTTGGGAAGAAGAATCAGCTGTGGACTTGTGTTAAGGGAAACTGCCATGTGCCACCCCACGAAAGCTTTAGCTAGAGGCCTGTCTTCCTCCTCCATAAAGGGAACGGATGCTTTTGGTGCTAACTGTTATTTGCCCTTTTCCATCAGGGGTAGATATAGCAGTGATTCAGGGCTAGCCTGTTGGTTCTGCCACTTGAAGACCAAGGTTTGGGAACTGTTCTCGGTGCCGTATTTCTTGAAATATTTTGTTTCTGCCCTGACCAGGTCCAGGAAAATGCTGTCCTTCTGGTGATGGTCTGTTCTTCAAAATGAAGACATCTCAATCATCCAGGGGATGGAGGGGAGCCGGCTAGCCGTCACGGCACTAAGCTGGCCAAGATCCAATTGCTCAGGAACAGGAGCGCCATACTTCCCTTAGGACGGCAGCTCTTGCTTAGCACGGGAGCACGTTTGGACCTGGCCACCCGTCCCTGGGTGCTGGCTACGTGTGGGACAGCACAATGGCCTCTTATGGCAACCCAAGATCTTGGTAGAACAAAGGGCAAGGGGGGCGCCTGCGTGGCTCAGTCGCTTAAGTGTCTGCGTTCGGCTAATCTCAATATCACAAGATCCTGGAATCGAACCCTGCTTTGGAAATGCACGGTTGTAGAGCCGCTTTGGGAAACAGTGTGGAGCTTCCTCAGAAAATTAAAAACACAGCTACCTTATGACTCAGGAAATTGCTCTACGATGTATGAGTCCAAAGACACGGCTGTAGTGAAAAAAAGGGCCACATGCACCCCAATGGTCATAGCAGCAACGTCCACAACAGACAAACCGTGGAAAGAGCCGAGAGGCCCTTCAACAGATGAATGGAGAAAAATGATGTGTTCCTTCTCTAAAAGGGAATATTACTCAGCCATCAGAAAGAAGAATACCCAACTTTTGCATCAACAACGATGGGGCTGGGGGAGAGCATGCTAAATGAAATTGGCCAAGCAGAGAAAGCCAACATCATAGGGCTCACGGAGTTGTGTTACATAAGGAATAGCATGGAGGGCATTAGGTGACGGAAGGGAAAAATGAAGGGGTGCAAATCGGAGCGGGAGATGAACCATGAGAGAGTACGGACTCCAAGAAATGGGCAGTTTTAGAGGGCAGGGGTGGATGGATGATTTAACCTACTGGTGGGTATTAAGGAGGGCATGTATCGCATGGAGCACTGGGTGTTCTAGGAAAACAGGGAACCAGGGAACCCAGATCCAAAACGAATGTTGTACTCTATGTTGACTAACAATACAATGTATTAAAAGAACAAGAAATCGCTTCTCTCTTCATGACACAAGATGGTAGTTGAATGATGCATTCCCCCACGGTGTGGTATCTGAGAGTTAAGTAGGTGGCACCTTCCTTAGGCTTCCTCGCATACATCTGTAAGCATCTTATCTTCCTGAAACGAGAACGCTTCATGAAAAAAACTAAAGGTATTCAAACGACGAAGCTTGTCTACTAAACTCACAAACAACCCCAGAGCAACTAAAAGAAAGATACCTCTGTCCTATCCCGACCTCACGTGATCCTTGGGATCATCTCACGAGACTGAGGTTGAGATTGCACTCCAAATCCCATGAAATCTCATGGAATTGGGGCTCGATTTCACTCCACATCGCCTGAGGTCACAATGAGATCGGGCGAGATTTCAACAATTCTCGTGAGATAGCAGGGACCTTGGGCGAGATTACCCTGCAACGCTTGTGAGATCTCTTGACTTTGGGCGGGATTTTACTCCCCGCCTGCTGAGATCTCATCCAAACCTTGGAGACGTCAGTGCCCATCTCATGAGATCTCATGCATATTGAGCGAGATTTCAATCTCAATCTTGTGAGATCTCATGGACATCGGGCGAGATTTTACTCCAAATCTCGAGAGATCTCATCCCATCCCTGCAGACCTCAGTCCAAACCTCATGAATTGTCATGGACTTTGGGCGAGAGCTCAATCAAATGTCATGAGGTAT
Organism: Eumetopias jubatus; assembly: GCF_037043125.1. Taxonomy (NCBI): domain Eukaryota; kingdom Metazoa; phylum Chordata; class Mammalia; order Carnivora; family Otariidae; genus Eumetopias; species Eumetopias jubatus. Next base: position 1,445,332 of record NW_028274843.1, read on the forward strand.
CAATGACACGGGCGAGATGTCACTCCAAATCTCGTCCGATATCAGGGACCTTGGGCGAGATTTCAGTCCAACTATCGTGAGATCTCTTGGAATTCTAGAATATTTTACTCCAAGTCTCGTGAGATCTCATCCAAACCTTGGAGACTTTAGTGAAAATCTCGTGAGATCTCATGGATATTGAGCGAGATTTCAATCGAAATCCCACGAGATCGCATGGGCATCGGGTGAGATTTAATTCCGAATCTCGTGAGAGCTCATCCACAACTTGCAGACCTCAGTCCAAATCTCTTGAGATCTCATGGACATTGGTGGAGATTTCACTCCAAATCTCGTGAGGTCCCAATGACATTGGGAGAGATTTCACTACAAATCTCGTGAGATATCAGCGATCTTGGGCGAGATTTCCATCCAAACCTCGTGAGGTCTCAATGACATCGGGCGAGGTTTCACTCAACTCTCCTGAGCTCAAAGGGACCTAGGGCGAGATTTCACTCCAACTCTCGTGAGAGCCTTTGGAATTCGGGGATCATTTCCTCCAAGTGTCGTGAGATCTCATCCAACCCTTGGAGGCTTCAGTCCAAATCTCGTGAGATCTCACGATATTGAGGGAGAATTCACTCTATATCTCGTGAGAAATCATGGACATCAGGCGACATTAGTCCACATCTCGTTAGATCGTATGGGCATCGTGTGAGAATTCATTCCAAATCTCGTGATATGTCATGGACATTGGATGAGATTTCACCCCAAATATCGTGTGGTCTTAATGACCTCGGGCAGATTTCACTCCAAATCTCGTGAGATATCAGGTACAACTGTGGGCGAGCTTTCCATCTAAATCTCGTGAGATCTCATAGACATCGGGCGAGATTTGCCAGCAAATCTCCTGAGATCTCATGGACATCGGTTCCGATTTCACTCCAAATCGGATGAGCTCTCATGGAATTAAGGCGAGAATTCACTCCAAAACTCCTGAGGTCAAAATGAGATCGGGCGAGATTTCACTACAAGTCTCGTGAGATCTCAGGGACCTTGGGTGAGATTTCACAGCAGCTCTCGTGAGATCTCTTGAAGTTGGGAGAGATTTTACTCCCAGTCTTGTGAGATCTGCTCCAAAGCTTAGGGACGTCAGTGCCAATCTCGTGAGATCGCATGGCTATTGAGCGAGATTTCAATCGAAATATCGTGAGACTGATGGGCATCGGGTGAGATTTTACTCCATATGTCGTGAGATCTCAGGGACATTCGGGTGAGATTTCACTCCGAATATCCTGAGGTCACAATGACATCGGGCGAGATTTCACTACAGATGTCTTGAGATATCAGGGACCATGGGCGAGATTTCACTCCAAATCTCGTGAGATCTCTTGGGATTCAGCTGAGAATTGACCCCATTTCTCGTGTGCTCTCTTCCAAATTTGGAGACCTCAGTCCAAATCTCTTGAGATCTCATGGAAAATAGGTGAGATTTCACTCTAAATTTCGTGAATCTCATGGTCCTTGGGCGAGATTGGACTCCAAAACTCGGAGGGGTCACAGGCATCGGGCGAGAATTCCCACGAAATCCCGTGAGATGCCATGGACTTTGGGTGAGATTTCTCTCCAAATCTCGTGAGATCTCTTGGCCTTTGGTCGAGATTTTACTCCAGGGCCCGTGAGATCTCATCCAAAATTGGAGAGGTCAGTGCCATTCTCCTGAGATCTCATGGATATTGAGTGAGGATTCGATCTAAATCTCGTGAGATCTCCTGGACTTCGGCTGAGTTTCCACTCCAAGTCTCGTGAGATCTCATGGATATTGGGCGAGCCTGCACTCCAAATCTAAGGAGGGTCCAATGACATCAGGCGAGATTTCCACAAATCTCGTGAGTTATCAGGGACCTTGCTGGAGATTTCAGTCCAAATCTCATGAGTTCTCAATGACATGGGGTGAGATGTCATTGCAAATCTTGTGAGATATCTGGGAACTTGTGCGGGATTTCACTCCAACTCTGCTGAGGTCTCTTGTTATTTGGGCGAGAGTTTACTCCAAGTCTTGTGAGATCTCATCCAACCTTGGGGACGTCAGTGCCAATCTCGCGAGATCTCATCGATATTGAGGGAGATTTAATCTAAATCTCGTGAGATCTCATGGACATTGGGCGAGATTTCACTCCAAATCTCCTGAGGTCACAATCACAGTGGGCGAGATTTCCCCACAAATCACGTGAGCTATCAGGGCGAGATTTCTATCCAAATCTCGTGAGATCTCAATGACATCGGGGGAGATACATTCCAAATCTCTTGAGATATCAGGGAGCTTGGGTGAGATTTCACTCCAACTCTCGTGCGGTCTCATGGCCTTTGGGCGAGATGTTACTCCCATCCCATTAAATCTCATCCAAACCTTGGAGGCGTCAATGCCCACCTCGTGAGTTCTCATGGATATGAGCGAGTTTTCCATCTAAATCTCGTGTGATCTCATGGATATCGGGCGAGATTTCCCTCCCAATCTCGTGAGATCTCATGGACATTGGGCGAGATTTCACTCCCACCTCCTGAGGTCACAATGACTTCGGGTGAGATTTCACTACATATCTCGTAATATTCGGGGACCTTGGGCGAGATTTCCATCCAAATCTCGTGAGGTCTCAATGACATCGCGTGAGATGTCACTACAAATCTCGTGAGATAGCAGGGAGTTTGGGCGAGATTTCACTCCAGCTCTCATGAGGCCTCTTGGACGTCGAGTGAGATTTGATTCCACGTCTCGGAGATCTCATCCAAACCTTGGAGAATTCAGTCCAAATCTCGTGAGATCTCATGGATATGGAGCGACATGTCAATCTATATCTCGTGGGATCTCATGACATCAGCAGGGATTTTACTCCAAATCTCGTGGGATCTCACGGATATCGGTTGAGATTTCTCTCCAAATCTCGTGAGATCATGGGCCTTGGGCGAGATTTCACTCCAAATCTCTTGAGGTCACAATGACATGGGGCGAGATTTCACTATAATTCTCTTGAGCTATCAGGGGACTTGGGCAAGATTTCACCACAAATCTCGTGAGATATCAGGGACCTTGCGTGATATTTCACTCCCAATCTCGTGAGGTACCAATGACATCGGGCGAGAATTCAGTATAAATCCCTTGAGATATCAGGCGCCTTGTTTGAGATTTTACTCCAACTCTCGTGAGATCTCTTGTAGTTTGGGCAAGAGTTCACTCCAACTCTCGTGAGCTCTCTTGGAACTGGGGCTATTTGACTCCAAGTCTCGTGAGATCTCATCCAGACCTTGGAGACTTCCGTCGAAATGTCGTGAGATCTCATGGATATTGAGCGAGATTTCCGTCTATATCTCGTGAGACCTCATGGACCTCAGGCGAAAATTTACTCCAAATTCCGTGAAATCGCATGGACATCGGCTGAGATTTCACTCCAAATATCTTGGGATCTCAAGGACATTGGGCGAGATTTCACTCCAAACCTCCTTGAGGTCACAGGGACATCGGGCGAGATTTCACTACAAATGTCGTGAGATATCATGGACTTTGGGTGAGATTTGTCTCCCAATGTCGTGAGATCCCTTGGACTGTGGGTGCGATTTGACTCCAGGTCTCGTGAGATCTCATCCAAAACATGGAGACGTCAGTGCCATTCTAATGAGATCTCATGGATATTGAGTGAGTATTCAATCTACATCTCGTGAGATCTCATGGATATCGGGCGAGTTTTGACACCAAATCTCGTGAGATCTCATGGACCTCGGGTGAGATTTCAGTCCAAATCTCATGAGATCTCATGGATATTGGGCGAGACTTCACTCCAAATCTCCTGTGGTCCTAATGACATCAGGCGAGATTGCAAGAAATCTCGTGAGATATCAGGGCCCTCGGTCGAGATTTCAGTCCAAATCTCGTGAGGTCTCAATGACATTGGGCGAGATTTCGTTACAAATCTCGTGAGATATCAGGGACCTGGGCGAGATTTCCCTCCAACTCTCGTGAAGTCTCTTGGTCTTTGGGCGAGATTTTACTCCAAGTCTTGTGAGATCTCATTCAAACCTTGGAGACGTCAGTGCCAATCTCGTGAGATCTCATGGCTATTGATGGAGATGTCATCTAAATCTCGGGAGATCTCAAGGACATCAGGCGAGATTTTCCTCCAAATCTTGGGAGATCTTTAGGACGTCGGGTAAGATATCTCTCCAAAAGTCGTGAGATGATGGGCCTTGGGCGAGATTTCACTCCAAATCTCCTCAGGTCACAATGACATCGGGCGAGATTTCACTCCAAATCTCAAGAGATCAAAGGGACCTTGGGCAAGATTTCACTCCCAATCTCGTGAGATATCAGCGGCCTTGGGCGAGATTTCACTCTCAATCTTGTGAGATCTCTTGGAATTCGGGCGAGAATTTACTCCAAGTCTCGTGAGATCCAATCCAAACCTTGGGGACTTCAGTCCAAATCTCCTGAGATCTCCTGGACATTGTGCGAGATTTCAATCCAAATCTCGTGAGGTCTCCATGATATCGGACGAGACTTCACACCAATTCTCGTGAGATCTCATGGACATCGGCTGAGATTTCACCCCAAATCTCCCGAGGTCACAATGACTTGGGCGAGATTTCAGACCAAACCCCGTCAGATTTCAGCGAACTTGGGCGAAATATCCATCCAAATCTCGTGAGGTCTCAATGATATCGGGCGAGATGTCACTACACTCTCGTGAGATAAAAAGGGACCTTGGGCGAGATTTCACTCCAACTCTCGTGAGATCTCTTGGAATTCGGGGATATTTTCCTCCAAGTCTGGTGAGGGCTCATCCAAACCTCGGAGACTTCCGTCCAAATCTCGTGAGATCTCATGGATATTGCGTGAGATTTCAATTGAAATCTCATGAGATCTCATGGACATCGGGTGAGTTTTACTCCAAATCTCGTCAGATCTCATCCAAAATATGCAGACCTCAGTCCAAATCTCGTGAGATCTCCTGGACATTGGGCGAGATTTCAATCCAAATCTCGTGAGATCTCAATGAGATCGGGTGAGGTTTCACTCCAAATCTCGTGAGATCTCTTGGACTTTGGGCCAGATTTTAGTCCACATCTCCTGAGATCTCATCCAAACCTTGGAGACGTCACTGCCAATCTCGTGACATCTCATGGATATTGAGCGTTATTTCAATCTAAACCTTCTGAGATCTCATAGATATGGGCCGAGAGTTTACTCCAAATCTCATGAGATCGCCTGGACACCACGTGAGATTTCACTCCGACTCTCCTGAGGTCACAATGACATCGGGCGAGATTTCAGTACAAATCTCGTGAGATATCAGGGACCTTGGGCGAGATTTCACTCTCGATCTCGTGAGATCCCTTGGAATTCAGGTGAGATTTACTCCAAGTCTCGTGAGCTCTTTTCCAAATTTGGAGACCTCAGTCCAAATCTCTTGAGACCTCATGGACAAGAGGTGAGATTTCGCACTAAATTTCGTGACGCTCTAAATCTTTCGAGACACTCTAAATCTCATGGTCATTGGGCGGCGAGATTTTACTCCGAATCTCATGAGAGGTCATGGACATCGGGCGAGAATTTCCTCCAAATCACGTGAGATGGTACAGACTTCAGGCGAGATTTTCCTCCACATCTCGTGAGATCTCATGGACCTTGGGTGAGATTTCAATCCAAATCGTGAGATCTCTTGGACCATGGTTGAGACTGGAGTCCAAGTCTCATGAGATCTCACCCAAACCTGGCAGACTTCAGTGCCAATCTCGTGAGATCTCATGGATATGGAGTGAGATTTCACTCTAAATCTCGTGAGATCTCATGGCCATCGGGCGAGATTTTACTCCACATCTCGTGAGATCTCATCACGCCTTGGAGAACTCCGTCCAAATCTCGTGAGATGTCATGGTTCCTGCGAGAGACTTCACTGTAAAACTCGTGAGATCTCATGGACATCGGTCGAGATTTTCCTTGCAATCTCTTGAGATTTCCTGGACATCGGGTGAGATCTCATGGACATCGGGGGCGAAATCACTCCACAACTCGTGAGATGTCATGGACATCGGGTGAGATTTGCCTCCAAATCTCGTGTGATCTCTTCCAAATCTCACTGGAACAGGAACCAGCAATTGTGGTCTAGGGCTCACACCTGTTGAAAGGGTAGCTAAACAGCACGCCACAGGTGTTGCGTAGTAAGAAGGGCAAGTGTTGGCATGATCACCGAGTATTATCGGCAAGTAAGGAAACATTGTTGAGCACTTCGACGGAATCCTAGGATATTCTATATGCTGTCAAACTGAAAAAAAAAACAACAATAAAAAATAAAAACTAAACCGATGAACCTAAGGGAATGGAAGGAAAAATCAAAGAAGACAAAACTAGAGAGGAAGACAAACCGTAAGAGAGTCATTTCTCTCCGAAACAAAGTGAGGGTTGCTGGAAGCAAGGTGGGTGAGGAATGGGGAAATTGGGGCATGGGCATTTAGGAGAGTACTTGGAAATAGCACTGGGTGCTATACGCAACCGATGAATCGCTCAATTCTCCCCCTGAACCTAGAAATATTCTCTAGGTTAAATTGGTTGTATTTAAATCGGTTTTCTTAGAAGATCTGTTAACATTTGGAGTCCCGAGGCACTCGAAGTTGCCCAACGGAGGGGGTTTATATATAGGCTCTGCCATGGGTGTTAAGAAGGAGCTCTCCTTATTTCTGGGCTCCAAGAAAATGAAGTTACACCTCTCATTCGTGGACTTGTCCCATTTCCTTTTCAATTGTGGATTTTTGGCCATACATCCAGACATTTCCAAAACCTTGTGGAATTCCTAAGTTTAGCTTTACATGCAAGGAGGCAGGGGCTTTTCCTCCCATAGGCATTAGACAGGGACTGTTGGAAAGTTCACATCCATGTCCTGTGCAAGGAGAGAGTCTCAGGGTCTGCTATCCTAAAGGAAGATTGCCCTATTGCTCCTGAGCTGCTTCTGAGCTCTAGGGGCATAAGCCTGCTGAATGGTAGCCAGCTTATACTTCTGCCCTAGATGATTGAGGTGCCATCATGCTGAAGATTAGACAAGAAGCAGCACAGTACGAGCCCTTTCAAGGAATACTACACCGAAAGCCTGCTTTCGAACACATGTACATCAGCCAAGAGGACAAAACCGTCACCCTCATTTGCTTCTGTGCCTATCCGTGCACGGTAAGGGCCTTTGGAAAAACAGAAAACAAAACCAAGGTCAGATTCTCCGCTTTCTGAAGGAGGAATGCCGGCCTCTGAATGCCAGCGCCCCCAAGTGCAGGGCAGGAACTTTGACCTTGGCCCAAGCCGACAGGTGTAACATTTCCCTGCAGTGACTGCTTGCCAGCTGACTGGGCTTTCTTCACGTTATCGCATTCTCATCGCTAATGAAGAACTTTAGCCTTCCATGCATCATTTTCCACCCTTTCGCTCTTTTTCAATCTACGTTTGCCCTGGACGTCATTCAGATCCAGTGTCTCAGAGAAAGAGCCTCTATTGAAGCAGGTCCAGCTAGGTCCTTGTGACCGTGGGAGAGATTGGGGCACGTTGCCCCTTGGAACGGGCTTTCAGAACTATGGGGATCTCAGAGGTGAAGACATTTGCAAGTGCCCTGGGAGTCATGTTTCTGTGTAGGCTTGGCGCCAGGTTTTTAGAGGGCCTGGGCCTCATTTCTTGGGTAAAAGGAAATGAAGTGACACACCTCATTCCCAGATGTACCCTAGTCCCAATTTTATTATCAACTTTCAGCCTTCACTGGAATCATTTCCATGCCCTTGCCGATTCTTTTTAAATTTAGAGCTGGTTTACACACGGCGTGGAGGGCATTCTACCCAGGTAGCCAGCACACAACGACCGGTCGTGAGTTCCTACTGCAGTGCTGTGCTCAGTCAGCCTCTCCTTATCTGATAGCCCAAAGGAAAGGAAAGGTGGCTCTTCTGTCCTTGACCTTGAGATGCCCTCCTTTTGAGGAACAGGACGTTAACCCATATGCTGCATGCTTGAGCATCTGGTGAGTTCAGAAGTTGCCCTTTCAAGGACTATAGCACCAAAGCTTGCCTGCAAAACCTTGAGCATCAGCTGGGAGACCTATTAGTAGAGCTGAATGACTGTAGCCTCCATCCATTCATGGGAAGGGCAAAACAACAACAAGCACAACCTCCACAACCACCACAACGACACTACCACCAAATTTCGCTCTCATTCGGAAGGAAGAATGCCGAGTTCTTGGTGACAGGGCTCCCAGGTCTAGGCCATGGTTTCCCTTTCCCCAAGCCCACAGTTGTTTCTCATTCCTGGGAATGAAAATTGGGTTGCGTGGAGATGGGCCTAGTCACCTCAATCAGAACAGGTTGTCTCATCGCATCTCTAAGAAACACATTTGGCCCAGCATATACCCACTTCCACCCTCTTGCTCTTTTTCTGCCGAGGTTCCCCCTGTGGGCCTTCTGCTCCAGGGTTTCAGAGCAATATCCTGTTCATTCAGCTAGAGGATCTGGAAGATTCTTCGTGACTGAGGGGACGTGATGGCCACAGAGCCCCCTGGAAATGCTGTTCAGAACTCTGTTGGCCTGAGGAGGCGTAAGGCATTGGAGGCTTGCAAGCCGTGAATGTCTGTGCGTAGGCTTGGCCAGAGGACTCCTTTATTGCGGAAGGGGAATAAATTAGATGTCTCATTACAGATTTAGCTCACTTAAAAGGCCCTGCTTAGATACATTCCTGTAGGCTCGGGGATTGTCTATCTGGCTCATGGTTCACCTTCCAACTGGAAGGTGCTTTTCCTCACAGCAGCGCCTAGGGATTCCTGGGGAGTTCCATGGCCCTCTTATCCCTGATCTTGTTGTGTGGCTGCCTTGGGTAAGTGTGTAGAGCCGTAGAAAAGGCACCTCCCTCCCTGGCTCTGTGAGATGCTTCCGTTCTGGAAAACCTAGTTTGAAAAAGCGTTCAAAGGAATGGAAACGGACAGAGAGGCAATGTGGACTTTCCTAGAGTTGAGATAGAACAATATTGTGACTAAAATACCTAGCAAAATCTGTTAGTTTCCGGGATAGGAAAGGCCTGTTGGCTTTGGCAATGGGAAACCTCCAGGGCCTCACCCTGGGAGCCAAAGAAGCAAGAGGCCTTCATTCTTCCTTCCTAAAGAGCGGGAAACCTTCTGGAATCGGATGTCACTCCTGCTGCCTTTCCGTCTGTGGCGGGGAGGGGGGACACAAAATAAGCAGAAACGCTTTAGTGTTAGCAGACTGGTTCTCCCAGCTGATGATGCATTTGGAAGTAGCCATTGGAGGAGCATTCCTGGCACGAGCTCCTTTTAGAATGAAGAGGTCCCAGAGCATAGCGCACATGTGTCCACTGTCTGCCCTTCCATACGAAGGCATCTCTGGCAGCCAGGGGAGGGAGACAAGCTGGCTGCCAACCACAGCATTTCAAAGATCAGGACAAGATCCAAGCACTCAGGGGCAGAAGGGGAAACTTTCCTTTCGGCTCTCAGACACATTGCTCTCCCCTAGCCCAGGATCTCAATGGGAAATTGCCATCAACCCTGGGAGTTTGGTGGACACACGGCTTGTGAGATGCCACCCAGAGTATTCTTCCATGTGAAACAACGTAGCTACCAAAACGGCAAGAGGATGGGATGGCTTCCAGGAAAACCAAAGATCAACAGTTCCAATGGGAATGGAAGTTATGTGGGAGTGAGTTGTCTAACTTCAGCTCCCCTTGCCCCAGAAATGGAGGCAAGCTCCCTCCCAAATCCTCTGGCCATGCCTACACCCAATCTTTTCAGCTTTCCCCAAGGAGAGGGAAGCTTCTGACATTGGAGGTTTTCCGCCATTTCCATCAGTGCCTTGAGGCAGCAGTGATTCAGGGGAACCAGAGTGCAACTCTCAGCTGCGGATCAAAAGTTTCGAATGGGTGTATGGAGCATTATTCCTTGAAGAAAGCTATTTCTGCCCTGAAAAGGCCCTGGAGCAGAGTAGGCCGTGCCCAAGCCATCTGATCTTGAGAGAGAAGGCATCTCAAACAGCCAGGAGCTAGTAGGGCAAGCTAGACCCCCATCTCCGTGCGTCTTCAGCTGGCCAATTCCCAAGGGCTCAGGGCCAGAAGGGTAAACTTTTCTTTCAAATAGTAAACTCTGATTGTCTTATCTTAGGACAGGTTCAGACTGGGAACTCACCACCAATCCCTGGGTGCTCTAAAGGTGAGTCACAACACCTTGGCCCATGAAGATGCCCGAAGCCCTTGTTCGACAGACAGGCAAGGCCATGGGAAACACTACAAAGAGTGCCAGAGTCCCATGTCAACCGCAAATGGGACACATAGTGACTAGCACACTCTCCTAACAGGTTGGCAGGTTTGGGAAGAAGAATCAGCTGTGGACTTGTGTTAAGGGAAACTGCCATGTGCCACCCCACGAAAGCTTTAGCTAGAGGCCTGTCTTCCTCTTCCATAAAGGGAACGGATGCTTTTGGTGCTAACTGTTATTTGCCCTTTTCCATCAGGGGTAGATATAGCAGTGATTCAGGGCTAGCCTGTTGGTTCTGCCACTTGAAGACCAAGGTTTGGGAACTGTTCTCGGTGCCGTATTTCTTGAAATATTTTGTTTCTGCCCTGACCAGGTCCAGGAAAATGCTGTCCTTCTGGTGATGGTCTGTTCTTCAAAATGAAGACATCTCAATCATCCAGGGGATGGAGGGGAGCCGGCTAGCCGTCACGGCACTAAGCTGGCCAAGATCCAATTGCTCAGGAACAGGAGCGCCATACTTCCCTTAGGACGGCAGCTCTTGCTTAGCACGGGAGCACGTTTGGACCTGGCCACCCGTCCCTGGGTGCTGGCTACGTGTGGGACAGCACAATGGCCTCTTATGGCAACCCAAGATCTTGGTAGAACAAAGGGCAAGGGGGGCGCCTGCGTGGCTCAGTCGCTTAAGTGTCTGCGTTCGGCTAATCTCAATATCACAAGATCCTGGAATCGAACCCTGCTTTGGAAATGCACGGTTGTAGAGCCGCTTTGGGAAACAGTGTGGAGCTTCCTCAGAAAATTAAAAACACAGCTACCTTATGACTCAGGAAATTGCTCTACGATGTATGAGTCCAAAGACACGGCTGTAGTGAAAAAAAGGGCCACATGCACCCCAATGGTCATAGCAGCAACGTCCACAACAGACAAACCGTGGAAAGAGCCGAGAGGCCCTTCAACAGATGAATGGAGAAAAATGATGTGTTCCTTCTCTAAAAGGGAATATTACTCAGCCATCAGAAAGAAGAATACCCAACTTTTGCATCAACAACGATGGGGCTGGGGGAGAGCATGCTAAATGAAATTGGCCAAGCAGAGAAAGCCAACATCATAGGGCTCACGGAGTTGTGTTACATAAGGAATAGCATGGAGGGCATTAGGTGACGGAAGGGAAAAATGAAGGGGTGCAAATCGGAGCGGGAGATGAACCATGAGAGAGTACGGACTCCAAGAAATGGGCAGTTTTAGAGGGCAGGGGTGGATGGATGATTTAACCTACTGGTGGGTATTAAGGAGGGCATGTATCGCATGGAGCACTGGGTGTTCTAGGAAAACAGGGAACCAGGGAACCCAGATCCAAAACGAATGTTGTACTCTATGTTGACTAACAATACAATGTATTAAAAGAACAAGAAATCGCTTCTCTCTTCATGACACAAGATGGTAGTTGAATGATGCATTCCCCCACGGTGTGGTATCTGAGAGTTAAGTAGGTGGCACCTTCCTTAGGCTTCCTCGCATACATCTGTAAGCATCTTATCTTCCTGAAACGAGAACGCTTCATGAAAAAAACTAAAGGTATTCAAACGACGAAGCTTGTCTACTAAACTCACAAACAACCCCAGAGCAACTAAAAGAAAGATACCTCTGTCCTATCCCGACCTCACGTGATCCTTGGGATCATCTCACGAGACTGAGGTTGAGATTGCACTCCAAATCCCATGAAATCTCATGGAATTGGGGCTCGATTTCACTCCACATCGCCTGAGGTCACAATGAGATCGGGCGAGATTTCAACAATTCTCGTGAGATAGCAGGGACCTTGGGCGAGATTACCCTGCAACGCTTGTGAGATCTCTTGACTTTGGGCGGGATTTTACTCCCCGCCTGCTGAGATCTCATCCAAACCTTGGAGACGTCAGTGCCCATCTCATGAGATCTCATGCATATTGAGCGAGATTTCAATCTCAATCTTGTGAGATCTCATGGACATCGGGCGAGATTTTACTCCAAATCTCGAGAGATCTCATCCCATCCCTGCAGACCTCAGTCCAAACCTCATGAATTGTCATGGACTTTGGGCGAGAGCTCAATCAAATGTCATGAGGTATCAATGACACGGGCGAGATGTCACTCCAAATCTCGTCCGATATCAGGGACCTTGGGCGAGATTTCAGTCCAACTATCGTGAGATCTCTTGGAATTCTAGAATATTTTACCCCAAGTCTCGTGAGATCTCATCCAAACCTTGGAGACTTTAGTGAAAATCTCGTGAGATCTCATGGATATTGAGCGAGATTTCAATCGAAATCCCACGAGATCGCATGGGCATCGGGTGAGATTTTATTCCGAATCTCGTGAGAGCTCATCCACAACTTGCAGACCTCAGTCCAAATCTCTTGAGATCTCATGGACATTGGTGGAGATTTCGCTCCAAATCTCGTGAGGTCCCAATGACATTGGGAGAGATTTCACTACAAATCTCGTGAGATATCAGCGATCTTGGGCGAGATTTCCATCCAAACCTCGTGAGGTCTCAATGACATCGGGCGAGGTTTCACTCAACTCTCGTGAGCTCAAAGGGACCTAGGGCGAGATTTCACTCCAACTCTCGTGAGAGCCTTTGGAATTCGGGGATCATTTCCTCCACGTGTCGTGAGATCTCATCCAACCCTTGGAGGCTTCAGTCCAAATCTCGTGAGATCGCACGATATTGAGGGAGAATTCACTCTATATCTCGTGAGAAATCATGGACATCAGGCGACATTAGTCCACATCTCGTTAGATCGTATGGGCATCGTGTGAGAATTCATTCCAAATCTCGTGATATGTCATGGACATTGGACGAGATTTCACCCCAAATATCGTGTGGTCTTAATGACCTCGGGCAGATTTCACTCCAAATCTCGTGAGATATCAGGTACAACTGTGGGCGAGCTTTCCATCTAAATCTCGTGAGATCTCATAGACATCGGGCGAGATTTGCCATCAAATCTCCTGAGATCTCATGGACATCGGTTCCGATTTCACTCCAAATCGGATGAGCTCTCATGGAATTAAGGCGAGAATTCACTCCAAAACTCCTGAGGTCAAAATGAGATCGGGCGAGATTTCACTACAAGTCTCGTGAGATCTCAGGGACCTTGGGTGAGATTTCACAGCAGCTCTCGTGAGATCTCTTGAAGTTGGGAGAGATTTTACTCCCAGTCTTGTGAGATCTGCTCCAAAGCTTAGGGACGTCAGTGCCAATCTCATGAGATCGCATGGCTATTGAGCGAGATTTCAATCGAAATATCGTGAGACTGATGGGCATCGGGTGAGATTTTACTCCATATGTCGTGAGATCTCAGGGACATTCGGGTGAGATTTCACTCCGAATATCCTGAGGTCACAATGACATCGGGCGAGATTTCACTACAGATGTCTTGAGATATCAGGGACCATGGGCGAGATTTCACTCCAAATCTCGTGAGATCTCTTGGGATTCAGCTGAGAATTGACCCCATTTCTCGTGTGCTCTCTTCCAAATTTGGAGACCTCAGTCCAAATCTCTTGAGACCTCATGGAAAATAGGTGAGATTTCACTCTAAATTTCGTGAATCTCATGGTCCTTGGGCGAGATTGGACTCCAAAACTCGGAGGGGTCACGGACATCGGGCGAGAATTCCCACGAAATCCCGTGAGATGCCATGGACTTTGGGTGAGATTTCTCTCCAAATCTCGTGAGATCTCTTGGCCTTTGGTCGAGATTTTACTCCAGGGCCCGTGAGATCTCATCCAAAATTGGAGAGGTCAGTGCCATTCTCCTGAGATCTCATGGATATTGAGTGAGGATTCGATCTAAATCTCGTGAGATCTCCTGGACTTCGGCTGAGTTTCCACTCCAAGTCTCGTGAGATCTCATGGATATTGGGCGAGCCTGCACTCCAAATCTAAGGAGGGTCCAATGACATCAGGCGAGATTTCCACAAATCTCGTGAGTTATCAGGGACCTTGCTGGAGATTTCAGTCCAAATCTCATGAGTTCTCAATGACATGGGGTGAGATGTCATTGCAAATCTTGTGAGATATCTGGGAACTTGTGCGGGATTTCACTCCAACTCTGCTGAGGTCTCTTGTTATTTGGGCGAGAGTTTACTCCAAGTCTTGTGAGATCTCATCCAACCTTGGGGACGTCAGTGCCAATCTCGCGAGATCTCATCGATATTGAGGGAGATTTAATCTAAATCTCGTGAGATCTCATGGACATTGGGCGAGATTTCACTCCAAATCTCCTGAGGTCACAATCACAGTGGGCGAGATTTCCCCACAAATCACGTGAGCTATCAGGGCGAGATTTCTATCCAAATCTCGTGAGATCTCAATGACATCGGGGGAGATACATTCCAAATCTCTTGAGATATCAGGGACCTTGGGTGAGATTTCACTCCAACTCTCGTGCGGTCTCATGGCCTTTGGGCGAGATGTTACTCCCATCCCATTAAATCTCATCCAAACCTTGGAGGCGTCAATGCCCACCTCGTGAGTTCTCATGGGTATGAGCGAGTTTTCCATCTAAATCTCGTGTGATCTCATGGATATCGGGCGAGATTTCCCTCCCAATCTCGTGAGATCTCATGGACATTGGGCGAGATTTCACTCCCAACTCCTGAGGTCCCAATGACTTCGGGCGAGATTTCACTACATATCTCGTAATATTCGGGGACCTTGGGCGAGATTTCCATCCAAATCTCGTGAGGTCTCAATGACATCGCGTGAGATGTCACTACAAATCTCGTGAGATAGCAGGGAGTTTGGGCGAGATTTCACTCCAGCTCTCATGAGGCCTCTTGGACGTCGAGTGAGATTTGATTCCACGTCTCGGAGATCTCATCCAAACCTTGGAGAATTCAGTCCAAATCTCGTGAGATCTCATGGATATGGAGCGACATGTCAATCTATATCTCGTGGGATCTCATGACATCAGCAGGGATTTTACTCCAAATCTCGTGGGATCTCACGGATATCGGTTGAGATTTCTCTCCAAATCTCGTGAGATCATGGGCCTTGGGCGAGATTTCACTCCAAATCTCTTGAGGTCACAATGACATGGGGCGAGATTTCACTATAATTCTCTTGAGCTATCAGGGGACTTGGGCAAGATTTCACCACAAATCTCGTGAGATATCAGGGACCTTGCGTGATATTTCACTCCCAATCTCGTGAGGTACCAATGACATCGGGCGAGAATTCAGTATAAATCCCTTGAGATATCAGGCGCCTTGTTTGAGATTTTACTCCAACTCTCGTGAGATCTCTTGTAGTTTGGGCAAGAGTTCACTCCAACTCTCGTGAGCTCTCTTGGAACTGGGGCTATTTGACTCCAAGTCTCGTGAGATCTCATCCAGACCTTGGAGACTTCCGTCGAAATGTCGTGAGATCTCATGGATATTGAGCGAGATTTCCGTCTATATCTCGTGAGACCTCATGGACCTCAGGCGAAAATTTACTCCAAATTCCGTGAAATCGCATGGACATCGGCTGAGATTTCACTCCAAATATCTTGGGATCTCAAGGACATTGGGCGAGATTTCACTCCAAACCTCCTTGAGGTCACAGGGACATCGGGCGAGATTTCACTACAAATGTCGTGAGATATCATGGACTTTGGGTGAGATTTGTCTCCCAATGTCGTGAGATCCCTTGGACTGTGGGTGCGATTTGACTCCAGGTCTCGTGAGATCTCATCCAAAACATGGAGACGTCAGTGCCATTCTAATGAGATCTCATGGATATTGAGTGAGTATTCAATCTACATCTCGTGAGATCTCATGGATATCGGGCGAGTTTTGACACCAAATCTCGTGAGATCTCATGGACCTCGGGTGAGATTTCAGTCCAAATCTCATGAGATCTCATGGATATTGGGCGAGACTTCACTCCAAATCTCCTGTGGTCCTAATGACATCAGGCGAGATTGCAAGAAATCTCGTGAGATATCAGGGCCCTCGGTCGAGATTTCAGTCCAAATCTCGTGAGGTCTCAATGACATTGGGCGAGATTTCGTTACAAATCTCGTGAGATATCAGGGACCTGGGCGAGATTTCCCTCCAACTCTCGTGAAGTCTCTTGGTCTTTGGGCGAGATTTTACTCCAAGTCTTGTGAGATCTCATTCAAACCTTGGAGACGTCAGTGCCAATCTCGTGAGATCTCATGGCTATTGATGGAGATGTCATCTAAATCTCGGGAGATCTCAAGGACATCAGGCGAGATTTTCCTCCAAATCTTGGGAGATCTTTAGGACGTCGGGTAAGATATCTCTCCAAAAGTCGTGAGATGATGGGCCTTGGGCGAGATTTCACTCCAAATCTCCTCAGGTCACAATGACATCGGGCGAGATTTCACTCCAAATCTCAAGAGATCAAAGGGACCTTGGGCAAGATTTCACTCCCAATCTCGTGAGATATCAGCGGCCTTGGGCGAGATTTCACTCTCAATCTTGTGAGATCTCTTGGAATTCGGGCGAGAATTTACTCCAAGTCTCGTGAGATCCAATCCAAACCTTGGGGACTTCAGTCCAAATCTCCTGAGATCTCCTGGACATTGTGCGAGATTTCAATCCAAATCTCGTGAGGTCTCCATGATATCGGACGAGACTTCACACCAATTCTCGTGAGATCTCATGGACATCGGCTGAGATTTCACCCCAAATCTCCCGAGGTCACAATGACTTGGGCGAGATTTCAGACCAAACCCCGTCAGATTTCAGCGAACTTGGGCGAAATATCCATCCAAATCTCGTGAGGTCTCAATGATATCGGGCGAGATGTCACTACACTCTCGTGAGATAAAAAGGGACCTTGGGCGAGATTTCACTCCAACTCTCGTGAGATCTCTTGGAATTCGGGGATATTTTCCTCCAAGTCTGGTGAGGGCTCATCCAAACCTCGGAGACTTCCGTCCAAATCTCGTGAGATCTCATGGATATTGCGTGAGATTTCAATTGAAATCTCATGAGATCTCATGGACATCGGGTGAGTTTTACTCCAAATCTCGTCAGATCTCATCCAAAATATGCAGACCTCAGTCCAAATCTCGTGAGATCTCCTGGACATTGGGCGAGATTTCAATCCAAATCTCGTGAGATCTCAATGAGATCGGGTGAGGTTTCACTCCAAATCTCGTGAGATCTCTTGGACTTTGGGCCAGATTTTAGTCCACATCTCCTGAGATCTCATCCAAACCTTGGAGACGTCACTGCCAATCTCGTGACATCTCATGGATATTGAGCGTTATTTCAATCTAAACCTTCTGAGATCTCATAGATATGGGCCGAGAGTTTACTCCAAATCTCATGAGATCGCCTGGACACCACGTGAGATTTCACTCCGACTCTCCTGAGGTCACAATGACATCGGGCGAGATTTCAGTACAAATCTCGTGAGATATCAGGGACCTTGGGCGAGATTTCACTCTCGATCTCGTGAGATCCCTTGGAATTCAGGTGAGATTTACTCCAAGTCTCGTGAGCTCTTTTCCAAATTTGGAGACCTCAGTCCAAATCTCTTGAGACCTCATGGACAAGAGGTGAGATTTCGCACTAAATTTCGTGACGCTCTAAATCTTTCGAGACACTCTAAATCTCATGGTCATTGGGCGGCGAGATTTTACTCCGAATCTCATGAGAGGTCATGGACATCGGGCGAGAATTTCCTCCAAATCACGTGAGATGGTACAGACTTCAGGCGAGATTTTCCTCCACATCTCGTGAGATCTCATGGACCTTGGGTGAGATTTCAATCCAAATCGTGAGATCTCTTGGACCATGGTTGAGACTGGAGTCCAAGTCTCATGAGATCTCACCCAAACCTGGCAGACTTCAGTGCCAATCTCGTGAGATCTCATGGATATGGAGTGAGATTTCACTCTAAATCTCGTGAGATCTCATGGCCATCGGGCGAGATTTTACTCCACATCTCGTGAGATCTCATCACGCCTTGGAGAACTCCGTCCAAATCTCGTGAGATGTCATGGTTCCTGCGAGAGACTTCACTGTAAAACTCGTGAGATCTCATGGACATCGGTCGAGATTTTCCTTGCAATCTCTTGAGATTTCCTGGACATCGGGTGAGATCTCATGGACATCGGGGGCGAAATCACTCCACAACTCGTGAGATGTCATGGACATCGGGTGAGATTTGCCTCCAAATCTCGTGTGATCTCTTCCAAATCTCACTGGAACAGGAACCAGCAATTGTGGTCTAGGGCTCACACCTGTTGAAAGGGTAGCTAAACAGCACGCCACAGGTGTTGCGTAGTAAGAAGGGCAAGTGTTGGCATGATCACCGAGTATTATCGGCAAGTAAGGAAACATTGTTGAGCACTTCGACGGAATCCTAGGATATTCTATATGCTGTCAAACTGAAAAAAAAAACAACAATAAAAAATAAAAACTAAACCGATGAACCTAAGGGAATGGAAGGAAAAATCAAAGAAGACAAAACTAGAGAGGAAGACAAACCGTAAGAGAGTCATTTCTCTCCGAAACAAAGTGAGGGTTGCTGGAAGCAAGGTGGGTGAGGAATGGGGAAATTGGGGCATGGGCATTTAGGAGAGTACTTGGAAATAGCACTGGGTGCTATACGCAACCGATGAATCGCTCAATTCTCCCCCTGAACCTAGAAATATTCTCTAGGTTAAATTGGTTGTATTTAAATCGGTTTTCTTAGAAGATCTGTTAACATTTGGAGTCCCGAGGCACTCGAAGTTGCCCAACGGAGGGGGTTTATATATAGGCTCTGCCATGGGTGTTAAGAAGGAGCTCTCCTTATTTCTGGGCTCCAAGAAAATGAAGTTACACCTCTCATTCGTGGACTTGTCCCATTTCCTTTTCAATTGTGGATTTTTGGCCATACATCCAGACATTTCCAAAACCTTGTGGAATTCCTAAGTTTAGCTTTACATGCAAGGAGGCAGGGGCTTTTCCTCCCATAGGCATTAGACAGGGACTGTTGGAAAGTTCACATCCATGTCCTGTGCAAGGAGAGAGTCTCAGGGTCTGCTATCCTAAAGGAAGATTGCCCTATTGCTCCTGAGCTGCTTCTGAGCTCTAGGGGCATAAGCCTGCTGAATGGTAGCCAGCTTATACTTCTGCCCTAGATGATTGAGGTGCCATCATGCTGAAGATTAGACAAGAAGCAGCACAGTACGAGCCCTTTCAAGGAATACTACACCGAAAGCCTGCTTTCGAACACATGTACATCAGCCAAGAGGACAAAACCGTCACCCTCATTTGCTTCTGTGCCTATCCGTGCACGGTAAGGGCCTTTGGAAAAACAGAAAACAAAACCAAGGTCAGATTCTCCGCTTTCTGAAGGAGGAATGCCGGCCTCTGAATGCCAGCGCCCCCAAGTGCAGGGCAGGAACTTTGACCTTGGCCCAAGCCGACAGGTGTAACATTTCCCTGCAGTGACTGCTTGCCAGCTGACTGGGCTTTCTTCACGTTATCGCATTCTCATCGCTAATGAAGAACTTTAGCCTTCCATGCATCATTTTCCACCCTTTCGCTCTTTTTCAATCTACGTTTGCCCTGGACGTCATTCAGATCCAGTGTCTCAGAGAAAGAGCCTCTATTGAAGCAGGTCCAGCTAGGTCCTTGTGACCGTGGGAGAGATTGGGGCACGTTGCCCCTTGGAACGGGCTTTCAGAACTATGGGGATCTCAGAGGTGAAGACATTTGCAAGTGCCCTGGGAGTCATGTTTCTGTGTAGGCTTGGCGCCAGGTTTTTAGAGGGCCTGGGCCTCATTTCTTGGGTAAAAGGAAATGAAGTGACACACCTCATTCCCAGATGTACCCTAGTCCCAATTTTATTATCAACTTTCGGCCTTCACTGGAATCATTTCCATGCCCTTGCCGATTCTTTTTAAATTTAGAGCTGGTTTACACACGGCGTGGAGGGCATTCTACCCAGGTAGCCAGCACACAACGACCGGTCGTGAGTTCCTACTGCAGTGCTGTGCTCAGTCAGCCTCTCCTTATCTGATAGCCCAAAGGAAAGGAAAGGTGGCTCTTCTGTCCTTGACCTTGAGATGCCCTCCTTTTGAGGAACAGGACGTTAACCCATATGCTGCATGCTTGAGCATCTGGTGAGTTCAGAAGTTGCCCTTTCAAGGACTATAGCACCAAAGCTTGCCTGCAAAACCTTGAGCATCAGCTGGGAGACCTATTAGTAGAGCTGAATGACTGTAGCCTCCATCCATTCATGGGAAGGGCAAAACAACAACAAGCACAACCTCCACAACCACCACAACGACACTACCACCAAATTTCGCTCTCATTCGGAAGGAAGAATGCCGAGTTCTTGGTGACAGGGCTCCCAGGTCTAGGCCATGGTTTCCCTTTCCCCAAGCCCACAGTTGTTTCTCATTCCTGGGAATGAAAATTGGGTTGCGTGGAGATGGGCCTAGTCACCTCAATCAGAACAGGTTGTCTCATCGCATCTCTAAGAAACACATTTGGCCCAGCATATACCCACTTCCACCCTCTTGCTCTTTTTCTGCCGAGGTTCCCCCTGTGGGCCTTCTGCTCCAGGGTTTCAGAGCAATATCCTGTTCATTCAGCTAGAGGATCTGGAAGATTCTTCGTGACTGAGGGGACGTGATGGCCACAGAGCCCCCTGGAAATGCTGTTCAGAACTCTGTTGGCCTGAGGAGGCGTAAGGCATTGGAGGCTTGCAAGCCGTGAATGTCTGTGCGTAGGCTTGGCCAGAGGACTCCTTTATTGCGGAAGGGGAATAAATTAGATGTCTCATTACAGATTTAGCTCACTTAAAAGGCCCTGCTTAGATACATTCCTGTAGGCTCGGGGATTGTCTATCTGGCTCATGGTTCACCTTCCAACTGGAAGGTGCTTTTCCTCACAGCAGCGCCTAGGGATTCCTGGGGAGTTCCATGGCCCTCTTATCCCTGATCTTGTTGTGTGGCTGCCTTGGGTAAGTGTGTAGAGCCGTAGAAAAGGCACCTCCCTCCCTGGCTCTGTGAGATGCTTCCGTTCTGGAAAACCTAGTTTGAAAAAGCGTTCAAAGGAATGGACACGGACAGAGAGGCAATGTGGACTTTCCTAGAGTTGAGATAGAACAATATTGTGACTAAAATACCTAGCAAAATCTGTTAGTTTCCGGGATAGGAAAGGCCTGTTGGCTTTGGCAATGGGAAACCTCCAGGGCCTCACCCTGGGAGCCAAAGAAGCAAGAGGCCTTCATTCTTCCTTCCTAAAGAGCGGGAAACCTTCTGGAATCGGATGTCACTCCTGCTGCCTTTCCGTCTGTGGCGGGGAGGGGGGACACAAAATAAGCAGAAACGCTTTAGTGTTAGCAGACTGGTTCTCCCAGCTGATGATGCATTTGGAAGTAGCCATTGGAGGAGCATTCCTGGCACGAGCTCCTTTTAGAATGAAGAGGTCCCAGAGCATAGCGCACATGTGTCCACTGTCTGCCCTTCCATACGAAGGCATCTCTGGCAGCCAGGGGAGGGAGACAAGCTGGCTGCCAACCACAGCATTTCAAAGATCAGGACAAGATCCAAGCACTCAGGGGCAGAAGGGGAAACTTTCCTTTCGGCTCTCAGACACATTGCTCTCCCCTAGCCCAGGATCTCAATGGGAAATTGCCATCAACCCTGGGAGTTTGGTGGACACACGGCTTGTGAGATGCCACCCAGAGTATTCTTCCATGTGAAACAACGTAGCTACCAAAACGGCAAGAGGATGGGATGGCTTCCAGGAAAACCAAAGATCAACAGTTCCAATGGGAATGGAAGTTATGTGGGAGTGAGTTGTCTAACTTCAGCTCCCCTTGCCCCAGAAATGGAGGCAAGCTCCCTCCCAAATCCTCTGGCCATGCCTACACCCAATCTTTTCAGCTTTCCCCAAGGAGAGGGAAGCTTCTGACATTGGAGGTTTTCCGCCATTTCCATCAGTGCCTTGAGGCAGCAGTGATTCAGGGGAACCAGAGTGCAACTCTCAGCTGCGGATCAAAAGTTTCGAATGGGTGTATGGAGCATTATTCCTTGAAGAAAGCTATTTCTGCCCTGAAAAGGCCCTGGAGCAGAGTAGGCCGTGCCCAAGCCATCTGATCTTGAGAGAGAAGGCATCTCAAAGAGCCAGGAGCTAGTAGGGCAAGCTAGACCCCCATCTCCGTGCGTCTTCAGCTGGCCAATTCCCAAGGGCTCAGGGCCAGAAGGGTAAACTTTTCTTTCAAATAGTAAACTCTGATTGTCTTATCTTAGGACAGGTTCAGACTGGGAACTCACCACCAATCCCTGGGTGCTCTAAAGGTGAGTCACAACACCTTGGCCCATGAAGATGCCCGAAGCCCTTGTTCGACAGACAGGCAAGGCCATGGGAAACACTACAAAGAGTGCCAGAGTCCCATGTCAACCGCAAATGGGACACATAGTGACTAGCACACTCTCCTAACAGGTTGGCAGGTTTGGGAAGAAGAATCAGCTGTGGACTTGTGTTAAGGGAAACTGCCATGTGCCACCCCACGAAAGCTTTAGCTAGAGGCCTGTCTTCCTCTTCCATAAAGGGAACGGATGCTTTTGGTGCTAACTGTTATTTGCCCTTTTCCATCAGGGGTAGATATAGCAGTGATTCAGGGCTAGCCTGTTGGTTCTGCCACTTGAAGACCAAGGTTTGGGAACTGTTCTCGGTGCCGTATTTCTTGAAATATTTTGTTTCTGCCCTGACCAGGTCCAGGAAAATGCTGTCCTTCTGGTGATGGTCTGTTCTTCAAAATGAAGACATCTCAATCATCCAGGGGATGGAGGGGAGCCGGCTAGCCGTCACGGCACTAAGCTGGCCAAGATCCAATTGCTCAGGAACAGGAGCGCCATACTTCCCTTAGGACGGCAGCTCTTGCTTAGCACGGGAGCACGTTTGGACCTGGCCACCCGTCCCTGGGTGCTGGCTACGTGTGGGACAGCACAATGGCCTCTTATGGCAACCCAAGATCTTGGTAGAACAAAGGGCAAGGGGGGCGCCTGCGTGGCTCAGTCGCTTAAGTGTCTGCGTTCGGCTAATCTCAATATCACAAGATCCTGGAATCGAACCCTGCTTTGGAAATGCACGGTTGTAGAGCCGCTTTGGGAAACAGTGTGGAGCTTCCTCAGAAAATTAAAAACACAGCTACCTTATGACTCAGGAAATTGCTCTACGATGTATGAGTCCAAAGACACGGCTGTAGTGAAAAAAAGGGCCACATGCACCCCAATGGTCATAGCAGCAACGTCCACAACAGACAAACCGTGGAAAGAGCCGAGAGGCCCTTCAACAGATGAATGGAGAAAAATGATGTGTTCCTTCTCTAAAAGGGAATATTACTCAGCCATCAGAAAGAAGAATACCCAACTTTTGCATCAACAACGATGGGGCTGGGGGAGAGCATGCTAAATGAAATTGGCCAAGCAGAGAAAGCCAACATCATAGGGCTCACGGAGTTGTGTTACATAAGGAATAGCATGGAGGGCATTAGGTGACGGAAGGGAAAAATGAAGGGGTGCAAATCGGAGCGGGAGATGAACCATGAGAGAGTACGGACTCCAAGAAATGGGCAGTTTTAGAGGGCAGGGGTGGATGGATGATTTAACCTACTGGTGGGTATTAAGGAGGGCATGTATCGCATGGAGCACTGGGTGTTCTAGGAAAACAGGGAACCAGGGAACCCAGATCCAAAACGAATGTTGTACTCTATGTTGACTAACAATACAATGTATTAAAAGAACAAGAAATCGCTTCTCTCTTCATGACACAAGATGGTAGTTGAATGATGCATTCCCCCACGGTGTGGTATCTGAGAGTTAAGTAGGTGGCACCTTCCTTAGGCTTCCTCGCATACATCTGTAAGCATCTTATCTTCCTGAAACGAGAACGCTTCATGAAAAAAACTAAAGGTATTCAAACGACGAAGCTTGTCTACTAAACTCACAAACAACCCCAGAGCAACTAAAAGAAAGATACCTCTGTCCTATCCCGACCTCACGTGATCCTTGGGATCATCTCACGAGACTGAGGTTGAGATTGCACTCCAAATCCCATGAAATCTCATGGAATTGGGGCTCGATTTCACTCCACATCGCCTGAGGTCACAATGAGATCGGGCGAGATTTCAACAATTCTCGTGAGATAGCAGGGACCTTGGGCGAGATTACCCTGCAACGCTTGTGAGATCTCTTGACTTTGGGCGGGATTTTACTCCCCGCCTGCTGAGATCTCATCCAAACCTTGGAGACGTCAGTGCCCATCTCATGAGATCTCATGCATATTGAGCGAGATTTCAATCTCAATCTTGTGAGATCTCATGGACATCGGGCGAGATTTTACTCCAAATCTCGAGAGATCTCATCCCATCCCTGCAGACCTCAGTCCAAACCTCATGAATTGTCATGGACTTTGGGCGAGAGCTCAATCAAATGTCATGAGGTATCAATGACACGGGCGAGATGTCACTCCAAATCTCGTCCGATATCAGGGACCTTGGGCGAGATTTCAGTCCAACTATCGTGAGATCTCTTGGAATTCTAGAATATTTTACCCCAAGTCTCGTGAGATCTCATCCAAACCTTGGAGACTTTAGTGAAAATCTCGTGAGATCTCATGGATATTGAGCGAGATTTCAATCGAAATCCCACGAGATCGCATGGGCATCGGGTGAGATTTTATTCCGAATCTCGTGAGAGCTCATCCACAACTTGCAGACCTCAGTCCAAATCTCTTGAGATCTCATGGACATTGGTGGAGATTTCGCTCCAAATCTCGTGAGGTCCCAATGACATTGGGAGAGATTTCACTACAAATCTCGTGAGATATCAGCGATCTTGGGCGAGATTTCCATCCAAACCTCGTGAGGTCTCAATGACATCGGGCGAGGTTTCACTCAACTCTCGTGAGCTCAAAGGGACCTAGGGCGAGATTTCACTCCAACTCTCGTGAGAGCCTTTGGAATTCGGGGATCATTTCCTCCACGTGTCGTGAGATCTCATCCAACCCTTGGAGGCTTCAGTCCAAATCTCGTGAGATCTCACGATATTGAGGGAGAATTCACTCTATATCTCGTGAGAAATCATGGACATCAGGCGACATTAGTCCACATCTCGTTAGATCGTATGGGCATCGTGTGAGAATTCATTCCAAATCTCGTGATATGTCATGGACATTGGACGAGATTTCACCCCAAATATCGTGTGGTCTTAATGACCTCGGGCAGATTTCACTCCAAATCTCGTGAGATATCAGGTACAACTGTGGGCGAGCTTTCCATCTAAATCTCGTGAGATCTCATAGACATCGGGCGAGATTTGCCATCAAATCTCCTGAGATCTCATGGACATCGGTTCCGATTTCACTCCAAATCGGATGAGCTCTCATGGAATTAAGGCGAGAATTCACTCCAAAACTCCTGAGGTCAAAATGAGATCGGGCGAGATTTCACTACAAGTCTCGTGAGATCTCAGGGACCTTGGGTGAGATTTCACAGCAGCTCTCGTGAGATCTCTTGAAGTTGGGAGAGATTTTACTCCCAGTCTTGTGAGATCTGCTCCAAAGCTTAGGGACGTCAGTGCCAATCTCATGAGATCGCATGGCTATTGAGCGAGATTTCAATCGAAATATCGTGAGACTGATGGGCATCGGGTGAGATTTTACTCCATATGTCGTGAGATCTCAGGGACATTCGGGTGAGATTTCACTCCGAATATCCTGAGGTCACAATGACATCGGGCGAGATTTCACTACAGATGTCTTGAGATATCAGGGACCATGGGCGAGATTTCACTCCAAATCTCGTGAGATCTCTTGGGATTCAGCTGAGAATTGACCCCATTTCTCGTGTGCTCTCTTCCAAATTTGGAGACCTCAGTCCAAATCTCTTGAGACCTCATGGAAAATAGGTGAGATTTCACTCTAAATTTCGTGAATCTCATGGTCCTTGGGCGAGATTGGACTCCAAAACTCGGAGGGGTCACGGACATCGGGCGAGAATTCCCACGAAATCCCGTGAGATGCCATGGACTTTGGGTGAGATTTCTCTCCAAATCTCGTGAGATCTCTTGGCCTTTGGTCGAGATTTTACTCCAGGGCCCGTGAGATCTCATCCAAAATTGGAGAGGTCAGTGCCATTCTCCTGAGATCTCATGGATATTGAGTGAGGATTCGATCTAAATCTCGTGAGATCTCCTGGACTTCGGCTGAGTTTCCACTCCAAGTCTCGTGAGATCTCATGGATATTGGGCGAGCCTGCACTCCAAATCTAAGGAGGGTCCAATGACATCAGGCGAGATTTCCACAAATCTCGTGAGTTATCAGGGACCTTGCTGGAGATTTCAGTCCAAATCTCATGAGTTCTCAATGACATGGGGTGAGATGTCATTGCAAATCTTGTGAGATATCTGGGAACTTGTGCGGGATTTCACTCCAACTCTGCTGAGGTCTCTTGTTATTTGGGCGAGAGTTTACTCCAAGTCTTGTGAGATCTCATCCAACCTTGGGGACGTCAGTGCCAATCTCGCGAGATCTCATCGATATTGAGGGAGATTTAATCTAAATCTCGTGAGATCTCATGGACATTGGGCGAGATTTCACTCCAAATCTCCTGAGGTCACAATCACAGTGGGCGAGATTTCCCCACAAATCACGTGAGCTATCAGGGCGAGATTTCTATCCAAATCTCGTGAGATCTCAATGACATCGGGGGAGATACATTCCAAATCTCTTGAGATATCAGGGACCTTGGGTGAGATTTCACTCCAACTCTCGTGCGGTCTCATGGCCTTTGGGCGAGATGTTACTCCCATCCCATTAAATCTCATCCAAACCTTGGAGGCGTCAATGCCCACCTCGTGAGTTCTCATGGGTATGAGCGAGTTTTCCATCTAAATCTCGTGTGATCTCATGGATATCGGGCGAGATTTCCCTCCCAATCTCGTGAGATCTCATGGACATTGGGCGAGATTTCACTCCCAACTCCTGAGGTCCCAATGACTTCGGGCGAGATTTCACTACATATCTCGTAATATTCGGGGACCTTGGGCGAGATTTCCATCCAAATCTCGTGAGGTCTCAATGACATCGCGTGAGATGTCACTACAAATCTCGTGAGATAGCAGGGAGTTTGGGCGAGATTTCACTCCAGCTCTCATGAGGCCTCTTGGACGTCGAGTGAGATTTGATTCCACGTCTCGGAGATCTCATCCAAACCTTGGAGAATTCAGTCCAAATCTCGTGAGATCTCATGGATATGGAGCGACATGTCAATCTATATCTCGTGGGATCTCATGACATCAGCAGGGATTTTACTCCAAATCTCGTGGGATCTCACGGATATCGGTTGAGATTTCTCTCCAAATCTCGTGAGATCATGGGCCTTGGGCGAGATTTCACTCCAAATCTCTTGAGGTCACAATGACATGGGGCGAGATTTCACTATAATTCTCTTGAGCTATCAGGGGACTTGGGCAAGATTTCACCACAAATCTCGTGAGATATCAGGGACCTTGCGTGATATTTCACTCCCAATCTCGTGAGGTACCAATGACATCGGGCGAGAATTCAGTATAAATCCCTTGAGATATCAGGCGCCTTGTTTGAGATTTTACTCCAACTCTCGTGAGATCTCTTGTAGTTTGGGCAAGAGTTCAATCCAACTCTCGTGAGCTCTCTTGGAACTGGGGCTATTTGACTCCAAGTCTCGTGAGATCTCATCCAGACCTTGGAGACTTCCGTCGAAATGTCGTGAGATCTCATGGATATTGAGCGAGATTTCCGTCTATATCTAGTGAGACCTCATGGACCTCAGGCGAAAATTTACTCCAAATTCCGTGAAATCGCATGGACATCGGCTGAGATTTCACTCCAAATATCTTGGGATCTCAAGGACATTGGGCGAGATTTCACTCCAAACCTCCTTGAGGTCACAGGGACATCGGGCGAGATTTCACTACAAATGTCGTGAGATATCATGGACTTTGGGTGAGATTTGTCTCCCAATGTCGTGAGATCCCTTGGACTTTGGGTGCGATTTGACTCCAGGTCTCGTGAGATCTCATCCAAAACATGGAGACGTCAGTGCCATTCTAATGAGATCTCATGGATATTGAGTGAGTATTCAATCTACATCTCGTGAGATCTCATGGATATCGGGCGAGTTTTGACACCAAATCTCGTGAGATCTCATGGACCTCGGGTGAGATTTCAGTCCAAATCTCATGAGATCTCATGGATATTGGGCGAGACTTCACTCCAAATCTCCTGTGGTCCTAATGACATCAGGCGAGATTGCAAGAAATCTCGTGAGATATCAGGGCCCTCGGTCGAGATTTCAGTCCAAATCTCGTGAGGTCTCAATGACATTGGGCGAGATTTCGTTACAAATCTCGTGAGATATCAGGGACCTGGGCGAGATTTCCCTCCAACTCTCGTGAAGTCTCTTGGTCTTTGGGCGAGATTTTACTCCAAGTCTTGTGAGATCTCATTCAAACCTTGGAGACGTCAGTGCCAATCTCGTGAGATCTCATGGCTATTGATGGAGATGTCATCTAAATCTCGGGAGATCTCAAGGACATCAGGCGAGATTTTCCTCCAAATCTTGGGAGATCTTTAGGACGTCGGGTAAGATATCTCTCCAAAAGTCGTGAGATGATGGGCCTTGGGCGAGATTTCACTCCAAATCTCCTCAGGTCACAATGACATCGGGCGAGATTTCACTCCAAATCTCAAGAGATCAAAGGGACCTTGGGCAAGATTTCACTCCCAATCTCGTGAGATATCAGCGGCCTTGGGCGAGATTTCACTCTCAATCTTGTGAGATCTCTTGGAATTCGGGCGAGAATTTACTCCAAGTCTCGTGAGATCCAATCCAAACCTTGGGGACTTCAGTCCAAATCTCCTGAGATCTCCTGGACATTGTGCGAGATTTCAATCCAAATCTCGTGAGGTCTCCATGATATCGGACGAGACTTCACACCAATTCTCGTGAGATCTCATGGACATCGGCTGAGATTTCACCCCAAATCTCCCGAGGTCACAATGACTTGGGCGAGATTTCAGACCAAACCCCGTCAGATTTCAGCGAACTTGGGCGAAATATCCATCCAAATCTCGTGAGGTCTCAATGATATCGGGCGAGATGTCACTACACTCTCGTGAGATAAAAAGGGACCTTGGGCGAGATTTCACTCCAACTCTCGTGAGATCTCTTGGAATTCGGGGATATTTTCCTCCAAGTCTGGTGAGGGCTCATCCAAACCTCGGAGACTTCCGTCCAAATCTCGTGAGATCTCATGGATATTGCGTGAGATTTCAATTGAAATCTCATGAGATCTCATGGACATCGGGTGAGTTTTACTCCAAATCTCGTCAGATCTCATCCAAAATATGCAGACCTCAGTCCAAATCTCGTGAGATCTCCTGGACATTGGGCGAGATTTCAATCCAAATCTCGTGAGATCTCAATGAGATCGGGTGAGGTTTCACTCCAAATCTCGTGAGATCTCTTGGACTTTGGGCCAGATTTTAGTCCACATCTCCTGAGATCTCATCCAAACCTTGGAGACGTCACTGCCAATCTCGTGACATCTCATGGATATTGAGCGTTATTTCAATCTAAACCTTCTGAGATCTCATAGATATGGGCCGAGAGTTTACTCCAAATCTCATGAGATCGCCTGGACACCACGTGAGATTTCACTCCGACTCTCCTGAGGTCACAATGACATCGGGCGAGATTTCAGTACAAATCTCGTGAGATATCAGGGACCTTGGGCGAGATTTCACTCTCGATCTCGTGAGATCCCTTGGAATTCAGGTGAGATTTACTCCAAGTCTCGTGAGCTCTTTTCCAAATTTGGAGACCTCAGTCCAAATCTCTTGAGACCTCATGGACAAGAGGTGAGATTTCGCACTAAATTTCGTGACGCTCTAAATCTTTCGAGACACTCTAAATCTCATGGTCATTGGGCGGCGAGATTTTACTCCGAATCTCATGAGAGGTCATGGACATCGGGCGAGAATTTCCTCCAAATCACGTGAGATGGTACAGACTTCAGGCGAGATTTTCCTCCACATCTCGTGAGATCTCATGGACCTTGGGTGAGATTTCAATCCAAATCGTGAGATCTCTTGGACCATGGTTGAGACTGGAGTCCAAGTCTCATGAGATCTCACCCAAACCTGGCAGACTTCAGTGCCAATCTCGTGAGATCTCATGGATATGGAGTGAGATTTCACTCTAAATCTCGTGAGATCTCATGGCCATCGGGCGAGATTTTACTCCACATCTCGTGAGATCTCATCACGCCTTGGAGAACTCCGTCCAAATCTCGTGAGATGTCATGGTTCCTGCGAGAGACTTCACTGTAAAACTCGTGAGATCTCATGGACATCGGTCGAGATTTTCCTTGCAATCTCTTGAGATTTCCTGGACATCGGGTGAGATCTCATGGACATCGGGGGCGAAATCACTCCACAACTCGTGAGATGTCATGGACATCGGGTGAGATTTGCCTCCAAATCTCGTGTGATCTCTTCCAAATCTCACTGGAACAGGAACCAGCAATTGTGGTCTAGGGCTCACACCTGTTGAAAGGGTAGCTAAACAGCACGCCACAGGTGTTGCGTAGTAAGAAGGGCAAGTGTTGGCATGATCACCGAGTATTATCGGCAAGTAAGGAAACATTGTTGAGCACTTCGACGGAATCCTAGGATATTCTATATGCTGTCAAACTGAAAAAAAAAACAACAATAAAAAATAAAAACTAAACCGATGAACCTAAGGGAATGGAAGGAAAAATCAAAGAAGACAAAACTAGAGAGGAAGACAAACCGTAAGAGAGTCATTTCTCTCCGAAACAAAGTGAGGGTTGCTGGAAGCAAGGTGGGTGAGGAATGGGGAAATTGGGGCATGGGCATTTAGGAGAGTACTTGGAAATAGCACTGGGTGCTATACGCAACCGATGAATCGCTCAATTCTCCCCCTGAACCTAGAAATATTCTCTAGGTTAAATTGGTTGTATTTAAATCGGTTTTCTTAGAAGATCTGTTAACATTTGGAGTCCCGAGGCACTCGAAGTTGCCCAACGGAGGGGGTTTATATATAGGCTCTGCCATGGGTGTTAAGAAGGAGCTCTCCTTATTTCTGGGCTCCAAGAAAATGAAGTTACACCTCTCATTCGTGGACTTGTCCCATTTCCTTTTCAATTGTGGATTTTTGGCCATACATCCAGACATTTCCAAAACCTTGTGGAATTCCTAAGTTTAGCTTTACATGCAAGGAGGCAGGGGCTTTTCCTCCCATAGGCATTAGACAGGGACTGTTGGAAAGTTCACATCCATGTCCTGTGCAAGGAGAGAGTCTCAGGGTCTGCTATCCTAAAGGAAGATTGCCCTATTGCTCCTGAGCTGCTTCTGAGCTCTAGGGGCATAAGCCTGCTGAATGGTAGCCAGCTTATACTTCTGCCCTAGATGATTGAGGTGCCATCATGCTGAAGATTAGACAAGAAGCAGCACAGTACGAGCCCTTTCAAGGAATACTACACCGAAAGCCTGCTTTCGAACACATGTACATCAGCCAAGAGGACAAAACCGTCACCCTCATTTGCTTCTGTGCCTATCCGTGCACGGTAAGGGCCTTTGGAAAAACAGAAAACAAAACCAAGGTCAGATTCTCCGCTTTCTGAAGGAGGAATGCCGGCCTCTGAATGCCAGCGCCCCCAAGTGCAGGGCAGGAACTTTGACCTTGGCCCAAGCCGACAGGTGTAACATTTCCCTGCAGTGACTGCTTGCCAGCTGACTGGGCTTTCTTCACGTTATCGCATTCTCATCGCTAATGAAGAACTTTAGCCTTCCATGCATCATTTTCCACCCTTTCGCTCTTTTTCAATCTACGTTTGCCCTGGACGTCATTCAGATCCAGTGTCTCAGAGAAAGAGCCTCTATTGAAGCAGGTCCAGCTAGGTCCTTGTGACCGTGGGAGAGATTGGGGCACGTTGCCCCTTGGAACGGGCTTTCAGAACTATGGGGATCTCAGAGGTGAAGACATTTGCAAGTGCCCTGGGAGTCATGTTTCTGTGTAGGCTTGGCGCCAGGTTTTTAGAGGGCCTGGGCCTCATTTCTTGGGTAAAAGGAAATGAAGTGACACACCTCATTCCCAGATGTACCCTAGTCCCAATTTTATTATCAACTTTCGGCCTTCACTGGAATCATTTCCATGCCCTTGCCGATTCTTTTTAAATTTAGAGCTGGTTTACACACGGCGTGGAGGGCATTCTACCCAGGTAGCCAGCACACAACGACCGGTCGTGAGTTCCTACTGCAGTGCTGTGCTCAGTCAGCCTCTCCTTATCTGATAGCCCAAAGGAAAGGAAAGGTGGCTCTTCTGTCCTTGACCTTGAGATGCCCTCCTTTTGAGGAACAGGACGTTAACCCATATGCTGCATGCTTGAGCATCTGGTGAGTTCAGAAGTTGCCCTTTCAAGGACTATAGCACCAAAGCTTGCCTGCAAAACCTTGAGCATCAGCTGGGAGACCTATTAGTAGAGCTGAATGACTGTAGCCTCCATCCATTCATGGGAAGGGCAAAACAACAACAAGCACAACCTCCACAACCACCACAACGACACTACCACCAAATTTCGCTCTCATTCGGAAGGAAGAATGCCGAGTTCTTGGTGACAGGGCTCCCAGGTCTAGGCCATGGTTTCCCTTTCCCCAAGCCCACAGTTGTTTCTCATTCCTGGGAATGAAAATTGGGTTGCGTGGAGATGGGCCTAGTCACCTCAATCAGAACAGGTTGTCTCATCGCATCTCTAAGAAACACATTTGGCCCAGCATATACCCACTTCCACCCTCTTGCTCTTTTTCTGCCGAGGTTCCCCCTGTGGGCCTTCTGCTCCAGGGTTTCAGAGCAATATCCTGTTCATTCAGCTAGAGGATCTGGAAGATTCTTCGTGACTGAGGGGACGTGATGGCCACAGAGCCCCCTGGAAATGCTGTTCAGAACTCTGTTGGCCTGAGGAGGCGTAAGGCATTGGAGGCTTGCAAGCCGTGAATGTCTGTGCGTAGGCTTGGCCAGAGGACTCCTTTATTGCGGAAGGGGAATAAATTAGATGTCTCATTACAGATTTAGCTCACTTAAAAGGCCCTGCTTAGATACATTCCTGTAGGCTCGGGGATTGTCTATCTGGCTCATGGTTCACCTTCCAACTGGAAGGTGCTTTTCCTCACAGCAGCGCCTAGGGATTCCTGGGGAGTTCCATGGCCCTCTTATCCCTGATCTTGTTGTGTGGCTGCCTTGGGTAAGTGTGTAGAGCCGTAGAAAAGGCACCTCCCTCCCTGGCTCTGTGAGATGCTTCCGTTCTGGAAAACCTAGTTTGAAAAAGCGTTCAAAGGAATGGACACGGACAGAGAGGCAATGTGGACTTTCCTAGAGTTGAGATAGAACAATATTGTGACTAAAATACCTAGCAAAATCTGTTAGTTTCCGGGATAGGAAAGGCCTGTTGGCTTTGGCAATGGGAAACCTCCAGGGCCTCACCCTGGGAGCCAAAGAAGCAAGAGGCCTTCATTCTTCCTTCCTAAAGAGCGGGAAACCTTCTGGAATCGGATGTCACTCCTGCTGCCTTTCCGTCTGTGGCGGGGAGGGGGGACACAAAATAAGCAGAAACGCTTTAGTGTTAGCAGACTGGTTCTCCCAGCTGATGATGCATTTGGAAGTAGCCATTGGAGGAGCATTCCTGGCACGAGCTCCTTTTAGAATGAAGAGGTCCCAGAGCATAGCGCACATGTGTCCACTGTCTGCCCTTCCATACGAAGGCATCTCTGGCAGCCAGGGGAGGGAGACAAGCTGGCTGCCAACCACAGCATTTCAAAGATCAGGACAAGATCCAAGCACTCAGGGGCAGAAGGGGAAACTTTCCTTTCGGCTCTCAGACACATTGCTCTCCCCTAGCCCAGGATCTCAATGGGAAATTGCCATCAACCCTGGGAGTTTGGTGGACACACGGCTTGTGAGATGCCACCCAGAGTATTCTTCCATGTGAAACAACGTAGCTACCAAAACGGCAAGAGGATGGGATGGCTTCCAGGAAAACCAAAGATCAACAGTTCCAATGGGAATGGAAGTTATGTGGGAGTGAGTTGTCTAACTTCAGCTCCCCTTGCCCCAGAAATGGAGGCAAGCTCCCTCCCAAATCCTCTGGCCATGCCTACACCCAATCTTTTCAGCTTTCCCCAAGGAGAGGGAAGCTTCTGACATTGGAGGTTTTCCGCCATTTCCATCAGTGCCTTGAGGCAGCAGTGATTCAGGGGAACCAGAGTGCAACTCTCAGCTGCGGATCAAAAGTTTCGAATGGGTGTATGGAGCATTATTCCTTGAAGAAAGCTATTTCTGCCCTGAAAAGGCCCTGGAGCAGAGTAGGCCGTGCCCAAGCCATCTGATCTTGAGAGAGAAGGCATCTCAAAGAGCCAGGAGCTAGTAGGGCAAGCTAGACCCCCATCTCCGTGCGTCTTCAGCTGGCCAATTCCCAAGGGCTCAGGGCCAGAAGGGTAAACTTTTCTTTCAAATAGTAAACTCTGATTGTCTTATCTTAGGACAGGTTCAGACTGGGAACTCACCACCAATCCCTGGGTGCTCTAAAGGTGAGTCACAACACCTTGGCCCATGAAGATGCCCGAAGCCCTTGTTCGACAGACAGGCAAGGCCATGGGAAACACTACAAAGAGTGCCAGAGTCCCATGTCAACCGCAAATGGGACACATAGTGACTAGCACACTCTCCTAACAGGTTGGCAGGTTTGGGAAGAAGAATCAGCTGTGGACTTGTGTTAAGGGAAACTGCCATGTGCCACCCCACGAAAGCTTTAGCTAGAGGCCTGTCTTCCTCTTCCATAAAGGGAACGGATGCTTTTGGTGCTAACTGTTATTTGCCCTTTTCCATCAGGGGTAGATATAGCAGTGATTCAGGGCTAGCCTGTTGGTTCTGCCACTTGAAGACCAAGGTTTGGGAACTGTTCTCGGTGCCGTATTTCTTGAAATATTTTGTTTCTGCCCTGACCAGGTCCAGGAAAATGCTGTCCTTCTGGTGATGGTCTGTTCTTCAAAATGAAGACATCTCAATCATCCAGGGGATGGAGGGGAGCCGGCTAGCCGTCACGGCACTAAGCTGGCCAAGATCCAATTGCTCAGGAACAGGAGCGCCATACTTCCCTTAGGACGGCAGCTCTTGCTTAGCACGGGAGCACGTTTGGACCTGGCCACCCGTCCCTGGGTGCTGGCTACGTGTGGGACAGCACAATGGCCTCTTATGGCAACCCAAGATCTTGGTAGAACAAAGGGCAAGGGGGGCGCCTGCGTGGCTCAGTCGCTTAAGTGTCTGCGTTCGGCTAATCTCAATATCACAAGATCCTGGAATCGAACCCTGCTTTGGAAATGCACGGTTGTAGAGCCGCTTTGGGAAACAGTGTGGAGCTTCCTCAGAAAATTAAAAACACAGCTACCTTATGACTCAGGAAATTGCTCTACGATGTATGAGTCCAAAGACACGGCTGTAGTGAAAAAAAGGGCCACATGCACCCCAATGGTCATAGCAGCAACGTCCACAACAGACAAACCGTGGAAAGAGCCGAGAGGCCCTTCAACAGATGAATGGAGAAAAATGATGTGTTCCTTCTCTAAAAGGGAATATTACTCAGCCATCAGAAAGAAGAATACCCAACTTTTGCATCAACAACGATGGGGCTGGGGGAGAGCATGCTAAATGAAATTGGCCAAGCAGAGAAAGCCAACATCATAGGGCTCACGGAGTTGTGTTACATAAGGAATAGCATGGAGGGCATTAGGTGACGGAAGGGAAAAATGAAGGGGTGCAAATCGGAGCGGGAGATGAACCATGAGAGAGTACGGACTCCAAGAAATGGGCAGTTTTAGAGGGCAGGGGTGGATGGATGATTTAACCTACTGGTGGGTATTAAGGAGGGCATGTATCGCATGGAGCACTGGGTGTTCTAGGAAAACAGGGAACCAGGGAACCCAGATCCAAAACGAATGTTGTACTCTATGTTGACTAACAATACAATGTATTAAAAGAACAAGAAATCGCTTCTCTCTTCATGACACAAGATGGTAGTTGAATGATGCATTCCCCCACGGTGTGGTATCTGAGAGTTAAGTAGGTGGCACCTTCCTTAGGCTTCCTCGCATACATCTGTAAGCATCTTATCTTCCTGAAACGAGAACGCTTCATGAAAAAAACTAAAGGTATTCAAACGACGAAGCTTGTCTACTAAACTCACAAACAACCCCAGAGCAACTAAAAGAAAGATACCTCTGTCCTATCCCGACCTCACGTGATCCTTGGGATCATCTCACGAGACTGAGGTTGAGATTGCACTCCAAATCCCATGAAATCTCATGGAATTGGGGCTCGATTTCACTCCACATCGCCTGAGGTCACAATGAGATCGGGCGAGATTTCAACAATTCTCGTGAGATAGCAGGGACCTTGGGCGAGATTACCCTGCAACGCTTGTGAGATCTCTTGACTTTGGGCGGGATTTTACTCCCCGCCTGCTGAGATCTCATCCAAACCTTGGAGACGTCAGTGCCCATCTCATGAGATCTCATGCATATTGAGCGAGATTTCAATCTCAATCTTGTGAGATCTCATGGACATCGGGCGAGATTTTACTCCAAATCTCGAGAGATCTCATCCCATCCCTGCAGACCTCAGTCCAAACCTCATGAATTGTCATGGACTTTGGGCGAGAGCTCAATCAAATGTCATGAGGTATCAATGACACGGGCGAGATGTCACTCCAAATCTCGTCCGATATCAGGGACCTTGGGCGAGATTTCAGTCCAACTATCGTGAGATCTCTTGGAATTCTAGAATATTTTACCCCAAGTCTCGTGAGATCTCATCCAAACCTTGGAGACTTTAGTGAAAATCTCGTGAGATCTCATGGATATTGAGCGAGATTTCAATCGAAATCCCACGAGATCGCATGGGCATCGGGTGAGATTTTATTCCGAATCTCGTGAGAGCTCATCCACAACTTGCAGACCTCAGTCCAAATCTCTTGAGATCTCATGGACATTGGTGGAGATTTCGCTCCAAATCTCGTGAGGTCCCAATGACATTGGGAGAGATTTCACTACAAATCTCGTGAGATATCAGCGATCTTGGGCGAGATTTCCATCCAAACCTCGTGAGGTCTCAATGACATCGGGCGAGGTTTCACTCAACTCTCGTGAGCTCAAAGGGACCTAGGGCGAGATTTCACTCCAACTCTCGTGAGAGCCTTTGGAATTCGGGGATCATTTCCTCCACGTGTCGTGAGATCTCATCCAACCCTTGGAGGCTTCAGTCCAAATCTCGTGAGATCTCACGATATTGAGGGAGAATTCACTCTATATCTCGTGAGAAATCATGGACATCAGGCGACATTAGTCCACATCTCGTTAGATCGTATGGGCATCGTGTGAGAATTCATTCCAAATCTCGTGATATGTCATGGACATTGGACGAGATTTCACCCCAAATATCGTGTGGTCTTAATGACCTCGGGCAGATTTCACTCCAAATCTCGTGAGATATCAGGTACAACTGTGGGCGAGCTTTCCATCTAAATCTCGTGAGATCTCATAGACATCGGGCGAGATTTGCCATCAAATCTCCTGAGATCTCATGGACATCGGTTCCGATTTCACTCCAAATCGGATGAGCTCTCATGGAATTAAGGCGAGAATTCACTCCAAAACTCCTGAGGTCAAAATGAGATCGGGCGAGATTTCACTACAAGTCTCGTGAGATCTCAGGGACCTTGGGTGAGATTTCACAGCAGCTCTCGTGAGATCTCTTGAAGTTGGGAGAGATTTTACTCCCAGTCTTGTGAGATCTGCTCCAAAGCTTAGGGACGTCAGTGCCAATCTCATGAGATCGCATGGCTATTGAGCGAGATTTCAATCGAAATATCGTGAGACTGATGGGCATCGGGTGAGATTTTACTCCATATGTCGTGAGATCTCAGGGACATTCGGGTGAGATTTCACTCCGAATATCCTGAGGTCACAATGACATCGGGCGAGATTTCACTACAGATGTCTTGAGATATCAGGGACCATGGGCGAGATTTCACTCCAAATCTCGTGAGATCTCTTGGGATTCAGCTGAGAATTGACCCCATTTCTCGTGTGCTCTCTTCCAAATTTGGAGACCTCAGTCCAAATCTCTTGAGACCTCATGGAAAATAGGTGAGATTTCACTCTAAATTTCGTGAATCTCATGGTCCTTGGGCGAGATTGGACTCCAAAACTCGGAGGGGTCACGGACATCGGGCGAGAATTCCCACGAAATCCCGTGAGATGCCATGGACTTTGGGTGAGATTTCTCTCCAAATCTCGTGAGATCTCTTGGCCTTTGGTCGAGATTTTACTCCAGGGCCCGTGAGATCTCATCCAAAATTGGAGAGGTCAGTGCCATTCTCCTGAGATCTCATGGATATTGAGTGAGGATTCGATCTAAATCTCGTGAGATCTCCTGGACTTCGGCTGAGTTTCCACTCCAAGTCTCGTGAGATCTCATGGATATTGGGCGAGCCTGCACTCCAAATCTAAGGAGGGTCCAATGACATCAGGCGAGATTTCCACAAATCTCGTGAGTTATCAGGGACCTTGCTGGAGATTTCAGTC
Organism: Eumetopias jubatus; assembly: GCF_037043125.1. NCBI lineage: Eukaryota > Metazoa > Chordata > Mammalia > Carnivora > Otariidae > Eumetopias > Eumetopias jubatus. Next base: position 1,484,288 of record NW_028274843.1, read on the forward strand.
CAAATCTCATGAGTTCTCAATGACATGGGGTGAGATGTCATTGCAAATCTTGTGAGATATCTGGGAACTTGTGCGGGATTTCACTCCAACTCTGCTGAGGTCTCTTGTTATTTGGGCGAGAGTTTACTCCAAGTCTTGTGAGATCTCATCCAACCTTGGGGACGTCAGTGCCAATCTCGCGAGATCTCATCGATATTGAGGGAGATTTAATCTAAATCTCGTGAGATCTCATGGACATTGGGCGAGATTTCACTCCAAATCTCCTGAGGTCACAATCACAGTGGGCGAGATTTCCCCACAAATCACGTGAGCTATCAGGGCGAGATTTCTATCCAAATCTCGTGAGATCTCAATGACATCGGGGGAGATACATTCCAAATCTCTTGAGATATCAGGGACCTTGGGTGAGATTTCACTCCAACTCTCGTGCGGTCTCATGGCCTTTGGGCGAGATGTTACTCCCATCCCATTAAATCTCATCCAAACCTTGGAGGCGTCAATGCCCACCTCGTGAGTTCTCATGGGTATGAGCGAGTTTTCCATCTAAATCTCGTGTGATCTCATGGATATCGGGCGAGATTTCCCTCCCAATCTCGTGAGATCTCATGGACATTGGGCGAGATTTCACTCCCAACTCCTGAGGTCCCAATGACTTCGGGCGAGATTTCACTACATATCTCGTAATATTCGGGGACCTTGGGCGAGATTTCCATCCAAATCTCGTGAGGTCTCAATGACATCGCGTGAGATGTCACTACAAATCTCGTGAGATAGCAGGGAGTTTGGGCGAGATTTCACTCCAGCTCTCATGAGGCCTCTTGGACGTCGAGTGAGATTTGATTCCACGTCTCGGAGATCTCATCCAAACCTTGGAGAATTCAGTCCAAATCTCGTGAGATCTCATGGATATGGAGCGACATGTCAATCTATATCTCGTGGGATCTCATGACATCAGCAGGGATTTTACTCCAAATCTCGTGGGATCTCACGGATATCGGTTGAGATTTCTCTCCAAATCTCGTGAGATCATGGGCCTTGGGCGAGATTTCACTCCAAATCTCTTGAGGTCACAATGACATGGGGCGAGATTTCACTATAATTCTCTTGAGCTATCAGGGGACTTGGGCAAGATTTCACCACAAATCTCGTGAGATATCAGGGACCTTGCGTGATATTTCACTCCCAATCTCGTGAGGTACCAATGACATCGGGCGAGAATTCAGTATAAATCCCTTGAGATATCAGGCGCCTTGTTTGAGATTTTACTCCAACTCTCGTGAGATCTCTTGTAGTTTGGGCAAGAGTTCACTCCAACTCTCGTGAGCTCTCTTGGAACTGGGGCTATTTGACTCCAAGTCTCGTGAGATCTCATCCAGACCTTGGAGACTTCCGTCGAAATGTCGTGAGATCTCATGGATATTGAGCGAGATTTCCGTCTATATCTCGTGAGACCTCATGGACCTCAGGCGAAAATTTACTCCAAATTCCGTGAAATCGCATGGACATCGGCTGAGATTTCACTCCAAATATCTTGGGATCTCAAGGACATTGGGCGAGATTTCACTCCAAACCTCCTTGAGGTCACAGGGACATCGGGCGAGATTTCACTACAAATGTCGTGAGATATCATGGACTTTGGGTGAGATTTGTCTCCCAATGTCGTGAGATCCCTTGGACTTTGGGTGCGATTTGACTCCAGGTCTCGTGAGATCTCATCCAAAACATGGAGACGTCAGTGCCATTCTAATGAGATCTCATGGATATTGAGTGAGTATTCAATCTACATCTCGTGAGATCTCATGGATATCGGGCGAGTTTTGACACCAAATCTCGTGAGATCTCATGGACCTCGGGTGAGATTTCAGTCCAAATCTCATGAGATCTCATGGATATTGGGCGAGACTTCACTCCAAATCTCCTGTGGTCCTAATGACATCAGGCGAGATTGCAAGAAATCTCGTGAGATATCAGGGCCCTCGGTCGAGATTTCAGTCCAAATCTCGTGAGGTCTCAATGACATTGGGCGAGATTTCGTTACAAATCTCGTGAGATATCAGGGACCTGGGCGAGATTTCCCTCCAACTCTCGTGAAGTCTCTTGGTCTTTGGGCGAGATTTTACTCCAAGTCTTGTGAGATCTCATTCAAACCTTGGAGACGTCAGTGCCAATCTCGTGAGATCTCATGGCTATTGATGGAGATGTCATCTAAATCTCGGGAGATCTCAAGGACATCAGGCGAGATTTTCCTCCAAATCTTGGGAGATCTTTAGGACGTCGGGTAAGATATCTCTCCAAAAGTCGTGAGATGATGGGCCTTGGGCGAGATTTCACTCCAAATCTCCTCAGGTCACAATGACATCGGGCGAGATTTCACTCCAAATCTCAAGAGATCAAAGGGACCTTGGGCAAGATTTCACTCCCAATCTCGTGAGATATCAGCGGCCTTGGGCGAGATTTCACTCTCAATCTTGTGAGATCTCTTGGAATTCGGGCGAGAATTTACTCCAAGTCTCGTGAGATCCAATCCAAACCTTGGGGACTTCAGTCCAAATCTCCTGAGATCTCCTGGACATTGTGCGAGATTTCAATCCAAATCTCGTGAGGTCTCCATGATATCGGACGAGACTTCACACCAATTCTCGTGAGATCTCATGGACATCGGCTGAGATTTCACCCCAAATCTCCCGAGGTCACAATGACTTGGGCGAGATTTCAGACCAAACCCCGTCAGATTTCAGCGAACTTGGGCGAAATATCCATCCAAATCTCGTGAGGTCTCAATGATATCGGGCGAGATGTCACTACACTCTCGTGAGATAAAAAGGGACCTTGGGCGAGATTTCACTCCAACTCTCGTGAGATCTCTTGGAATTCGGGGATATTTTCCTCCAAGTCTGGTGAGGGCTCATCCAAACCTCGGAGACTTCCGTCCAAATCTCGTGAGATCTCATGGATATTGCGTGAGATTTCAATTGAAATCTCATGAGATCTCATGGACATCGGGTGAGTTTTACTCCAAATCTCGTCAGATCTCATCCAAAATATGCAGACCTCAGTCCAAATCTCGTGAGATCTCCTGGACATTGGGCGAGATTTCAATCCAAATCTCGTGAGATCTCAATGAGATCGGGTGAGGTTTCACTCCAAATCTCGTGAGATCTCTTGGACTTTGGGCCAGATTTTAGTCCACATCTCCTGAGATCTCATCCAAACCTTGGAGACGTCACTGCCAATCTCGTGACATCTCATGGATATTGAGCGTTATTTCAATCTAAACCTTCTGAGATCTCATAGATATGGGCCGAGAGTTTACTCCAAATCTCATGAGATCGCCTGGACACCACGTGAGATTTCACTCCGACTCTCCTGAGGTCACAATGACATCGGGCGAGATTTCAGTACAAATCTCGTGAGATATCAGGGACCTTGGGCGAGATTTCACTCTCGATCTCGTGAGATCCCTTGGAATTCAGGTGAGATTTACTCCAAGTCTCGTGAGCTCTTTTCCAAATTTGGAGACCTCAGTCCAAATCTCTTGAGACCTCATGGACAAGAGGTGAGATTTCGCACTAAATTTCGTGACGCTCTAAATCTTTCGAGACACTCTAAATCTCATGGTCATTGGGCGGCGAGATTTTACTCCGAATCTCATGAGAGGTCATGGACATCGGGCGAGAATTTCCTCCAAATCACGTGAGATGGTACAGACTTCAGGCGAGATTTTCCTCCACATCTCGTGAGATCTCATGGACCTTGGGTGAGATTTCAATCCAAATCGTGAGATCTCTTGGACCATGGTTGAGACTGGAGTCCAAGTCTCATGAGATCTCACCCAAACCTGGCAGACTTCAGTGCCAATCTCGTGAGATCTCATGGATATGGAGTGAGATTTCACTCTAAATCTCGTGAGATCTCATGGCCATCGGGCGAGATTTTACTCCACATCTCGTGAGATCTCATCACGCCTTGGAGAACTCCGTCCAAATCTCGTGAGATGTCATGGTTCCTGCGAGAGACTTCACTGTAAAACTCGTGAGATCTCATGGACATCGGTCGAGATTTTCCTTGCAATCTCTTGAGATTTCCTGGACATCGGGTGAGATCTCATGGACATCGGGGGCGAAATCACTCCACAACTCGTGAGATGTCATGGACATCGGGTGAGATTTGCCTCCAAATCTCGTGTGATCTCTTCCAAATCTCACTGGAACAGGAACCAGCAATTGTGGTCTAGGGCTCACACCTGTTGAAAGGGTAGCTAAACAGCACGCCACAGGTGTTGCGTAGTAAGAAGGGCAAGTGTTGGCATGATCACCGAGTATTATCGGCAAGTAAGGAAACATTGTTGAGCACTTCGACGGAATCCTAGGATATTCTATATGCTGTCAAACTGAAAAAAAAAACAACAATAAAAAATAAAAACTAAACCGATGAACCTAAGGGAATGGAAGGAAAAATCAAAGAAGACAAAACTAGAGAGGAAGACAAACCGTAAGAGAGTCATTTCTCTCCGAAACAAAGTGAGGGTTGCTGGAAGCAAGGTGGGTGAGGAATGGGGAAATTGGGGCATGGGCATTTAGGAGAGTACTTGGAAATAGCACTGGGTGCTATACGCAACCGATGAATCGCTCAATTCTCCCCCTGAACCTAGAAATATTCTCTAGGTTAAATTGGTTGTATTTAAATCGGTTTTCTTAGAAGATCTGTTAACATTTGGAGTCCCGAGGCACTCGAAGTTGCCCAACGGAGGGGGTTTATATATAGGCTCTGCCATGGGTGTTAAGAAGGAGCTCTCCTTATTTCTGGGCTCCAAGAAAATGAAGTTACACCTCTCATTCGTGGACTTGTCCCATTTCCTTTTCAATTGTGGATTTTTGGCCATACATCCAGACATTTCCAAAACCTTGTGGAATTCCTAAGTTTAGCTTTACATGCAAGGAGGCAGGGGCTTTTCCTCCCATAGGCATTAGACAGGGACTGTTGGAAAGTTCACATCCATGTCCTGTGCAAGGAGAGAGTCTCAGGGTCTGCTATCCTAAAGGAAGATTGCCCTATTGCTCCTGAGCTGCTTCTGAGCTCTAGGGGCATAAGCCTGCTGAATGGTAGCCAGCTTATACTTCTGCCCTAGATGATTGAGGTGCCATCATGCTGAAGATTAGACAAGAAGCAGCACAGTACGAGCCCTTTCAAGGAATACTACACCGAAAGCCTGCTTTCGAACACATGTACATCAGCCAAGAGGACAAAACCGTCACCCTCATTTGCTTCTGTGCCTATCCGTGCACGGTAAGGGCCTTTGGAAAAACAGAAAACAAAACCAAGGTCAGATTCTCCGCTTTCTGAAGGAGGAATGCCGGCCTCTGAATGCCAGCGCCCCCAAGTGCAGGGCAGGAACTTTGACCTTGGCCCAAGCCGACAGGTGTAACATTTCCCTGCAGTGACTGCTTGCCAGCTGACTGGGCTTTCTTCACGTTATCGCATTCTCATCGCTAATGAAGAACTTTAGCCTTCCATGCATCATTTTCCACCCTTTCGCTCTTTTTCAATCTACGTTTGCCCTGGACGTCATTCAGATCCAGTGTCTCAGAGAAAGAGCCTCTATTGAAGCAGGTCCAGCTAGGTCCTTGTGACCGTGGGAGAGATTGGGGCACGTTGCCCCTTGGAACGGGCTTTCAGAACTATGGGGATCTCAGAGGTGAAGACATTTGCAAGTGCCCTGGGAGTCATGTTTCTGTGTAGGCTTGGCGCCAGGTTTTTAGAGGGCCTGGGCCTCATTTCTTGGGTAAAAGGAAATGAAGTGACACACCTCATTCCCAGATGTACCCTAGTCCCAATTTTATTATCAACTTTCGGCCTTCACTGGAATCATTTCCATGCCCTTGCCGATTCTTTTTAAATTTAGAGCTGGTTTACACACGGCGTGGAGGGCATTCTACCCAGGTAGCCAGCACACAACGACCGGTCGTGAGTTCCTACTGCAGTGCTGTGCTCAGTCAGCCTCTCCTTATCTGATAGCCCAAAGGAAAGGAAAGGTGGCTCTTCTGTCCTTGACCTTGAGATGCCCTCCTTTTGAGGAACAGGACGTTAACCCATATGCTGCATGCTTGAGCATCTGGTGAGTTCAGAAGTTGCCCTTTCAAGGACTATAGCACCAAAGCTTGCCTGCAAAACCTTGAGCATCAGCTGGGAGACCTATTAGTAGAGCTGAATGACTGTAGCCTCCATCCATTCATGGGAAGGGCAAAACAACAACAAGCACAACCTCCACAACCACCACAACGACACTACCACCAAATTTCGCTCTCATTCGGAAGGAAGAATGCCGAGTTCTTGGTGACAGGGCTCCCAGGTCTAGGCCATGGTTTCCCTTTCCCCAAGCCCACAGTTGTTTCTCATTCCTGGGAATGAAAATTGGGTTGCGTGGAGATGGGCCTAGTCACCTCAATCAGAACAGGTTGTCTCATCGCATCTCTAAGAAACACATTTGGCCCAGCATATACCCACTTCCACCCTCTTGCTCTTTTTCTGCCGAGGTTCCCCCTGTGGGCCTTCTGCTCCAGTGTTTCAGAGCAATATCCTGTTCATTCAGCTAGAGGATCTGGAAGATTCTTCGTGACTGAGGGGACGTGATGGCCACAGAGCCCCCTGGAAATGCTGTTCAGAACTCTGTTGGCCTGAGGAGGCGTAAGGCATTGGAGGCTTGCAAGCCGTGAATGTCTGTGCGTAGGCTTGGCCAGAGGACTCCTTTATTGCGGAAGGGGAATAAATTAGATGTCTCATTACAGATTTAGCTCACTTAAAAGGCCCTGCTTAGATACATTCCTGTAGGCTCGGGGATTGTCTATCTGGCTCATGGTTCACCTTCCAACTGGAAGGTGCTTTTCCTCACAGCAGCGCCTAGGGATTCCTGGGGAGTTCCATGGCCCTCTTATCCCTGATCTTGTTGTGTGGCTGCCTTGGGTAAGTGTGTAGAGCCGTAGAAAAGGCACCTCCCTCCCTGGCTCTGTGAGATGCTTCCGTTCTGGAAAACCTAGTTTGAAAAAGCGTTCAAAGGAATGGAAACGGACAGAGAGGCAATGTGGACTTTCCTAGAGTTGAGATAGAACAATATTGTGACTAAAATACCTAGCAAAATCTGTTAGTTTCCGGGATAGGAAAGGCCTGTTGGCTTTGGCAATGGGAAACCTCCAGGGCCTCACCCTGGGAGCCAAAGAAGCAAGAGGCCTTCATTCTTCCTTCCTAAAGAGCGGGAAACCTTCTGGAATTGGATGTCACTCCTGCTGCCTTTCCGTCTGTGGCGGGGAGGGGGGACACAAAATAAGCCCCGAAACGCTTTAGTGTTAGCAGACTGGTTCTCCCAGCTGATGATGCATTTGGAAGTAGCCATTGGAGGAGCATTCCTGGCACGAGCTCCTTTTAGAATGAAGAGGTCCCAGAGCATAGCGCACATGTGTCCACTGTCTGCCCTTCCATACGAAGGCATCTCTGGCAGCCAGGGGAGGGAGACAAGCTGGCTGCCAACCACAGCATTTCAAAGATCAGGACAAGATCCAAGCACTCAGGGGCAGAAGGGGAAACTTTCCTTTCGGCTCTCAGACACATTGCTCTCCCCTAGCCCAGGATCTCAATGGGAAATTGCCATCAACCCTGGGAGTTTGGTGGACACACGGCTTGTGAGATGCCACCCAGAGTATTCTTCCATGTGAAACAACGTAGCTACCAAAACGGCAAGAGGATGGGATGGCTTCCAGGAAAACCAAAGATCAACAGTTCCAATGGGAATGGAAGTTATGTGGGAGTGAGTTGTCTAACTTCAGCTCCCCTTGCCCCAGAAATGGAGGCAAGCTCCCTCCCAAATCCTCTGGCCATGCCTACACCCAATCTTTTCAGCTTTCCCCAAGGAGAGGGAAGCTTCTGACATTGGAGGTTTTCCGCCATTTCCATCAGTGCCTTGAGGCAGCAGTGATTCAGGGGAACCAGAGTGCAACTCTCAGCTGCGGATCAAAAGTTTCGAATGGGTGTATGGAGCATTATTCCTTGAAGAAAGCTATTTCTGCCCTGAAAAGGCCCTGGAGCAGAGTAGGCCGTGCCCAAGCCATCTGATCTTGAGAGAGAAGGCATCTCAAAGAGCCAGGAGCTAGTAGGGCAAGCTAGACCCCCATCTCCGTGCGTCTTCAGCTGGCCAATTCCCAAGGGCTCAGGGCCAGAAGGGTAAACTTTTCTTTCAAATAGTAAACTCTGATTGTCTTATCTTAGGACAGGTTCAGACTGGGAACTCACCACCAATCCCTGGGTGCTCTAAAGGTGAGTCACAACACCTTGGCCCATGAAGATGCCCGAAGCCCTTGTTCGACAGACAGGCAAGGCTATGGGAAACACTACAAAGAGTGCCAGAGTCCCATGTCAACCGCAAATGGGACACATAGTGACTAGCACATTCTCCTAACAGGTTGGCAGGTTTGGGAAGAAGAATCAGCTGTGGACTTGTGTTAAGGGAAACTGCCATGTGCCACCCCACGAAAGCTTTAGCTAGAGGCCTGTCTTCCTCCTCCATAAAGGGAACGGATGCTTTTGGTGCTAACTGTTATTTGCCCTTTTCCATCAGGGGTAGATATAGCAGTGATTCAGGGCTAGCCTGTTGGTTCTGCCACTTGAAGACCAAGGTTTGGGAACTGTTCTCGGTGCCGTATTTCTTGAAATATTTTGTTTCTGCCCTGACCAGGTCCAGGAAAATGCTGTCCTTCTGGTGATGGTCTGTTCTTCAAAATGAAGACATCTCAATCATCCAGGGGATGGAGGGGAGCCGGCTAGCCGTCACGGCACTAAGCTGGCCAAGATCCAATTGCTCAGGAACAGGAGCGCCATACTTCCCTTAGGACGGCAGCTCTTGCTTAGCACGGGAGCACGTTTGGACGTGGCCACCCGTCCCTGGGTGCTGGCTACGTGTGGGACAGCACAATGGCCTCTTATGGCAACCCAAGATCTTGGTAGAACAAAGGGCAAGGGGGGCGCCTGCGTGGCTCAGTCGCTTAAGTGTCTGCGTTCGGCTAATCTCAATATCACAAGATCCTGGAATCGAACCCTGCTTTGGAAATGCACGGTTGTAGAGCCGCTTTGGGAAACAGTGTGGAGCTTCCTCAGAAAATTAAAAACACAGCTACCTTATGACTCAGGAAATTGCTCTACGATGTATGAGTCCAAAGACACGGCTGTAGTGAAAAAAAGGGCCACATGCACCCCAATGGTCATAGCAGCAACGTCCACAACAGACAAACCGTGGAAAGAGCCGAGAGGCCCTTCAACAGATGAATGGAGAAAAATGATGTGTTCCTTCTCTAAAAGGGAATATTACTCAGCCATCAGAAAGAAGAATACCCAACTTTTGCATCAACAACGATGGGGCTGGGGGAGAGCATGCTAAATGAAATTGGCCAAGCAGAGAAAGCCAACATCATAGGGCTCACGGAGTTGTGTTACATAAGGAATAGCATGGAGGGCATTAGGTGACGGAAGGGAAAAATGAAGGGGTGCAAATCGGAGCGGGAGATGAACCATGAGAGAGTACGGACTCCAAGAAATGGGCAGTTTTAGAGGGCAGGGGTGGATGGATGATTTAACCTACTGGTGGGTATTAAGGAGGGCATGTATCGCATGGAGCACTGGGTGTTCTAGGAAAACAGGGAACCAGGGAACCCAGATCCAAAACGAATGTTGTACTCTATGTTGACTAACAATACAATGTATTAAAAGAACAAGAAATCGCTTCTCTCTTCATGACACAAGATGGTAGTTGAATGATGCATTCCCCCACGGTGTGGTATCTGAGAGTTAAGTAGGTGGCACCTTCCTTAGGCTTCCTCGCATACATCTGTAAGCATCTTATCTTCCTGAAACGAGAACGCTTCATGAAAAAAACTAAAGGTATTCAAACGACGAAGCTTGTCTACTAAACTCACAAACAACCCCAGAGCAACTAAAAGAAAGATACCTCTGTCCTATCCCGACCTCACGTGATCCTTGGGATCATCTCACGAGACTGAGGTTGAGATTGCACTCCAAATCCCATGAAATCTCATGGAATTGGGGCTCGATTTCACTCCACATCGCCTGAGGTCACAATGAGATCGGGCGAGATTTCAACAATTCTCGTGAGATAGCAGGGACCTTGGGCGAGATTACCCTGCAACGCTTGTGAGATCTCTTGACTTTGGGCGGGATTTTACTCCCCGCCTGCTGAGATCTCATCCAAACCTTGGAGACGTCAGTGCCCATCTCATGAGATCTCATGCATATTGAGCGAGATTTCAATCTCAATCTTGTGAGATCTCATGGACATCGGGCGAGATTTTACTCCAAATCTCGAGAGATCTCATCCCATCCCTGCAGACCTCAGTCCAAACCTCATGAATTGTCATGGACTTTGGGCGAGAGCTCAATCAAATGTCATGAGGTATCAATGACACGGGCGAGATGTCACTCCAAATCTCGTCCGATATCAGGGACCTTGGGCGAGATTTCAGTCCAACTATCGTGAGATCTCTTGGAATTCTAGAATATTTTACCCCAAGTCTCGTGAGATCTCATCCAAACCTTGGAGACTTTAGTGAAAATCTCGTGAGATCTCATGGATATTGAGCGAGATTTCAATCGAAATCCCACGAGATCGCATGGGCATCGGGTGAGATTTTATTCCGAATCTCGTGAGAGCTCATCCACAACTTGCAGACCTCAGTCCAAATCTCTTGAGATCTCATGGACATTGGTGGAGATTTCGCTCCAAATCTCGTGAGGTCCCAATGACATTGGGAGAGATTTCACTACAAATCTCGTGAGATATCAGCGATCTTGGGCGAGATTTCCATCCAAACCTCGTGAGGTCTCAATGACATCGGGCGAGGTTTCACTCAACTCTCGTGAGCTCAAAGGGACCTAGGGCGAGATTTCACTCCAACTCTCGTGAGAGCCTTTGGAATTCGGGGATCATTTCCTCCACGTGTCGTGAGATCTCATCCAACCCTTGGAGGCTTCAGTCCAAATCTCGTGAGATCTCACGATATTGAGGGAGAATTCACTCTATATCTCGTGAGAAATCATGGACATCAGGCGACATTAGTCCACATCTCGTTAGATCGTATGGGCATCGTGTGAGAATTCATTCCAAATCTCGTGATATGTCATGGACATTGGACGAGATTTCACCCCAAATATCGTGTGGTCTTAATGACCTCGGGCAGATTTCACTCCAAATCTCGTGAGATATCAGGTACAACTGTGGGCGAGCTTTCCATCTAAATCTCGTGAGATCTCATAGACATCGGGCGAGATTTGCCATCAAATCTCCTGAGATCTCATGGACATCGGTTCCGATTTCACTCCAAATCGGATGAGCTCTCATGGAATTAAGGCGAGAATTCACTCCAAAACTCCTGAGGTCAAAATGAGATCGGGCGAGATTTCACTACAAGTCTCGTGAGATCTCAGGGACCTTGGGTGAGATTTCACAGCAGCTCTCGTGAGATCTCTTGAAGTTGGGAGAGATTTTACTCCCAGTCTTGTGAGATCTGCTCCAAAGCTTAGGGACGTCAGTGCCAATCTCATGAGATCGCATGGCTATTGAGCGAGATTTCAATCGAAATATCGTGAGACTGATGGGCATCGGGTGAGATTTTACTCCATATGTCGTGAGATCTCAGGGACATTCGGGTGAGATTTCACTCCGAATATCCTGAGGTCACAATGACATCGGGCGAGATTTCACTACAGATGTCTTGAGATATCAGGGACCATGGGCGAGATTTCACTCCAAATCTCGTGAGATCTCTTGGGATTCAGCTGAGAATTGACCCCATTTCTCGTGTGCTCTCTTCCAAATTTGGAGACCTCAGTCCAAATCTCTTGAGACCTCATGGAAAATAGGTGAGATTTCACTCTAAATTTCGTGAATCTCATGGTCCTTGGGCGAGATTGGACTCCAAAACTCGGAGGGGTCACGGACATCGGGCGAGAATTCCCACGAAATCCCGTGAGATGCCATGGACTTTGGGTGAGATTTCTCTCCAAATCTCGTGAGATCTCTTGGCCTTTGGTCGAGATTTTACTCCAGGGCCCGTGAGATCTCATCCAAAATTGGAGAGGTCAGTGCCATTCTCCTGAGATCTCATGGATATTGAGTGAGGATTCGATCTAAATCTCGTGAGATCTCCTGGACTTCGGCTGAGTTTCCACTCCAAGTCTCGTGAGATCTCATGGATATTGGGCGAGCCTGCACTCCAAATCTAAGGAGGGTCCAATGACATCAGGCGAGATTTCCACAAATCTCGTGAGTTATCAGGGACCTTGCTGGAGATTTCAGTCCAAATCTCATGAGTTCTCAATGACATGGGGTGAGATGTCATTGCAAATCTTGTGAGATATCTGGGAACTTGTGCGGGATTTCACTCCAACTCTGCTGAGGTCTCTTGTTATTTGGGCGAGAGTTTACTCCAAGTCTTGTGAGATCTCATCCAACCTTGGGGACGTCAGTGCCAATCTCGCGAGATCTCATCGATATTGAGGGAGATTTAATCTAAATCTCGTGAGATCTCATGGACATTGGGCGAGATTTCACTCCAAATCTCCTGAGGTCACAATCACAGTGGGCGAGATTTCCCCACAAATCACGTGAGCTATCAGGGCGAGATTTCTATCCAAATCTCGTGAGATCTCAATGACATCGGGGGAGATACATTCCAAATCTCTTGAGATATCAGGGACCTTGGGTGAGATTTCACTCCAACTCTCGTGCGGTCTCATGGCCTTTGGGCGAGATGTTACTCCCATCCCATTAAATCTCATCCAAACCTTGGAGGCGTCAATGCCCACCTCGTGAGTTCTCATGGGTATGAGCGAGTTTTCCATCTAAATCTCGTGTGATCTCATGGATATCGGGCGAGATTTCCCTCCCAATCTCGTGAGATCTCATGGACATTGGGCGAGATTTCACTCCCAACTCCTGAGGTCCCAATGACTTCGGGCGAGATTTCACTACATATCTCGTAATATTCGGGGACCTTGGGCGAGATTTCCATCCAAATCTCGTGAGGTCTCAATGACATCGCGTGAGATGTCACTACAAATCTCGTGAGATAGCAGGGAGTTTGGGCGAGATTTCACTCCAGCTCTCATGAGGCCTCTTGGACGTCGAGTGAGATTTGATTCCACGTCTCGGAGATCTCATCCAAACCTTGGAGAATTCAGTCCAAATCTCGTGAGATCTCATGGATATGGAGCGACATGTCAATCTATATCTCGTGGGATCTCATGACATCAGCAGGGATTTTACTCCAAATCTCGTGGGATCTCACGGATATCGGTTGAGATTTCTCTCCAAATCTCGTGAGATCATGGGCCTTGGGCGAGATTTCACTCCAAATCTCTTGAGGTCACAATGACATGGGGCGAGATTTCACTATAATTCTCTTGAGCTATCAGGGGACTTGGGCAAGATTTCACCACAAATCTCGTGAGATATCAGGGACCTTGCGTGATATTTCACTCCCAATCTCGTGAGGTACCAATGACATCGGGCGAGAATTCAGTATAAATCCCTTGAGATATCAGGCGCCTTGTTTGAGATTTTACTCCAACTCTCGTGAGATCTCTTGTAGTTTGGGCAAGAGTTCAATCCAACTCTCGTGAGCTCTCTTGGAACTGGGGCTATTTGACTCCAAGTCTCGTGAGATCTCATCCAGACCTTGGAGACTTCCGTCGAAATGTCGTGAGATCTCATGGATATTGAGCGAGATTTCCGTCTATATCTCGTGAGACCTCATGGACCTCAGGCGAAAATTTACTCCAAATTCCGTGAAATCGCATGGACATCGGCTGAGATTTCACTCCAAATATCTTGGGATCTCAAGGACATTGGGCGAGATTTCACTCCAAACCTCCTTGAGGTCACAGGGACATCGGGCGAGATTTCACTACAAATGTCGTGAGATATCATGGACTTTGGGTGAGATTTGTCTCCCAATGTCGTGAGATCCCTTGGACTTTGGGTGCGATTTGACTCCAGGTCTCGTGAGATCTCATCCAAAACATGGAGACGTCAGTGCCATTCTAATGAGATCTCATGGATATTGAGTGAGTATTCAATCTACATCTCGTGAGATCTCATGGATATCGGGCGAGTTTTGACACCAAATCTCGTGAGATCTCATGGACCTCGGGTGAGATTTCAGTCCAAATCTCATGAGATCTCATGGATATTGGGCGAGACTTCACTCCAAATCTCCTGTGGTCCTAATGACATCAGGCGAGATTGCAAGAAATCTCGTGAGATATCAGGGCCCTCGGTCGAGATTTCAGTCCAAATCTCGTGAGGTCTCAATGACATTGGGCGAGATTTCGTTACAAATCTCGTGAGATATCAGGGACCTGGGCGAGATTTCCCTCCAACTCTCGTGAAGTCTCTTGGTCTTTGGGCGAGATTTTACTCCAAGTCTTGTGAGATCTCATTCAAACCTTGGAGACGTCAGTGCCAATCTCGTGAGATCTCATGGCTATTGATGGAGATGTCATCTAAATCTCGGGAGATCTCAAGGACATCAGGCGAGATTTTCCTCCAAATCTTGGGAGATCTTTAGGACGTCGGGTAAGATATCTCTCCAAAAGTCGTGAGATGATGGGCCTTGGGCGAGATTTCACTCCAAATCTCCTCAGGTCACAATGACATCGGGCGAGATTTCACTCCAAATCTCAAGAGATCAAAGGGACCTTGGGCAAGATTTCACTCCCAATCTCGTGAGATATCAGCGGCCTTGGGCGAGATTTCACTCTCAATCTTGTGAGATCTCTTGGAATTCGGGCGAGAATTTACTCCAAGTCTCGTGAGATCCAATCCAAACCTTGGGGACTTCAGTCCAAATCTCCTGAGATCTCCTGGACATTGTGCGAGATTTCAATCCAAATCTCGTGAGGTCTCCATGATATCGGACGAGACTTCACACCAATTCTCGTGAGATCTCATGGACATCGGCTGAGATTTCACCCCAAATCTCCCGAGGTCACAATGACTTGGGCGAGATTTCAGACCAAACCCCGTCAGATTTCAGCGAACTTGGGCGAAATATCCATCCAAATCTCGTGAGGTCTCAATGATATCGGGCGAGATGTCACTACACTCTCGTGAGATAAAAAGGGACCTTGGGCGAGATTTCACTCCAACTCTCGTGAGATCTCTTGGAATTCGGGGATATTTTCCTCCAAGTCTGGTGAGGGCTCATCCAAACCTCGGAGACTTCCGTCCAAATCTCGTGAGATCTCATGGATATTGCGTGAGATTTCAATTGAAATCTCATGAGATCTCATGGACATCGGGTGAGTTTTACTCCAAATCTCGTCAGATCTCATCCAAAATATGCAGACCTCAGTCCAAATCTCGTGAGATCTCCTGGACATTGGGCGAGATTTCAATCCAAATCTCGTGAGATCTCAATGAGATCGGGTGAGGTTTCACTCCAAATCTCGTGAGATCTCTTGGACTTTGGGCCAGATTTTAGTCCACATCTCCTGAGATCTCATCCAAACCTTGGAGACGTCACTGCCAATCTCGTGACATCTCATGGATATTGAGCGTTATTTCAATCTAAACCTTCTGAGATCTCATAGATATGGGCCGAGAGTTTACTCCAAATCTCATGAGATCGCCTGGACACCACGTGAGATTTCACTCCGACTCTCCTGAGGTCACAATGACATCGGGCGAGATTTCAGTACAAATCTCGTGAGATATCAGGGACCTTGGGCGAGATTTCACTCTCGATCTCGTGAGATCCCTTGGAATTCAGGTGAGATTTACTCCAAGTCTCGTGAGCTCTTTTCCAAATTTGGAGACCTCAGTCCAAATCTCTTGAGACCTCATGGACAAGAGGTGAGATTTCGCACTAAATTTCGTGACGCTCTAAATCTTTCGAGACACTCTAAATCTCATGGTCATTGGGCGGCGAGATTTTACTCCGAATCTCATGAGAGGTCATGGACATCGGGCGAGAATTTCCTCCAAATCACGTGAGATGGTACAGACTTCAGGCGAGATTTTCCTCCACATCTCGTGAGATCTCATGGACCTTGGGTGAGATTTCAATCCAAATCGTGAGATCTCTTGGACCATGGTTGAGACTGGAGTCCAAGTCTCATGAGATCTCACCCAAACCTGGCAGACTTCAGTGCCAATCTCGTGAGATCTCATGGATATGGAGTGAGATTTCACTCTAAATCTCGTGAGATCTCATGGCCATCGGGCGAGATTTTACTCCACATCTCGTGAGATCTCATCACGCCTTGGAGAACTCCGTCCAAATCTCGTGAGATGTCATGGTTCCTGCGAGAGACTTCACTGTAAAACTCGTGAGATCTCATGGACATTGGTCGAGATTTTCCTTGCAATCTCTTGAGATTTCCTGGACATCGGGTGAGATCTCATGGACATCGGGGGCGAAATCACTCCACAACTCGTGAGATGTCATGGACATCGGGTGAGATTTGCCTCCAAATCTCGTGTGATCTCTTCCAAATCTCACTGGAACAGGAACCAGCAATTGTGGTCTAGGGCTCACACCTGTTGAAAGGGTAGCTAAACAGCACGCCACAGGTGTTGCGTAGTAAGAAGGGCAAGTGTTGGCATGATCACCGAGTATTATCGGCAAGTAAGGAAACATTGTTGAGCACTTCGACGGAATCCTAGGATATTCTATATGCTGTCAAACTGAAAAAAAAAACAACAATAAAAAATAAAAACTAAACCGATGAACCTAAGGGAATGGAAGGAAAAATCAAAGAAGACAAAACTAGAGAGGAAGACAAACCGTAAGAGAGTCATTTCTCTCCGAAACAAAGTGAGGGTTGCTGGAAGCAAGGTGGGTGAGGAATGGGGAAATTGGGGCATGGGCATTTAGGAGAGTACTTGGAAATAGCACTGGGTGCTATACGCAACCGATGAATCGCTCAATTCTCCCCCTGAACCTAGAAATATTCTCTAGGTTAAATTGGTTGTATTTAAATCGGTTTTCTTAGAAGATCTGTTAACATTTGGAGTCCCGAGGCACTCGAAGTTGCCCAACGGAGGGGGTTTATATATAGGCTCTGCCATGGGTGTTAAGAAGGAGCTCTCCTTATTTCTGGGCTCCAAGAAAATGAAGTTACACCTCTCATTCGTGGACTTGTCCCATTTCCTTTTCAATTGTGGATTTTTGGCCATACATCCAGACATTTCCAAAACCTTGTGGAATTCCTAAGTTTAGCTTTACATGCAAGGAGGCAGGGGCTTTTCCTCCCATAGGCATTAGACAGGGACTGTTGGAAAGTTCACATCCATGTCCTGTGCAAGGAGAGAGTCTCAGGGTCTGCTATCCTAAAGGAAGATTGCCCTATTGCTCCTGAGCTGCTTCTGAGCTCTAGGGGCATAAGCCTGCTGAATGGTAGCCAGCTTATACTTCTGCCCTAGATGATTGAGGTGCCATCATGCTGAAGATTAGACAAGAAGCAGCACAGTACGAGCCCTTTCAAGGAATACTACACCGAAAGCCTGCTTTCGAACACATGTACATCAGCCAAGAGGACAAAACCGTCACCCTCATTTGCTTCTGTGCCTATCCGTGCACGGTAAGGGCCTTTGGAAAAACAGAAAACAAAACCAAGGTCAGATTCTCCGCTTTCTGAAGGAGGAATGCCGGCCTCTGAATGCCAGCGCCCCCAAGTGCAGGGCAGGAACTTTGACCTTGGGCCAAGCCGACAGGTGTAACATTTCCCTGCAGTGACTGCTTGCCAGCTGACTGGGCTTTCTTCACGTTATCGCATTCTCATCGCTAATGAAGAACTTTAGCCTTCCATGCATCATTTTCCACCCTTTCGCTCTTTTTCAATCTACGTTTGCCCTGGACGTCATTCTGATCCAGTGTCTCAGAGAAAGAGCCTCTATTGAAGCAGGTCCAGCTAGGTCCTTGTGACCGTGGGAGAGATTGGGGCACGTTGCCCCTTGGAACGGGCTTTCAGAACTATGGGGATCTCAGAGGTGAAGACATTTGCAAGTGCCCTGGGAGTCATGTTTCTGTGTAGGCTTGGCGCCAGGTTTTTAGAGGGCCTGGGCCTCATTTCTTGGGTAAAAGGAAATGAAGTGACACACCTCATTCCCAGATGTACCCTAGTCCCAATTTTATTATCAACTTTCGGCCTTCACTGGAATCATTTCCATGCCCTTGCCGATTCTTTTTAAATTTAGAGCTGGTTTACACACGGCGTGGAGGGCATTCTACCCAGGTAGCCAGCACACAACGACCGGTCGTGAGTTCCTACTGCAGTGCTGTGCTCAGTCAGCCTCTCCTTATCTGATAGCCCAAAGGAAAGGAAAGGTGGCTCTTCTGTCCTTGACCTTGAGATGCCCTCCTTTTGAGGAACAGGACGTTAACCCATATGCTGCATGCTTGAGCATCTGGTGAGTTCAGAAGTTGCCCTTTCAAGGACTATAGCACCAAAGCTTGCCTGCAAAACCTTGAGCATCAGCTGGGAGACCTATTAGTAGAGCTGAATGACTGTAGCCTCCATCCATTCATGGGAAGGGCAAAACAACAACAAGCACAACCTCCACAACCACCACAACGACACTACCACCAAATTTCGCTCTCATTCGGAAGGAAGAATGCCGAGTTCTTGGTGACAGGGCTCCCAGGTCTAGGCCATGGTTTCCCTTTCCCCAAGCCCACAGTTGTTTCTCATTCCTGGGAATGAAAATTGGGTTGCGTGGAGATGGGCCTAGTCACCTCAATCAGAACAGGTTGTCTCATCGCATCTCTAAGAAACACATTTGGCCCAGCATATACCCACTTCCACCCTCTTGCTCTTTTTCTGCCGAGGTTCCCCCTGTGGGCCTTCTGCTCCAGGGTTTCAGAGCAATATCCTGTTCATTCAGCTAGAGGATCTGGAAGATTCTTCGTGACTGAGGGGACGTGATGGCCACAGAGCCCCCTGGAAATGCTGTTCAGAACTCTGTTGGCCTGAGGAGGCGTAAGGCATTGGAGGCTTGCAAGCCGTGAATGTCTGTGCGTAGGCTTGGCCAGAGGACTCCTTTATTGCGGAAGGGGAATAAATTAGATGTCTCATTACAGATTTAGCTCACTTAAAAGGCCCTGCTTAGATACATTCCTGTAGGCTCGGGGATTGTCTATCTGGCTCATGGTTCACCTTCCAACTGGAAGGTGCTTTTCCTCACAGCAGCGCCTAGGGATTCCTGGGGAGTTCCATGGCCCTCTTATCCCTGATCTTGTTGTGTGGCTGCCTTGGGTAAGTGTGTAGAGCCGTAGAAAAGGCACCTCCCTCCCTGGCTCTGTGAGATGCTTCCGTTCTGGAAAACCTAGTTTGAAAAAGCGTTCAAAGGAATGGAAACGGACAGAGAGGCAATGTGGACTTTCCTAGAGTTGAGATAGAACAATATTGTGACTAAAATACCTAGCAAAATCTGTTAGTTTCCGGGATAGGAAAGGCCTGTTGGCTTTGGCAATGGGAAACCTCCAGGGCCTCACCCTGGGAGCCAAAGAAGCAAGAGGCCTTCATTCTTCCTTCCTAAAGAGCGGGAAACCTTCTGGAATCGGATGTCACTCCTGCTGCCTTTCCGTCTGTGGCGGGGAGGGGGGACACAAAATAAGCAGAAACGCTTTAGTGTTAGCAGACTGGTTCTCCCAGCTGATGATGCATTTGGAAGTAGCCATTGGAGGAGCATTCCTGGCACGAGCTCCTTTTAGAATGAAGAGGTCCCAGAGCATAGCGCACATGTGTCCACTGTCTGCCCTTCCATACGAAGGCATCTCTGGCAGCCAGGGGAGGGAGACAAGCTGGCTGCCAACCACAGCATTTCAAAGATCAGGACAAGATCCAAGCACTCAGGGGCAGAAGGGGAAACTTTCCTTTCGGCTCTCAGACACATTGCTCTCCCCTAGCCCAGGATCTCAATGGGAAATTGCCATCAACCCTGGGAGTTTGGTGGACACACGGCTTGTGAGATGCCACCCAGAGTATTCTTCCATGTGAAACAACGTAGCTACCAAAACGGCAAGAGGATGGGATGGCTTCCAGGAAAACCAAAGATCAACAGTTCCAATGGGAATGGAAGTTATGTGGGAGTGAGTTGTCTAACTTCAGCTCCCCTTGCCCCAGAAATGGAGGCAAGCTCCCTCCCAAATCCTCTGGCCATGCCTACACCCAATCTTTTCAGCTTTCCCCAAGGAGAGGGAAGCTTCTGACATTGGAGGTTTTCCGCCATTTCCATCAGTGCCTTGAGGCAGCAGTGATTCAGGGGAACCAGAGTGCAACTCTCAGCTGCGGATCAAAAGTTTCGAATGGGTGTATGGAGCATTATTCCTTGAAGAAAGCTATTTCTGCCCTGAAAAGGCCCTGGAGCAGAGTAGGCCGTGCCCAAGCCATCTGATCTTGAGAGAGAAGGCATCTCAAAGAGCCAGGAGCTAGTAGGGCAAGCTAGACCCCCATCTCCGTGCGTCTTCAGCTGGCCAATTCCCAAGGGCTCAGGGCCAGAAGGGTAAACTTTTCTTTCAAATAGTAAACTCTGATTGTCTTATCTTAGGACAGGTTCAGATTGGGAACTCACCACCAATCCCTGGGTGCTCTAAAGGTGAGTCACAACACCTTGGCCCATGAAGATGCCCGAAGCCCTTGTTCGACAGACAGGCAAGGCCATGGGAAACACTACAAAGAGTGCCAGAGTCCCATGTCAACCGCAAATGGGACACGTAGTGACTAGCACACTCTCCTAACAGGTTGGCAGGTTTGGGAAGAAGAATCAGCTGTGGACTTGTGTTAAGGGAAACTGCCATGTGCCACCCCACGAAAGCTTTAGCTAGAGGCCTGTCTTCCTCCTCCATAAAGGGAACGGATGCTTTTGGTGCTAACTGTTATTTGCCCTTTTCCATCAGGGGTAGATATAGCAGTGATTCAGGGCTAGCCTGTTGGTTCTGCCACTTGAAGACCAAGGTTTGGGAACTGTTCTCGGTGCCGTATTTCTTGAAATATTTTGTTTCTGCCCTGACCAGGTCCAGGAAAATGCTGTCCTTCTGGTGATGGTCTGTTCTTCAAAATGAAGACATCTCAATCATCCAGGGGATGGAGGGGAGCCGGCTAGCCGTCACGGCACTAAGCTGGCCAAGATCCAATTGCTCAGGAACAGGAGCGCCATACTTCCCTTAGGACGGCAGCTCTTGCTTAGCACGGGAGCACGTTTGGACCTGGCCACCCGTCCCTGGGTGCTGGCTACGTGTGGGACAGCACAATGGCCTCTTATGGCAACCCAAGATCTTGGTAGAACAAAGGGCAAGGGGGGCGCCTGCGTGGCTCAGTCGCTTAAGTGTCTGCGTTCGGCTAATCTCAATATCACAAGATCCTGGAATCGAACCCTGCTTTGGAAATGCACGGTTGTAGAGCCGCTTTGGGAAACAGTGTGGAGCTTCCTCAGAAAATTAAAAACACAGCTACCTTATGACTCAGGAAATTGCTCTACGATGTATGAGTCCAAAGACACGGCTGTAGTGAAAAAAAGGGCCACATGCACCCCAATGGTCATAGCAGCAACGTCCACAACAGACAAACCGTGGAAAGAGCCGAGAGGCCCTTCAACAGATGAATGGAGAAAAATGATGTGTTCCTTCTCTAAAAGGGAATATTACTCAGCCATCAGAAAGAAGAATACCCAACTTTTGCATCAACAACGATGGGGCTGGGGGAGAGCATGCTAAATGAAATTGGCCAAGCAGAGAAAGCCAACATCATAGGGCTCACGGAGTTGTGTTACATAAGGAATAGCATGGACGGCATTAGGTGACGGAAGGGAAAAATGAAGGGGTGCAAATCGGAGCGGGAGATGAACCATGAGAGAGTACGGACTCCAAGAAATGGGCAGTTTTAGAGGGCAGGGGTGGATGGATGATTTAACCTACTGGTGGGTATTAAGGAGGGCATGTATCGCATGGAGCACTGGGTGTTCTAGGAAAACAGGGAACCAGGGAACCCAGATCCAAAACGAATGTTGTACTCTATGTTGACTAACAATACAATGTATTAAAAGAACAAGAAATCGCTTCTCTCTTCATGACACAAGATGGTAGTTGAATGATGCATTCCCCCACGGTGTGGTATCTGAGAGTTAAGTAGGTGGCACCTTCCTTAGGCTTCCTCGCATACATCTGTAAGCATCTTATCTTCCTGAAACGAGAACGCTTCATGAAAAAAACTAAAGGTATTCAAACGACGAAGCTTGTCTACTAAACTCACAAACAACCCCAGAGCAACTAAAAGAAAGATACCTCTGTCCTATCCCGACCTCACGTGATCCTTGGGATCATCTCACGAGACTGAGGTTGAGATTGCACTCCAAATCCCATGAAATCTCATGGAATTGGGGCTCGATTTCACTCCACATCGCCTGAGGTCACAATGAGATCGGGCGAGATTTCAACAATTCTCGTGAGATAGCAGGGACCTTGGGCGAGATTACCCTGCAACGCTTGTGAGATCTCTTGACTTTGGGCGGGATTTTACTCCCCGCCTGCTGAGATCTCATCCAAACCTTGGAGACGTCAGTGCCCATCTCATGAGATCTCATGCATATTGAGCGAGATTTCAATCTCAATCTTGTGAGATCTCATGGACATCGGGCGAGATTTTACTCCAAATCTCGAGAGATCTCATCCCATCCCTGCAGACCTCAGTCCAAACCTCATGAATTGTCATGGACTTTGGGCGAGAGCTCAATCAAATGTCATGAGGTATCAATGACACGGGCGAGATGTCACTCCAAATCTCGTCCGATATCAGGGACCTTGGGCGAGATTTCAGTCCAACTATCGTGAGATCTCTTGGAATTCTAGAATATTTTACCCCAAGTCTCGTGAGATCTCATCCAAACCTTGGAGACTTTAGTGAAAATCTCGTGAGATCTCATGGATATTGAGCGAGATTTCAATCGAAATCCCACGAGATCGCATGGGCATCGGGTGAGATTTTATTCCGAATCTCGTGAGAGCTCATCCACAACTTGCAGACCTCAGTCCAAATCTCTTGAGATCTCATGGACATTGGTGGAGATTTCGCTCCAAATCTCGTGAGGTCCCAATGACATTGGGAGAGATTTCACTACAAATCTCGTGAGATATCAGCGATCTTGGGCGAGATTTCCATCCAAACCTCGTGAGGTCTCAATGACATCGGGCGAGGTTTCACTCAACTCTCGTGAGCTCAAAGGGACCTAGGGCGAGATTTCACTCCAACTCTCGTGAGAGCCTTTGGAATTCGGGGATCATTTCCTCCACGTGTCGTGAGATCTCATCCAACCCTTGGAGGCTTCAGTCCAAATCTCGTGAGATCTCACGATATTGAGGGAGAATTCACTCTATATCTCGTGAGAAATCATGGACATCAGGCGACATTAGTCCACATCTCGTTAGATCGTATGGGCATCGTGTGAGAATTCATTCCAAATCTCGTGATATGTCATGGACATTGGACGAGATTTCACCCCAAATATCGTGTGGTCTTAATGACCTCGGGCAGATTTCACTCCAAATCTCGTGAGATATCAGGTACAACTGTGGGCGAGCTTTCCATCTAAATCTCGTGAGATCTCATAGACATCGGGCGAGATTTGCCATCAAATCTCCTGAGATCTCATGGACATCGGTTCCGATTTCACTCCAAATCGGATGAGCTCTCATGGAATTAAGGCGAGAATTCACTCCAAAACTCCTGAGGTCAAAATGAGATCGGGCGAGATTTCACTACAAGTCTCGTGAGATCTCAGGGACCTTGGGTGAGATTTCACAGCAGCTCTCGTGAGATCTCTTGAAGTTGGGAGAGATTTTACTCCCAGTCTTGTGAGATCTGCTCCAAAGCTTAGGGACGTCAGTGCCAATCTCATGAGATCGCATGGCTATTGAGCGAGATTTCAATCGAAATATCGTGAGACTGATGGGCATCGGGTGAGATTTTACTCCATATGTCGTGAGATCTCAGGGACATTCGGGTGAGATTTCACTCCGAATATCCTGAGGTCACAATGACATCGGGCGAGATTTCACTACAGATGTCTTGAGATATCAGGGACCATGGGCGAGATTTCACTCCAAATCTCGTGAGATCTCTTGGGATTCAGCTGAGAATTGACCCCATTTCTCGTGTGCTCTCTTCCAAATTTGGAGACCTCAGTCCAAATCTCTTGAGACCTCATGGAAAATAGGTGAGATTTCACTCTAAATTTCGTGAATCTCATGGTCCTTGGGCGAGATTGGACTCCAAAACTCGGAGGGGTCACGGACATCGGGCGAGAATTCCCACGAAATCCCGTGAGATGCCATGGACTTTGGGTGAGATTTCTCTCCAAATCTCGTGAGATCTCTTGGCCTTTGGTCGAGATTTTACTCCAGGGCCCGTGAGATCTCATCCAAAATTGGAGAGGTCAGTGCCATTCTCCTGAGATCTCATGGATATTGAGTGAGGATTCGATCTAAATCTCGTGAGATCTCCTGGACTTCGGCTGAGTTTCCACTCCAAGTCTCGTGAGATCTCATGGATATTGGGCGAGCCTGCACTCCAAATCTAAGGAGGGTCCAATGACATCAGGCGAGATTTCCACAAATCTCGTGAGTTATCAGGGACCTTGCTGGAGATTTCAGTCCAAATCTCATGAGTTCTCAATGACATGGGGTGAGATGTCATTGCAAATCTTGTGAGATATCTGGGAACTTGTGCGGGATTTCACTCCAACTCTGCTGAGGTCTCTTGTTATTTGGGCGAGAGTTTACTCCAAGTCTTGTGAGATCTCATCCAACCTTGGGGACGTCAGTGCCAATCTCGCGAGATCTCATCGATATTGAGGGAGATTTAATCTAAATCTCGTGAGATCTCATGGACATTGGGCGAGATTTCACTCCAAATCTCCTGAGGTCACAATCACAGTGGGCGAGATTTCCCCACAAATCACGTGAGCTATCAGGGCGAGATTTCTATCCAAATCTCGTGAGATCTCAATGACATCGGGGGAGATACATTCCAAATCTCTTGAGATATCAGGGACCTTGGGTGAGATTTCACTCCAACTCTCGTGCGGTCTCATGGCCTTTGGGCGAGATGTTACTCCCATCCCATTAAATCTCATCCAAACCTTGGAGGCGTCAATGCCCACCTCGTGAGTTCTCATGGGTATGAGCGAGTTTTCCATCTAAATCTCGTGTGATCTCATGGATATCGGGCGAGATTTCCCTCCCAATCTCGTGAGATCTCATGGACATTGGGCGAGATTTCACTCCCAACTCCTGAGGTCCCAATGACTTCGGGCGAGATTTCACTACATATCTCGTAATATTCGGGGACCTTGGGCGAGATTTCCATCCAAATCTCGTGAGGTCTCAATGACATCGCGTGAGATGTCACTACAAATCTCGTGAGATAGCAGGGAGTTTGGGCGAGATTTCACTCCAGCTCTCATGAGGCCTCTTGGACGTCGAGTGAGATTTGATTCCACGTCTCGGAGATCTCATCCAAACCTTGGAGAATTCAGTCCAAATCTCGTGAGATCTCATGGATATGGAGCGACATGTCAATCTATATCTCGTGGGATCTCATGACATCAGCAGGGATTTTACTCCAAATCTCGTGGGATCTCACGGATATCGGTTGAGATTTCTCTCCAAATCTCGTGAGATCATGGGCCTTGGGCGAGATTTCACTCCAAATCTCTTGAGGTCACAATGACATGGGGCGAGATTTCACTATAATTCTCTTGAGCTATCAGGGGACTTGGGCAAGATTTCACCACAAATCTCGTGAGATATCAGGGACCTTGCGTGATATTTCACTCCCAATCTCGTGAGGTACCAATGACATCGGGCGAGAATTCAGTATAAATCCCTTGAGATATCAGGCGCCTTGTTTGAGATTTTACTCCAACTCTCGTGAGATCTCTTGTAGTTTGGGCAAGAGTTCAATCCAACTCTCGTGAGCTCTCTTGGAACTGGGGCTATTTGACTCCAAGTCTCGTGAGATCTCATCCAGACCTTGGAGACTTCCGTCGAAATGTCGTGAGATCTCATGGATATTGAGCGAGATTTCCGTCTATATCTCGTGAGACCTCATGGACCTCAGGCGAAAATTTACTCCAAATTCCGTGAAATCGCATGGACATCGGCTGAGATTTCACTCCAAATATCTTGGGATCTCAAGGACATTGGGCGAGATTTCACTCCAAACCTCCTTGAGGTCACAGGGACATCGGGCGAGATTTCACTACAAATGTCGTGAGATATCATGGACTTTGGGTGAGATTTGTCTCCCAATGTCGTGAGATCCCTTGGACTTTGGGTGCGATTTGACTCCAGGTCTCGTGAGATCTCATCCAAAACATGGAGACGTCAGTGCCATTCTAATGAGATCTCATGGATATTGAGTGAGTATTCAATCTACATCTCGTGAGATCTCATGGATATCGGGCGAGTTTTGACACCAAATCTCGTGAGATCTCATGGACCTCGGGTGAGATTTCAGTCCAAATCTCATGAGATCTCATGGATATTGGGCGAGACTTCACTCCAAATCTCCTGTGGTCCTAATGACATCAGGCGAGATTGCAAGAAATCTCGTGAGATATCAGGGCCCTCGGTCGAGATTTCAGTCCAAATCTCGTGAGGTCTCAATGACATTGGGCGAGATTTCGTTACAAATCTCGTGAGATATCAGGGACCTGGGCGAGATTTCCCTCCAACTCTCGTGAAGTCTCTTGGTCTTTGGGCGAGATTTTACTCCAAGTCTTGTGAGATCTCATTCAAACCTTGGAGACGTCAGTGCCAATCTCGTGAGATCTCATGGCTATTGATGGAGATGTCATCTAAATCTCGGGAGATCTCAAGGACATCAGGCGAGATTTTCCTCCAAATCTTGGGAGATCTTTAGGACGTCAGGTAAGATATCTCTCCAAAAGTCGTGAGATGATGGGCCTTGGGCGAGATTTCACTCCAAATCTCCTCAGGTCACAATGACATCGGGCGAGATTTCACTCCAAATCTCAAGAGATCAAAGGGACCTTGGGCAAGATTTCACTCCCAATCTCGTGAGATATCAGCGGCCTTGGGCGAGATTTCACTCTCAATCTTGTGAGATCTCTTGGAATTCGGGCGAGAATTTACTCCAAGTCTCGTGAGATCCAATCCAAACCTTGGGGACTTCAGTCCAAATCTCCTGAGATCTCCTGGACATTGTGCGAGATTTCAATCCAAATCTCGTGAGGTCTCCATGATATCGGACGAGACTTCACACCAATTCTCGTGAGATCTCATGGACATCGGCTGAGATTTCACCCCAAATCTCCCGAGGTCACAATGACTTGGGCGAGATTTCAGACCAAACCCCGTCAGATTTCAGCGAACTTGGGCGAAATATCCATCCAAATCTCGTGAGGTCTCAATGATATCGGGCGAGATGTCACTACACTCTCGTGAGATAAAAAGGGACCTTGGGCGAGATTTCACTCCAACTCTCGTGAGATCTCTTGGAATTCGGGGATATTTTCCTCCAAGTCTGGTGAGGGCTCATCCAAACCTCGGAGACTTCCGTCCAAATCTCGTGAGATCTCATGGATATTGCGTGAGATTTCAATTGAAATCTCATGAGATCTCATGGACATCGGGTGAGTTTTACTCCAAATCTCGTCAGATCTCATCCAAAATATGCAGACCTCAGTCCAAATCTCGTGAGATCTCCTGGACATTGGGCGAGATTTCAATCCAAATCTCGTGAGATCTCAATGAGATCGGGTGAGGTTTCACTCCAAATCTCGTGAGATCTCTTGGACTTTGGGCCAGATTTTAGTCCACATCTCCTGAGATCTCATCCAAACCTTGGAGACGTCACTGCCAATCTCGTGACATCTCATGGATATTGAGCGTTATTTCAATCTAAACCTTCTGAGATCTCATAGATATGGGCCGAGAGTTTACTCCAAATCTCATGAGATCGCCTGGACACCACGTGAGATTTCACTCCGACTCTCCTGAGGTCACAATGACATCGGGCGAGATTTCAGTACAAATCTCGTGAGATATCAGGGACCTTGGGCGAGATTTCACTCTCGATCTCGTGAGATCCCTTGGAATTCAGGTGAGATTTACTCCAAGTCTCGTGAGCTCTTTTCCAAATTTGGAGACCTCAGTCCAAATCTCTTGAGACCTCATGGACAAGAGGTGAGATTTCGCACTAAATTTCGTGACGCTCTAAATCTTTCGAGACACTCTAAATCTCATGGTCATTGGGCGGCGAGATTTTACTCCGAATCTCATGAGAGGTCATGGACATCGGGCGAGAATTTCCTCCAAATCACGTGAGATGGTACAGACTTCAGGCGAGATTTTCCTCCACATCTCGTGAGATCTCATGGACCTTGGGTGAGATTTCAATCCAAATCGTGAGATCTCTTGGACCATGGTTGAGACTGGAGTCCAAGTCTCATGAGATCTCACCCAAACCTGGCAGACTTCAGTGCCAATCTCGTGAGATCTCATGGATATGGAGTGAGATTTCACTCTAAATCTCGTGAGATCTCATGGCCATCGGGCGAGATTTTACTCCACATCTCGTGAGATCTCATCACGCCTTGGAGAACTCCGTCCAAATCTCGTGAGATGTCATGGTTCCTGCGAGAGACTTCACTGTAAAACTCGTGAGATCTCATGGACATCGGTCGAGATTTTCCTTGCAATCTCTTGAGATTTCCTGGACATCGGGTGAGATCTCATGGACATCGGGGGCGAAATCACTCCACAACTCGTGAGATGTCATGGACATCGGGTGAGATTTGCCTCCAAATCTCGTGTGATCTCTTCCAAATCTCACTGGAACAGGAACCAGCAATTGTGGTCTAGGGCTCACACCTGTTGAAAGGGTAGCTAAACAGCACGCCACAGGTGTTGCGTAGTAAGAAGGGCAAGTGTTGGCATGATCACCGAGTATTATCGGCAAGTAAGGAAACATTGTTGAGCACTTCGACGGAATCCTAGGATATTCTATATGCTGTCAAACTGAAAAAAAAAACAACAATAAAAAATAAAAACTAAACCGATGAACCTAAGGGAATGGAAGGAAAAATCAAAGAAGACAAAACTAGAGAGGAAGACAAACCGTAAGAGAGTCATTTCTCTCCGAAACAAAGTGAGGGTTGCTGGAAGCAAGGTGGGTGAGGAATGGGGAAATTGGGGCATGGGCATTTAGGAGAGTACTTGGAAATAGCACTGGGTGCTATACGCAACCGATGAATCGCTCAATTCTCCCCCTGAACCTAGAAATATTCTCTAGGTTAAATTGGTTGTATTTAAATCGGTTTTCTTAGAAGATCTGTTAACATTTGGAGTCCCGAGGCACTCGAAGTTGCCCAACGGAGGGGGTTTATATATAGGCTCTGCCATGGGTGTTAAGAAGGAGCTCTCCTTATTTCTGGGCTCCAAGAAAATGAAGTTACACCTCTCATTCGTGGACTTGTCCCATTTCCTTTTCAATTGTGGATTTTTGGCCATACATCCAGACATTTCCAAAACCTTGTGGAATTCCTAAGTTTAGCTTTACATGCAAGGAGGCAGGGGCTTTTCCTCCCATAGGCATTAGACAGGGACTGTTGGAAAGTTCACATCCATGTCCTGTGCAAGGAGAGAGTCTCAGGGTCTGCTATCCTAAAGGAAGATTGCCCTATTGCTCCTGAGCTGCTTCTGAGCTCTAGGGGCATAAGCCTGCTGAATGGTAGCCAGCTTATACTTCTGCCCTAGATGATTGAGGTGCCATCATGCTGAAGATTAGACAAGAAGCAGCACAGTACGAGCCCTTTCAAGGAATACTACACCGAAAGCCTGCTTTCGAACACAGGTACATCAGCCAAGAGGACAAAACCGTCACCCTCATTTGCTTCTGTGCCTATCCGTGCACGGTAAGGGCCTTTGGAAAAACAGAAAACAAAACCAAGGTCAGATTCTCCGCTTTCTGAAGGAGGAATGCCGGCCTCTGAATGCCAGCGCCCCCAAGTGCAGGGCAGGAACTTTGACCTTGGCCCAAGCCGACAGGTGTAACATTTCCCTGCAGTGACTGCTTGCCAGCTGACTGGGCTTTCTTCACGTTATCGCATTCTCATCGCTAATGAAGAACTTTAGCCTTCCATGCATCATTTTCCACCCTTTCGCTCTTTTTCAATCTACGTTTGCCCTGGACGTCATTCAGATCCAGTGTCTCAGAGAAAGAGCCTCTATTGAAGCAGGTCCAGCTAGGTCCTTGTGACCGTGGGAGAGATTGGGGCACGTTGCCCCTTGGAACGGGCTTTCAGAACTATGGGGACCTCAGAGGTGAAGACATTTGCAAGTGCCCTGGGAGTCATGTTTCTGTGTAGGCTTGGCGCCAGGTTTTTAGAGGGCCTGGGCCTCATTTCTTGGGTAAAAGGAAATGAAGTGACACACCTCATTCCCAGATGTACCCTAGTCCCAATTTTATTATCAACTTTCGGCCTTCACTGGAATCATTTCCATGCCCTTGCCGATTCTTTTTAAATTTAGAGCTGGTTTACACACGGCGTGGAGGGCATTCTACCCAGGTAGCCAGCACACAACGACCGGTCGTGAGTTCCTACTGCAGTGCTGTGCTCAGTCAGCCTCTCCTTATCTGATAGCCCAAAGGAAAGGAAAGGTGGCTCTTCTGTCCTTGACCTTGAGATGCCCTCCTTTTGAGGAACAGGACGTTAACCCATATGCTGCATGCTTGAGCATCTGGTGAGTTCAGAAGTTGCCCTTTCAAGGACTATAGCACCAAAGCTTGCCTGCAAAACCTTGAGCATCAGCTGGGAGACCTATTAGTAGAGCTGAATGACTGTAGCCTCCATCCATTCATGGGAAGGGCAAAACAACAACAAGCACAACCTCCACAACCACCACAACGACACTACCACCAAATTTCGCTCTCATTCGGAAGGAAGAATGCCGAGTTCTTGGTGACAGGGCTCCCAGGTCTAGGCCATGGTTTCCCTTTCCCCAAGCCCACAGTTGTTTCTCATTCCTGGGAATGAAAATTGGGTTGCGTGGAGATGGGCCTAGTCACCTCAATCAGAACAGGTTGTCTCATCGCATCTCTAAGAAACACATTTGGCCCAGCATATACCCACTTCCACCCTCTTGCTCTTTTTCTGCCGAGGTTCCCCCTGTGGGCCTTCTGCTCCAGTGTTTCAGAGCAATATCCTGTTCATTCAGCTAGAGGATCTGGAAGATTCTTCGTGACTGAGGGGACGTGATGGCCACAGAGCCCCCTGGAAATGCTGTTCAGAACTCTGTTGGCCTGAGGAGGCGTAAGGCATTGGAGGCTTGCAAGCCGTGAATGTCTGTGCGTAGGCTTGGCCAGAGGACTCCTTTATTGCGGAAGGGGAATAAATTAGATGTCTCATTACAGATTTAGCTCACTTAAAAGGCCCTGCTTAGATACATTCCTGTAGGCTCGGGGATTGTCTATCTGGCTCATGGTTCACCTTCCAACTGGAAGGTGCTTTTCCTCACAGCAGCGCCTAGGGATTCCTGGGGAGTTCCATGGCCCTCTTATCCCTGATCTTGTTGTGTGGCTGCCTTGGGTAAGTGTGTAGAGCCGTAGAAAAGGCACCTCCCTCCCTGGCTCTGTGAGATGCTTCCGTTCTGGAAAACCTAGTTTGAAAAAGCGTTCAAAGGAATGGAAACGGACAGAGAGGCAATGTGGACTTTCCTAGAGTTGAGATAGAACAATATTGTGACTAAAATACCTAGCAAAATCTGTTAGTTTCCGGGATAGGAAAGGCCTGTTGGC
This sequence comes from Eumetopias jubatus, assembly GCF_037043125.1. Lineage (NCBI taxonomy): Eukaryota > Metazoa > Chordata > Mammalia > Carnivora > Otariidae > Eumetopias > Eumetopias jubatus. The sequence continues at coordinate 1,516,163 of NW_028274843.1, forward strand.
TTTGGCAATGGGAAACCTCCAGGGCCTCACCCTGGGAGCCAAAGAAGCAAGAGGCCTTCATTCTTCCTTCCTAAAGAGCGGGAAACCTTCTGGAATCGGATGTCACTCCTGCTGCCTTTCCGTCTGTGGCGGGGAGGGGGGACACAAAATAAGCAGAAACGCTTTAGTGTTAGCAGACTGGTTCTCCCAGCTGATGATGCATTTGGAAGTAGCCATTGGAGGAGCATTCCTGGCACGAGCTCCTTTTAGAATGAAGAGGTCCCAGAGCATAGCGCACATGTGTCCACTGTCTGCCCTTCCATACGAAGGCATCTCTGGCAGCCAGGGGAGGGAGACAAGCTGGCTGCCAACCACAGCATTTCAAAGATCAGGACAAGATCCAAGCACTCAGGGGCAGAAGGGGAAACTTTCCTTTCGGCTCTCAGACACATTGCTCTCCCCTAGCCCAGGATCTCAATGGGAAATTGCCATCAACCCTGGGAGTTTGGTGGACACACGGCTTGTGAAATGCCACCCAGAGTATTCTTCCATGTGAAACAACGTAGCTACCAAAACGGCAAGAGGATGGGATGGCTTCCAGGAAAACCAAAGATCAACAGTTCCAATGGGAATGGAAGTTATGTGGGAGTGAGTTGTCTAACTTCAGCTCCCCTTGCCCCAGAAATGGAGGCAAGCTCCCTCCCAAATCCTCTGGCCATGCCTACACCCAATCTTTTCAGCTTTCCCCAAGGAGAGGGAAGCTTCTGACATTGGAGGTTTTCCGCCATTTCCATCAGTGCCTTGAGGCAGCAGTGATTCAGGGGAACCAGAGTGCAACTCTCAGCTGCGGATCAAAAGTTTCGAATGGGTGTATGGAGCATTATTCCTTGAAGAAAGCTATTTCTGCCCTGAAAAGGCCCTGGAGCAGAGTAGGCCGTGCCCAAGCCATCTGATCTTGAGAGAGAAGGCATCTCAAAGAGCCAGGAGCTAGTAGGGCAAGCTAGACCCCCATCTCCGTGCGTCTTCAGCTGGCCAATTCCCAAGGGCTCAGGGCCAGAAGGGTAAACTTTTCTTTCAAATAGTAAACTCTGATTGTCTTATCTTAGGACAGGTTCAGACTGGGAACTCACCACCAATCCCTGGGTGCTCTAAAGGTGAGTCACAACACCTTGGCCCATGAAGATGCCCGAAGCCCTTGTTCGACAGACAGGCAAGGCCATGGGAAACACTACAAAGAGTGCCAGAGTCCCATGTCAACCGCAAATGGGACACATAGTGACTAGCACACTCTCCTAACAGGTTGGCAGGTTTGGGAAGAAGAATCAGCTGTGGACTTGTGTTAAGGGAAACTGCCATGTGCCACCCCACGAAAGCTTTAGCTAGAGGCCTGTCTTCCTCCTCCATAAAGGGAACGGATGCTTTTGGTGCTAACTGTTATTTGCCCTTTTCCATCAGGGGTAGATATAGCAGTGATTCAGGGCTAGCCTGTTGGTTCTGCCACTTGAAGACCAAGGTTTGGGAACTGTTCTCGGTGCCGTATTTCTTGAAATATTTTGTTTCTGCCCTGACCAGGTCCAGGAAAATGCTGTCCTTCTGGTGATGGTCTGTTCTTCAAAATGAAGACATCTCAATCATCCAGGGGATGGAGGGGAGCCGGCTAGCCGTCACGGCACTAAGCTGGCCAAGATCCAATTGCTCAGGAACAGGAGCGCCATACTTCCCTTAGGACGGCAGCTCTTGCTTAGCACGGGAGCACGTTTGGACCTGGCCACCCGTCCCTGGGTGCTGGCTACGTGTGGGACAGCACAATGGCCTCTTATGGCAACCCAAGATCTTGGTAGAACAAAGGGCAAGGGGGGCGCCTGCGTGGCTCAGTCGCTTAAGTGTCTGCGTTCGGCTAATCTCAATATCACAAGATCCTGGAATCGAACCCTGCTTTGGAAATGCACGGTTGTAGAGCCGCTTTGGGAAACAGTGTGGAGCTTCCTCAGAAAATTAAAAACACAGCTACCTTATGACTCAGGAAATTGCTCTACGATGTATGAGTCCAAAGACACGGCTGTAGTGAAAAAAAGGGCCACATGCACCCCAATGGTCATAGCAGCAACGTCCACAACAGACAAACCGTGGAAAGAGCCGAGAGGCCCTTCAACAGATGAATGGAGAAAAATGATGTGTTCCTTCTCTAAAAGGGAATATTACTCAGCCATCAGAAAGAAGAATACCCAACTTTTGCATCAACAACGATGGGGCTGGGGGAGAGCATGCTAAATGAAATTGGCCAAGCAGAGAAAGCCAACATCATAGGGCTCACGGAGTTGTGTTACATAAGGAATAGCATGGAGGGCATTAGGTGACGGAAGGGAAAAATGAAGGGGTGCAAATCGGAGCGGGAGATGAACCATGAGAGAGTACGGACTCCAAGAAATGGGCAGTTTTAGAGGGCAGGGGTGGATGGATGATTTAACCTACTGGTGGGTATTAAGGAGGGCATGTATCGCATGGAGCACTGGGTGTTCTAGGAAAACAGGGAACCAGGGAACCCAGATCCAAAACGAATGTTGTACTCTATGTTGACTAACAATACAATGTATTAAAAGAACAAGAAATCGCTTCTCTCTTCATGACACAAGATGGTAGTTGAATGATGCATTCCCCCACGGTGTGGTATCTGAGAGTTAAGTAGGTGGCACCTTCCTTAGGCTTCCTCGCATACATCTGTAAGCATCTTATCTTCCTGAAACGAGAACGCTTCATGAAAAAAACTAAAGGTATTCAAACGACGAAGCTTGTCTACTAAACTCACAAACAACCCCAGAGCAACTAAAAGAAAGATACCTCTGTCCTATCCCGACCTCACGTGATCCTTGGGATCATCTCACGAGACTGAGGTTGAGATTGCACTCCAAATCCCATGAAATCTCATGGAATTGGGGCTCGATTTCACTCCACATCGCCTGAGGTCACAATGAGATCGGGCGAGATTTCAACAATTCTCGTGAGATAGCAGGGACCTTGGGCGAGATTACCCTGCAACGCTTGTGAGATCTCTTGACTTTGGGCGGGATTTTACTCCCCGCCTGCTGAGATCTCATCCAAACCTTGGAGACGTCAGTGCCCATCTCATGAGATCTCATGCATATTGAGCGAGATTTCAATCTCAATCTTGTGAGATCTCATGGACATCGGGCGAGATTTTACTCCAAATCTCGAGAGATCTCATCCCATCCCTGCAGACCTCAGTCCAAACCTCATGAATTGTCATGGACTTTGGGCGAGAGCTCAATCAAATGTCATGAGGTATCAATGACACGGGCGAGATGTCACTCCAAATCTCGTCCGATATCAGGGACCTTGGGCGAGATTTCAGTCCAACTATCGTGAGATCTCTTGGAATTCTAGAATATTTTACCCCAAGTCTCGTGAGATCTCATCCAAACCTTGGAGACTTTAGTGAAAATCTCGTGAGATCTCATGGATATTGAGCGAGATTTCAATCGAAATCCCACGAGATCGCATGGGCATCGGGTGAGATTTTATTCCGAATCTCGTGAGAGCTCATCCACAACTTGCAGACCTCAGTCCAAATCTCTTGAGATCTCATGGACATTGGTGGAGATTTCGCTCCAAATCTCGTGAGGTCCCAATGACATTGGGAGAGATTTCACTACAAATCTCGTGAGATATCAGCGATCTTGGGCGAGATTTCCATCCAAACCTCGTGAGGTCTCAATGACATCGGGCGAGGTTTCACTCAACTCTCGTGAGCTCAAAGGGACCTAGGGCGAGATTTCACTCCAACTCTCGTGAGAGCCTTTGGAATTCGGGGATCATTTCCTCCACGTGTCGTGAGATCTCATCCAACCCTTGGAGGCTTCAGTCCAAATCTCGTGAGATCTCACGATATTGAGGGAGAATTCACTCTATATCTCGTGAGAAATCATGGACATCAGGCGACATTAGTCCACATCTCGTTAGATCGTATGGGCATCGTGTGAGAATTCATTCCAAATCTCGTGATATGTCATGGACATTGGACGAGATTTCACCCCAAATATCGTGTGGTCTTAATGACCTCGGGCAGATTTCACTCCAAATCTCGTGAGATATCAGGTACAACTGTGGGCGAGCTTTCCATCTAAATCTCGTGAGATCTCATAGACATCGGGCGAGATTTGCCATCAAATCTCCTGAGATCTCATGGACATCGGTTCCGATTTCACTCCAAATCGGATGAGCTCTCATGGAATTAAGGCGAGAATTCACTCCAAAACTCCTGAGGTCAAAATGAGATCGGGCGAGATTTCACTACAAGTCTCGTGAGATCTCAGGGACCTTGGGTGAGATTTCACAGCAGCTCTCGTGAGATCTCTTGAAGTTGGGAGAGATTTTACTCCCAGTCTTGTGAGATCTGCTCCAAAGCTTAGGGACGTCAGTGCCAATCTCATGAGATCGCATGGCTATTGAGCGAGATTTCAATCGAAATATCGTGAGACTGATGGGCATCGGGTGAGATTTTACTCCATATGTCGTGAGATCTCAGGGACATTCGGGTGAGATTTCACTCCGAATATCCTGAGGTCACAATGACATCGGGCGAGATTTCACTACAGATGTCTTGAGATATCAGGGACCATGGGCGAGATTTCACTCCAAATCTCGTGAGATCTCTTGGGATTCAGCTGAGAATTGACCCCATTTCTCGTGTGCTCTCTTCCAAATTTGGAGACCTCAGTCCAAATCTCTTGAGACCTCATGGAAAATAGGTGAGATTTCACTCTAAATTTCGTGAATCTCATGGTCCTTGGGCGAGATTGGACTCCAAAACTCGGAGGGGTCACGGACATCGGGCGAGAATTCCCACGAAATCCCGTGAGATGCCATGGACTTTGGGTGAGATTTCTCTCCAAATCTCGTGAGATCTCTTGGCCTTTGGTCGAGATTTTACTCCAGGGCCCGTGAGATCTCATCCAAAATTGGAGAGGTCAGTGCCATTCTCCTGAGATCTCATGGATATTGAGTGAGGATTCGATCTAAATCTCGTGAGATCTCCTGGACTTCGGCTGAGTTTCCACTCCAAGTCTCGTGAGATCTCATGGATATTGGGCGAGCCTGCACTCCAAATCTAAGGAGGGTCCAATGACATCAGGCGAGATTTCCACAAATCTCGTGAGTTATCAGGGACCTTGCTGGAGATTTCAGTCCAAATCTCATGAGTTCTCAATGACATGGGGTGAGATGTCATTGCAAATCTTGTGAGATATCTGGGAACTTGTGCGGGATTTCACTCCAACTCTGCTGAGGTCTCTTGTTATTTGGGCGAGAGTTTACTCCAAGTCTTGTGAGATCTCATCCAACCTTGGGGACGTCAGTGCCAATCTCGCGAGATCTCATCGATATTGAGGGAGATTTAATCTAAATCTCGTGAGATCTCATGGACATTGGGCGAGATTTCACTCCAAATCTCCTGAGGTCACAATCACAGTGGGCGAGATTTCCCCACAAATCACGTGAGCTATCAGGGCGAGATTTCTATCCAAATCTCGTGAGATCTCAATGACATCGGGGGAGATACATTCCAAATCTCTTGAGATATCAGGGACCTTGGGTGAGATTTCACTCCAACTCTCGTGCGGTCTCATGGCCTTTGGGCGAGATGTTACTCCCATCCCATTAAATCTCATCCAAACCTTGGAGGCGTCAATGCCCACCTCGTGAGTTCTCATGGGTATGAGCGAGTTTTCCATCTAAATCTCGTGTGATCTCATGGATATCGGGCGAGATTTCCCTCCCAATCTCGTGAGATCTCATGGACATTGGGCGAGATTTCACTCCCAACTCCTGAGGTCCCAATGACTTCGGGCGAGATTTCACTACATATCTCGTAATATTCGGGGACCTTGGGCGAGATTTCCATCCAAATCTCGTGAGGTCTCAATGACATCGCGTGAGATGTCACTACAAATCTCGTGAGATAGCAGGGAGTTTGGGCGAGATTTCACTCCAGCTCTCATGAGGCCTCTTGGACGTCGAGTGAGATTTGATTCCACGTCTCGGAGATCTCATCCAAACCTTGGAGAATTCAGTCCAAATCTCGTGAGATCTCATGGATATGGAGCGACATGTCAATCTATATCTCGTGGGATCTCATGACATCAGCAGGGATTTTACTCCAAATCTCGTGGGATCTCACGGATATCGGGTGAGATTTCTCTCCAAATCTCGTGAGATCATGGGCCTTGGGCGAGATTTCACTCCAAATCTCTTGAGGTCACAATGACATGGGGCGAGATTTCACTATAATTCTCTTGAGCTATCAGGGGACTTGGGCAAGATTTCACCACAAATCTCGTGAGATATCAGGGACCTTGCGTGATATTTCACTCCCAATCTCGTGAGGTACCAATGACATCGGGCGAGAATTCAGTATAAATCCCTTGAGATATCAGGCGCCTTGTTTGAGATTTTACTCCAACTCTCGTGAGATCTCTTGTAGTTTGGGCAAGAGTTCAATCCAACTCTCGTGAGCTCTCTTGGAACTGGGGCTATTTGACTCCAAGTCTCGTGAGATCTCATCCAGACCTTGGAGACTTCCGTCGAAATGTCGTGAGATCTCATGGATATTGAGCGAGATTTCCGTCTATATCTCGTGAGACCTCATGGACCTCAGGCGAAAATTTACTCCAAATTCCGTGAAATCGCATGGACATCGGCTGAGATTTCACTCCAAATATCTTGGGATCTCAAGGACATTGGGCGAGATTTCACTCCAAACCTCCTTGAGGTCACAGGGACATCGGGCGAGATTTCACTACAAATGTCGTGAGATATCATGGACTTTGGGTGAGATTTGTCTCCCAATGTCGTGAGATCCCTTGGACTTTGGGTGCGATTTGACTCCAGGTCTCGTGAGATCTCATCCAAAACATGGAGACGTCAGTGCCATTCTAATGAGATCTCATGGATATTGAGTGAGTATTCAATCTACATCTCGTGAGATCTCATGGATATCGGGCGAGTTTTGACACCAAATCTCGTGAGATCTCATGGACCTCGGGTGAGATTTCAGTCCAAATCTCATGAGATCTCATGGATATTGGGCGAGACTTCACTCCAAATCTCCTGTGGTCCTAATGACATCAGGCGAGATTGCAAGAAATCTCGTGAGATATCAGGGCCCTCGGTCGAGATTTCAGTCCAAATCTCGTGAGGTCTCAATGACATTGGGCGAGATTTCGTTACAAATCTCGTGAGATATCAGGGACCTGGGCGAGATTTCCCTCCAACTCTCGTGAAGTCTCTTGGTCTTTGGGCGAGATTTTACTCCAAGTCTTGTGAGATCTCATTCAAACCTTGGAGACGTCAGTGCCAATCTCGTGAGATCTCATGGCTATTGATGGAGATGTCATCTAAATCTCGGGAGATCTCAAGGACATCAGGCGAGATTTTCCTCCAAATCTTGGGAGATCTTTAGGACGTCGGGTAAGATATCTCTCCAAAAGTCGTGAGATGATGGGCCTTGGGCGAGATTTCACTCCAAATCTCCTCAGGTCACAATGACATCGGGCGAGATTTCACTCCAAATCTCAAGAGATCAAAGGGACCTTGGGCAAGATTTCACTCCCAATCTCGTGAGATATCAGCGGCCTTGGGCGAGATTTCACTCTCAATCTTGTGAGATCTCTTGGAATTCGGGCGAGAATTTACTCCAAGTCTCGTGAGATCCAATCCAAACCTTGGGGACTTCAGTCCAAATCTCCTGAGATCTCCTGGACATTGTGCGAGATTTCAATCCAAATCTCGTGAGGTCTCCATGATATCGGACGAGACTTCACACCAATTCTCGTGAGATCTCATGGACATCGGCTGAGATTTCACCCCAAATCTCCCGAGGTCACAATGACTTGGGCGAGATTTCAGACCAAACCCCGTCAGATTTCAGCGAACTTGGGCGAAATATCCATCCAAATCTCGTGAGGTCTCAATGATATCGGGCGAGATGTCACTACACTCTCGTGAGATAAAAAGGGACCTTGGGCGAGATTTCACTCCAACTCTCGTGAGATCTCTTGGAATTCGGGGATATTTTCCTCCAAGTCTGGTGAGGGCTCATCCAAACCTCGGAGACTTCCGTCCAAATCTCGTGAGATCTCATGGATATTGCGTGAGATTTCAATCGAAATCTCATGAGATCTCATGGACATCGGGTGAGTTTTACTCCAAATCTCGTCAGATCTCATCCAAAATATGCAGACCTCAGTCCAAATCTCGTGAGATCTCCTGGACATTGGGCGAGATTTCAATCCAAATCTCGTGAGATCTCAATGAGATCGGGTGAGGTTTCACTCCAAATCTCGTGAGATCTCTTGGACTTTGGGCCAGATTTTAGTCCACATCTCCTGAGATCTCATCCAAACCTTGGAGACGTCACTGCCAATCTCGTGACATCTCATGGATATTGAGCGTTATTTCAATCTAAACCTTCTGAGATCTCATAGATATGGGCCGAGAGTTTACTCCAAATCTCATGAGATCGCCTGGACACCACGTGAGATTTCACTCCGACTCTCCTGAGGTCACAATGACATCGGGCGAGATTTCAGTACAAATCTCGTGAGATATCAGGGACCTTGGGCGAGATTTCACTCTCGATCTCGTGAGATCCCTTGGAATTCAGGTGAGATTTACTCCAAGTCTCGTGAGCTCTTTTCCAAATTTGGAGACCTCAGTCCAAATCTCTTGAGACCTCATGGACAAGAGGTGAGATTTCGCACTAAATTTCGTGACGCTCTAAATCTTTCGAGACACTCTAAATCTCATGGTCATTGGGCGGCGAGATTTTACTCCGAATCTCATGAGAGGTCATGGACATCGGGCGAGAATTTCCTCCAAATCACGTGAGATGGTACAGACTTCAGGCGAGATTTTCCTCCACATCTCGTGAGATCTCATGGACCTTGGGTGAGATTTCAATCCAAATCGTGAGATCTCTTGGACCATGGTTGAGACTGGAGTCCAAGTCTCATGAGATCTCACCCAAACCTGGCAGACTTCAGTGCCAATCTCGTGAGATCTCATGGATATGGAGTGAGATTTCACTCTAAATCTCGTGAGATCTCATGGCCATCGGGCGAGATTTTACTCCACATCTCGTGAGATCTCATCACGCCTTGGAGAACTCCGTCCAAATCTCGTGAGATGTCATGGTTCCTGCGAGAGACTTCACTGTAAAACTCGTGAGATCTCATGGACATCGGTCGAGATTTTCCTTGCAATCTCTTGAGATTTCCTGGACATCGGGTGAGATCTCATGGACATCGGGGGCGAAATCACTCCACAACTCGTGAGATGTCATGGACATCGGGTGAGATTTGCCTCCAAATCTCGTGTGATCTCTTCCAAATCTCACTGGAACAGGAACCAGCAATTGTGGTCTAGGGCTCACACCTGTTGAAAGGGTAGCTAAACAGCACGCCACAGGTGTTGCGTAGTAAGAAGGGCAAGTGTTGGCATGATCACCGAGTATTATCGGCAAGTAAGGAAACATTGTTGAGCACTTCGACGGAATCCTAGGATATTCTATATGCTGTCAAACTGAAAAAAAAAAACAACAATAAAAAATAAAAACTAAACCGATGAACCTAAGGGAATGGAAGGAAAAATCAAAGAAGACAAAACTAGAGAGGAAGACAAACCGTAAGAGAGTCATTTCTCTCCGAAACAAAGTGAGGGTTGCTGGAAGCAAGGTGGGTGAGGAATGGGGAAATTGGGGCATGGGCATTTAGGAGAGTACTTGGAAATAGCACTGGGTGCTATACGCAACCGATGAATCGCTCAATTCTCCCCCTGAACCTAGAAATATGCTCTAGGTTAAATTGGTTGTATTTAAATCGGTTTTCTTAGAAGATCTGTTAACATTTGGAGTCCCGAGGCACTTGAAGTTGCCCAACGGAGGGGGTTTATATATAGGCTCTGCCATGGGTGTTAAGAAGGAGCTCTCCTTATTTCTGGGCTCCAAGAAAATGAAGTTACACCTCTCATTCGTGGACTTGTCCCATTTCCTTTTCAATTGTGGATTTTTGGCCATACATCCAGACATTTCCAAAACCTTGTGGAATTCCTAAGTTTAGCTTTACATGCAAGGAGGCAGGGGCTTTTCCTCCCATAGGCATTAGACAGGGACTGTTGGAAAGTTCACATCCATGTCCTGTGCAAGGAGAGAGTCTCAGGGTCTGCTATCCTAAAGGAAGATTGCCCTATTGCTCCTGAGCTGCTTCTGAGCTCTAGGGGCATAAGCCTGCTGAATGGTAGCCAGCTTATACTTCTGCCCTAGATGATTGAGGTGCCATCATGCTGAAGATTAGACAAGAAGCAGCACAGTACGAGCCCTTTCAAGGAATACTACACCGAAAGCCTGCTTTCGAACACATGTACATCAGCCAAGAGGACAAAACCGTCACCCTCATTTGCTTCTGTGCCTATCCGTGCACGGTAAGGGCCTTTGGAAAAACAGAAAACAAAACCAAGGTCAGATTCTCCGCTTTCTGAAGGAGGAATGCCGGCCTCTGAATGCCAGCGCCCCCAAGTGCAGGGCAGGAACTTTGACCTTGGCCCAAGCCGACAGGTGTAACATTTCCCTGCAGTGACTGCTTGCCAGCTGACTGGGCTTTCTTCACGTTATCGCATTCTCATCGCTAATGAAGAACTTTAGCCTTCCATGCATCATTTTCCACCCTTTCGCTCTTTTTCAATCTACGTTTGCCCTGGACGTCATTCAGATCCAGTGTCTCAGAGAAAGAGCCTCTATTGAAGCAGGTCCAGCTAGGTCCTTGTGACCGTGGGAGAGATTGGGGCACGTTGCCCCTTGGAACGGGCTTTCAGAACTATGGGGACCTCAGAGGTGAAGACATTTGCAAGTGCCCTGGGAGTCATGTTTCTGTGTAGGCTTGGCGCCAGGTTTTTAGAGGGCCTGGGCCTCATTTCTTGGGTAAAAGGAAATGAAGTGACACACCTCATTCCCAGATGTACCCTAGTCCCAATTTTATTATCAACTTTCGGCCTTCACTGGAATCATTTCCATGCCCTTGCCGATTCTTTTTAAATTTAGAGCTGGTTTACACACGGCGTGGAGGGCATTCTACCCAGGTAGCCAGCACACAACGACCGGTCGTGAGTTCCTACTGCAGTGCTGTGCTCAGTCAGCCTCTCCTTATCTGATAGCCCAAAGGAAAGGAAAGGTGGCTCTTCTGTCCTTGACCTTGAGATGCCCTCCTTTTGAGGAACAGGACGTTAACCCATATGCTGCATGCTTGAGCATCTGGTGAGTTCAGAAGTTGCCCTTTCAAGGACTATAGCACCAAAGCTTGCCTGCAAAACCTTGAGCATCAGCTGGGAGACCTATTAGTAGAGCTGAATGACTGTAGCCTCCATCCATTCATGGGAAGGGCAAAACAACAACAAGCACAACCTCCACAACCACCACAACGACACTACCACCAAATTTCGCTCTCATTCGGAAGGAAGAATGCCGAGTTCTTGGTGACAGGGCTCCCAGGTCTAGGCCATGGTTTCCCTTTCCCCAAGCCCACAGTTGTTTCTCATTCCTGGGAATGAAAATTGGGTTGCGTGGAGATGGGCCTAGTCACCTCAATCAGAACAGGTTGTCTCATCGCATCTCTAAGAAACACATTTGGCCCAGCATATACCCACTTCCACCCTCTTGCTCTTTTTCTGCCGAGGTTCCCCCTGTGGGCCTTCTGCTCCAGTGTTTCAGAGCAATATCCTGTTCATTCAGCTAGAGGATCTGGAAGATTCTTCGTGACTGAGGGGACGTGATGGCCACAGAGCCCCCTGGAAATGCTGTTCAGAACTCTGTTGGCCTGAGGAGGCGTAAGGCATTGGAGGCTTGCAAGCCGTGAATGTCTGTGCGTAGGCTTGGCCAGAGGACTCCTTTATTGCGGAAGGGGAATAAATTAGATGTCTCATTACAGATTTAGCTCACTTAAAAGGCCCTGCTTAGATACATTCCTGTAGGCTCGGGGATTGTCTATCTGGCTCATGGTTCACCTTCCAACTGGAAGGTGCTTTTCCTCACAGCAGCGCCTAGGGATTCCTGGGGAGTTCCATGGCCCTCTTATCCCTGATCTTGTTGTGTGGCTGCCTTGGGTAAGTGTGTAGAGCCGTAGAAAAGGCACCTCCCTCCCTGGCTCTGTGAGATGCTTCCGTTCTGGAAAACCTAGTTTGAAAAAGCGTTCAAAGGAATGGAAACGGACAGAGAGGCAATGTGGACTTTCCTAGAGTTGAGATAGAACAATATTGTGACTAAAGTACCTAGCAAAATCTGTTAGTTTCCGGGATAGGAAAGGCCTGTTGGCTTTGGCAATGGGAAACCTCCAGGGCCTCACCCTGGGAGCCAAAGAAGCAAGAGGCCTTCATTCTTCCTTCCTAAAGAGCGGGAAACCTTCTGGAATCGGATGTCACTCCTGCTGCCTTTCCGTCTGTGGCGGTGAGGGGGGACACAAAATAAGCCCCGAAACGCTTTAGTGTTAGCAGACTGGTTCTCCCAGCTGATGATGCATTTGGAAGTAGCCATTGGAGGAGCATTCCTGGCACGAGCTCCTTTTAGAATGAAGAGGTCCCAGAGCATAGCGCACATGTGTCCACTGTCTGCCCATCCATACGAAGGCATCTCTGGCAGCCAGGGGAGGGAGACAAGCTGGCTGCCAACCACAGCATTTCAAAGATCAGGACAAGATCCAAGCACTCAGGGGCAGAAGGGGAAACTTTCCTTTCGGCTCTCAGACACATTGCTCTCCCCTAGCCCAGGATCTCAATGGGAAATTGCCATCAACCCTGGGAGTTTGGTGGACACACGGCTTGTGAGATGCCACCCAGAGTATTCTTCCATGTGAAACAACGTAGCTACCAAAACGGCAAGAGGATGGGATGGCTTCCAGGAAAACCAAAGATCAACAGTTCCAATGGGAATGGAAGTTATGTGGGAGTGAGTTGTCTAAATTCAGCTCCCCTTGCCCCAGAAATGGAGGCAAGCTCCCTCCCAAATCCTCTGGCCATGCCTACACCCAATCTTTTCAGCTTTCCCCAAGGAGAGGGAAGCTTCTGACATTGGAGGTTTTCCGCCATTTCCATCAGTGCCTTGAGGCAGCAGTGATTCAGGGGAACCAGAGTGCAACTCTCAGCTGCGGATCAAAAGTTTCGAATGGGTGTATGGAGCATTATTCCTTGAAGAAAGCTATTTCTGCCCTGAAAAGGCCCTGGAGCAGAGTAGGCCGTGCCCAAGCCATCTGATCTTGAGAGAGAAGGCATCTCAAAGAGCCAGGAGCTAGTAGGGCAAGCTAGACCCCCATCTCCGTGCGTCTTCAGCTGGCCAATTCCCAAGGGCTCAGGGCCAGAAGGGTAAACTTTTCTTTCAAATAGTAAACTCTGATTGTCTTATCTTAGGACAGGTTCAGACTGGGAACTCACCACCAATCCCTGGGTGCTCTAAAGGTGAGTCACAACACCTTGGCCCATGAAGATGCCCGAAGCCCTTGTTCGACAGACAGGCAAGGCCATGGGAAACACTACAAAGAGTGCCAGAGTCCCATGTCAACCGCAAATGGGACACATAGTGACTAGCACACTCTCCTAACAGGTTGGCAGGTTTGGGAAGAAGAATCAGCTGTGGACTTGTGTTAAGGGAAACTGCCATGTGCCACCCCACGAAAGCTTTAGCTAGAGGCCTGTCTTCCTCCTCCATAAAGGGAACGGATGCTTTTGGTGCTAACTGTTATTTGCCCTTTTCCATCAGGGGTAGATATAGCAGTGATTCAGGGCTAGCCTGTTGGTTCTGCCACTTGAAGACCAAGGTTTGGGAACTGTTCTCGGTGCCGTATTTCTTGAAATATTTTGTTTCTGCCCTGACCAGGTCCAGGAAAATGCTGTCCTTCTGGTGATGGTCTGTTCTTCAAAATGAAGACATCTCAATCATCCAGGGGATGGAGGGGAGCCGGCTAGCCGTCACGGCACTAAGCTGGCCAAGATCCAATTGCTCAGGAACAGGAGCGCCATACTTCCCTTAGGACGGCAGCTCTTGCTTAGCACGGGAGCACGTTTGGACCTGGCCACCCGTCCCTGGGTGCTGGCTACGTGTGGGACAGCACAATGGCCTCTTATGGCAACCCAAGATCTTGGTAGAACAAAGGGCAAGGGGGGCGCCTGCGTGGCTCAGTCGCTTAAGTGTCTGCGTTCGGCTAATCTCAATATCACAAGATCCTGGAATCGAACCCTGCTTTGGAAATGCACGGTTGTAGAGCCGCTTTGGGAAACAGTGTGGAGCTTCCTCAGAAAATTAAAAACACAGCTACCTTATGACTCAGGAAATTGCTCTACGATGTATGAGTCCAAAGACACGGCTGTAGTGAAAAAAAGGGCCACATGCACCCCAATGGTCATAGCAGCAACGTCCACAACAGACAAACCGTGGAAAGAGCCGAGAGGCCCTTCAACAGATGAATGGAGAAAAATGATGTGTTCCTTCTCTAAAAGGGAATATTACTCAGCCATCAGAAAGAAGAATACCCAACTTTTGCATCAACAACGATGGGGCTGGGGGAGAGCATGCTAAATGAAATTGGCCAAGCAGAGAAAGCCAACATCATAGGGCTCACGGAGTTGTGTTACATAAGGAATAGCATGGAGGGCATTAGGTGACGGAAGGGAAAAATGAAGGGGTGCAAATCGGAGCGGGAGATGAACCATGAGAGAGTACGGACTCCAAGAAATGGGCAGTTTTAGAGGGCAGGGGTGGATGGATGATTTAACCTACTGGTGGGTATTAAGGAGGGCATGTATCGCATGGAGCACTGGGTGTTCTAGGAAAACAGGGAACCAGGGAACCCAGATCCAAAACGAATGTTGTACTCTATGTTGACTAACAATACAATGTATTAAAAGAACAAGAAATCGCTTCTCTCTTCATGACACAAGATGGTAGTTGAATGATGCATTCCCCCACAGTGTGGTATCTGAGAGTTAAGTAGGTGGCACCTTCCTTAGGCTTCCTCGCATACATCTGTAAGCATCTTATCTTCCTGAAACGAGAACGCTTCATGAAAAAAACTAAAGGTATTCAAACGACGAAGCTTGTCTACTAAACTCACAAACAACCCCAGAGCAACTAAAAGAAAGATACCTCTGTCCTATCCCGACCTCACGTGATCCTTGGGATCATCTCACGAGACTGAGGTTGAGATTGCACTCCAAATCCCATGAAATCTCATGGAATTGGGGCTCGATTTCACTCCACATCGCCTGAGGTCACAATGAGATCGGGCGAGATTTCAACAATTCTCGTGAGATAGCAGGGACCTTGGGCGAGATTACCCTGCAACGCTTGTGAGATCTCTTGACTTTGGGCGGGATTTTACTCCCCGCCTGCTGAGATCTCATCCAAACCTTGGAGACGTCAGTGCCCATCTCATGAGATCTCATGCATATTGAGCGAGATTTCAATCTCAATCTTGTGAGATCTCATGGACATCGGGCGAGATTTTACTCCAAATCTCGAGAGATCTCATCCCATCCCTGCAGACCTCAGTCCAAACCTCATGAATTGTCATGGACTTTGGGCGAGAGCTCAATCAAATGTCATGAGGTATCAATGACACGGGCGAGATGTCACTCCAAATCTCGTCCGATATCAGGGACCTTGGGCGAGATTTCAGTCCAACTATCGTGAGATCTCTTGGAATTCTAGAATATTTTACCCCAAGTCTCGTGAGATCTCATCCAAACCTTGGAGACTTTAGTGAAAATCTCGTGAGATCTCATGGATATTGAGCGAGATTTCAATCGAAATCCCACGAGATCGCATGGGCATCGGGTGAGATTTTATTCCGAATCTCGTGAGAGCTCATCCACAACTTGCAGACCTCAGTCCAAATCTCTTGAGATCTCATGGACATTGGTGGAGATTTCGCTCCAAATCTCGTGAGGTCCCAATGACATTGGGAGAGATTTCACTACAAATCTCGTGAGATATCAGCGATCTTGGGCGAGATTTCCATCCAAACCTCGTGAGGTCTCAATGACATCGGGCGAGGTTTCACTCAACTCTCGTGAGCTCAAAGGGACCTAGGGCGAGATTTCACTCCAACTCTCGTGAGAGCCTTTGGAATTCGGGGATCATTTCCTCCACGTGTCGTGAGATCTCATCCAACCCTTGGAGGCTTCAGTCCAAATCTCGTGAGATCTCACGATATTGAGGGAGAATTCACTCTATATCTCGTGAGAAATCATGGACATCAGGCGACATTAGTCCACATCTCGTTAGATCGTATGGGCATCGTGTGAGAATTCATTCCAAATCTCGTGATATGTCATGGACATTGGACGAGATTTCACCCCAAATATCGTGTGGTCTTAATGACCTCGGGCAGATTTCACTCCAAATCTCGTGAGATATCAGGTACAACTGTGGGCGAGCTTTCCATCTAAATCTCGTGAGATCTCATAGACATCGGGCGAGATTTGCCATCAAATCTCCTGAGATCTCATGGACATCGGTTCCGATTTCACTCCAAATCGGATGAGCTCTCATGGAATTAAGGCGAGAATTCACTCCAAAACTCCTGAGGTCAAAATGAGATCGGGCGAGATTTCACTACAAGTCTCGTGAGATCTCAGGGACCTTGGGTGAGATTTCACAGCAGCTCTCGTGAGATCTCTTGAAGTTGGGAGAGATTTTACTCCCAGTCTTGTGAGATCTGCTCCAAAGCTTAGGGACGTCAGTGCCAATCTCATGAGATCGCATGGCTATTGAGCGAGATTTCAATCGAAATATCGTGAGACTGATGGGCATCGGGTGAGATTTTACTCCATATGTCGTGAGATCTCAGGGACATTCGGGTGAGATTTCACTCCGAATATCCTGAGGTCACAATGACATCGGGCGAGATTTCACTACAGATGTCTTGAGATATCAGGGACCATGGGCGAGATTTCACTCCAAATCTCGTGAGATCTCTTGGGATTCAGCTGAGAATTGACCCCATTTCTCGTGTGCTCTCTTCCAAATTTGGAGACCTCAGTCCAAATCTCTTGAGACCTCATGGAAAATAGGTGAGATTTCACTCTAAATTTCGTGAATCTCATGGTCCTTGGGCGAGATTGGACTCCAAAACTCGGAGGGGTCACGGACATCGGGCGAGAATTCCCACGAAATCCCGTGAGATGCCATGGACTTTGGGTGAGATTTCTCTCCAAATCTCGTGAGATCTCTTGGCCTTTGGTCGAGATTTTACTCCAGGGCCCGTGAGATCTCATCCAAAATTGGAGAGGTCAGTGCCATTCTCCTGAGATCTCATGGATATTGAGTGAGGATTCGATCTAAATCTCGTGAGATCTCCTGGACTTCGGCTGAGTTTCCACTCCAAGTCTCGTGAGATCTCATGGATATTGGGCGAGCCTGCACTCCAAATCTAAGGAGGGTCCAATGACATCAGGCGAGATTTCCACAAATCTCGTGAGTTATCAGGGACCTTGCTGGAGATTTCAGTCCAAATCTCATGAGTTCTCAATGACATGGGGTGAGATGTCATTGCAAATCTTGTGAGATATCTGGGAACTTGTGCGGGATTTCACTCCAACTCTGCTGAGGTCTCTTGTTATTTGGGCGAGAGTTTACTCCAAGTCTTGTGAGATCTCATCCAACCTTGGGGACGTCAGTGCCAATCTCGCGAGATCTCATCGATATTGAGGGAGATTTAATCTAAATCTCGTGAGATCTCATGGACATTGGGCGAGATTTCACTCCAAATCTCCTGAGGTCACAATCACAGTGGGCGAGATTTCCCCACAAATCACGTGAGATATCAGGGCGAGATTTCTATCCAAATCTCGTGAGATCTCAATGACATCGGGGGAGATACATTCCAAATCTCTTGAGATATCAGGGACCTTGGGTGAGATTTCACTCCAACTCTCGTGCGGTCTCATGGCCTTTGGGCGAGATGTTACTCCCATCCCATTAAATCTCATCCAAACCTTGGAGGCGTCAATGCCCACCTCGTGAGTTCTCATGGATATGAGCGAGTTTTCCATCTAAATCTCGTGTGATCTCATGGATATCGGGCGAGATTTCCCTCCCAATCTCGTGAGATCTCATGGACATTGGGCGAGATTTCACTCCCAACTCCTGAGGTCCCAATGACTTCGGGCGAGATTTCACTACATATCTCGTAATATTCGGGGACCTTGGGCGAGATTTCCATCCAAATCTCGTGAGGTCTCAATGACATCGCGTGAGATGTCACTACAAATCTCGTGAGATAGCAGGGAGTTTGGGCGAGATTTCACTCCAGCTCTCATGAGGCCTCTTGGACGTCGAGTGAGATTTGATTCCACGTCTCGGAGATCTCATCCAAACCTTGGAGAATTCAGTCCAAATCTCGTGAGATCTCATGGATATGGAGCGACATGTCAATCTATATCTCGTGGGATCTCATGACATCAGCAGGGATTTTACTCCAAATCTCGTGGGATCTCACGGATATCGGTTGAGATTTCTCTCCAAATCTCGTGAGATCATGGGCCTTGGGCGAGATTTCACTCCAAATCTCTTGAGGTCACAATGACATGGGGCGAGATTTCACTATAATTCTCTTGAGCTATCAGGGGACTTGGGCAAGATTTCACCACAAATCTCGTGAGATATCAGGGACCTTGCGTGATATTTCACTCCCAATCTCGTGAGGTACCAATGACATCGGGCGAGAATTCAGTATAAATCCCTTGAGATATCAGGCGCCTTGTTTGAGATTTTACTCCAACTCTCGTGAGATCTCTTGTAGTTTGGGCAAGAGTTCACTCCAACTCTCGTGAGCTCTCTTGGAACTGGGGCTATTTGACTCCAAGTCTCGTGAGATCTCATCCAGACCTTGGAGACTTCCGTCGAAATGTCGTGAGATCTCATGGATATTGAGCGAGATTTCCGTCTATATCTCGTGAGACCTCATGGACCTCAGGCGAAAATTTACTCCAAATTCCGTGAAATCGCATGGACATCGGCTGAGATTTCACTCCAAATATCTTGGGATCTCAAGGACATTGGGCGAGATTTCACTCCAAACCTCCTTGAGGTCACAGGGACATCGGGCGAGATTTCACTACAAATGTCGTGAGATATCATGGACTTTGGGTGAGATTTGTCTCCCAATGTCGTGAGATCCCTTGGACTTTGGGTGCGATTTGACTCCAGGTCTCGTGAGATCTCATCCAAAACATGGAGACGTCAGTGCCATTCTAATGAGATCTCATGGATATTGAGTGAGTATTCAATCTACATCTCGTGAGATCTCATGGATATCGGGCGAGTTTTGACACCAAATCTCGTGAGATCTCATGGACCTCGGGTGAGATTTCAGTCCAAATCTCGTGAGATCTCATGGATATTGGGCGAGACTTCACTCCAAATCTCCTGTGGTCCTAATGACATCAGGCGAGATTGCAAGAAATCTCGTGAGATATCAGGGCCCTCGGTCGAGATTTCAGTCCAAATCTCGTGAGGTCTCAATGACATTGGGCGAGATTTCGTTACAAATCTCGTGAGATATCAGGGACCTGGGCGAGATTTCCCTCCAACTCTCGTGAAGTCTCTTGGTCTTTGGGCGAGATTTTACTCCAAGTCTTGTGAGATCTCATTCAAACCTTGGAGACGTCAGTGCCAATCTCGTGAGATCTCATGGCTATTGATGGAGATGTCATCTAAATCTCGGGAGATCTCAAGGACATCAGGCGAGATTTTCCTCCAAATCTTGGGAGATCTTTTGGACATCGGGTAAGATATCTCTCCAAAAGTCGTGAGATGATGGGCCTTGAGCGAGATTTCACTCCAAATCTCCTCAGGTCACAATGACATCGGGCGAGATTTCACTCCACATCTCAAGAGATCAAAGGGACCTTGGGCAAGATTTCACTCCCAATCTCGTGAGATATCAGCGGCCTTGGGCGAGATTTCACTCTCAATCTTGTGAGATCTCTTGGAATTCGGGCGAGATTTTACTCCAAGTCTCGTGAGATCCAATCCAAACCTTGGGGACTTCAGTCCAAATCTCCTGAGATCTCCTGGACATTGTGCGAGATTTCAATCCAAATCTCGTGAGGTCTCCATGATATCGGACGAGACTTCACACCAATTCTCGTGAGATCTCATGGACATCGGCTGAGATTTCACCCCAAATCTCCCGAGGTCACAATGACTTGGGCGAGATTTCAGACCAAACCCCGTCAGATTTCAGCGAACTTGGGCGAAATATCCATCCAAATCTCGTGAGGTCTCAATGATATCGGGCGAGATGTCACTACACTCTCGTGAGATAAAAAGGGACCTTGGGCGAGATTTCACTCCAACTCTCGTGAGATCTCTTGGAATTCGGGGATATTTTCCTCCAAGTCTCGTGAGGGCTCATCCAAACCTCGGAGACTTCCGTCCAAATCTCGTGAGATCTCATGGATATTGCGTGAGATTTCAATCGAAATCTCATGAGATCTCATGGACATCGGGTGAGTTTTACTCCAAATCTCGTCAGATCTCATCCAAAATATGCAGACCTCAGTCCAAATCTCGTGAGATCTCCTGGACATTGGGCGAGATTTCAATCCAAATCTCGTGAGATCTCAATGAGATCGGGTGAGGTTTCACTCCAAATCTCGTGAGATCTCTTGGACTTTGGGCCAGATTTTAGTCCAAATCTCCTGAGATCTCATCCAAACCTTGGAGACGTCACTGCCAATCTCGTGACATCTCATGGATATTGAGCGTTATTTCAATCTAAACCTTCTGAGATCTCATAGATATGGGCCGAGAGTTTACTCCAAATCTCATGAGATCGCCTGGACACCACGTGAGATTTCACTCCGACTCTCCTGAGGTCACAATGACATCGGGCGAGATTTCAGTACAAATCTCGTGAGATATCAGGGACCTTGGGCGAGATTTCACTCTCGATCTTGTGAGATCCCTTGGAATTCAGGTGAGATTTACTCCAAGTCTCGTGAGCTCTTTTCCAAATTTGGAGACCTCAGTCCAAATCTCTTGAGACCTCATGGACAAGAGGTGAGATTTCGCACTAAATTTCGTGACGCTCTAAATCTTTCGAGACACTCTAAATCTCATGGTCATTGGGCGGCGAGATTTTACTCCGAATCTCATGAGAGGTCACGGACATCGGGCGAGAATTTCCTCCAAATCACGTGAGATGGTACAGACTTCAGGCGAGATTTTCCTCCACATCTCGTGAGATCTCATGGACCTTGGGTGAGATTTCAATCCAAATCGTGAGATCTCTTGGACCATGGTTGAGACTGGAGTCCAAGTCTCATGAGATCTCACCCAAACCTGGCAGACTTCAGTGCCAATCTCGTGAGATCTCATGGATATGGAGTGAGATTTCACTCTAAATCTCGTGAGATCTCATGGCCATCGGGCGAGATTTTACTCCACATCTCGTGAGATCTCATCACGCCTTGGAGAACTCTGTCCAAATCTCGTGAGATGTCATGGTTCCTGCGAGAGACTTCACTGTAAAACTCGTGAGATCTCATGGACATCGGTCGAGATTTTCCTTGCAATCTCTTGAGATTTCCTGGACATCGGGTGAGATCTCATGGACATCGGGGGCGAAATCACTCCACAACTCGTGAGATGTCATGGACATCGGGTGAGATTTGCCTCCAAATCTCGTGTGATCTCTTCCAAATCTCACTGGAACAGGAACCAGCAATTGTGGTCTAGGGCTCACACCTGTTGAAAGGGTAGCTAAACAGCACGCCACAGGTGTTGCGTAGTAAGAAGGGCAAGTGTTGGCATGATCACCGAGTATTATCGGCAAGTAAGGAAACATTGTTGAGCACTTCGACGGAATCCTAGGATATTCTATATGCTGTCAAACTGAAAAAAAAAAACAACAATAAAAAATAAAAACTAAACCGATGAACCTAAGGGAATGGAAGGAAAAATCAAAGAAGACAAAACTAGAGAGGAAGACAAACCGTAAGAGAGTCATTTCTCTCCGAAACAAAGTGAGGGTTGCTGGAAGCAAGGTGGGTGAGGAATGGGGAAATTGGGGCATGGGCATTTAGGAGAGTACTTGGAAATAGCACTGGGTGCTATACGCAACCGATGAATCGCTCAATTCTCCCCCTGAACCTAGAAATATGCTCTAGGTTAAATTGGTTGTATTTAAATCGGTTTTCTTAGAAGATCTGTTAACATTTGGAGTCCCGAGGCACTTGAAGTTGCCCAACGGAGGGGGTTTATATATAGGCTCTGCCATGGGTGTTAAGAAGGAGCTCTCCTTATTTCTGGGCTCCAAGAAAATGAAGTTACACCTCTCATTCGTGGACTTGTCCCATTTCCTTTTCAATTGTGGATTTTTGGCCATACATCCAGACATTTCCAAAACCTTGTGGAATTCCTAAGTTTAGCTTTACATGCAAGGAGGCAGGGGCTTTTCCTCCCATAGGCATTAGACAGGGACTGTTGGAAAGTTCACATCCATGTCCTGTGCAAGGAGAGAGTCTCAGGGTCTGCTATCCTAAAGGAAGATTGCCCTATTGCTCCTGAGCTGCTTCTGAGCTCTAGGGGCATAAGCCTGCTGAATGGTAGCCAGCTTATACTTCTGCCCTAGATGATTGAGGTGCCATCATGCTGAAGATTAGACAAGAAGCAGCACAGTACGAGCCCTTTCAAGGAATACTACACCGAAAGCCTGCTTTCGAACACATGTACATCAGCCAAGAGGACAAAACCGTCACCCTCATTTGCTTCTGTGCCTATCCGTGCACGGTAAGGGCCTTTGGAAAAACAGAAAACAAAACCAAGGTCAGATTCTCCGCTTTCTGAAGGAGGAATGCCGGCCTCTGAATGCCAGCGCCCCCAAGTGCAGGGCAGGAACTTTGACCTTGGCCCAAGCCGACAGGTGTAACATTTCCCTGCAGTGACTGCTTGCCAGCTGACTGGGCTTTCTTCACGTTATCGCATTCTCATCGCTAATGAAGAACTTTAGCCTTCCATGCATCATTTTCCACCCTTTCGCTCTTTTTCAATCTACGTTTGCCCTGGACGTCATTCAGATCCAGTGTCTCAGAGAAAGAGCCTCTATTGAAGCAGGTCCAGCTAGGTCCTTGTGACCGTGGGAGAGATTGGGGCACGTTGCCCCTTGGAACGGGCTTTCAGAACTATGGGGACCTCAGAGGTGAAGACATTTGCAAGTGCCCTGGGAGTCATGTTTCTGTGTAGGCTTGGCGCCAGGTTTTTAGAGGGCCTGGGCCTCATTTCTTGGGTAAAAGGAAATGAAGTGACACACCTCATTCCCAGATGTACCCTAGTCCCAATTTTATTATCAACTTTCGGCCTTCACTGGAATCATTTCCATGCCCTTGCCGATTCTTTTTAAATTTAGAGCTGGTTTACACACGGCGTGGAGGGCATTCTACCCAGGTAGCCAGCACACAACGACCGGTCGTGAGTTCCTACTGCAGTGCTGTGCTCAGTCAGCCTCTCCTTATCTGATAGCCCAAAGGAAAGGAAAGGTGGCTCTTCTGTCCTTGACCTTGAGATGCCCTCCTTTTGAGGAACAGGACGTTAACCCATATGCTGCATGCTTGAGCATCTGGTGAGTTCAGAAGTTGCCCTTTCAAGGACTATAGCACCAAAGCTTGCCTGCAAAACCTTGAGCATCAGCTGGGAGACCTATTAGTAGAGCTGAATGACTGTAGCCTCCATCCATTCATGGGAAGGGCAAAACAACAACAAGCACAACCTCCACAACCACCACAACGACACTACCACCAAATTTCGCTCTCATTCGGAAGGAAGAATGCCGAGTTCTTGGTGACAGGGCTCCCAGGTCTAGGCCATGGTTTCCCTTTCCCCAAGCCCACAGTTGTTTCTCATTCCTGGGAATGAAAATTGGGTTGCGTGGAGATGGGCCTAGTCACCTCAATCAGAACAGGTTGTCTCATCGCATCTCTAAGAAACACATTTGGCCCAGCATATACCCACTTCCACCCTCTTGCTCTTTTTCTGCCGAGGTTCCCCCTGTGGGCCTTCTGCTCCAGTGTTTCAGAGCAATATCCTGTTCATTCAGCTAGAGGATCTGGAAGATTCTTCGTGACTGAGGGGACGTGATGGCCACAGAGCCCCCTGGAAATGCTGTTCAGAACTCTGTTGGCCTGAGGAGGCGTAAGGCATTGGAGGCTTGCAAGCCGTGAATGTCTGTGCGTAGGCTTGGCCAGAGGACTCCTTTATTGCGGAAGGGGAATAAATTAGATGTCTCATTACAGATTTAGCTCACTTAAAAGGCCCTGCTTAGATACATTCCTGTAGGCTCGGGGATTGTCTATCTGGCTCATGGTTCACCTTCCAACTGGAAGGTGCTTTTCCTCACAGCAGCGCCTAGGGATTCCTGGGGAGTTCCATGGCCCTCTTATCCCTGATCTTGTTGTGTGGCTGCCTTGGGTAAGTGTGTAGAGCCGTAGAAAAGGCACCTCCCTCCCTGGCTCTGTGAGATGCTTCCGTTCTGGAAAACCTAGTTTGAAAAAGCGTTCAAAGGAATGGAAACGGACAGAGAGGCAATGTGGACTTTCCTAGAGTTGAGATAGAACAATATTGTGACTAAAGTACCTAGCAAAATCTGTTAGTTTCCGGGATAGGAAAGGCCTGTTGGCTTTGGCAATGGGAAACCTCCAGGGCCTCACCCTGGGAGCCAAAGAAGCAAGAGGCCTTCATTCTTCCTTCCTAAAGAGCGGGAAACCTTCTGGAATCGGATGTCACTCCTGCTGCCTTTCCGTCTGTGGCGGTGAGGGGGGACACAAAATAAGCCCCGAAACGCTTTAGTGTTAGCAGACTGGTTCTCCCAGCTGATGATGCATTTGGAAGTAGCCATTGGAGGAGCATTCCTGGCACGAGCTCCTTTTAGAATGAAGAGGTCCCAGAGCATAGCGCACATGTGTCCACTGTCTGCCCATCCATACGAAGGCATCTCTGGCAGCCAGGGGAGGGAGACAAGCTGGCTGCCAACCACAGCATTTCAAAGATCAGGACAAGATCCAAGCACTCAGGGGCAGAAGGGGAAACTTTCCTTTCGGCTCTCAGACACATTGCTCTCCCCTAGCCCAGGATCTCAATGGGAAATTGCCATCAACCCTGGGAGTTTGGTGGACACACGGCTTGTGAGATGCCACCCAGAGTATTCTTCCATGTGAAACAACGTAGCTACCAAAACGGCAAGAGGATGGGATGGCTTCCAGGAAAACCAAAGATCAACAGTTCCAATGGGAATGGAAGTTATGTGGGAGTGAGTTGTCTAAATTCAGCTCCCCTTGCCCCAGAAATGGAGGCAAGCTCCCTCCCAAATCCTCTGGCCATGCCTACACCCAATCTTTTCAGCTTTCCCCAAGGAGAGGGAAGCTTCTGACATTGGAGGTTTTCCGCCATTTCCATCAGTGCCTTGAGGCAGCAGTGATTCAGGGGAACCAGAGTGCAACTCTCAGCTGCGGATCAAAAGTTTCGAATGGGTGTATGGAGCATTATTCCTTGAAGAAAGCTATTTCTGCCCTGAAAAGGCCCTGGAGCAGAGTAGGCCGTGCCCAAGCCATCTGATCTTGAGAGAGAAGGCATCTCAAAGAGCCAGGAGCTAGTAGGGCAAGCTAGACCCCCATCTCCGTGCGTCTTCAGCTGGCCAATTCCCAAGGGCTCAGGGCCAGAAGGGTAAACTTTTCTTTCAAATAGTAAACTCTGATTGTCTTATCTTAGGACAGGTTCAGACTGGGAACTCACCACCAATCCCTGGGTGCTCTAAAGGTGAGTCACAACACCTTGGCCCATGAAGATGCCCGAAGCCCTTGTTCGACAGACAGGCAAGGCCATGGGAAACACTACAAAGAGTGCCAGAGTCCCATGTCAACCGCAAATGGGACACATAGTGACTAGCACACTCTCCTAACAGGTTGGCAGGTTTGGGAAGAAGAATCAGCTGTGGACTTGTGTTAAGGGAAACTGCCATGTGCCACCCCACGAAAGCTTTAGCTAGAGGCCTGTCTTCCTCCTCCATAAAGGGAACGGATGCTTTTGGTGCTAACTGTTATTTGCCCTTTTCCATCAGGGGTAGATATAGCAGTGATTCAGGGCTAGCCTGTTGGTTCTGCCACTTGAAGACCAAGGTTTGGGAACTGTTCTCGGTGCCGTATTTCTTGAAATATTTTGTTTCTGCCCTGACCAGGTCCAGGAAAATGCTGTCCTTCTGGTGATGGTCTGTTCTTCAAAATGAAGACATCTCAATCATCCAGGGGATGGAGGGGAGCCGGCTAGCCGTCACGGCACTAAGCTGGCCAAGATCCAATTGCTCAGGAACAGGAGCGCCATACTTCCCTTAGGACGGCAGCTCTTGCTTAGCACGGGAGCACGTTTGGACCTGGCCACCCGTCCCTGGGTGCTGGCTACGTGTGGGACAGCACAATGGCCTCTTATGGCAACCCAAGATCTTGGTAGAACAAAGGGCAAGGGGGGCGCCTGCGTGGCTCAGTCGCTTAAGTGTCTGCGTTCGGCTAATCTCAATATCACAAGATCCTGGAATCGAACCCTGCTTTGGAAATGCACGGTTGTAGAGCCGCTTTGGGAAACAGTGTGGAGCTTCCTCAGAAAATTAAAAACACAGCTACCTTATGACTCAGGAAATTGCTCTACGATGTATGAGTCCAAAGACACGGCTGTAGTGAAAAAAAGGGCCACATGCACCCCAATGGTCATAGCAGCAACGTCCACAACAGACAAACCGTGGAAAGAGCCGAGAGGCCCTTCAACAGATGAATGGAGAAAAATGATGTGTTCCTTCTCTAAAAGGGAATATTACTCAGCCATCAGAAAGAAGAATACCCAACTTTTGCATCAACAACGATGGGGCTGGGGGAGAGCATGCTAAATGAAATTGGCCAAGCAGAGAAAGCCAACATCATAGGGCTCACGGAGTTGTGTTACATAAGGAATAGCATGGAGGGCATTAGGTGACGGAAGGGAAAAATGAAGGGGTGCAAATCGGAGCGGGAGATGAACCATGAGAGAGTACGGACTCCAAGAAATGGGCAGTTTTAGAGGGCAGGGGTGGATGGATGATTTAACCTACTGGTGGGTATTAAGGAGGGCATGTATCGCATGGAGCACTGGGTGTTCTAGGAAAACAGGGAACCAGGGAACCCAGATCCAAAACGAATGTTGTACTCTATGTTGACTAACAATACAATGTATTAAAAGAACAAGAAATCGCTTCTCTCTTCATGACACAAGATGGTAGTTGAATGATGCATTCCCCCACAGTGTGGTATCTGAGAGTTAAGTAGGTGGCACCTTCCTTAGGCTTCCTCGCATACATCTGTAAGCATCTTATCTTCCTGAAACGAGAACGCTTCATGAAAAAAACTAAAGGTATTCAAACGACGAAGCTTGTCTACTAAACTCACAAACAACCCCAGAGCAACTAAAAGAAAGATACCTCTGTCCTATCCCGACCTCACGTGATCCTTGGGATCATCTCACGAGACTGAGGTTGAGATTGCACTCCAAATCCCATGAAATCTCATGGAATTGGGGCTCGATTTCACTCCACATCGCCTGAGGTCACAATGAGATCGGGCGAGATTTCAACAATTCTCGTGAGATAGCAGGGACCTTGGGCGAGATTACCCTGCAACGCTTGTGAGATCTCTTGACTTTGGGCGGGATTTTACTCCCCGCCTGCTGAGATCTCATCCAAACCTTGGAGACGTCAGTGCCCATCTCATGAGATCTCATGCATATTGAGCGAGATTTCAATCTCAATCTTGTGAGATCTCATGGACATCGGGCGAGATTTTACTCCAAATCTCGAGAGATCTCATCCCATCCCTGCAGACCTCAGTCCAAACCTCATGAATTGTCATGGACTTTGGGCGAGAGCTCAATCAAATGTCATGAGGTATCAATGACACGGGCGAGATGTCACTCCAAATCTCGTCCGATATCAGGGACCTTGGGCGAGATTTCAGTCCAACTATCGTGAGATCTCTTGGAATTCTAGAATATTTTACCCCAAGTCTCGTGAGATCTCATCCAAACCTTGGAGACTTTAGTGAAAATCTCGTGAGATCTCATGGATATTGAGCGAGATTTCAATCGAAATCCCACGAGATCGCATGGGCATCGGGTGAGATTTTATTCCGAATCTCGTGAGAGCTCATCCACAACTTGCAGACCTCAGTCCAAATCTCTTGAGATCTCATGGACATTGGTGGAGATTTCGCTCCAAATCTCGTGAGGTCCCAATGACATTGGGAGAGATTTCACTACAAATCTCGTGAGATATCAGCGATCTTGGGCGAGATTTCCATCCAAACCTCGTGAGGTCTCAATGACATCGGGCGAGGTTTCACTCAACTCTCGTGAGCTCAAAGGGACCTAGGGCGAGATTTCACTCCAACTCTCGTGAGAGCCTTTGGAATTCGGGGATCATTTCCTCCACGTGTCGTGAGATCTCATCCAACCCTTGGAGGCTTCAGTCCAAATCTCGTGAGATCTCACGATATTGAGGGAGAATTCACTCTATATCTCGTGAGAAATCATGGACATCAGGCGACATTAGTCCACATCTCGTTAGATCGTATGGGCATCGTGTGAGAATTCATTCCAAATCTCGTGATATGTCATGGACATTGGACGAGATTTCACCCCAAATATCGTGTGGTCTTAATGACCTCGGGCAGATTTCACTCCAAATCTCGTGAGATATCAGGTACAACTGTGGGCGAGCTTTCCATCTAAATCTCGTGAGATCTCATAGACATCGGGCGAGATTTGCCATCAAATCTCCTGAGATCTCATGGACATCGGTTCCGATTTCACTCCAAATCGGATGAGCTCTCATGGAATTAAGGCGAGAATTCACTCCAAAACTCCTGAGGTCAAAATGAGATCGGGCGAGATTTCACTACAAGTCTCGTGAGATCTCAGGGACCTTGGGTGAGATTTCACAGCAGCTCTCGTGAGATCTCTTGAAGTTGGGAGAGATTTTACTCCCAGTCTTGTGAGATCTGCTCCAAAGCTTAGGGACGTCAGTGCCAATCTCATGAGATCGCATGGCTATTGAGCGAGATTTCAATCGAAATATCGTGAGACTGATGGGCATCGGGTGAGATTTTACTCCATATGTCGTGAGATCTCAGGGACATTCGGGTGAGATTTCACTCCGAATATCCTGAGGTCACAATGACATCGGGCGAGATTTCACTACAGATGTCTTGAGATATCAGGGACCATGGGCGAGATTTCACTCCAAATCTCGTGAGATCTCTTGGGATTCAGCTGAGAATTGACCCCATTTCTCGTGTGCTCTCTTCCAAATTTGGAGACCTCAGTCCAAATCTCTTGAGACCTCATGGAAAATAGGTGAGATTTCACTCTAAATTTCGTGAATCTCATGGTCCTTGGGCGAGATTGGACTCCAAAACTCGGAGGGGTCACGGACATCGGGCGAGAATTCCCACGAAATCCCGTGAGATGCCATGGACTTTGGGTGAGATTTCTCTCCAAATCTCGTGAGATCTCTTGGCCTTTGGTCGAGATTTTACTCCAGGGCCCGTGAGATCTCATCCAAAATTGGAGAGGTCAGTGCCATTCTCCTGAGATCTCATGGATATTGAGTGAGGATTCGATCTAAATCTCGTGAGATCTCCTGGACTTCGGCTGAGTTTCCACTCCAAGTCTCGTGAGATCTCATGGATATTGGGCGAGCCTGCACTCCAAATCTAAGGAGGGTCCAATGACATCAGGCGAGATTTCCACAAATCTCGTGAGTTATCAGGGACCTTGCTGGAGATTTCAGTCCAAATCTCATGAGTTCTCAATGACATGGGGTGAGATGTCATTGCAAATCTTGTGAGATATCTGGGAACTTGTGCGGGATTTCACTCCAACTCTGCTGAGGTCTCTTGTTATTTGGGCGAGAGTTTACTCCAAGTCTTGTGAGATCTCATCCAACCTTGGGGACGTCAGTGCCAATCTCGCGAGATCTCATCGATATTGAGGGAGATTTAATCTAAATCTCGTGAGATCTCATGGACATTGGGCGAGATTTCACTCCAAATCTCCTGAGGTCACAATCACAGTGGGCGAGATTTCCCCACAAATCACGTGAGATATCAGGGCGAGATTTCTATCCAAATCTCGTGAGATCTCAATGACATCGGGGGAGATACATTCCAAATCTCTTGAGATATCAGGGACCTTGGGTGAGATTTCACTCCAACTCTCGTGCGGTCTCATGGCCTTTGGGCGAGATGTTACTCCCATCCCATTAAATCTCATCCAAACCTTGGAGGCGTCAATGCCCACCTCGTGAGTTCTCATGGATATGAGCGAGTTTTCCATCTAAATCTCGTGTGATCTCATGGATATCGGGCGAGATTTCCCTCCCAATCTCGTGAGATCTCATGGACATTGGGCGAGATTTCACTCCCAACTCCTGAGGTCCCAATGACTTCGGGCGAGATTTCACTACATATCTCGTAATATTCGGGGACCTTGGGCGAGATTTCCATCCAAATCTCGTGAGGTCTCAATGACATCGCGTGAGATGTCACTACAAATCTCGTGAGATAGCAGGGAGTTTGGGCGAGATTTCACTCCAGCTCTCATGAGGCCTCTTGGACGTCGAGTGAGATTTGATTCCACGTCTCGGAGATCTCATCCAAACCTTGGAGAATTCAGTCCAAATCTCGTGAGATCTCATGGATATGGAGCGACATGTCAATCTATATCTCGTGGGATCTCATGACATCAGCAGGGATTTTACTCCAAATCTCGTGGGATCTCACGGATATCGGTTGAGATTTCTCTCCAAATCTCGTGAGATCATGGGCCTTGGGCGAGATTTCACTCCAAATCTCTTGAGGTCACAATGACATGGGGCGAGATTTCACTATAATTCTCTTGAGCTATCAGGGGACTTGGGCAAGATTTCACCACAAATCTCGTGAGATATCAGGGACCTTGCGTGATATTTCACTCCCAATCTCGTGAGGTACCAATGACATCGGGCGAGAATTCAGTATAAATCCCTTGAGATATCAGGCGCCTTGTTTGAGATTTTACTCCAACTCTCGTGAGATCTCTTGTAGTTTGGGCAAGAGTTCACTCCAACTCTCGTGAGCTCTCTTGGAACTGGGGCTATTTGACTCCAAGTCTCGTGAGATCTCATCCAGACCTTGGAGACTTCCGTCGAAATGTCGTGAGATCTCATGGATATTGAGCGAGATTTCCGTCTATATCTCGTGAGACCTCATGGACCTCAGGCGAAAATTTACTCCAAATTCCGTGAAATCGCATGGACATCGGCTGAGATTTCACTCCAAATATCTTGGGATCTCAAGGACATTGGGCGAGATTTCACTCCAAACCTCCTTGAGGTCACAGGGACATCGGGCGAGATTTCACTACAAATGTCGTGAGATATCATGGACTTTGGGTGAGATTTGTCTCCCAATGTCGTGAGATCCCTTGGACTTTGGGTGCGATTTGACTCCAGGTCTCGTGAGATCTCATCCAAAACATGGAGACGTCAGTGCCATTCTAATGAGATCTCATGGATATTGAGTGAGTATTCAATCTACATCTCGTGAGATCTCATGGATATCGGGCGAGTTTTGACACCAAATCTCGTGAGATCTCATGGACCTCGGGTGAGATTTCAGTCCAAATCTCGTGAGATCTCATGGATATTGGGCGAGACTTCACTCCAAATCTCCTGTGGTCCTAATGACATCAGGCGAGATTGCAAGAAATCTCGTGAGATATCAGGGCCCTCGGTCGAGATTTCAGTCCAAATCTCGTGAGGTCTCAATGACATTGGGCGAGATTTCGTTACAAATCTCGTGAGATATCAGGGACCTGGGCGAGATTTCCCTCCAACTCTCGTGAAGTCTCTTGGTCTTTGGGCGAGATTTTACTCCAAGTCTTGTGAGATCTCATTCAAACCTTGGAGACGTCAGTGCCAATCTCGTGAGATCTCATGGCTATTGATGGAGATGTCATCTAAATCTCGGGAGATCTCAAGGACATCAGGCGAGATTTTCCTCCAAATCTTGGGAGATCTTTTGGACATCGGGTAAGATATCTCTCCAAAAGTCGTGAGATGATGGGCCTTGAGCGAGATTTCACTCCAAATCTCCTCAGGTCACAATGACATCGGGCGAGATTTCACTCCACATCTCAAGAGATCAAAGGGACCTTGGGCAAGATTTCACTCCCAATCTCGTGAGATATCAGCGGCCTTGGGCGAGATTTCACTCTCAATCTTGTGAGATCTCTTGGAATTCGGGCGAGATTTTACTCCAAGTCTCGTGAGATCCAATCCAAACCTTGGGGACTTCAGTCCAAATCTCCTGAGATCTCCTGGACATTGTGCGAGATTTCAATCCAAATCTCGTGAGGTCTCCATGATATCGGACGAGACTTCACACCAATTCTCGTGAGATCTCATGGACATCGGCTGAGATTTCACCCCAAATCTCCCGAGGTCACAATGACTTGGGCGAGATTTCAGACCAAACCCCGTCAGATTTCAGCGAACTTGGGCGAAATATCCATCCAAATCTCGTGAGGTCTCAATGATATCGGGCGAGATGTCACTACACTCTCGTGAGATAAAAAGGGACCTTGGGCGAGATTTCACTCCAACTCTCGTGAGATCTCTTGGAATTCGGGGATATTTTCCTCCAAGTCTCGTGAGGGCTCATCCAAACCTCGGAGACTTCCGTCCAAATCTCGTGAGATCTCATGGATATTGCGTGAGATTTCAATCGAAATCTCATGAGATCTCATGGACATCGGGTGAGTTTTACTCCAAATCTCGTCAGATCTCATCCAAAATATGCAGACCTCAGTCCAAATCTCGTGAGATCTCCTGGACATTGGGCGAGATTTCAATCCAAATCTCGTGAGATCTCAATGAGATCGGGTGAGGTTTCACTCCAAATCTCGTGAGATCTCTTGGACTTTGGGCCAGATTTTAGTCCAAATCTCCTGAGATCTCATCCAAACCTTGGAGACGTCACTGCCAATCTCGTGACATCTCATGGATATTGAGCGTTATTTCAATCTAAACCTTCTGAGATCTCATAGATATGGGCCGAGAGTTTACTCCAAATCTCATGAGATCGCCTGGACACCACGTGAGATTTCACTCCGACTCTCCTGAGGTCACAATGACATCGGGCGAGATTTCAGTACAAATCTCGTGAGATATCAGGGACCTTGGGCGAGATTTCACTCTCGATCTTGTGAGATCCCTTGGAATTCAGGTGAGATTTACTCCAAGTCTCGTGAGCTCTTTTCCAAATTTGGAGACCTCAGTCCAAATCTCTTGAGACCTCATGGACAAGAGGTGAGATTTCGCACTAAATTTCGTGACGCTCTAAATCTTTCGAGACACTCTAAATCTCATGGTCATTGGGCGGCGAGATTTTACTCCGAATCTCATGAGAGGTCACGGACATCGGGCGAGAATTTCCTCCAAATCACGTGAGATGGTACAGACTTCAGGCGAGATTTTCCTCCACATCTCGTGAGATCTCATGGACCTTGGGTGAGATTTCAATCCAAATCGTGAGATCTCTTGGACCATGGTTGAGACTGGAGTCCAAGTCTCATGAGATCTCACCCAAACCTGGCAGACTTCAGTGCCAATCTCGTGAGATCTCATGGATATGGAGTGAGATTTCACTCTAAATCTCGTGAGATCTCATGGCCATCGGGCGAGATTTTACTCCACATCTCGTGAGATCTCATCACGCCTTGGAGAACTCTGTCCAAATCTCGTGAGATGTCATGGTTCCTGCGAGAGACTTCACTGTAAAACTCGTGAGATCTCATGGACATCGGTCGAGATTTTCCTTGCAATCTCTTGAGATTTCCTGGACATCGGGTGAGATCTCATGGACATCGGGGGCGAAATCACTCCACAACTCGTGAGATGTCATGGACATCGGGTGAGATTTGCCTCCAAATCTCGTGTGATCTCTTCCAAATCTCACTGGAACAGGAACCAGCAATTGTGGTCTAGGGCTCACACCTGTTGAAAGGGTAGCTAAACAGCACGCCACAGGTGTTGCGTAGTAAGAAGGGCAAGTGTTGGCATGATCACCGAGTATTATCGGCAAGTAAGGAAACATTGTTGAGCACTTCGACGGAATCCTAGGATATTCTATATGCTGTCAAACTGAAAAAAAACAACAATAAAAAATAAAAACTAAACCGATGAACCTAAGGGAATGGAAGGAAAAATCAAAGAAGACAAAACTAGAGAGGAAGACAAACCGTAAGAGAGTCGTTTCTCTCCGAAACAAAGTGAGGGTTGCTGGAAGCAAGGTGGGTGAGGAATGGGGAAATTGGGGCATGGGCATTTAGGAGAGTACTTGGAAATAGCACTGGGTGCTATACGCAACCGATGAATCGCTCAATTCTCCCCCTGAACCTAGAAATATGCTCTAGGTTAAATTGGTTGTATTTAAATCGGTTTTCTTAGAAGATCTGTTAACATTTGGAGTCCCGAGGCACTCGAAGTTGCCCAACGGAGGGGGTTTATATATAGGCTCTGCCATGGGTGTTAAGAAGGAGCTCTCCTTATTTCTGGGCTCCAAGAAAATGAAGTTACACCTCTCATTCGTGGACTTGTCCCATTTCCTTTTCAATTGTGGATTTTTGGCCATACATCCAGACATTTCCAAAACCTTGTGGAATTCCTAAGTTTAGCTTTACATGCAAGGAGGCAGGGGCTTTTCCTCCCATAGGCATTAGACAGGGACTGTTGGAAAGTTCACATCCATGTCCTGTGCAAGGAGAGAGTCTCAGGGTCTGCTATCCTAAAGGAAGATTGCCCTATTGCTCCTGAGCTGCTTCTGAGCTCTAGGGGCATAAGCCTGCTGAATGGTAGCCAGCTTATACTTCTGCCCTAGATGATTGAGGTGCCATCATGCTGAAGATTAGACAAGAAGCAGCACAGTACGAGCCCTTTCAAGGAATACTACACCGAAAGCCTGCTTTCGAACACATGTACATCAGCCAAGAGGACAAAACCGTCACCCTCATTTGCTTCTGTGCCTATCCGTGCACGGTAAGGGCCTTTGGAAAAACAGAAAACAAAACCAAGGTCAGATTCTCCGCTTTCTGAAGGAGGAATGCCGGCCTCTGAATGCCAGCGCCCCCAAGTGCAGGGCAGGAACTTTGACCTTGGCCCAAGCCGACAGGTGTAACATTTCCCTGCAGCAGACTGCTTGCCAGCTGACTGGGCTTTCTTCACGTTATCGCATTCTCATCGCTAATGAAGAACTTTAGCCTTCCATGCATCATTTTCCACCCTTTCGCTCTTTTTCAATCTACGTTTGCCCTGGACGTCATTCAGATCCAGTGTCTCAGAGAAAGAGCCTCTATTGAAGCAGGTCCAGCTAGGTCCTTGTGACCGTGGGAGAGATTGGGGCACGTTGCCCCTTGGAACGGGCTTTCAGAACTATGGGGATCTCAGAGGTGAAGACATTTGCAAGTGCCCTGGGAGTCATGTTTCTGTGTAGGCTTGGCGCCAGGTTTTTAGAGGGCCTGGGCCTCATTTCTTGGGTAAAAGGAAATGAAGTGACACACCTCATTCCCAGATGTACCCTAGTCCCAATTTTATTATCAACTTTCGGCCTTCACTGGAATCATTTCCATGCCCTTGCCGATTCTTTTTAAATTTAGAGCTGGTTTACACACGGCGTGGAGGGCATTCTACCCAGGTAGCCAGCACACAACGACCGGTCGTGAGTTCCTACTGCAGTGCTGTGCTCAGTCAGCCTCTCCTTATCTGATAGCCCAAAGGAAAGGAAAGGTGGCTCTTCTGTCCTTGACCTTGAGATGCCCTCCTTTTGAGGAACAGGACGTTAACCCATATGCTGCATGCTTGAGCATCTGGTGAGTTCAGAAGTTGCCCTTTCAAGGACTATAGCACCAAAGCTTGCCTGCAAAACCTTGAGCATCAGCTGGGAGACCTATTAGTAGAGCTGAATGACTGTAGCCTCCATCCATTCATGGGAAGGGCAAAACAACAACAAGCACAACCTCCACAACCACCACAACGACACTACCACCAAATTTCGCTCTCATTCGGAAGGAAGAATGCCGAGTTCTTGGTGACAGGGCTCCCAGGTCTAGGCCATGGTTTCCCTTTCCCCAAGCCCACAGTTGTTTCTCATTCCTGGGAATGAAAATTGGGTTGCGTGGAGATGGGCCTAGTCACCTCAATCAGAACAGGTTGTCTCATCGCATCTCTAAGAAACACATTTGGCCCAGCATATACACACTTCCACCCTCTTGCTCTTTTTCTGCCGAGGTTCCCCCTGTGGGCCTTCTGCTCCAGTGTTTCAGAGCAATATCCTGTTCATTCAGCTAGAGGATCTGGAATATTCTTCGTGACTGAGGGGATGTGATGGCCACAGAGCCCCCTGGAAATGCTGTTCAGAACTCTGTTGGCCTGAGGAGGCGTAAGGCATTGGAGGATTGCAAGCCGTGAATGTCTGTGCGTAGGCTTGGCCAGAGGACTCCTTTATTGCGGAAGGGGAATAAATTAGATGTCTCATTACAGATTTAGCTCACTTAAAAGGCCCTGCTTAGATACATTCCTGTAGGCTCGGGGATTGTCTATCTGGCTCATGGTTCACCTTCCAACTGGAAGGTGCTTTTCCTCACAGCAGCGCCTAGGGATTCCTGGGGAGTTCCATGGCCCTCTTATCCCTGATCTTGTTGTGTGGCTGCCTTGGGTAAGTGTGTAGAGCCGTAGAAAAGGCACCTCCCTCCCTGGCTCTGTGAGATGCTTCCGTTCTGGAAAACCTAGTTTGAAAAAGCGTTCAAAGGAATGGAAACGGACAGAGAGGCAATGTGGACTTTCCTAGAGTTGAGATAGAACAATATTGTGACTAAAATACCTAGCAAAATCTGTTAGTTTCCGGGATAGGAAAGGCCTGTTGGCTTTGGCAATGGGAAACCTCCAGGGCCTCACCCTGGGAGCCAAAGAAGCAAGAGGCCTTCATTCTTCCTTCCTAAAGAGCGGGAAACCTTCTGGAATCGGATGTCACTCCTGCTGCCTTTCCGTCTGTGGCGGGGAGGGGGGACACAAAATAAGCAGAAACGCTTTAGTGTTAGCAGACTGGTTCTCCCAGCTGATGATGCATTTGGAAGTAGCCATTGGAGGAGCATTCCTGGCACGAGCTCCTTTTAGAATGAAGAGGTCCCAGAGCATAGCGCACATGTGTCCACTGTCTGCCCTTCCATACGAAGGCATCTCTGGCAGCCAGGGGAGGGAGACAAGCTGGCTGCCAACCACAGCATTTCAAAGATCAGGACAAGATCCAAGCACTCAGGGGCAGAAGGGGAAACTTTCCTTTCGGCTCTCAGACACATTGCTCTCCCCTAGCCCAGGATCTCAATGGGAAATTGCCATCAACCCTGGGAGTTTGGTGGACACACGGCTTGTGAGATGCCACCCAGAGTATTCTTCCATGTGAAACAACGTAGCTACCAAAACGGCAAGAGGATGGGATGGCTTCCAGGAAAACCAAAGATCAACAGTTCCAATGGGAATGGAAGTTATGTGGGAGTGAGTTGTCTAACTTCAGCTCCCCTTGCCCCAGAAATGGAGGCAAGCTCCCTCCCAAATCCTCTGGCCATGCCTACACCCAATCTTTTCAGCTTTCCCCAAGGAGAGGGAAGCTTCTGACATTGGAGGTTTTCCGCCATTTCCATCAGTGCCTTGAGGCAGCAGTGATTCAGGGGAACCAGAGTGCAACTCTCAGCTGCGGATCAAAAGTTTCGAATGGGTGTATGGAGCATTATTCCTTGAAGAAAGCTATTTCTGCCCTGAAAAGGCCCTGGAGCAGAGTAGGCCGTGCCCAAGCCATCTGATCTTGAGAGAGAAGGCATCTCAAAGAGCCAGGAGCTAGTAGGGCAAGCTAGACCCCCATCTCCGTGCGTCTTCAGCTGGCCAATTCCCAAGGGCTCAGGGCCAGAAGGGTAAACTTTTCTTTCAAATAGTAAACTCTGATTGTCTTATCTTAGGACAGGTTCAGACTGGGAACTCACCACCAATCCCTGGGTGCTCTAAAGGTGAGTCACAACACCTTGGCCCATGAAGATGCCCGAAGCCCTTGTTCGACAGACAGGCAAGGCCATGGGAAACACTACAAAGAGTGCCAGAGTCCCATGTCAACCGCAAATGGGACACATAGTGACTAGCACACTCTCCTAACAGGTTGGCAGGTTTGGGAAGAAGAATCAGCTGTGGACTTGTGTTAAGGGAAACTGCCATGTGCCACCCCACGAAAGCTTTAGCTAGAGGCCTGTCTTCCTCCTCCATAAAGGGAACGGATGCTTTTGGTGCTAACTGTTATTTGCCCTTTTCCATCAGGGGTAGATATAGCAGTGATTCAGGGCTAGCCTGTTGGTTCTGCCACTTGAAGACCAAGGTTTGGGAACTGTTCTCGGTGCCGTATTTCTTGAAATATTTTGTTTCTGCCCTGACCAGGTCCAGGAAAATGCTGTCCTTCTGGTGATGGTCTGTTCTTCAAAATGAAGACATCTCAATCATCCAGGGGATGGAGGGGAGCCGGCTAGCCGTCACGGCACTAAGCTGGCCAAGATCCAATTGCTCAGGAACAGGAGCGCCATACTTCCCTTAGGACGGCAGCTCTTGCTTAGCACGGGAGCACGTTTGGACCTGGCCACCCGTCCCTGGGTGCTGGCTACGTGTGGGACAGCACAATGGCCTCTTATGGCAACCCAAGATCTTGGTAGAACAAAGGGCAAGGGGGGCGCCTGCGTGGCTCAGTCGCTTAAGTGTCTGCGTTCGGCTAATCTCAATATCACAAGATCCTGGAATCGAACCCTGCTTTGGAAATGCACGGTTGTAGAGCCGCTTTGGGAAACAGTGTGGAGCTTCCTCAGAAAATTAAAAACACAGCTACCTTATGACTCAGGAAATTGCTCTACGATGTATGAGTCCAAAGACACGGCTGTAGTGAAAAAAAGGGCCACATGCACCCCAATGGTCATAGCAGCAACGTCCACAACAGACAAACCGTGGAAAGAGCCGAGAGGCCCTTCAACAGATGAATGGAGAAAAATGATGTGTTCCTTCTCTAAAAGGGAATATTACTCAGCCATCAGAAAGAAGAATACCCAACTTTTGCATCAACAACGATGGGGCTGGGGGAGAGCATGCTAAATGAAATTGGCCAAGCAGAGAAAGCCAACATCATAGGGCTCACGGAGTTGTGTTACATAAGGAATAGCATGGAGGGCATTAGGTGACGGAAGGGAAAAATGAAGGGGTGCAAATCGGAGCGGGAGATGAACCATGAGAGAGTACGGACTCCAAGAAATGGGCAGTTTTAGAGGGCAGGGGTGGATGGATGATTTAACCTACTGGTGGGTATTAAGGAGGGCATGTATCGCATGGAGCACTGGGTGTTCTAGGAAAACAGGGAACCAGGGAACCCAGATCCAAAACGAATGTTGTACTCTATGTTGACTAACAATACAATGTATTAAAAGAACAAGAAATCGCTTCTCTCTTCATGACACAAGATGGTAGTTGAATGATGCATTCCCCCACGGTGTGGTATCTGAGAGTTAAGTAGGTGGCACCTTCCTTAGGCTTCCTCGCATACATCTGTAAGCATCTTATCTTCCTGAAACGAGAACGCTTCATGAAAAAAACTAAAGGTATTCAAACGACGAAGCTTGTCTACTAAACTCACAAACAACCCCAGAGCAACTAAAAGAAAGATACCTCTGTCCTATCCCGACCTCACGTGATCCTTGGGATCATCTCACGAGACTGAGGTTGAGATTGCACTCCAAATCCCATGAAATCTCATGGAATTGGGGCTCGATTTCACTCCACATCGCCTGAGGTCACAATGAGATCGGGCGAGATTTCAACAATTCTCGTGAGATAGCAGGGACCTTGGGCGAGATTACCCTGCAACGCTTGTGAGATCTCTTGACTTTGGGCGGGATTTTACTCCCCGCCTGCTGAGATCTCATCCAAACCTTGGAGACGTCAGTGCCCATCTCATGAGATCTCATGCATATTGAGCGAGATTTCAATCTCAATCTTGTGAGATCTCATGGACATCGGGCGAGATTTTACTCCAAATCTCGAGAGATCTCATCCCATCCCTGCAGACCTCAGTCCAAACCTCATGAATTGTCATGGACTTTGGGCGAGAGCTCAATCAAATGTCATGAGGTATCAATGACACGGGCGAGATGTCACTCCAAATCTCGTCCGATATCAGGGACCTTGGGCGAGATTTCAGTCCAACTATCGTGAGATCTCTTGGAATTCTAGAATATTTTACTCCAAGTCTCGTGAGATCTCATCCAAACCTTGGAGACTTTAGTGAAAATCTCGTGAGATCTCATGGATATTGAGCGAGATTTCAATCGAAATCCCACGAGATCGCATGGGCATCGGGTGAGATTTAATTCCGAATCTCGTGAGAGCTCATCCACAACTTGCAGACCTCAGTCCAAATCTCTTGAGATCTCATGGACATTGGTGGAGATTTCACTCCAAATCTCGTGAGGTCCCAATGACATTGGGAGAGATTTCACTACAAATCTCGTGAGATATCAGCGATCTTGGGCGAGATTTCCATCCAAACCTCGTGAGGTCTCAATGACATCGGGCGAGGTTTCACTCAACTCTCCTGAGCTCAAAGGGACCTAGGGCGAGATTTCACTCCATCTCTCGTGAGAGCCTTTGGAATTCGGGGATCATTTCCTCCAAGTGTCGTGAGATCTCATCCAACCCTTGGAGACTTCATTCCAAATCTCGTGAGATCTCACGATATTGAGGGAGAATTCACTCTATATCTCGTGAGAAATCATGGACATCAGGCGACATTAGTCCACATCTCGTTAGATCGTATGGGCATCGTGTGAGAATTCATTCCAAATCTCGTGATATGTCATGGACATTGGATGAGATTTCACCCCAAATATCGTGTGGTCTTAATGACCTCGGGCAGATTTCACTCCAAATCTCGTGAGATATCAGGTACAACTGTGGGCGAGCTTTCCATCTAAATCTCGTGAGATCTCATAGACATCGGGCGAGATTTGCCAGCAAATCTCCTGAGATCTCATGGACATCGGTTCCGATTTCACTCCAAATCGGATGAGCTCTCATGGAATTAAGGCGAGAATTCACTCCAAAACTCCTGAGGTCAAAATGAGATCGGGCGAGATTTCACTACAAGTCTCGTGAGATCTCAGGGACCTTGGGTGAGATTTCACAGCAGCTCTCGTGAGATCTCTTGAAGTTGGGAGAGATTTTACTCCCAGTCTTGTGAGATCTGCTCCAAAGCTTAGGGACGTCAGTGCCAATCTCGTGAGATCGCATGGCTATTGAGCGAGATTTCAATCGAAATATCGTGAGACTGATGGGCATCGGGTGAGATTTTACTCCATATGTCGTGAGATCTCAGGGACATTCGGGTGAGATTTCACTCCGAATATCCTGAGGTCACAATGACATCGGGCGAGATTTCACTACAGATGTCTTGAGATATCAGGGACCATGGGCGAGATTTCACTCCAAATCTCGTGAGATCTCTTGGGATTCAGCTGAGAATTGACCCCATTTCTCGTGTGCTCTCTTCCAAATTTGGAGACCTCAGTCCAAATCTCTTGAGACCTCATGGAAAATAGGTGAGATTTCACTCTAAATTTCGTGAATCTCATGGTCCTTGGGCGAGATTGGACTCCAAAACTCGGAGGGGTCACAGGCATCGGGCGAGAATTCCCACGAAATCCCGTGAGATGCCATGGACTTTGGGTGAGATTTCTCTCCAAATCTCGTGAGATCTCTTGGCCTTTGGTCGAGATTTTACTCCAGGGCCCGTGAGATCTCATCCAAAATTGGAGAGGTCAGTGCCATTCTCCTGAGATCTCATGGATATTGAGTGAGGATTCGATCTAAATCTCGTGAGATCTCCTGGACTTCGGCTGAGTTTCCACTCCAAGTCTCGTGAGATCTCATGGATATTGGGCGAGCCTGCACTCCAAATCTAAGGAGGGTCCAATGACATCAGGCGAGATTTCCACAAATCTCGTGAGTTATCAGGGACCTTGCTGGAGATTTCAGTCCAAATCTCATGAGTTCTCAATGACATGGGGTGAGATGTCATTGCAAATCTTGTGAGATATCTGGGAACTTGTGCGGGATTTCACTCCAACTCTGCTGAGGTCTCTTGTTATTTGGGCGAGAGTTTACTCCAAGTCTTGTGAGATCTCATCCAACCTTGGGGACGTCAGTGCCAATCTCGCGAGATCTCATCGATATTGAGGGAGATTTAATCTAAATCTCGTGAGATCTCATGGACATTGGGCGAGATTTCACTCCAAATCTCCTGAGGTCACAATCACAGTGGGCGAGATTTCCCCACAAATCACGTGAGCTATCAGGGCGAGATTTCTATCCAAATCTCGTGAGATCTCAATGACATCGGGGGAGATACATTCCAAATCTCTTGAGATATCAGGGACCTTGGGTGAGATTTCACTCCAACTCTCGTGCGGTCTCATGGCCTTTGGGCGAGATGTTACTCCCATCCCATTAAATCTCATCCAAACCTTGGAGGCGTCAATGCCCCCCTCGTGAGTTCTCATGGATATGAGCGAGTTTTCCATCTAAATCTCGTGTGATCTCATGGATATCGGGCGAGATTTCCCTCCCAATCTCGTGAGATCTCATGGACATTGGGCGAGATTTCACTCCCAACTCCTGAGGTCCCAATGACTTCGGGCGAGATTTCACTACATATCTCGTAATATTCGGGGACCTTGGGCGAGATTTCCATCCAAATCTCGTGAGGTCTCAATGACATCGCGTGAGATGTCACTACAAATCTCGTGAGATAGCAGGGAGTTTGGGCGAGATTTCACTCCAGCTCTCATGAGGCCTCTTGGACGTCGAGTGAGATTTGATTCCACGTCTCGGAGATCTCATCCAAACCTTGGAGAATTCAGTCCAAATCTCGTGAGATCTCATGGATATGGAGCGACATGTCAATCTATATCTCGTGGGATCTCATGACATCAGCAGGGATTTTACTCCAAATCTCGTGGGATCTCACGGATATCGGGTGAGATTTCTCTCCAAATCTCGTGAGATCATGGGCCTTGGGCGAGATTTCACTCCAAATCTCTTGAGGTCACAATGACATGGGGCGAGATTTCACTATAATTCTCTTGAGCTATCAGGGGACTTGGGCAAGATTTCACCACAAATCTCGTGAGATATCAGGGACCTTGCGTGATATTTCACTCCCAATCTCGTGAGGTACCAATGACATCGGGCGAGAATTCAGTATAAATCCCTTGAGATATCAGGCGCCTTGTTTGAGATTTTACTCCAACTCTCGTGAGATCTCTTGTAGTTTGGGCAAGAGTTCAATCCAACTCTCGTGAGCTCTCTTGGAACTGGGGCTATTTGACTCCAAGTCTCGTGAGATCTCATCCAGACCTTGGAGACTTCCGTCGAAATGTCGTGAGATCTCATGGATATTGAGCGAGATTTCCGTCTATATCTCGTGAGACCTCATGGACCTCAGGCGAAAATTTACTCCAAATTCCGTGA
The DNA here is from genome assembly GCF_037043125.1 of Eumetopias jubatus. Taxonomy (NCBI): domain Eukaryota; kingdom Metazoa; phylum Chordata; class Mammalia; order Carnivora; family Otariidae; genus Eumetopias; species Eumetopias jubatus. The sequence continues at coordinate 1,559,899 of NW_028274843.1, forward strand.
AATCGCATGGACATCGGCTGAGATTTCACTCCAAATATCTTGGGATCTCAAGGACATTGGGCGAGATTTCACTCCAAACCTCCTTGAGGTCACAGGGACATCGGGCGAGATTTCACTACAAATGTCGTGAGATATCATGGACTTTGGGTGAGATTTGTCTCCCAATGTCGTGAGATCCCTTGGACTTTGGGTGCGATTTGACTCCAGGTCTCGTGAGATCTCATCCAAAACACGGAGACGTCAGTGCCATTCTAATGAGATCTCATGGATATTGAGTGAGTATTCAATCTACATCTCGTGAGATCTCATGGATATCGGGCGAGTTTTGACACCAAATCTCGTGAGATCTCATGGACCTCGGGTGAGATTTCAGTCCAAATCTCATGAGATCTCATGGATATTGGGCGAGACTTCACTCCAAATCTCCTGTGGTCCTAATGACATCAGGCGAGATTGCAAGAAATCTCGTGAGATATCAGGGCCCTCGGTCGAGATTTCAGTCCAAATCTCGTGAGGTCTCAATGACATTGGGCGAGATTTCGTTACAAATCTCGTGAGATATCAGGGACCTGGGCGAGATTTCCCTCCAACTCTCGTGAAGTCTCTTGGTCTTTGGGCGAGATTTTACTCCAAGTCTTGTGAGATCTCATTCAAACCTTGGAGACGTCAGTGCCAATCTCGTGAGATCTCATGGCTATTGATGGAGATGTCATCTAAATCTCGGGAGATCTCAAGGACATCAGGCGAGATTTTCCTCCAAATCTTGGGAGATCTTTAGGACGTCGGGTAAGATATCTCTCCAAAAGTCGTGAGATGATGGGCCTTGGGCGAGATTTCACTCCAAATCTCCTCAGGTCACAATGACATCGGGCGAGATTTCACTCCAAATCTCAAGAGATCAAAGGGACCTTGGGCAAGATTTCACTCCCAATCTCGTGAGATATCAGCGGCCTTGGGCGAGATTTCACTCTCAATCTTGTGAGATCTCTTGGAATTCGGGCGAGAATTTACTCCAAGTCTCGTGAGATCCAATCCAAACCTTGGGGACTTCAGTCCAAATCTCCTGAGATCTCCTGGACATTGTGCGAGATTTCAATCCAAATCTCGTGAGGTCTCCATGATATCGGACGAGACTTCACACCAATTCTCGTGAGATCTCATGGACATCGGCTGAGATTTCACCCCAAATCTCCCGAGGTCACAATGACTTGGGCGAGATTTCAGACCAAACCCCGTCAGATTTCAGCGAACTTGGGCGAAATATCCATCCAAATCTCGTGAGGTCTCAATGATATCGGGCGAGATGTCACTACACTCTCGTGAGATAAAAAGGGACCTTGGGCGAGATTTCACTCCAACTCTCGTGAGATCTCTTGGAATTCGGGGATATTTTCCTCCAAGTCTGGTGAGGGCTCATCCAAACCTCGGAGACTTCCGTCCAAATCTCGTGAGATCTCATGGATATTGCGTGAGATTTCAATCGAAATCTCATGAGATCTCATGGACATCGGGTGAGTTTTACTCCAAATCTCGTCAGATCTCATCCAAAATATGCAGACCTCAGTCCAAATCTCGTGAGATCTCCTGGACATTGGGCGAGATTTCAATCCAAATCTCGTGAGATCTCAATGAGATCGGGTGAGGTTTCACTCCAAATCTCGTGAGATCTCTTGGACTTTGGGCAAGATTTTAGTCCAAATCTCCTGAGATCTCATCCAAACCTTGGAGACGTCACTGCCAATCTCGTGACATCTCATGGATATTGAGCGTTATTTCAATCTAAACCTTCTGAGATCTCATAGATATGGGCCGAGAGTTTACTCCAAATCTCATGAGATCGCCTGGACACCACGTGAGATTTCACTCCGACTCTCCTGAGGTCACAATGACATCGGGCGAGATTTCAGTACAAATCTCGTGAGATATCAGGGACCTTGGGCGAGATTTCACTCTCGATCTCGTGAGATCCCTTGGAATTCAGGTGAGATTTACTCCAAGTCTCGTGAGCTCTTTTCCAAATTTGGAGACCTCAGTCCAAATCTCTTGAGACCTCATGGACAAGAGGTGAGATTTCGCACTAAATTTCGTGACGCTCTAAATCTTTCGAGACACTCTAAATCTCATGGTCATTGGGCGGCGAGATTTTACTCCGAATCTCATGAGAGGTCATGGACATCGGGCGAGAATTTCCTCCAAATCACGTGAGATGGTACAGACTTCAGGCGAGATTTTCCTCCACATCTCGTGAGATCTCATGGACCTTGGGTGAGATTTCAATCCAAATCGTGAGATCTCTTGGACCATGGTTGAGACTGGAGTCCAAGTCTCATGAGATCTCACCCAAACCTGGCAGACTTCAGTGCCAATCTCGTGAGATCTCATGGATATGGAGTGAGATTTCACTCTAAATCTCGTGAGATCTCATGGCCATCGGGCGAGATTTTACTCCACATCTCGTGAGATCTCATCACGCCTTGGAGAACTCCGTCCAAATCTCGTGAGATGTCATGGTTCCTGCGAGAGACTTCACTGTAAAACTCGTGAGATCTCATGGACATCGGTCGAGATTTTCCTTGCAATCTCTTGAGATTTCCTGGACATCGGGTGAGATCTCATGGACATCGGGGGCGAAATCACTCCACAACTCGTGAGATGTCATGGACATCGGGTGAGATTTGCCTCCAAATCTCGTGTGATCTCTTCCAAATCTCACTGGAACAGGAACCAGCAATTGTGGTCTAGGGCTCACACCTGTTGAAAGGGTAGCTAAACAGCACGCCACAGGTGTTGCGTAGTAAGAAGGGCAAGTGTTGGCATGATCACCGAGTATTATCGGCAAGTAAGGAAACATTGTTGAGCACTTCGACGGAATCCTAGGATATTCTATATGCTGTCAAACTGAAAAAAAAAACAACAATAAAAAATAAAAACTAAACCGATGAACCTAAGGGAATGGAAGGAAAAATCAAAGAAGACAAAACTAGAGAGGAAGACAAACCGTAAGAGAGTCGTTTCTCTCCGAAACAAAGTGAGGGTTGCTGGAAGCAAGGTGGGTGAGGAATGGGGACATTGGGGCATGGGCATTAAGGAGAGTACTTGGAAATAGCACTGGGTGCTATACGCAACCGATGAATCGCTCAATTCTCCCCCTGAACCTAGAAATATGCTCTAGGTTAAATTGGTTGTATTTAAATCGGTTTTCTTAGAAGATCTGTTAACATTTGGAGTCCCGAGGCACTTGAAGTTGCCCAACGGAGGGGGTTTATAAATAGGCTCTGCCATGGGTGTTAAGAAGGAGCTCTCCTTATTTCTGGGCTCCAAGAAAAGGAAGTTACACCTCTCATTCGTGGACTTGTCCCATTTCCTTTTCAATTGTGGATTTTTGGCCATACATCCAGACATTTCCAAAACCTTGTGGAATTCCTAAGTTTAGCTTTACATGCAAGGAGGCAGGGGCTTTTCCTCCCATAGGCATTAGACAGGGACTGTTGGAAAGTTCACATCCATGTCCTGTGCAAGGAGAGATTCTCAGGGTCTGCTATCCTAAAGGAAGATTGCCCTATTGCTCCTGAGCTGCTTCTGAGCTCTAGGGGCATAAGCCTGCTGAATGGTAGCCAGCTTATACTTCTGCCCTAGATGATTGAGGTGCCATCATGCTGAAGATTAGACAAGAAGCAGCACAGTACGAGCCCTTTCAAGGAATACTACACCGAAAGCCTGCTTTCGAACACATGTACATCAGCCAAGAGGACAAAACCGTCACCCTCATTTGCTTCTGTGCCTATCCGTGCACGGTAAGGGCCTTTGGAAAAACAGAAAACAAAACCAAGGTCAGATTCTCCGCTTTCTGAAGGAGGAATGCCGGCCTCTGAATGCCAGCGCCCCCAAGTGCAGGGCAGGAACTTTGACCTTGGCCCAAGCCGACAGGTGTAACATTTCCCTGCAGTGACTGCTTGCCAGCTGACTGGGCTTTCTTCACGTTATCGCATTCTCATCGCTAATGAAGAACTTTAGCCTTCCATGCATCATTTTCCACCCTTTCGCTCTTTTTCAATCTACGTTTGCCCTGGACGTCATTCAGATCCAGTGTCTCAGAGAAAGAGCCTCTATTGAAGCAGGTCCAGCTAGGTCCTTGTGACCGTGGGAGAGATTGGGGCACGTTGCCCCTTGGAACGGGCTTTCAGAACTATGGGGACCTCAGAGGTGAAGACATTTGCAAGTGCCCTGGGAGTCATGTTTCTGTGTAGGCTTGGCGCCAGGTTTTTAGAGGGCCTGGGCCTCATTTCTTGGGTAAAAGGAAATGAAGTGACACACCTCATTCCCAGATGTACCCTAGTCCCAATTTTATTATCAACTTTCGGCCTTCACTGGAATCATTTCCATGCCCTTGCCGATTCTTTTTAAATTTAGAGCTGGTTTACACACGGCGTGGAGGGCATTCTACCCAGGTAGCCAGCACACAACGACCGGTCGTGAGTTCCTACTGCAGTGCTGTGTTCAGTCAGCCTCTCCTTATCTGATAGCCCAAAGGAAAGGAAAGGTGGCTCTTCTGTCCTTGACCTTGAGATGCCCTCCTTTTGAGGAACAGGACGTTAACCCATATGCTGCATGCTTGAGCATCTGGTGAGTTCAGAAGTTGCCCTTTCAAGGACTATAGCACCAAAGCTTGCCTGCAAAACCTTGAGCATCAGCTGGGAGACCTATTAGTAGAGCTGAATGACTGTAGCCTCCATCCATTCATGGGAAGGGCAAAACAACAACAAGCACAACCTCCACAACCACCACAACGACACTACCACCAAATTTCGCTCTCATTCGGAAGGAAGAATGCCGAGTTCTTGGTGACAGGGCTCCCAGGTCTAGGCCATGGTTTCCCTTTCCCCAAGCCCACAGTTGTTTCTCATTCCTGGGAATGAAAATTGGGTTGCGTGGAGATGGGCCTAGTCACCTCAATCAGAACAGGTTGTCTCATCGCATCTCTAAGAAACACATTTGGCCCAGCATATACCCACTTCCACCCTCTTGCTCTTTTTCTGCCGAGGTTCCCCCTGTGGGCCTTCTGCTCCAGTGTTTCAGAGCAATATCCTGTTCATTCAGCTAGAGGATCTGGAATATTCTTCGTGACTGAGGGGATGTGATGGCCACAGAGCCCCCTGGAAATGCTGTTCAGAACTCTGTTGGCCTGAGGAGGCGTAAGGCATTGGAGGCTTGCAAGCCGTGAATGTCTGTGCGTAGGCTTGGCCAGAGGACTCCTTTATTGCGGAAGGGGAATAAATTAGATGTCTCATTACAGATTTAGCTCACTTAAAAGGCCCTGCTTAGATACATTCCTGTAGGCTCGGGGATTGTCTATCTGGCTCATGGTTCACCTTCCAACTGGAAGGTGCTTTTCCTCACAGCAGCGCCTAGGGATTCCTGGGGAGTTCCATGGCCCTCTTATCCCTGATCTTGTTGTGTGGCTGCCTTGGGTAAGTGTGTAGAGCCGTAGAAAAGGCACCTCCCTCCCTGGCTCTGTGAGATGCTTCCGTTCTGGAAAACCTAGTTTGAAAAAGCGTTCAAAGGAATGGAAACGGACAGAGAGGCAATGTGGACTTTCCTAGAGTTGAGATAGAACAATATTGTGACTAAAATACCTAGCAAAATCTGTTAGTTTCCGGGATAGGAAAGGCCTGTTGGCTTTGGCAATGGGAAACCTCCAGGGCCTCACCCTGGGAGCCAAAGAAGCAAGAGGCCTTCATTCTTCCTTCCTAAAGAGCGGGAAACCTTCTGGAATCGGATGTCACTCCTGCTGCCTTTCCGTCTGTGGCGGGGAGGGGGGACACAAAATAAGCCCCGAAACGCTTTAGTGTTAGCAGACTGGTTCTCCCAGCTGATGATGCATTTGGAAGTAGCCATTGGAGGAGCATTCCTGGCACGAGCTCCTTTTAGAATGAAGAGGTCCCAGAGCATAGCGCACATGTGTCCACTGTCTGCCCTTCCATACGAAGGCATCTCTGGCAGCCAGGGGAGGGAGACAAGCTGGCTGCCAACCACAGCATTTCAAAGATCAGGACAAGATCCAAGCACTCAGGGGCAGAAGGGGAAACTTTCCTTTCGGCTCTCAGACACATTGCTCTCCCCTAGCCCAGGATCTCAATGGGAAATTGCCATCAACCCTGGGAGTTTGGTGGACACACGGCTTGTGAGATGCCACCCAGAGTATTCTTCCATGTGAAACAACGTAGCTACCAAAACGGCAAGAGGATGGGATGGCTTCCAGGAAAACCAAAGATCAACAGTTCCAATGGGAATGGAAGTTATGTGGGAGTGAGTTGTCTAACTTCAGCTCCCCTTGCCCCAGAAATGGAGGCAAGCTCCCTCCCAAATCCTCTGGCCATGCCTACACCCAATCTTTTCAGCTTTCCCCAAGGAGAGGGAAGCTTCTGACATTGGAGGTTTTCCGCCATTTCCATCAGTGCCTTGAGGCAGCAGTGATTCAGGGGAACCAGAGTGCAACTCTCAGCTGCGGATCAAAAGTTTCGAATGGGTGTATGGAGCATTATTCCTTGAAGAAAGCTATTTCTGCCCTGAAAAGGCCCTGGAGCAGAGTAGGCCGTGCCCAAGCCATCTGATCTTGAGAGAGAAGGCATCTCAAAGAGCCAGGAGCTAGTAGGGCAAGCTAGACCCCCATCTCCGTGCGTCTTCAGCTGGCCAATTCCCAAGGGCTCAGGGCCAGAAGGGTAAACTTTTCTTTCAAATAGTAAACTCTGATTGTCTTATCTTAGGACAGGTTCAGACTGGGAACTCACCACCAATCCCTGGGTGCTCTAAAGGTGAGTCACAACACCTTGGCCCATGAAGATGCCCGAAGCCCTTGTTCGACAGACAGGCAAGGCCATGGGAAACACTACAAAGAGTGCCAGAGTCCCATGTCAACCGCAAATGGGACACATAGTGACTAGCACACTCTCCTAACAGGTTGGCAGGTTTGGGAAGAAGAATCAGCTGTGGACTTGTGTTAAGGGAAACTGCCATGTGCCACCCCACGAAAGCTTTAGCTAGAGGCCTGTCTTCCTCCTCCATAAAGGGAACGGATGCTTTTGGTGCTAACTGTTATTTGCCCTTTTCCATCAGGGGTAGATATAGCAGTGATTCAGGGCTAGCCTGTTGGTTCTGCCACTTGAAGACCAAGGTTTGGGAACTGTTCTCGGTGCCGTATTTCTTGAAATATTTTGTTTCTGCCCTGACCAGGTCCAGGAAAATGCTGTCCTTCTGGTGATGGTCTGTTCTTCAAAATGAAGACATCTCAATCATCCAGGGGATGGAGGGGAGCCGGCTAGCCGTCACGGCACTAAGCTGGCCAAGATCCAATTGCTCAGGAACAGGAGCGCCATACTTCCCTTAGGACGGCAGCTCTTGCTTAGCACGGGAGCACGTTTGGACCTGGCCACCCGTCCCTGGGTGCTGGCTACGTGTGGGACAGCACAATGGCCTCTTATGGCAACCCAAGATCTTGGTAGAACAAAGGGCAAGGGGGGCGCCTGCGTGGCTCAGTCGCTTAAGTGTCTGCGTTCGGCTAATCTCAATATCACAAGATCCTGGAATCGAACCCTGCTTTGGAAATGCACGGTTGTAGAGCCGCTTTGGGAAACAGTGTGGAGCTTCCTCAGAAAATTAAAAACACAGCTACCTTATGACTCAGGAAATTGCTCTACGATGTATGAGTCCAAAGACACGGCTGTAGTGAAAAAAAGGGCCACATGCACCCCAATGGTCATAGCAGCAACGTCCACAACAGACAAACCGTGGAAAGAGCCGAGAGGCCCTTCAACAGATGAATGGAGAAAAATGATGTGTTCCTTCTCTAAAAGGGAATATTACTCAGCCATCAGAAAGAAGAATACCCAACTTTTGCATCAACAACGATGGGGCTGGGGGAGAGCATGCTAAATGAAATTGGCCAAGCAGAGAAAGCCAACATCATAGGGCTCACGGAGTTGTGTTACAGAAGGAATAGCATGGAGGGCATTAGGTGACGGAAGGGAAAAATGAAGGGGTGCAAATCGGAGCGGGAGATGAACCATGAGAGAGTACGGACTCCAAGAAATGGGCAGTTTTAGAGGGCAGGGGTGGATGGATGATTTAACCTACTGGTGGGTATTAAGGAGGGCATGTATCGCATGGAGCACTGGGTGTTCTAGGAAAACAGGGAACCAGGGAACCCAGATCCAAAACGAATGTTGTACTCTATGTTGACTAACAATACAATGTATTAAAAGAACAAGAAATCGCTTCTCTCTTCATGACACAAGATGGTAGTTGAATGATGCATTCCCCCACGGTGTGGTATCTGAGAGTTAAGTAGGTGGCACCTTCCTTAGGCTTCCTCGCATACATCTGTAAGCATCTTATCTTCCTGAAACGAGAACGCTTCATGAAAAAAACTAAAGGTATTCAAACGACGAAGCTTGTCTACTAAACTCACAAACAACCCCAGAGCAACTAAAAGAAAGATACCTCTGTCCTATCCCGACCTCACGTGATCCTTGGGATCATCTCACGAGACTGAGGTTGAGATTGCACTCCAAATCCCATGAAATCTCATGGAATTGGGGCTCGATTTCACTCCACATCGCCTGAGGTCACAATGAGATCGGGCGAGATTTCAACAATTCTCGTGAGATAGCAGGGACCTTGGGCGAGATTACCCTGCAACGCTTGTGAGATCTCTTGACTTTGGGCGGGATTTTACTCCCCGCCTGCTGAGATCTCATCCAAACCTTGGAGACGTCAGTGCCCATCTCATGAGATCTCATGCATATTGAGCGAGATTTCAATCTCAATCTTGTGAGATCTCATGGACATCGGGCGAGATTTTACTCCAAATCTCGAGAGATCTCATCCCATCCCTGCAGACCTCAGTCCAAACCTCATGAATTGTCATGGACTTTGGGCGAGAGCTCAATCAAATGTCATGCGGTATCAATGACACGGGCGAGATGTCACTCCAAATCTCGTCCGATATCAGGGACCTTGGGCGAGATTTCAGTCCAACTATCGTGAGATCTCTTGGAATTCTAGAATATTTTACTCCAAGTCTCGTGAGATCTCATCCAAACCTTGGAGACTTTAGTGAAAATCTCGTGAGATCTCATGGATATTGAGCGAGATTTCAATCGAAATCCCACGAGATCGCATGGGCATCGGGTGAGATTTAATTCCGAATCTCGTGAGAGCTCATCCACAACTTGCAGACCTCAGTCCAAATCTCTGGAGATCTCATGGACATTGGTGGAGATTTCCCTCCAAATCTCGTGAGGTCCCAATGACATTGGGAGAGATTTCACTACAAATCTCGTGAGATATCAGCGATCTTGGGCGAGATTTCCATCCAAACCTCGTGAGGTCTCAATGACATCGGGCGAGGTTTCACTCAACTCTCCTGAGCTCAAAGGGACCTAGGGCGAGATTTCACTCCAACTCTCGTGAGAGCCTTTGGAATTCGGGGATCATTTCCTCCAAGTGTCGTGAGATCTCATCCAACCCTTGGAGACTTCATTCCAAATCTCGTGAGATCTCACGATATTGAGGGAGAATTCACTCTATATCTCGTGAGAAATCATGGACATCAGGCGACATTAGTCCACATCTCGTTAGATCGTATGGGCATCGTGTGAGAATTCATTCCAAATCTCGTGATATGTCATGGACATTGGACGAGATTTCACCCCAAATATCGTGTGGTCTTAATGACCTCGGGCAGATTTCACTCCAAATCTCGTGAGATATCAGGTACAACTGTGGGCGAGCTTTCCATCTAAATCTCGTGAGATCTCATAGACATCGGGCGAGATTTGCCAGCAAATCTCCTGAGATCTCATGGACATCGGTTCCGATTTCACTCCAAATCGGATGAGCTCTCATGGAATTAAGGCGAGAATTCACTCCAAAACTCCTGAGGTCAAAATGAGATCGGGCGAGATTTCACTACAAGTCTCGTGAGATCTCAGGGACCTTGGGTGAGATTTCACAGCAGCTCTCGTGAGATCTCTTGAAGTTGGGAGAGATTTTACTCCCAGTCTTGTGAGATCTGCTCCAAAGCTTAGGGACGTCAGTGCCAATCTCGTGAGATCGCATGGCTATTGAGCGAGATTTCAATCGAAATATCGTGAGACTGATGGGCATCGGGTGAGATTTTACTCCATATGTCGTGAGATCTCAGGGACATTCGGGTGAGATTTCACTCCGAATATCCTGAGGTCACAATGACATCGGGCGAGATTTCACTACAGATGTCTTGAGATATCAGGGACCATGGGCGAGATTTCACTCCAAATCTCGTGAGATCTCTTGGGATTCAGCTGAGAATTGACCCCATTTCTCGTGTGCTCTCTTCCAAATTTGGAGACCTCAGTCCAAATCTCTTGAGATCTCATGGAAAATAGGTGAGATTTCACTCTAAATTTCGTGAATCTCATGGTCCTTGGGCGAGATTGGACTCCAAAACTCGGAGGGGTCACAGGCATCGGGCGAGAATTCCCACGAAATCCCGTGAGATGCCATGGACTTTGGGTGAGATTTCTCTCCAAATTTCGTGAGATCTCTTGGCCTTTTGTCGAGATTTTACTCCAGGGCCCGTGAGATCTCATCCAAAATTGGAGAGGTCAGTGCCATTCTCCTGAGATCTCATGGATATTGAGTGAGGATTCGATCTAAATCTCGTGAGATCTCCTGGATTTCGGCTGAGTTTCCACTCCAAGTCTCGTGAGATCTCATGGATATTGGGCGAGCCTGCACTCCAAATCTAAGGAGGGTCCAATGACATCAGGCGAGATTTCCACAAATCTCGTGAGTTATCAGGGACCTTGCTCGAGATTTCAGTCCAAATCTCATGAGTTCTCAATGACATGGGGTGAGATGTCATTGCAAATCTTGTGAGATATCTGGGAACTTGTGCGGGATTTCACTCCAACTCTGCTGAGGTCTCTTGTTATTTGGGCGAGAGTTTACTCCAAGTCTTGTGAGATCTCATCCAACCTTGGGGACGTCAGTGCCAATCTCGCGAGATCTCATCGATATTGAGGGAGATTTAATCTAAATCTCGTGAGATCTCATGGACATTGGGCGAGATTTCACTCCAAATCTCCTGAGGTCACAATCACAGTGGGCGAGATTTCCCCACAAATCACGTGAGCTATCAGGGCGAGATTTCTATCCAAATCTCGTGAGATCTCAATGACATCGGGGGAGATACATTCCAAATCTCTTGAGATATCAGGGACCTTGGGTGAGATTTCACTCCAACTCTCGTGCGGTCTCATGGCCTTTGGGCGAGATGTTACTCCCATCCCATTAAATCTCATCCAAACCTTGGAGGCGTCAATGCCCACCTCGTGAGTTCTCATGGATATGAGCGAGTTTTCCATCTAAATCTCGTGTGATCTCATGGATATCGGGCGAGATTTCCCTCCCAATCTCGTGAGATCTCATGGACATTGGGCGAGATTTCACTCCCAACTCCTGAGGTCCCAATGACTTCGGGCGAGATTTCACTACATATCTCGTAATATTCGGGGACCTTGGGCGAGATTTCCATCCAAATCTCGTGAGGTCTCAATGACATCGCGTGAGATGTCACTACAAATCTCGTGAGATAGCAGGGAGTTTGGGCGAGATTTCACTCCAGCTCTCATGAGGCCTCTTGGACGTCGAGTGAGATTTGATTCCACGTCTCGGAGATCTCATCCAAACCTTGGAGAATTCAGTCCAAATCTCGTGAGATCTCATGGATATGGAGCGACATGTCAATCTATATCTCGTGGGATCTCATGACATCAGCAGGGATTTTACTCCAAATCTCGTGGGATCTCACGGATATCGGTTGAGATTTCTCTCCAAATCTCGTGAGATCATGGGCCTTGGGCGAGATTTCACTCCAAATCTCTTGAGGTCACAATGACATGGGGCGAGATTTCACTATAATTCTCTTGAGCTATCAGGGGACTTGGGCAAGATTTCACCACAAATCTCGTGAGATATCAGGGACCTTGCGTGATATTTCACTCCCAATCTCGTGAGGTACCAATGACATCGGGCGAGAATTCAGTATAAATCCCTTGAGATATCAGGCGCCTTGTTTGAGATTTTACTCCAACTCTCGTGAGATCTCTTGTAGTTTGGGCAAGAGTTCAATCCAACTCTCGTGAGCTCTCTTGGAACTGGGGCTATTTGACTCCAAGTCTCGTGAGATCTCATCCAGACCTTGGAGACTTCCGTCGAAATGTCGTGAGATCTCATGGATATTGAGCGAGATTTCCGTCTATATCTCGTGAGACCTCATGGACCTCAGGCGAAAATTTACTCCAAATTCCGTGAAATCGCATGGACATCGGCTGAGATTTCACTCCAAATATCTTGGGATCTCAAGGACATTGGGCGAGATTTCACTCCAAACCTCCTTGAGGTCACAGGGACATCGGGCGAGATTTCACTACAAATGTCGTGAGATATCATGGACTTTGGGTGAGATTTGTCTCCCAATGTCGTGAGATCCCTTGGACTTTGGGTGCGATTTGACTCCAGGTCTCGTGAGATCTCATCCAAAACACGGAGACGTCAGTGCCATTCTAATGAGATCTCATGGATATTGAGTGAGTATTCAATCTACATCTCGTGAGATCTCATGGATATCGGGCGAGTTTTGACACCAAATCTCGTGAGATCTCATGGACCTCGGGTGAGATTTCAGTCCAAATCTCATGAGATCTCATGGATATTGGGCGAGACTTCACTCCAAATCTCCTGTGGTCCTAATGACATCAGGCGAGATTGCAAGAAATCTCGTGAGATATCAGGGCCCTCGGTCGAGATTTCAGTCCAAATCTCGTGAGGTCTCAATGACATTGGGCGAGATTTCGTTACAAATCTCGTGAGATATCAGGGACCTGGGCGAGATTTCCCTCCAACTCTCGTGAAGTCTCTTGGTCTTTGGGCGAGATTTTACTCCAAGTCTTGTGAGATCTCATTCAAACCTTGGAGACGTCAGTGCCAATCTCGTGAGATCTCATGGCTATTGATGGAGATGTCATCTAAATCTCGGGAGATCTCAAGGACATCAGGCGAGATTTTCCTCCAAATCTTGGGAGATCTTTAGGACATCGGGTAAGATATCTCTCCAAAAGTCGTGAGATGATGGGCCTTGGGCGAGATTTCACTCCAAATCTCCTCAGGTCACAATGACATCGGGCGAGATTTCACTCCAAATCTCAAGAGATCAAAGGGACCTTGGGCAAGATTTCACTCCCAATCTCGTGAGATATCAGCGGCCTTGGGCGAGATTTCACTCTCAATCTTGTGAGATCTCTTGGAATTCGGGCGAGAATTTACTCCAAGTCTCGTGAGATCCAATCCAAACCTTGGGGACTTCAGTCCAAATCTCCTGAGATCTCCTGGACATTGTGCGAGATTTCAATCCAAATCTCGTGAGGTCTCCATGATATCGGACGAGACTTCACACCAATTCTCGTGAGATCTCATGGACATCGGCTGAGATTTCACCCCAAATCTCCCGAGGTCACAATGACTTGGGCGAGATTTCAGACCAAACCCCGTCAGATTTCAGCGAACTTGGGCGAAATATCCATCCAAATCTCGTGAGGTCTCAATGATATCGGGCGAGATGTCACTACACTCTCGTGAGATAAAAAGGGACCTTGGGCGAGATTTCACTCCAATTCTCGTGAGATCTCTTGGAATTCGGGGATATTTTCCTCCAAGTCTGGTGAGGGCTCATCCAAACCTCGGAGACTTCCGTCCAAATCTCGTGAGATCTCATGGATATTGCGTGAGATTTCAATCGAAATCTCATGAGATCTCATGGACATCGGGTGAGTTTTACTCCAAATCTCGTCAGATCTCATCCAAAATATGCAGACCTCAGTCCAAATCTCGTGAGATCTCCTGGACATTGGGCGAGATTTCAATCCAAATCTCGTGAGATCTCAATGAGATCGGGTGAGGTTTCACTCCAAATCTCGTGAGATCTCTTGGACTTTGGGCAAGATTTTAGTCCAAATCTCCTGAGATCTCATCCAAACCTTGGAGACGTCACTGCCAATCTCGTGACATCTCATGGATATTGAGCGTTATTTCAATCTAAACCTTCTGAGATCTCATAGATATGGGCCGAGAGTTTACTCCAAATCTCATGAGATCGCCTGGACACCACGTGAGATTTCACTCCGACTCTCCTGAGGTCACAATGACATCGGGCGAGATTTCAGTACAAATCTCGTGAGATATCAGGGACCTTGGGCGAGATTTCACTCTCGATCTCGTGAGATCCCTTGGAATTCAGGTGAGATTTACTCCAAGTCTCGTGAGCTCTTTTCCAAATTTGGAGACCTCAGTCCAAATCTCTTGAGACCTCATGGACAAGAGGTGAGATTTCGCACTAAATTTCGTGACGCTCTAAATCTTTCGAGACACTCTAAATCTCATGGTCATTGGGCGGCGAGATTTTACTCCGAATCTCATGAGAGGTCATGGACATCGGGCGAGAATTTCCTCCAAATCACGTGAGATGGTACAGACTTCAGGCGAGATTTTCCTCCACATCTCGTGAGATCTCATGGACCTTGGGTGAGATTTCAATCCAAATCGTGAGATCTCTTGGACCATGGTTGAGACTGGAGTCCAAGTCTCATGAGATCTCACCCAAACCTGGCAGACTTCAGTGCCAATCTCGTGAGATCTCATGGATATGGAGTGAGATTTCACTCTAAATCTCGTGAGATCTCATGGCCATCGGGCGAGATTTTACTCCACATCTCGTGAGATCTCATCACGCCTTGGAGAACTCCGTCCAAATCTCGTGAGATGTCATGGTTCCTGCGAGAGACTTCACTGTAAAACTCGTGAGATCTCATGGACATCGGTCGAGATTTTCCTTGCAATCTCTTGAGATTTCCTGGACATCGGGTGAGATCTCATGGACATCGGGGGCGAAATCACTCCACAACTCGTGAGATGTCATGGACATCGGGTGAGATTTGCCTCCAAATCTCGTGTGATCTCTTCCAAATCTCACTGGAACAGGAACCAGCAATTGTGGTCTAGGGCTCACACCTGTTGAAAGGGTAGCTAAACAGCACGCCACAGGTGTTGCGTAGTAAGAAGGGCAAGTGTTGGCATGATCACCGAGTATTATCGGCAAGTAAGGAAACATTGTTGAGCACTTCGACGGAATCCTAGGATATTCTATATGCTGTCAAACTGAAAAAAAAAAACAACAATAAAAAATAAAAACTAAACCGATGAACCTAAGGGAATGGAAGGAAAAATCAAAGAAGACAAAACTAGAGAGGAAGACAAACCGTAAGAGAGTCGTTTCTCTCCGAAACAAAGTGAGGGTTGCTGGAAGCAAGGTGGGTGAGGAATGGGGACATTGGGGCATGGGCATTAAGGAGAGTACTTGGAAATAGCACTGGGTGCTATACGCAACCGATGAATCGCTCAATTCTCCCCCTGAACCTAGAAATATGCTCTAGGTTAAATTGGTTGTATTTAAATCGGTTTTCTTAGAAGATCTGTTAACATTTGGAGTCCCGAGGCACTTGAAGTTGCCCAACGGAGGGGGTTTATAAATAGGCTCTGCCATGGGTGTTAAGAAGGAGCTCTCCTTATTTCTGGGCTCCAAGAAAAGGAAGTTACACCTCTCATTCGTGGACTTGTCCCATTTCCTTTTCAATTGTGGATTTTTGGCCATACATCCAGACATTTCCAAAACCTTGTGGAATTCCTAAGTTTAGCTTTACATGCAAGGAGGCAGGGGCTTTTCCTCCCATAGGCATTAGACAGGGACTGTTGGAAAGTTCACATCCATGTCCTGTGCAAGGAGAGATTCTCAGGGTCTGCTATCCTAAAGGAAGATTGCCCTATTGCTCCTGAGCTGCTTCTGAGCTCTAGGGGCATAAGCCTGCTGAATGGTAGCCAGCTTATACTTCTGCCCTAGATGATTGAGGTGCCATCATGCTGAAGATTAGACAAGAAGCAGCACAGTACGAGCCCTTTCAAGGAATACTACACCGAAAGCCTGCTTTCGAACACATGTACATCAGCCAAGAGGACAAAACCGTCACCCTCATTTGCTTCTGTGCCTATCCGTGCACGGTAAGGGCCTTTGGAAAAACAGAAAACAAAACCAAGGTCAGATTCTCCGCTTTCTGAAGGAGGAATGCCGGCCTCTGAATGCCAGCGCCCCCAAGTGCAGGGCAGGAACTTTGACCTTGGCCCAAGCCGACAGGTGTAACATTTCCCTGCAGCAGACTGCTTGCCAGCTGACTGGGCTTTCTTCACGTTATCGCATTCTCATCGCTAATGAAGAACTTTAGCCTTCCATGCATCATTTTCCACCCTTTCGCTCTTTTTCAATCTACGTTTGCCCTGGACGTCATTCAGATCCAGTGTCTCAGAGAAAGAGCCTCTATTGAAGCAGGTCCAGCTAGGTCCTTGTGACCGTGGGAGAGATTGGGGCACGTTGCCCCTTGGAACGGGCTTTCAGAACTATGGGGACCTCAGAGGTGAAGACATTTGCAAGTGCCCTGGGAGTCATGTTTCTGTGTAGGCTTGGCGCCAGGTTTTTAGAGGGCCTGGGCCTCATTTCTTGGGTAAAAGGAAATGAAGTGACACACCTCATTCCCAGATGTACCCTAGTCCCAATTTTATTATCAACTTTCGGCCTTCACTGGAATCATTTCCATGCCCTTGCCGATTCTTTTTAAATTTAGAGCTGGTTTACACACGGCGTGGAGGGCATTCTACCCAGGTAGCCAGCACACAACGACCGGTCGTGAGTTCCTACTGCAGTGCTGTGTTCAGTCAGCCTCTCCTTATCTGATAGCCCAAAGGAAAGGAAAGGTGGCTCTTCTGTCCTTGACCTTGAGATGCCCTCCTTTTGAGGAACAGGACGTTAACCCATATGCTGCATGCTTGAGCATCTGGTGAGTTCAGAAGTTGCCCTTTCAAGGACTATAGCACCAAAGCTTGCCTGCAAAACCTTGAGCATCAGCTGGGAGACCTATTAGTAGAGCTGAATGACTGTAGCCTCCATCCATTCATGGGAAGGGCAAAACAACAACAAGCACAACCTCCACAACCACCACAACGACACTACCACCAAATTTCGCTCTCATTCGGAAGGAAGAATGCCGAGTTCTTGGTGACAGGGCTCCCAGGTCTAGGCCATGGTTTCCCTTTCCCCAAGCCCACAGTTGTTTCTCATTCCTGGGAATGAAAATTGGGTTGCGTGGAGATGGGCCTAGTCACCTCAATCAGAACAGGTTGTCTCATCGCATCTCTAAGAAACACATTTGGCCCAGCATATACCCACTTCCACCCTCTTGCTCTTTTTCTGCCGAGGTTCCCCCTGTGGGCCTTCTGCTCCAGTGTTTCAGAGCAATATCCTGTTCATTCAGCTAGAGGATCTGGAAGATTCTTCGTGACTGAGGGGACGTGATGGCCACAGAGCCCCCTGGAAATGCTGTTCAGAACTCTGTTGGCCTGAGGAGGCGTAAGGCATTGGAGGCTTGCAAGCCGTGAATGTCTGTGCGTAGGCTTGGCCAGAGGACTCCTTTATTGCGGAAGGGGAATAAATTAGATGTCTCATTACAGATTTAGCTCACTTAAAAGGCCCTGCTTAGATACATTCCTGTAGGCTCGGGGATTGTCTATCTGGCTCATGGTTCACCTTCCAACTGGAAGGTGCTTTTCCTCACAGCAGCGCCTAGGGATTCCTGGGGAGTTCCATGGCCCTCTTATCCCTGATCTTGTTGTGTGGCTGCCTTGGGTAAGTGTGTAGAGCCGTAGAAAAGGCACCTCCCTCCCTGGCTCTGTGAGATGCTTCCGTTCTGGAAAACCTAGTTTGAAAAAGCGTTCAAAGGAATGGAAACGGACAGAGAGGCAATGTGGACTTTCCTAGAGTTGAGATAGAACAATATTGTGACTAAAATACCTAGCAAAATCTGTTAGTTTCCGGGATAGGAAAGGCCTGTTGGCTTTGGCAATGGGAAACCTCCAGGGCCTCACCCTGGGAGCCAAAGAAGCAAGAGGCCTTCATTCTTCCTTCCTAAAGAGCGGGAAACCTTCTGGAATCGGATGTCACTCCTGCTGCCTTTCCGTCTGTGGCGGGGAGGGGGGACACAAAATAAGCCCAGAAACGCTTTAGTGTTAGCAGACTGGTTCTCCCAGCTGATGATGCATTTGGAAGTAGCCATTGGAGGAGCATTCCTGGCACGAGCTCCTTTTAGAATGAAGAGGTCCCAGAGCATAGCGCACATGTGTCCACTGTCTGCCCTTCCATACGAAGGCATCTCTGGCAGCCAGGGGAGGGAGACAAGCTGGCTGCCAACCACAGCATTTCAAAGATCAGGACAAGATCCAAGCACTCAGGGGCAGAAGGGGAAACTTTCCTTTCGGCTCTCAGACACATTGCTCTCCCCTAGCCCAGGATCTCAATGGGAAATTGCCATCAACCCTGGGAGTTTGGTGGACACACGGCTTGTGAGATGCCACCCAGAGTATTCTTCCATGTGAAACAACGTAGCTACCAAAACGGCAAGAGGATGGGATGGCTTCCAGGAAAACCAAAGATCAACAGTTCCAATGGGAATGGAAGTTATGTGGGAGTGAGTTGTCTAACTTCAGCTCCCCTTGCCCCAGAAATGGAGGCAAGCTCCCTCCCAAATCCTCTGGCCATGCCTACACCCAATCTTTTCAGCTTTCCCCAAGGAGAGGGAAGCTTCTGACATTGGAGGTTTTCCGCCATTTCCATCAGTGCCTTGAGGCAGCAGTGATTCAGGGGAACCAGAGTGCAACTCTCAGCTGCGGATCAAAAGTTTCGAATGGGTGTATGGAGCATTATTCCTTGAAGAAAGCTATTTCTGCCCTGAAAAGGCCCTGGAGCAGAGTAGGCCGTGCCCAAGCCATCTGATCTTGAGAGAGAAGGCATCTCAAAGAGCCAGGAGCTAGTAGGGCAAGCTAGACCCCCATCTCCGTGCGTCTTCAGCTGGCCAATTCCCAAGGGCTCAGGGCCAGAAGGGTAAACTTTTCTTTCAAATAGTAAACTCTGATTGTCTTATCTTAGGACAGGTTCAGACTGGGAACTCACCACCAATCCCTGGGTGCTCTAAAGGTGAGTCACAACACCTTGGCCCATGAAGATGCCCGAAGCCCTTGTTCGACAGACAGGCAAGGCCATGAGAAACACTACAAAGAGTGCCAGAGTCCCATGTCAACCGCAAATGGGACACATAGTGACTAGCACACTCTCCTAACAGGTTGGCAGGTTTGGGAAGAAGAATCAGCTGTGGACTTGTGTTAAGGGAAACTGCCATGTGCCACCCCACGAAAGCTTTAGCTAGAGGCCTGTCTTCCTCCTCCATAAAGGGAACGGATGCTTTTGGTGCTAACTGTTATTTGCCCTTTTCCATCAGGGGTAGATATAGCAGTGATTCAGGGCTAGCCTGTTGGTTCTGCCACTTGAAGACCAAGGTTTGGGAACTGTTCTCGGTGCCGTATTTCTTGAAATATTTTGTTTCTGCCCTGACCAGGTCCAGGAAAATGCTGTCCTTCTGGTGATGGTCTGTTCTTCAAAATGAAGACATCTCAATCATCCAGGGGATGGAGGGGAGCCGGCTAGCCGTCACGGCACTAAGCTGGCCAAGATCCAATTGCTCAGGAACAGGAGCGCCATACTTCCCTTAGGACGGCAGCTCTTGCTTAGCACGGGAGCACGTTTGGACCTGGCCACCCGTCCCTGGGTGCTGGCTACGTGTGGGACAGCACAATGGCCTCTTATGGCAACCCAAGATCTTGGTAGAACAAAGGGCAAGGGGGGCGCCTGCGTGGCTCAGTCGCTTAAGTGTCTGCGTTCGGCTAATCTCAATATCACAAGATCCTGGAATCGAACCCTGCTTTGGAAATGCACGGTTGTAGAGCCGCTTTGGGAAACAGTGTGGAGCTTCCTCAGAAAATTAAAAACACAGCTACCTTATGACTCAGGAAATTGCTCTACGATGTATGAGTCCAAAGACACGGCTGTAGTGAAAAAAAGGGCCACATGCACCCCAATGGTCATAGCAGCAACGTCCACAACAGACAAACCGTGGAAAGAGCCGAGAGGCCCTTCAACAGATGAATGGAGAAAAATGATGTGTTCCTTCTCTAAAAGGGAATATTACTCAGCCATCAGAAAGAAGAATACCCAACTTTTGCATCAACAACGATGGGGCTGGGGGAGAGCATGCTAAATGAAATTGGCCAAGCAGAGAAAGCCAACATCATAGGGCTCACGGAGTTGTGTTACATAAGGAATAGCATGGAGGGCATTAGGTGACGGAAGGGAAAAATGAAGGGGTGCAAATCGGAGCGGGAGATGAACCATGAGAGAGTACGGACTCCAAGAAATGGGCAGTTTTAGAGGGCAGGGGTGGATGGATGATTTAACCTACTGGTGGGTATTAAGGAGGGCATGTATCGCATGGAGCACTGGGTGTTCTAGGAAAACAGGGAACCAGGGAACCCAGATCCAAAACGAATGTTGTACTCTATGTTGACTAACAATACAATGTATTAAAAGAACAAGAAATCGCTTCTCTCTTCATGACACAAGATGGTAGTTGAATGATGCATTCCCCCACGGTGTGGTATCTGAGAGTTAAGTAGGTGGCACCTTCCTTAGGCTTCCTCGCATACATCTGTAAGCATCTTATCTTCCTGAAACGAGAACGCTTCATGAAAAAAACTAAAGGTATTCAAACGACGAAGCTTGTCTACTAAACTCACAAACAACCCCAGAGCAACTAAAAGAAAGATACCTCTGTCCTATCCCGACCTCACGTGATCCTTGGGATCATCTCACGAGACTGAGGTTGAGATTGCACTCCAAATCCCATGAAATCTCATGGAATTGGGGCTCGATTTCACTCCACATCGCCTGAGGTCACAATGAGATCGGGCGAGATTTCAACAATTCTCGTGAGATAGCAGGGACCTTGGGCGAGATTACCCTGCAACGCTTGTGAGATCTCTTGACTTTGGGCGGGATTTTACTCCCCGCCTGCTGAGATCTCATCCAAACCTTGGAGACGTCAGTGCCCATCTCATGAGATCTCATGCATATTGAGCGAGATTTCAATCTCAATCTTGTGAGATCTCATGGACATCGGGCGAGATTTTACTCCAAATCTCGAGAGATCTCATCCCATCCCTGCAGACCTCAGTCCAAACCTCATGAATTGTCATGGACTTTGGGCGAGAGCTCAATCAAATGTCATGAGGTATCAATGACACGGGCGAGATGTCACTCCAAATCTCGTCCGATATCAGGGACCTTGGGCGAGATTTCAGTCCAACTATCGTGAGATCTCTTGGAATTCTAGAATATTTTACCCCAAGTCTCGTGAGATCTCATCCAAACCTTGGAGACTTTAGTGAAAATCTCGTGAGATCTCATGGATATTGAGCGAGATTTCAATCGAAATCCCACGAGATCGCATGGGCATCGGGTGAGATTTTATTCCGAATCTCGTGAGAGCTCATCCACAACTTGCAGACCTCAGTCCAAATCTCTTGAGATCTCATGGACATTGGTGGAGATTTCGCTCCAAATCTCGTGAGGTCCCAATGACATTGGGAGAGATTTCACTACAAATCTCGTGAGATATCAGCGATCTTGGGCGAGATTTCCATCCAAACCTCGTGAGGTCTCAATGACATCGGGCGAGGTTTCACTCAACTCTCGTGAGCTCAAAGGGACCTAGGGCGAGATTTCACTCCAACTCTCGTGAGAGCCTTTGGAATTCGGGGATCATTTCCTCCACGTGTCGTGAGATCTCATCCAACCCTTGGAGGCTTCAGTCCAAATCTCGTGAGATCTCACGATATTGAGGGAGAATTCACTCTATATCTCGTGAGAAATCATGGACATCAGGCGACATTAGTCCACATCTCGTTAGATCGTATGGGCATCGTGTGAGAATTCATTCCAAATCTCGTGATATGTCATGGACATTGGACGAGATTTCACCCCAAATATCGTGTGGTCTTAATGACCTCGGGCAGATTTCACTCCAAATCTCGTGAGATATCAGGTACAACTGTGGGCGAGCTTTCCATCTAAATCTCGTGAGATCTCATAGACATCGGGCGAGATTTGCCATCAAATCTCCTGAGATCTCATGGACATCGGTTCCGATTTCACTCCAAATCGGATGAGCTCTCATGGAATTAAGGCGAGAATTCACTCCAAAACTCCTGAGGTCAAAATGAGATCGGGCGAGATTTCACTACAAGTCTCGTGAGATCTCAGGGACCTTGGGTGAGATTTCACAGCAGCTCTCGTGAGATCTCTTGAAGTTGGGAGAGATTTTACTCCCAGTCTTGTGAGATCTGCTCCAAAGCTTAGGGACGTCAGTGCCAATCTCATGAGATCGCATGGCTATTGAGCGAGATTTCAATCGAAATATCGTGAGACTGATGGGCATCGGGTGAGATTTTACTCCATATGTCGTGAGATCTCAGGGACATTCGGGTGAGATTTCACTCCGAATATCCTGAGGTCACAATGACATCGGGCGAGATTTCACTACAGATGTCTTGAGATATCAGGGACCATGGGCGAGATTTCACTCCAAATCTCGTGAGATCTCTTGGGATTCAGCTGAGAATTGACCCCATTTCTCGTGTGCTCTCTTCCAAATTTGGAGACCTCAGTCCAAATCTCTTGAGACCTCATGGAAAATAGGTGAGATTTCACTCTAAATTTCGTGAATCTCATGGTCCTTGGGCGAGATTGGACTCCAAAACTCGGAGGGGTCACGGACATCGGGCGAGAATTCCCACGAAATCCCGTGAGATGCCATGGACTTTGGGTGAGATTTCTCTCCAAATCTCGTGAGATCTCTTGGCCTTTGGTCGAGATTTTACTCCAGGGCCCGTGAGATCTCATCCAAAATTGGAGAGGTCAGTGCCATTCTCCTGAGATCTCATGGATATTGAGTGAGGATTCGATCTAAATCTCGTGAGATCTCCTGGACTTCGGCTGAGTTTCCACTCCAAGTCTCGTGAGATCTCATGGATATTGGGCGAGCCTGCACTCCAAATCTAAGGAGGGTCCAATGACATCAGGCGAGATTTCCACAAATCTCGTGAGTTATCAGGGACCTTGCTGGAGATTTCAGTCCAAATCTCATGAGTTCTCAATGACATGGGGTGAGATGTCATTGCAAATCTTGTGAGATATCTGGGAACTTGTGCGGGATTTCACTCCAACTCTGCTGAGGTCTCTTGTTATTTGGGCGAGAGTTTACTCCAAGTCTTGTGAGATCTCATCCAACCTTGGGGACGTCAGTGCCAATCTCGCGAGATCTCATCGATATTGAGGGAGATTTAATCTAAATCTCGTGAGATCTCATGGACATTGGGCGAGATTTCACTCCAAATCTCCTGAGGTCACAATCACAGTGGGCGAGATTTCCCCACAAATCACGTGAGCTATCAGGGCGAGATTTCTATCCAAATCTCGTGAGATCTCAATGACATCGGGGGAGATACATTCCAAATCTCTTGAGATATCAGGGACCTTGGGTGAGATTTCACTCCAACTCTCGTGCGGTCTCATGGCCTTTGGGCGAGATGTTACTCCCATCCCATTAAATCTCATCCAAACCTTGGAGGCGTCAATGCCCACCTCGTGAGTTCTCATGGATATGAGCGAGTTTTCCATCTAAATCTCGTGTGATCTCATGGATATCGGGCGAGATTTCCCTCCCAATCTCGTGAGATCTCATGGACATTGGGCGAGATTTCACTCCCAACTCCTGAGGTCCCAATGACTTCGGGCGAGATTTCACTACATATCTCGTAATATTCGGGGACCTTGGGCGAGATTTCCATCCAAATCTCGTGAGGTCTCAATGACATCGCGTGAGATGTCACTACAAATCTCGTGAGATAGCAGGGAGTTTGGGCGAGATTTCACTCCAGCTCTCATGAGGCCTCTTGGACGTCGAGTGAGATTTGATTCCACGTCTCGGAGATCTCATCCAAACCTTGGAGAATTCAGTCCAAATCTCGTGAGATCTCATGGATATGGAGCGACATGTCAATCTATATCTCGTGGGATCTCATGACATCAGCAGGGATTTTACTCCAAATCTCGTGGGATCTCACGGATATCGGTTGAGATTTCTCTCCAAATCTCGTGAGATCATGGGCCTTGGGCGAGATTTCACTCCAAATCTCTTGAGGTCACAATGACATGGGGCGAGATTTCACTATAATTCTCTTGAGCTATCAGGGGACTTGGGCAAGATTTCACCACAAATCTCGTGAGATATCAGGGACCTTGCGTGATATTTCACTCCCAATCTCGTGAGGTACCAATGACATCGGGCGAGAATTCAGTATAAATCCCTTGAGATATCAGGCGCCTTGTTTGAGATTTTACTCCAACTCTCGTGAGATCTCTTGTAGTTTGGGCAAGAGTTCACTCCAACTCTCGTGAGCTCTCTTGGAACTGGGGCTATTTGACTCCAAGTCTCGTGAGATCTCATCCAGACCTTGGAGACTTCCGTCGAAATGTCGTGAGATCTCATGGATATTGAGCGAGATTTCCGTCTATATCTCGTGAGACCTCATGGACCTCAGGCGAAAATTTACTCCAAATCCCGTGAAATCGCATGGACATCGGCTGAGATTTCACTCCAAATATCTTGGGATCTCAAGGACATTGGGCGAGATTTCACTCCAAACCTCCTTGAGGTCACAGGGACATCGGGCGAGATTTCACTACAAATGTCGTGAGATATCATGGACTTTGGGTGAGATTTGTCTCCCAATGTCGTGAGATCCCTTGGACTTTGGGTGCGATTTGACTCCAGGTCTCGTGAGATCTCATCCAAAACATGGAGACGTCAGTGCCATTCTAATGAGATCTCATGGATATTGAGTGAGTATTCAATCTACATCTCGTGAGATCTCATGGATATCGGGCGAGTTTTGACACCAAATCTCGTGAGATCTCATGGACCTCGGGTGAGATTTCAGTCCAAATCTCATGAGATCTCATGGATATTGGGCGAGACTTCACTCCAAATCTCCTGTGGTCCTAATGACATCAGGCGAGATTGCAAGAAATCTCGTGAGATATCAGGGCCCTCGGTCGAGATTTCAGTCCAAATCTCGTGAGGTCTCAATGACATTGGGCGAGATTTCGTTACAAATCTCGTGAGATATCAGGGACCTGGGCGAGATTTCCCTCCAACTCTCGTGAAGTCTCTTGGTCTTTGGGCGAGATTTTACTCCAAGTCTTGTGAGATCTCATTCAAACCTTGGAGACGTCAGTGCCAATCTCGTGAGATCTCATGGCTATTGATGGAGATGTCATCTAAATCTCGGGAGATCTCAAGGACATCAGGCGAGATTTTCCTCCAAATCTTGGGAGATCTTTTGGACATCGGGTAAGATATCTCTCCAAAAGTCGTGAGATGATGGGCCTTGAGCGAGATTTCACTCCAAATCTCCTCAGGTCACAATGACATCGGGCGAGATTTCACTCCACATCTCAAGAGATCAAAGGGACCTTGGGCAAGATTTCACTCCCAATCTCGTGAGATATCAGCGGCCTTGGGCGAGATTTCACTCTCAATCTTGTGAGATCTCTTGGAATTCGGGCGAGATTTTACTCCAAGTCTCGTGAGATCCAATCCAAACCTTGGGGACTTCAGTCCAAATCTCCTGAGATCTCCTGGACATTGTGCGAGATTTCAATCCAAATCTCGTGAGGTCTCCATGATATCGGACGAGACTTCACACCAATTCTCGTGAGATCTCATGGACATCGGCTGAGATTTCACTCCAAATCTCCCGAGGTCACAATGACTTGGGCGAGATTTCAGACCAAACCCCGTCAGATTTCAGCGAACTTGGGCGAAATATCCATCCAAATCTCGTGAGGTCTCAATGATATCGGGCGAGATGTCACTACACTCTCGTGAGATAAAAAGGGACCTTGGGCGAGATTTCACTCCAACTCTCGTGAGATCTCTTGGAATTCGGGGATATTTTCCTCCAAGTCTGGTGAGGGCTCATCCAAACCTCGGAGACTTCCGTCCAAATCTCGTGAGATCTCATGGATATTGCGTGAGATTTCAATCGAAATCTCATGAGATCTCATGGACATCGGGTGAGTTTTACTCCAAATCTCGTCAGATCTCATCCAAAATATGCAGACCTCAGTCCAAATCTCGTGAGATCTCCTGGACATTGGGCGAGATTTCAATCCAAATCTCGTGAGATCTCAATGAGATCGGGTGAGGTTTCACTCCAAATCTCGTGAGATCTCTTGGACTTTGGGCCAGATTTTAGTCCAAATCTCCTGAGATCTCATCCAAACCTTGGAGACGTCACTGCCAATCTCGTGACATCTCATGGATATTGAGCGTTATTTCAATCTAAACCTTCTGAGATCTCATAGATATGGGCCGAGAGTTTACTCCAAATCTCATGAGATCGCCTGGACACCACGTGAGATTTCACTCCGACTCTCCTGAGGTCACAATGACATCGGGCGAGATTTCAGTACAAATCTCGTGAGATATCAGGGACCTTGGGCGAGATTTCACTCTCGATCTCGTGAGATCCCTTGGAATTCAGGTGAGATTTACTCCAAGTCTCGTGAGCTCTTTTCCAAATTTGGAGACCTCAGTCCAAATCTCTTGAGACCTCATGGACAAGAGGTGAGATTTCGCACTAAATTTCGTGACGCTCTAAATCTTTCGAGACACTCTAAATCTCATGGTCATTGGGCGGCGAGATTTTACTCCGAATCTCATGAGAGGTCATGGACATCGGGCGAGAATTTCCTCCAAATCACGTGAGATGGTACAGACTTCAGGCGAGATTTTCCTCCACATCTCGTGAGATCTCATGGACCTTGGGTGAGATTTCAATCCAAATCGTGAGATCTCTTGGACCATGGTTGAGACTGGAGTCCAAGTCTCATGAGATCTCACCCAAACCTGGCAGACTTCAGTGCCAATCTCGTGAGATCTCATGGATATGGAGTGAGATTTCACTCTAAATCTCGTGAGTTCTCATGGCCATCGGGCGAGATATTATTCCACATCTCGTGAGATCTCATCACGCCTTGGAGAACTCCGTCCAAATCTCGTGAGATGTCATGGTTCCTGCGAGAGACTTCACTGTAAAACTCGTGAGATCTCATGGACATCGGTCGAGATTTTCCTTGCAATCTCTTGAGATTTCCTGGACATCGGGTGAGATCTCATGGACATCGGGGGCGAAATCACTCCACAACTCGTGAGATGTCATGGACATCGGGTGAAATTTGCCTCCAAATCTCGTGTGATCTCTTCCAAATCTCACTGGAACAGGAACCAGCAATTGTGGTCTAGGGCTCACACCTGTTGAAAGGGTAGCTAAACAGCACGCCACAGGTGTTACGTAGTAAGAAGGGCAAGTGTTGGCATGATCACCGAGTATTATCGGCAAGTAAGGAAACATTGTTGAGCACTTCGACGGAATCCTAGGATATTCTATATGCTGTCAAACTGAAAAAAAACAACAATAAAAAATAAAAACTAAACCGATGAACCTAAGGGAATGGAAGGAAAAATCAAAGAAGACAAAACTAGAGAGGAAGACAAACCGTAAGAGAGTCGTTTCTCTCCGAAACAAAGTGAGGGTTGCTGGAAGCAAGGTGGGTGAGGAATGGGGAAATTGGGGCATGGGCATTAAGGAGAGTACTTGGAAATAGCACTGGGTGCTATATGTAACCGATGAATCGCTCAATTCTCCCCCTGAACCTAGAAATATGCTCTAGGTTAAATTGGTTGTATTTAAATCGGTTTTCTTAGAAGATCTGTTAACATTTGGAGTCCCGAGGCACTCGAAGTTGCCCAACGGAGGGGGTTTATATATAGGCTCTGCCATGGGTGTTAAGAAGGAGCTCTCCTTATTTCTGGGCTCCAAGAAAATGAAGTTACACCTCTCATTCGTGGACTTGTCCCATTTCCTTTTCAATTGTGGATTTTTGGCCATACATCCAGACATTTCCAAAACCTTGTGGAATTCCTAAGTTTAGCTTTACATGCAAGGAGGCAGGGGCTTTTCCTCCCATAGGCATTAGACAGGGACTGTTGGAAAGTTCACATCCATGTCCTGTGCAAGGAGAGAGTCTCAGGGTCTGCTATCCTAAAGGAAGATTGCCCTATTGCTCCTGAGCTGCTTCTGAGC
Source organism: Eumetopias jubatus (assembly GCF_037043125.1). Taxonomy (NCBI): domain Eukaryota; kingdom Metazoa; phylum Chordata; class Mammalia; order Carnivora; family Otariidae; genus Eumetopias; species Eumetopias jubatus. The sequence goes on from NW_028274843.1 coordinate 1,588,192, forward strand.
TCTAGGGGCATAAGCCTGCTGAATGGTAGCCAGCTTATACTTCTGCCCTAGATGATTGAGGTGCCATCATGCTGAAGATTAGACAAGAAGCAGCACAGTACGAGCCCTTTCAAGGAATACTACACCGAAAGCCTGCTTTCGAACACAGGTACATCAGCCAAGAGGACAAAACCGTCACCCTCATTTGCTTCTGTGCCTATCCGTGCACGGTAAGGGCCTTTGGAAAAACAGAAAACAAAACCAAGGTCAGATTCTCCGCTTTCTGAAGGAGGAATGCCGGCCTCTGAATGCCAGCGCCCCCAAGTGCAGGGCAGGAACTTTGACCTTGGCCCAAGCCGACAGGTGTAACATTTCCCTGCAGCAGACTGCTTGCCAGCTGACTGGGCTTTCTTCACGTTATCGCATTCTCATCGCTAATGAAGAACTTTAGCCTTCCATGCATCATTTTCCACCCTTTCGCTCTTTTTCAATCTACGTTTGCCCTGGACGTCATTCAGATCCAGTGTCTCAGAGAAAGAGCCTCTATTGAAGCAGGTCCAGCTAGGTCCTTGTGACCGTGGGAGAGATTGGGGCACGTTGCCCCTTGGAACGGGCTTTCAGAACTATGGGGACCTCAGAGGTGAAGACATTTGCAAGTGCCCTGGGAGTCATGTTTCTGTGTAGGCTTGGCGCCAGGTTTTTAGAGGGCCTGGGCCTCATTTCTTGGGTAAAAGGAAATGAAGTGACACACCTCATTCCCAGATGTACCCTAGTCCCAATTTTATTATCAACTTTCGGCCTTCACTGGAATCATTTCCATGCCCTTGCCGATTCTTTTTAAATTTAGAGCTGGTTTACACACGGCGTGGAGGGCATTCTACCCAGGTAGCCAGCACACAACGACCGGTCGTGAGTTCCTACTGCAGTGCTGTGCTCAGTCAGCCTCTCCTTATCTGATAGCCCAAAGGAAAGGAAAGGTGGCTCTTCTGTCCTTGACCTTGAGATGCCCTCCTTTTGAGGAACAGGACGTTAACCCATATGCTGCATGCTTGAGCATCTGGTGAGTTCAGAAGTTGCCCTTTCAAGGACTATAGCACCAAAGCTTGCCTGCAAAACCTTGAGCATCAGCTGGGAGACCTATTAGTAGAGCTGAATGACTGTAGCCTCCATCCATTCATGGGAAGGGCAAAACAACAACAAGCACAACCTCCACAACCACCACAACGACACTACCACCAAATTTCGCTCTCATTCGGAAGGAAGAATGCCGAGTTCTTGGTGACAGGGCTCCCAGGTCTAGGCCATGGTTTCCCTTTCCCCAAGCCCACAGTTGTTTCTCATTCCTGGGAATGAAAATTGGGTTGCGTGGAGATGGGCCTAGTCACCTCAATCAGAACAGGTTGTCTCATCGCATCTCTAAGAAACACATTTGGCCCAGCATATACCCACTTCCACCCTCTTGCTCTTTTTCTGCCGAGGTTCCCCCTGTGGGCCTTCTGCTCCAGTGTTTCAGAGCAATATCCTGTTCATTCAGCTAGAGGATCTGGAAGATTCTTCGTGACTGAGGGGACGTGATGGCCACAGAGCCCCCTGGAAATGCTGTTCAGAACTCTGTTGGCCTGAGGAGGCGTAAGGCATTGGAGGCTTGCAAGCCGTGAATGTCTGTGCGTAGGCTTGGCCAGAGGACTCCTTTATTGCGGAAGGGGAATAAATTAGATGTCTCATTACAGATTTAGCTCACTTAAAAGGCCCTGCTTAGATACATTCCTGTAGGCTCGGGGATTGTCTATCTGGCTCATGGTTCACCTTCCAACTGGAAGGTGCTTTTCCTCACAGCAGCGCCTAGGGATTCCTGGGGAGTTCCATGGCCCTCTTATCCCTGATCTTGTTGTGTGGCTGCCTTGGGTAAGTGTGTAGAGCCGTAGAAAAGGCACCTCCCTCCCTGGCTCTGTGAGATGCTTCCGTTCTGGAAAACCTAGTTTGAAAAAGCGTTCAAAGGAATGGAAACGGACAGAGAGGCAATGTGGACTTTCCTAGAGTTGAGATAGAACAATATTGTGACTAAAATACCTAGCAAAATCTGTTAGTTTCCGGGATAGGAAAGGCCTGTTGGCTTTGGCAATGGGAAACCTCCAGGGCCTCACCCTGGGAGCCAAAGAAGCAAGAGGCCTTCATTCTTCCTTCCTAAAGAGCGGGAAACCTTCTGGAATCGGATGTCACTCCTGCTGCCTTTCCGTCTGTGGCGGGGAGGGGGGACACAAAATAAGCCCAGAAACGCTTTAGTGTTAGCAGACTGGTTCTCCCAGCTGATGATGCATTTGGAAGTAGCCATTGGAGGAGCATTCCTGGCACGAGCTCCTTTTAGAATGAAGAGGTCCCAGAGCATAGCGCACATGTGTCCACTGTCTGCCCTTCCATACGAAGGCATCTCTGGCAGCCAGGGGAGGGAGACAAGCTGGCTGCCAACCACAGCATTTCAAAGATCAGGACAAGATCCAAGCACTCAGGGGCAGAAGGGGAAACTTTCCTTTCGGCTCTCAGACACATTGCTCTCCCCTAGCCCAGGATCTCAATGGGAAATTGCCATCAACCCTGGGAGTTTGGTGGACACACGGCTTGTGAGATGCCACCCAGAGTATTCTTCCATGTGAAACAACGTAGCTACCAAAACGGCAAGAGAATGGGATGGCTTCCAGGAAAACCAAAGATCAACAGTTCCAATGGGAATGGAAGTTATGTGGGAGTGAGTTGTCTAACTTCAGCTCCCCTTGCCCCAGAAATGGAGGCAAGCTCCCTCCCAAATCCTCTGGCCATGCCTACACCCAATCTTTTCAGCTTTCCCCAAGGAGAGGGAAGCTTCTGACATTGGAGGTTTTCCGCCATTTCCATCAGTGCCTTGAGGCAGCAGTGATTCAGGGGAACCAGAGTGTAACTCTCAGCTGCGGATCAAAAGTTTCGAATGGGTGTATGGAGCATTATTCCTTGAAGAAAGCTATTTCTGCCCTGAAAAGGCCCTGGAGCAGAGTAGGCCGTGCCCAAGCCATCTGATCTTGAGAGAGAAGGCATCTCAAAGAGCCAGGAGCTAGTAGGGCAAGCTAGACCCCCATCTCCGTGCGTCTTCAGCTGGCCAATTCCCAAGGGCTCAGGGCCAGAAGGGTAAACTTTTCTTTCAAATAGTAAACTCTGATTGTCTTATCTTAGGACAGGTTCAGACTGGGAACTCACCACCAATCCCTGGGTGCTCTAAAGGTGAGTCACAACACCTTGGCCCATGAAGATGCCCGAAGCCCTTGTTCGACAGACAGGCAAGGCCATGAGAAACACTACAAAGAGTGCCAGAGTCCCATGTCAACCGCAAATGGGACACATAGTGACTAGCACACTCTCCTAACAGGTTGGCAGGTTTGGGAAGAAGAATCAGCTGTGGACTTGTGTTAAGGGAAACTGCCATGTGCCACCCCACGAAAGCTTTAGCTAGAGGCCTGTCTTCCTCCTCCATAAAGGGAACGGATGCTTTTGGTGCTAACTGTTATTTGCCCTTTTCCATCAGGGGTAGATATAGCAGTGATTCAGGGCTAGCCTGTTGGTTCTGCCACTTGAAGACCAAGGTTTGGGAACTGTTCTCGGTGCCGTATTTCTTGAAATATTTTGTTTCTGCCCTGACCAGGTCCAGGAAAATGCTGTCCTTCTGGTGATGGTCTGTTCTTCAAAATGAAGACATCTCAATCATCCAGGGGATGGAGGGGAGCCGGCTAGCCGTCACGGCACTAAGCTGGCCAAGATCCAATTGCTCAGGAACAGGAGCGCCATACTTCCCTTAGGACGGCAGCTCTTGCTTAGCACGGGAGCACGTTTGGACCTGGCCACCCGTCCCTGGGTGCTGGCTACGTGTGGGACAGCACAATGGCCTCTTATGGCAACCCAAGATCTTGGTAGAACAAAGGGCAAGGGGGGCGCCTGCGTGGCTCAGTCGCTTAAGTGTCTGCGTTCGGCTAATCTCAATATCACAAGATCCTGGAATCGAACCCTGCTTTGGAAATGCACGGTTGTAGAGCCGCTTTGGGAAACAGTGTGGAGCTTCCTCAGAAAATTAAAAACACAGCTACCTTATGACTCAGGAAATTGCTCTACGATGTATGAGTCCAAAGACACGGCTGTAGTGAAAAAAAGGGCCACATGCACCCCAATGGTCATAGCAGCAACGTCCACAACAGACAAACCGTGGAAAGAGCCGAGAGGCCCTTCAACAGATGAATGGAGAAAAATGATGTGTTCCTTCTCTAAAAGGGAATATTACTCAGCCATCAGAAAGAAGAATACCCAACTTTTGCATCAACAACGATGGGGCTGGGGGAGAGCATGCTAAATGAAATTGGCCAAGCAGAGAAAGCCAACATCATAGGGCTCACGGAGTTGTGTTACATAAGGAATAGCATGGAGGGCATTAGGTGACGGAAGGGAAAAATGAAGGGGTGCAAATCGGAGCGGGAGATGAACCACGAGAGAGTACGGACTCCAAGAAATGGGCAGTTTTAGAGGGCAGGGGTGGATGGATGATTTAACCTACTGGTGGGTATTAAGGAGGGCATGTATCGCATGGAGCACTGGGTGTTCTAGGAAAACAGGGAACCAGGGAACCCAGATCCAAAACGAATGTTGTACTCTATGTTGACTAACAATACAATGTATTAAAAGAACAAGAAATCGCTTCTCTCTTCATGACACAAGATGGTAGTTGAATGATGCATTCCCCCACAGTGTGGTATCTGAGAGTTAAGTAGGTGGCACCTTCCTTAGGCTTCCTCGCATACATCTGTAAGCATCTTATCTTCCTGAAACGAGAACGCTTCATGAAAAAAACTAAAGGTATTCAAACGACGAAGCTTGTCTACTAAACTCACAAACAACCCCAGAGCAACTAAAAGAAAGATACCTCTGTCCTATCCCGACCTCACGTGATCCTTGGGATCATCTCACGAGACTGAGGTTGAGATTGCACTCCAAATCCCATGAAATCTCATGGAATTGGGGCTCGATTTCACTCCACATCGCCTGAGGTCACAATGAGATCGGGCGAGATTTCAACAATTCTCGTGAGATAGCAGGGACCTTGGGCGAGATTACCCTGCAACGCTTGTGAGATCTCTTGACTTTGGGCGGGATTTTACTCCCCGCCTGCTGAGATCTCATCCAAACCTTGGAGACGTCAGTGCCCATCTCATGAGATCTCATGCATATTGAGCGAGATTTCAATCTCAATCTTGTGAGATCTCATGGACATCGGGCGAGATTTTACTCCAAATCTCGAGAGATCTCATCCCATCCCTGCAGACCTCAGTCCAAACCTCATGAATTGTCATGGACTTTGGGCGAGAGCTCAATCAAATGTCATGAGGTATCAATGACACGGGCGAGATGTCACTCCAAATCTCGTCCGATATCAGGGACCTTGGGCGAGATTTCAGTCCAACTATCGTGAGATCTCTTGGAATTCTAGAATATTTTACCCCAAGTCTCGTGAGATCTCATCCAAACCTTGGAGACTTTAGTGAAAATCTCGTGAGATCTCATGGATATTGAGCGAGATTTCAATCGAAATCCCACGAGATCGCATGGGCATCGGGTGAGATTTTATTCCGAATCTCGTGAGAGCTCATCCACCACTTGCAGACCTCAGTCCAAATCTCTTGAGATCTCATGGACATTGGTGGAGATTTCGCTCCAAATCTCGTGAGGTCCCAATGACATTGGGAGAGATTTCACTACAAATCTCGTGAGATATCAGCGATCTTGGGCGAGATTTCCATCCAAACCTCGTGAGGTCTCAATGACATCGGGCGAGGTTTCACTCAACTCTCGTGAGCTCAAAGGGACCTAGGGCGAGATTTCACTCCAACTCTCGTGACAGCCTTTGGAATTCGGGGATCATTTCCTCCACGTGTCGTGAGATCTCATCCAACCCTTGGAGGCTTCAGTCCAAATCTCGTGAGATCTCACGATATTGAGGGAGAATTCACTCTATATCTCGTGAGAAATCATGGACATCAGGCGACATTAGTCCACATCTCGTTAGATCGTATGGGCATCGTGTGAGAATTCATTCCAAATCTCGTGATATGTCATGGACATTGGACGAGATTTCACCCCAAATATCGTGTGGTCTTAATGACCTCGGGCAGATTTCACTCCAAATCTCGTGAGATATCAGGTACAACTGTGGGCGAGCTTTCCATCTAAATCTCGTGAGATCTCATAGACATCGGGCGAGATTTGCCAGCAAATCTCCTGAGATCTCATGGACATCGGTTCCGATTTCACTCCAAATCGGATGAGCTCTCATGGAATTAAGGCGAGAATTCACTCCAAAACTCCTGAGGTCAAAATGAGATCGGGCGAGATTTCACTACAAGTCTCGTGAGATCTCAGGGACCTTGGGTGAGATTTCACAGCAGCTCTCGTGAGATCTCTTGAAGTTGGGAGAGATTTTACTCCCAGTCTTGTGAGATCTGCTCCAAAGCTTAGGGACGTCAGTGCCAATCTCGTGAGATCGCATGGCTATTGAGCGAGATTTCAATCGAAATATCGTGAGACTGATGGGCATCGGGTGAGATTTTACTCCATATGTCGTGAGATCTCAGGGACATTCGGGTGAGATTTCACTCCGAATATCCTGAGGTCACAATGACATCGGGCGAGATTTCACTACAGATGTCTTGAGATATCAGGGACCATGGGCGAGATTTCACTCCAAATCTCGTGAGATCTCTTGGGATTCAGCTGAGAATTGACCCCATTTCTCGTGTGCTCTCTTCCAAATTTGGAGACCTCAGTCCAAATCTCTTGAGACCTCATGGAAAATAGGTGAGATTTCACTCTAAATTTCGTGAATCTCATGGTCCTTGGGCGAGATTGGACTCCAAAACTCGGAGGGGTCACGGACATCGGGCGAGAATTCCCACGAAATCCCGTGAGATGCCATGGACTTTGGGTGAGATTTCTCTCCAAATCTCGTGAGATCTCTTGGCCTTTGGTCGAGATTTTACTCCAGGGCCCGTGAGATCTCATCCAAAATTGGAGAGCTCAGTGCCATTCTCCTGAGATCTCATGGATATTGAGTGAGGATTCGATCTAAATCTCGTGAGATCTCCTGGACTTCGGCTGAGTTTCCACTCCAAGTCTCGTGAGATCTCATGGATATTGGGCGAGCCTGCACTCCAAATCTAAGGAGGGTCCAATGACATCAGGCGAGATTTCCACAAATCTCGTGAGTTATCAGGGACCTTGCTGGAGATTTCAGTCCAAATCTCATGAGTTCTCAATGACATGGGGTGAGATGTCATTGCAAATCTTGTGAGATATCTGGGAACTTGTGCGGGATTTCACTCCAACTCTGCTGAGGTCTCTTGTTATTTGGGCGAGAGTTTACTCCAAGTCTTGTGAGATCTCATCCAACCTTGGGGACGTCAGTGCCAATCTCGCGAGATCTCATCGATATTGAGGGAGATTTAATCTAAATCTCGTGAGATCTCATGGACATTGGGCGAGATTTCACTCCAAATCTCCTGAGGTCACAATCACAGTGGGCGAGATTTCCCCACAAATCACGTGAGCTATCAGGGCGAGATTTCTATCCAAATCTCGTGAGATCTCAATGACATCGGGGGAGATACATTCCAAATCTCTTGAGATATCAGGGACCTTGGGTGAGATTTCACTCCAACTCTCGTGCGGTCTCATGGCCTTTGGGCGAGATGTTACTCCCATCCCATTAAATCTCATCCAAACCTTGGAGGCGTCAATGCCCACCTCGTGAGTTCTCATGGATATGAGCGAGTTTTCCATCTAAATCTCGTGTGATCTCATGGATATCGGGCGAGATTTCCCTCCCAATCTCGTGAGATCTCATGGACATTGAGCGAGATTTCACTCCCAACTCCTGAGGTCCCAATGACTTCGGGCGAGATTTCACTACATATCTCGTAATATTCGGGGACCTTGGGCGAGATTTCCATCCAAATCTCGTGAGGTCTCAATGACATCGCGTGAGATGTCACTACAAATCTCGTGAGATAGCAGGGAGTTTGGGCGAGATTTCACTCCAGCTCTCATGAGGCCTCTTGGACGTCGAGTGAGATTTGATTCCACGTCTCGGAGATCTCATCCAAACCTTGGAGAATTCAGTCCAAATCTCGTGAGATCTCATGGATATGGAGCGACATGTCAATCTATATCTCGTGGGATCTCATGACATCAGCAGGGATTTTACTCCAAATCTCGTGGGATCTCACGGATATCGGGTGAGATTTCTCTCCAAATCTCGTGAGATCATGGGCCTTGGGCGAGATTTCACTCCAAATCTCTTGAGGTCACAATGACATGGGGTGAGATTTCACTATAATTCTCTTGAGCTATCAGGGGACTTGGGCAAGATTTCACCACAAATCTCGTGAGATATCAGGGACCTTGCGTGATATTTCACTCCCAATCTCGTGAGGTACCAATGACATCGGGCGAGAATTCAGTATAAATCCCTTGAGATATCAGGCGCCTTGTTTGAGATTTTACTCCAACTCTCGTGAGATCTCTTGTAGTTTGGGCAAGAGTTCACTCCAACTCTCGTGAGCTCTCTTGGAACTGGGGCTATTTGACTCCAAGTCTCGTGAGATCTCATCCAGACCTTGGAGACTTCCGTCGAAATGTCGTGAGATCTCATGGATATTGAGCGAGATTTCCGTCTATATCTCGTGAGACCTCATGGACCTCAGGCGAAAATTTACTCCAAATTCCGTGAAATCGCATGGACATCGGCTGAGATTTCACTCCAAATATCTTGGGATCTCAAGGACATTGGGCGAGATTTCACTCCAAACCTCCTTGAGGTCACAGGGACATCGGGCGAGATTTCACTACAAATGTCGTGAGATATCATGGACTTTGGGTGAGATTTGTCTCCCAATGTCGTGAGATCCCTTGGACTTTGGGTGCGATTTGACTCCAGGTCTCGTGAGATCTCATCCAAAACATGGAGACGTCAGTGCCATTCTAATGAGATCTCATGGATATTGAGTGAGTATTCAATCTACATCTCGTGAGATCTCATGGATATCGGGCGAGTTTTGACACCAAATCTCGTGAGATCTCATGGACCTCGGGTGAGATTTCAGTCCAAATCTCATGAGATCTCATGGATATTGGGCGAGACTTCACTCCAAATCTCCTGTGGTCCTAATGACATCAGGCGAGATTGCAAGAAATCTCGTGAGATATCAGGGCCCTCGGTCGAGATTTCAGTCCAAATCTCGTGAGGTCTCAATGACATTGGGCGAGATTTCGTTACAAATCTCGTGAGATATCAGGGACCTGGGCGAGATTTCCCTCCAACTCTCGTGAAGTCTCTTGGTCTTTGGGCGAGATTTTACTCCAAGTCTTGTGAGATCTCATTCAAACCTTGGAGACGTCAGTGCCAATCTCGTGAGATCTCATGGCTATTGATGGAGATGTCATCTAAATCTCGGGAGATCTGAAGGACATCAGGCGAGATTTTCCTCCAAATCTTGGGAGATCTTTTGGACATCGGGTAAGATATCTCTCCAAAAGTCGTGAGATGATGGGCCTTGAGCGAGATTTCACTCCAAATCTCCTCAGGTCACAATGACATCGGGCGAGATTTCACTCCACATCTCAAGAGATCAAAGGGACCTTGGGCAAGATTTCACTCCCAATCTCGTGAGATATCAGCGGCCTTGGGCGAGATTTCACTCTCAATCTTGTGAGATCTCTTGGAATTCGGGCGAGATTTTACTCCAAGTCTCGTGAGATCCAATCCAAACCTTGGGGACTTCAGTCCAAATCTCCTGAGATCTCCTGGACATTGTGCGAGATTTCAATCCAAATCTCGTGAGGTCTCCATGATATCGGACGAGACTTCACACCAATTCTCGTGAGATCTCATGGACATCGGCTGAGATTTCACCCCAAATCTCCCGAGGTCACAATGACTTGGGCGAGATTTCAGACCAAACCCCGTCAGATTTCAGCGAACTTGGGCGAAATATCCATCCAAATCTCGTGAGGTCTCAATGATATCGGGCGAGATGTCACTACACTCTCGTGAGATAAAAAGGGACCTTGGGCGAGATTTCACTCCAACTCTCGTGAGATCTCTTGGAATTCGGGGATATTTTCCTCCAAGTCTGGTGAGGGCTCATCCAAACCTCGGAGACTTCCGTCCAAATCTCGTGAGATCTCATGGATATTGCGTGAGATTTCAATCGAAATCTCATGAGATCTCATGGACATCGGGTGAGTTTTACTCCAAATCTCGTCAGATCTCATCCAAAATATGCAGACCTCAGTCCAAATCTCGTGAGATCTCCTGGACATTGGGCGAGATTTCAATCCAAATCTCGTGAGATCTCAATGAGATCGGGTGAGGTTTCACTCCAAATCTCGTGAGATCTCTTGGACTTTGGGCCAGATTTTAGTCCAAATCTCCTGAGATCTCATCCAAACCTTGGAGACGTCACTGCCAATCTCGTGACATCTCATGGATATTGAGCGTTATTTCAATCTAAACCTTCTGAGATCTCATAGATATGGGCCGAGAGTTTACTCCAAATCTCATGAGATCGCCTGGACACCACGTGAGATTTCACTCCGACTCTCCTGAGGTCACAATGACATCGGGCGAGATTTCAGTACAAATCTCGTGAGATATCAGGGACCTTGGGCGAGATTTCACTCTCGATCTCGTGAGATCCCTTGGAATTCAGGTGAGATTTACTCCAAGTCTCGTGAGCTCTTTTCCAAATTTGGAGACCTCAGTCCAAATCTCTTGAGACCTCATGGACAAGAGGTGAGATTTCGCACTAAATTTCGTGACGCTCTAAATCTTTCGAGACACTCTAAATCTCATGGTCATTGGGCGGCGAGATTTTACTCCGAATCTCATGAGAGGTCATGGACATCGGGCGAGAATTTCCTCCAAATCACGTGAGATGGTACAGACTTCAGGCGAGATTTTCCTCCACATCTCGTGAGATCTCATGGACCTTGGGTGAGATTTCAATCCAAATCGTGAGATCTCTTGGACCATGGTTGAGACTGGAGTCCAAGTCTCATGAGATCTCACCCAAACCTGGCAGACTTCAGTGCCAATCTCGTGAGATCTCATGGATATTGCGTGAGATTTCAATTGAAATCTCATGAGATCTCATGGACATCGGGTGAGTTTTACTCCAAATCTCGTCAGATCTCATCCAAAATATGCAGACCTCAGTCCAAATCTCGTGAGATCTCCTGGACATTGGGCGAGATTTCAATCCAAATCTCGTGAGATCTCAATGAGATCGGGTGAGGTTTCACTCCAAATCTCGTGAGATCTCTTGGACTTTGGGCCAGATTTTAGTCCACATCTCCTGAGATCTCATCCAAACCTTGGAGACGTCACTGCCAATCTCGTGACATCTCATGGATATTGAGCGTTATTTCAATCTAAACCTTCTGAGATCTCATAGATATGGGCCGAGAGTTTACTCCAAATCTCATGAGATCGCCTGGACACCACGTGAGATTTCACTCCGACTCTCCTGAGGTCACAATGACATCGGGCGAGATTTCAGTACAAATCTCGTGAGATATCAGGGACCTTGGGCGAGATTTCACTCTCGATCTCGTGAGATCCCTTGGAATTCAGGTGAGATTTACTCCAAGTCTCGTGAGCTCTTTTCCAAATTTGGAGACCTCAGTCCAAATCTCTTGAGACCTCATGGACAAGAGGTGAGATTTCGCACTAAATTTCGTGACGCTCTAAATCTTTCGAGACACTCTAAATCTCATGGTCATTGGGCGGCGAGATTTTACTCCGAATCTCATGAGAGGTCATGGACATCGGGCGAGAATTTCCTCCAAATCACGTGAGATGGTACAGACTTCAGGCGAGATTTTCCTCCACATCTCGTGAGATCTCATGGACCTTGGGTGAGATTTCAATCCAAATCGTGAGATCTCTTGGACCATGGTTGAGACTGGAGTCCAAGTCTCATGAGATCTCACCCAAACCTGGCAGACTTCAGTGCCAATCTCGTGAGATCTCATGGATATGGAGTGAGATTTCACTCTAAATCTCGTGAGATCTCATGGCCATCGGGCGAGATTTTACTCCACATCTCGTGAGATCTCATCACGCCTTGGAGAACTCCGTCCAAATCTCGTGAGATGTCATGGTTCCTGCGAGAGACTTCACTGTAAAACTCGTGAGATCTCATGGACATCGGTCGAGATTTTCCTTGCAATCTCTTGAGATTTCCTGGACATCGGGTGAGATCTCATGGACATCGGGGGCGAAATCACTCCACAACTCGTGAGATGTCATGGACATCGGGTGAGATTTGCCTCCAAATCTCGTGTGATCTCTTCCAAATCTCACTGGAACAGGAACCAGCAATTGTGGTCTAGGGCTCACACCTGTTGAAAGGGTAGCTAAACAGCACGCCACAGGTGTTGCGTAGTAAGAAGGGCAAGTGTTGGCATGATCACCGAGTATTATCGGCAAGTAAGGAAACATTGTTGAGCACTTCGACGGAATCCTAGGATATTCTATATGCTGTCAAACTGAAAAAAAAACAACAATAAAAAATAAAAACTAAACCGATGAACCTAAGGGAATGGAAGGAAAAATCAAAGAAGACAAAACTAGAGAGGAAGACAAACCGTAAGAGAGTCATTTCTCTCCGAAACAAAGTGAGGGTTGCTGGAAGCAAGGTGGGTGAGGAATGGGGAAATTGGGGCATGGGCATTTAGGAGAGTACTTGGAAATAGCACTGGGTGCTATACGCAACCGATGAATCGCTCAATTCTCCCCCTGAACCTAGAAATATTCTCTAGGTTAAATTGGTTGTATTTAAATCGGTTTTCTTAGAAGATCTGTTAACATTTGGAGTCCCGAGGCACTCGAAGTTGCCCAACGGAGGGGGTTTATATATAGGCTCTGCCATGGGTGTTAAGAAGGAGCTCTCCTTATTTCTGGGCTCCAAGAAAATGAAGTTACACCTCTCATTCGTGGACTTGTCCCATTTCCTTTTCAATTGTGGATTTTTGGCCATACATCCAGACATTTCCAAAACCTTGTGGAATTCCTAAGTTTAGCTTTACATGCAAGGAGGCAGGGGCTTTTCCTCCCATAGGCATTAGACAGGGACTGTTGGAAAGTTCACATCCATGTCCTGTGCAAGGAGAGAGTCTCAGGGTCTGCTATCCTAAAGGAAGATTGCCCTATTGCTCCTGAGCTGCTTCTGAGCTCTAGGGGCATAAGCCTGCTGAATGGTAGCCAGCTTATACTTCTGCCCTAGATGATTGAGGTGCCATCATGCTGAAGATTAGACAAGAAGCAGCACAGTACGAGCCCTTTCAAGGAATACTACACCGAAAGCCTGCTTTCGAACACATGTACATCAGCCAAGAGGACAAAACCGTCACCCTCATTTGCTTCTGTGCCTATCCGTGCACGGTAAGGGCCTTTGGAAAAACAGAAAACAAAACCAAGGTCAGATTCTCCGCTTTCTGAAGGAGGAATGCCGGCCTCTGAATGCCAGCGCCCCCAAGTGCAGGGCAGGAACTTTGACCTTGGCCCAAGCCGACAGGTGTAACATTTCCCTGCAGTGACTGCTTGCCAGCTGACTGGGCTTTCTTCACGTTATCGCATTCTCATCGCTAATGAAGAACTTTAGCCTTCCATGCATCATTTTCCACCCTTTCGCTCTTTTTCAATCTACGTTTGCCCTGGACGTCATTCAGATCCAGTGTCTCAGAGAAAGAGCCTCTATTGAAGCAGGTCCAGCTAGGTCCTTGTGACCGTGGGAGAGATTGGGGCACGTTGCCCCTTGGAACGGGCTTTCAGAACTATGGGGACCTCAGAGGTGAAGACATTTGCAAGTGCCCTGGGAGTCATGTTTCTGTGTAGGCTTGGCGCCAGGTTTTTAGAGGGCCTGGGCCTCATTTCTTGGGTAAAAGGAAATGAAGTGACACACCTCATTCCCAGATGTACCCTAGTCCCAATTTTATTATCAACTTTCGGCCTTCACTGGAATCATTTCCATGCCCTTGCCGATTCTTTTTAAATTTAGAGCTGGTTTACACACGGCGTGGAGGGCATTCTACCCAGGTAGCCAGCACACAACGACCGGTCGTGAGTTCCTACTGCAGTGCTGTGCTCAGTCAGCCTCTCCTTATCTGATAGCCCAAAGGAAAGGAAAGGTGGCTCTTCTGTCCTTGACCTTGAGATGCCCTCCTTTTGAGGAACAGGACGTTAACCCATATGCTGCATGCTTGAGCATCTGGTGAGTTCAGAAGTTGCCCTTTCAAGGACTATAGCACCAAAGCTTGCCTGCAAAACCTTGAGCATCAGCTGGGAGACCTATTAGTAGAGCTGAATGACTGTAGCCTCCATCCATTCATGGGAAGGGCAAAACAACAACAAGCACAACCTCCACAACCACCACAACGACACTACCACCAAATTTCGCTCTCATTCGGAAGGAAGAATGCCGAGTTCTTGGTGACAGGGCTCCCAGGTCTAGGCCATGGTTTCCCTTTCCCCAAGCCCACAGTTGTTTCTCATTCCTGGGAATGAAAATTGGGTTGCGTGGAGATGGGCCTAGTCACCTCAATCAGAACAGGTTGTCTCATCGCATCTCTAAGAAACACATTTGGCCCAGCATATACCCACTTCCACCCTCTTGCTCTTTTTCTGCCGAGGTTCCCCCTGTGGGCCTTCTGCTCCAGGGTTTCAGAGCAATATCCTGTTCATTCAGCTAGAGGATCTGGAAGATTCTTCGTGACTGAGGGGACGTGATGGCCACAGAGCCCCCTGGAAATGCTGTTCAGAACTCTGTTGGCCTGAGGAGGCGTAAGGCATTGGAGGCTTGCAAGCCGTGAATGTCTGTGCGTAGGCTTGGCCAGAGGACTCCTTTATTGCGGAAGGGGAATAAATTAGATGTCTCATTACAGATTTAGCTCACTTAAAAGGCCCTGCTTAGATACATTCCTGTAGGCTCGGGGATTGTCTATCTGGCTCATGGTTCACCTTCCAACTGGAAGGTGCTTTTCCTCACAGCAGCGCCTAGGGATTCCTGGGGAGTTCCATGGCCCTCTTATCCCTGATCTTGTTGTGTGGCTGCCTTGGGTAAGTGTGTAGAGCCGTAGAAAAGGCACCTCCCTCCCTGGCTCTGTGAGATGCTTCCGTTCTGGAAAACCTAGTTTGAAAAAGCGTTCAAAGGAATGGAAACGGACAGAGAGGCAATGTGGACTTTCCTAGAGTTGAGATAGAACAATATTGTGACTAAAATACCTAGCAAAATCTGTTAGTTTCCGGGATAGGAAAGGCCTGTTGGCTTTGGCAATGGGAAACCTCCAGGGCCTCACCCTGGGAGCCAAAGAAGCAAGAGGCCTTCATTCTTCCTTCCTAAAGAGCGGGAAACCTTCTGGAATCGGATGTCACTCCTGCTGCCTTTCCGTCTGTGGCGGGGAGGGGGGACACAAAATAAGCCCCGAAACGCTTTAGTGTTAGCAGACTGGTTCTCCCAGCTGATGATGCATTTGGAAGTAGCCATTGGAGGAGCATTCCTGGCACGAGCTCCTTTTAGAATGAAGAGGTCCCAGAGCATAGCGCACATGTGTCCACTGTCTGCCCTTCCATACGAAGGCATCTCTGGCAGCCAGGGGAGGGAGACAAGCTGGCTGCCAACCACAGCATTTCAAAGATCAGGACAAGATCCAAGCACTCAGGGGCAGAAGGGGAAACTTTCCTTTCGGCTCTCAGACACATTGCTCTCCCCTAGCCCAGGATCTCAATGGGAAATTGCCATCAACCCTGGGAGTTTGGTGGACACACGGCTTGTGAGATGCCACCCAGAGTATTCTTCCATGTGAAACAACGTAGCTACCAAAACGGCAAGAGGATGGGATGGCTTCCAGGAAAACCAAAGATCAACAGTTCCAATGGGAATGGAAGTTATGTGGGAGTGAGTTGTCTAACTTCAGCTCCCCTTGCCCCAGAAATGGAGGCAAGCTCCCTCCCAAATCCTCTGGCCATGCCTACACCCAATCTTTTCAGCTTTCCCCAAGGAGAGGGAAGCTTCTGACATTGGAGGTTTTCCGCCATTTCCATCAGTGCCTTGAGGCAGCAGTGATTCAGGGGAACCAGAGTGCAACTCTCAGCTGCGGATCAAAAGTTTCGAATGGGTGTATGGAGCATTATTCCTTGAAGAAAGCTATTTCTGCCCTGAAAAGGCCCTGGAGCAGAGTAGGCCGTGCCCAAGCCATCTGATCTTGAGAGAGAAGGCATCTCAAAGAGCCAGGAGCTAGTAGGGCAAGCTAGACCCCCATCTCCGTGCGTCTTCAGCTGGCCAATTCCCAAGGGCTCAGGGCCAGAAGGGTAAACTTTTCTTTCAAATAGTAAACTCTGATTGTCTTATCTTAGGACAGGTTCAGACTGGGAACTCACCACCAATCCCTGGGTGCTCTAAAGGTGAGTCACAACACCTTGGCCCATGAAGATGCCCGAAGCCCTTGTTCGACAGACAGGCAAGGCCATGGGAAACACTACAAAGAGTGCCAGAGTCCCATGTCAACCGCAAATGGGACACATAGTGACTAGCACACTCTCCTAACAGGTTGGCAGGTTTGGGAAGAAGAATCAGCTGTGGACTTGTGTTAAGGGAAACTGCCATGTGCCACCCCACGAAAGCTTTAGCTAGAGGCCTGTCTTCCTCCTCCATAAAGGGAACGGATGCTTTTGGTGCTAACTGTTATTTGCCCTTTTCCATCAGGGGTAGATATAGCAGTGATTCAGGGCTAGCCTGTTGGTTCTGCCACTTGAAGACCAAGGTTTGGGAACTGTTCTCGGTGCCGTATTTCTTGAAATATTTTGTTTCTGCCCTGACCAGGTCCAGGAAAATGCTGTCCTTCTGGTGATGGTCTGTTCTTCAAAATGAAGACATCTCAATCATCCAGGGGATGGAGGGGAGCCGGCTAGCCGTCACGGCACTAAGCTGGCCAAGATCCAATTGCTCAGGAACAGGAGCGCCATACTTCCCTTAGGACGGCAGCTCTTGCTTAGCACGGGAGCACGTTTGGACCTGGCCACCCGTCCCTGGGTGCTGGCTACGTGTGGGACAGCACAATGGCCTCTTATGGCAACCCAAGATCTTGGTAGAACAAAGGGCAAGGGGGGCGCCTGCGTGGCTCAGTCGCTTAAGTGTCTGCGTTCGGCTAATCTCAATATCACAAGATCCTGGAATCGAACCCTGCTTTGGAAATGCACGGTTGTAGAGCCGCTTTGGGAAACAGTGTGGAGCTTCCTCAGAAAATTAAAAACACAGCTACCTTATGACTCAGGAAATTGCTCTACGATGTATGAGTCCAAAGACACGGCTGTAGTGAAAAAAAGGGCCACATGCACCCCAATGGTCATAGCAGCAACGTCCACAACAGACAAACCGTGGAAAGAGCCGAGAGGCCCTTCAACAGATGAATGGAGAAAAATGATGTGTTCCTTCTCTAAAAGGGAATATTACTCAGCCATCAGAAAGAAGAATACCCAACTTTTGCATCAACAACGATGGGGCTGGGGGAGAGCATGCTAAATGAAATTGGCCAAGCAGAGAAAGCCAACATCATAGGGCTCACGGAGTTGTGTTACATAAGGAATAGCATGGAGGGCATTAGGTGACGGAAGGGAAAAATGAAGGGGTGCAAATCGGAGCGGGAGATGAACCATGAGAGAGTACGGACTCCAAGAAATGGGCAGTTTTAGAGGGCAGGGGTGGATGGATGATTTAACCTACTGGTGGGTATTAAGGAGGGCATGTATCGCATGGAGCACTGGGTGTTCTAGGAAAACAGGGAACCAGGGAACCCAGATCCAAAACGAATGTTGTACTCTATGTTGACTAACAATACAATGTATTAAAAGAACAAGAAATCGCTTCTCTCTTCATGACACAAGATGGTAGTTGAATGATGCATTCCCCCACGGTGTGGTATCTGAGAGTTAAGTAGGTGGCACCTTCCTTAGGCTTCCTCGCATACATCTGTAAGCATCTTATCTTCCTGAAACGAGAACGCTTCATGAAAAAAACTAAAGGTATTCAAACGACGAAGCTTGTCTACTAAACTCACAAACAACCCCAGAGCAACTAAAAGAAAGATACCTCTGTCCTATCCCGACCTCACGTGATCCTTGGGATCATCTCACGAGACTGAGGTTGAGATTGCACTCCAAATCCCATGAAATCTCATGGAATTGGGGCTCGATTTCACTCCACATCGCCTGAGGTCACAATGAGATCGGGCGAGATTTCAACAATTCTCGTGAGATAGCAGGGACCTTGGGCGAGATTACCCTGCAACGCTTGTGAGATCTCTTGACTTTGGGCGGGATTTTACTCCCCGCCTGCTGAGATCTCATCCAAACCTTGGAGACGTCAGTGCCCATCTCATGAGATCTCATGCATATTGAGCGAGATTTCAATCTCAATCTTGTGAGATCTCATGGACATCGGGCGAGATTTTACTCCAAATCTCGAGAGATCTCATCCCATCCCTGCAGACCTCAGTCCAAACCTCATGAATTGTCATGGACTTTGGGCGAGAGCTCAATCAAATGTCATGAGGTATCAATGACACGGGCGAGATGTCACTCCAAATCTCGTCCGATATCAGGGACCTTGGGCGAGATTTCAGTCCAACTATCGTGAGATCTCTTGGAATTCTAGAATATTTTACCCCAAGTCTCGTGAGATCTCATCCAAACCTTGGAGACTTTAGTGAAAATCTCGTGAGATCTCATGGATATTGAGCGAGATTTCAATCGAAATCCCACGAGATCGCATGGGCATCGGGTGAGATTTTATTCCGAATCTCGTGAGAGCTCATCCACAACTTGCAGACCTCAGTCCAAATCTCTTGAGATCTCATGGACATTGGTGGAGATTTCGCTCCAAATCTCGTGAGGTCCCAATGACATTGGGAGAGATTTCACTACAAATCTCGTGAGATATCAGCGATCTTGGGCGAGATTTCCATCCAAACCTCGTGAGGTCTCAATGACATCGGGCGAGGTTTCACTCAACTCTCGTGAGCTCAAAGGGACCTAGGGCGAGATTTCACTCCAACTCTCGTGAGAGCCTTTGGAATTCGGGGATCATTTCCTCCACGTGTCGTGAGATCTCATCCAACCCTTGGAGGCTTCAGTCCAAATCTCGTGAGATCTCACGATATTGAGGGAGAATTCACTCTATATCTCGTGAGAAATCATGGACATCAGGCGACATTAGTCCACATCTCGTTAGATCGTATGGGCATCGTGTGAGAATTCATTCCAAATCTCGTGATATGTCATGGACATTGGACGAGATTTCACCCCAAATATCGTGTGGTCTTAATGACCTCGGGCAGATTTCACTCCAAATCTCGTGAGATATCAGGTACAACTGTGGGCGAGCTTTCCATCTAAATCTCGTGAGATCTCATAGACATCGGGCGAGATTTGCCATCAAATCTCCTGAGATCTCATGGACATCGGTTCCGATTTCACTCCAAATCGGATGAGCTCTCATGGAATTAAGGCGAGAATTCACTCCAAAACTCCTGAGGTCAAAATGAGATCGGGCGAGATTTCACTACAAGTCTCGTGAGATCTCAGGGACCTTGGGTGAGATTTCACAGCAGCTCTCGTGAGATCTCTTGAAGTTGGGAGAGATTTTACTCCCAGTCTTGTGAGATCTGCTCCAAAGCTTAGGGACGTCAGTGCCAATCTCATGAGATCGCATGGCTATTGAGCGAGATTTCAATCGAAATATCGTGAGACTGATGGGCATCGGGTGAGATTTTACTCCATATGTCGTGAGATCTCAGGGACATTCGGGTGAGATTTCACTCCGAATATCCTGAGGTCACAATGACATCGGGCGAGATTTCACTACAGATGTCTTGAGATATCAGGGACCATGGGCGAGATTTCACTCCAAATCTCGTGAGATCTCTTGGGATTCAGCTGAGAATTGACCCCATTTCTCGTGTGCTCTCTTCCAAATTTGGAGACCTCAGTCCAAATCTCTTGAGACCTCATGGAAAATAGGTGAGATTTCACTCTAAATTTCGTGAATCTCATGGTCCTTGGGCGAGATTGGACTCCAAAACTCGGAGGGGTCACAGGCATCGGGCGAGAATTCCCACGAAATCCCGTGAGATGCCATGGACTTTGCGTGAGATTTCTCTCCAAATCTCGTGAGATCTCTTGGCCTTTGGTCGAGATTTTACTCCAGGGCCCGTGAGATCTCATCCAAAATTGGAGAGGTCAGTGCCATTCTCCTGAGATCTCATGGATATTGAGTGAGGATTCGATCTAAATCTCGTGAGATCTCCTGGACTTCGGCTGAGTTTCCACTCCAAGTCTCGTGAGATCTCATGGATATTGGGCGAGCCTGCACTCCAAATCTAAGGAGGGTCCAATGACATCAGGCGAGATTTCCACAAATCTCGTGAGTTATCAGGGACCTTGCTGGAGATTTCAGTCCAAATCTCATGAGTTCTCAATGACATGGGGTGAGATGTCATTGCAAATCTTGTGAGATATCTGGGAACTTGTGCGGGATTTCACTCCAATTCTGCTGAGGTCTCTTGTTATTTGGGCGAGAGTTTACTCCAAGTCTTGTGAGATCTCATCCAACCTTGGGGACGTCAGTGCCAATCTCGCGAGATCTCATCGATATTGAGGGAGATTTAATCTAAATCTCGTGAGATCTCATGGACATTGGGCGAGATTTCACTCCAAATCTCCTGAGGTCACAATCACAGTGGGCGAGATTTCCCCACAAATCACGTGAGCTATCAGGGCGAGATTTCTATCCAAATCTCGTGAGATCTCAATGACATCGGGGGAGATACATTCCAAATCTCTTGAGATATCAGGGACCTTGGGTGAGATTTCACTCCAACTCTCGTGCGGTCTCATGGCCTTTGGGCGAGATGTTACTCCCATCCCATTAAATCTCATCCAAACCTTGGAGGCGTCAATGCCCACCTCGTGAGTTCTCATGGATATGAGCGAGTTTTCCATCTAAATCTCGTGTGATCTCATGGATATCGGGCGAGATTTCCCTCCCAATCTCGTGAGATCTCATGGACATTGGGCGAGATTTCACTCCCAACTCCTGAGGTCCCAATGACTTCGGGCGAGATTTCACTACATATCTCGTAATATTCGGGGACCTTGGGCGAGATTTCCATCCAAATCTCGTGAGGTCTCAATGACATCGCGTGAGATGTCACTACAAATCTCGTGAGATAGCAGGGAGTTTGGGCGAGATTTCACTCCAGCTCTCATGAGGCCTCTTGGACGTCGAGTGAGATTTGATTCCACGTCTCGGAGATCTCATCCAAACCTTGGAGAATTCAGTCCAAATCTCGTGAGATCTCATGGATATGGAGCGACATGTCAATCTATATCTCGTGGGATCTCATGACATCAGCAGGGATTTTACTCCAAATCTCGTGGGATCTCACGGATATCGGTTGAGATTTCTCTCCAAATCTCGTGAGATCATGGGCCTTGGGCGAGATTTCACTCCAAATCTCTTGAGGTCACAATGACATGGGGCGAGATTTCACTATAATTCTCTTGAGCTATCAGGGGACTTGGGCAAGATTTCACCACAAATCTCGTGAGATATCAGGGACCTTGCGTGATATTTCACTCCCAATCTCGTGAGGTACCAATGACATCGGGCGAGAATTCAGTATAAATCCCTTGAGATATCAGGCGCCTTGTTTGAGATTTTACTCCAACTCTCGTGAGATCTCTTGTAGTTTGGGCAAGAGTTCACTCCAACTCTCGTGAGCTCTCTTGGAACTGGGGCTATTTGACTCCAAGTCTCGTGAGATCTCATCCAGACCTTGGAGACTTCCGTCGAAATGTCGTGAGATCTCATGGATATTGAGCGAGATTTCCGTCTATATCTCGTGAGACCTCATGGACCTCAGGCGAAAATTTACTCCAAATTCCGTGAAATCGCATGGACATCGGCTGAGATTTCACTCCAAATATCTTGGGATCTCAAGGACATTGGGCGAGATTTCACTCCAAACCTCCTTGAGGTCACAGGGACATCGGGCGAGATTTCACTACAAATGTCGTGAGATATCATGGACTTTGGGTGAGATTTGTCTCCCAATGTCGTGAGATCCCTTGGACTTTGGGTGCGATTTGACTCCAGGTCTCGTGAGATCTCATCCAAAACATGGAGACGTCAGTGCCATTCTAATGAGATCTCATGGATATTGAGTGAGTATTCAATCTACATCTCGTGAGATCTCATGGATATCGGGCGAGTTTTGACACCAAATCTCGTGAGATCTCATGGACCTCGGGTGAGATTTCAGTCCAAATCTCATGAGATCTCATGGATATTGGGCGAGACTTCACTCCAAATCTCCTGTGGTCCTAATGACATCAGGCGAGATTGCAAGAAATCTCGTGAGATATCAGGGCCCTCGGTCGAGATTTCAGTCCAAATCTCGTGAGGTCTCAATGACATTGGGCGAGATTTCGTTACAAATCTCGTGAGATATCAGGGACCTGGGCGAGATTTCCCTCCAACTCTCGTGAAGTCTCTTGGTCTTTGGGCGAGATTTTACTCCAAGTCTTGTGAGATCTCATTCAAACCTTGGAGACGTCAGTGCCAATCTCGTGAGATCTCATGGCTATTGATGGAGATGTCATCTAAATCTCGGGAGATCTCAAGGACATCAGGCGAGATTTTCCTCCAAATCTTGGGAGATCTTTAGGACATCGGGTAAGATATCTCTCCAAAAGTCGTGAGATGATGGGCCTTGGGCGAGATTTCACTCCAAATCTCCTCAGGTCACAATGACATCGGGCGAGATTTCACTCCAAATCTCAAGAGATCAAAGGGACCTTGGGCAAGATTTCACTCCCAATCTCGTGAGATATCAGCGGCCTTGGGCGAGATTTCACTCTCAATCTTGTGAGATCTCTTGGAATTCGGGCGAGAATTTACTCCAAGTCTCGTGAGATCCAATCCAAACCTTG
Organism: Eumetopias jubatus; assembly: GCF_037043125.1. Lineage (NCBI taxonomy): Eukaryota > Metazoa > Chordata > Mammalia > Carnivora > Otariidae > Eumetopias > Eumetopias jubatus. The sequence continues at coordinate 1,611,281 of NW_028274843.1, forward strand.
GGGACTTCAGTCCAAATCTCCTGAGATCTCCTGGACATTGTGCGAGATTTCAATCCAAATCTCGTGAGGTCTCCATGATATCGGACGAGACTTCACACCAATTCTCGTGAGATCTCATGGACATCGGCTGAGATTTCACCCCAAATCTCCCGAGGTCACAATGACTTGGGCGAGATTTCAGACCAAACCTCGTCAGATTTCAGCGAACTTGGGCGAAATATCCATCCAAATCTCGTGAGGTCTCAATGATATCGGGCGAGATGTCACTACACTCTCGTGAGATAAAAAGGGACCTTGGGCGAGATTTCACTCCAACTCTCGTGAGATCTCTTGGAATTCGGGGATATTTTCCTCCAAGTCTCGTGAGGGCTCATCCAAACCTCGGAGACTTCCGTCCAAATCTCGTGAGATCTCATGGATATTGCGTGAGATTTCAATCGAAATCTCATGAGATCTCATGGACATCGGGTGAGTTTTACTCCAAATCTCGTCAGATCTCATCCAAAATATGCAGACCTCAGTCCAAATCTCGTGAGATCTCCTGGACATTGGGCGAGATTTCAATCCAAATCTCGTGAGATCTCAATGAGATCGGGTGAGGTTTCACTCCAAATCTCGTGAGATCTCTTGGACTTTGGGCAAGATTTTAGTCCAAATCTCCTGAGATCTCATCCAAACCTTGGAGACGTCACTGCCAATCTCGTGACATCTCATGGATATTGAGCGTTATTTCAATCTAAACCTTCTGAGATCTCATAGATATGGGCCGAGAGTTTACTCCAAATCTCATGAGATCGCCTGGACACCACGTGAGATTTCACTCCGACTCTCCTGATGTCACAATGACATCGGGCGAGATTTCAGTACAAATCTCGTGAGATATCAGGGACCTTGGGCGAGATTTCACTCTCGATCTCGTGAGATCCCTTGGAATTCAGGTGAGATTTACTCCAAGTCTCGTGAGCTCTTTTCCAAATTTGGAGACCTCAGTCCAAATCTCTTGAGACCTCATGGACAAGAGGTGAGATTTCGCACTAAATTTCGTGACGCTCTAAATCTTTCGAGACACTCTAAATCTCATGGTCATTGGGCGGCGAGATTTTACTCCGAATCTCATGAGAGGTCATGGACATCGGGCGAGAATTTCCTCCAAATCACGTGAGATGGTACAGACTTCAGGCGAGATTTTCCTCCACATCTCGTGAGATCTCATGGACCTTGGGTGAGATTTCAATCCAAATCGTGAGATCTCTTGGACCATGGTTGAGACTGGAGTCCAAGTCTCATGAGATCTCACCCAAACCTGGCAGACTTCAGTGCCAATCTCGTGAGATCTCATGGATATGGAGTGAGATTTCACTCTAAATCTCGTGAGATCTCATGGCCATCGGGCGAGATTTTACTCCACATCTCGTGAGATCTCATCACGCCTTGGAGAACTCCGTCCAAATCTCGTGAGATGTCATGGTTCCTGCGAGAGACTTCACTGTAAAACTCGTGAGATCTCATGGACATCGGTCGAGATTTTCCTTGCAATCTCTTGAGATTTCCTGGACATCGGGTGAGATCTCATGGACATCGGGGGCGAAATCACTCCACAACTCGTGAGATGTCATGGACATCGGGTGAGATTTGCCTCCAAATCTCGTGTGATCTCTTCCAAATCTCACTGGAACAGGAACCAGCAATTGTGGTCTAGGGCTCACACCTGTTGAAAGGGTAGCTAAACAGCACGCCACAGGTGTTGCGTAGTAAGAAGGGCAAGTGTTGGCATGATCACCGAGTATTATCGGCAAGTAAGGAAACATTGTTGAGCACTTCGACGGAATCCTAGGATATTCTATATGCTGTCAAACTGAAAAAAAAAACAACAATAAAAAATCAAAACTAAACCGATGAACCTAAGGGAATGGAAGGAAAAATCAAAGAAGACAAAACTAGAGAGGAAGACAAACCGTAAGAGAGTCGTTTCTCTCCGAAACAAAGTGAGGGTTGCTGGAAGCAAGGTGGGTGAGGAATGGGGAAATTGGGGCATGGGCATTAAGGAGAGTACTTGGAAATAGCACTGGGTGCTATACGCAACCGATGAATCGCTCAATTCTCCCCCTGAACCTAGAAATATGCTCTAGGTTAAATTGGTTGTATTTAAATCGGTTTTCTTAGAAGATCTGTTAACATTTGGAGTCCCGAGGCACTCGAAGTTGCCCAACGGAGGGGGTTTATATATAGGCTCTGCCATGGGTGTTAAGAAGGAGCTCTCCTTATTTCTGGGCTCCAAGAAAATGAAGTTACACCTCTCATTCGTGGACTTGTCCCATTTCCTTTTCAATTGTGGATTTTTGGCCATACATCCAGACATTTCCAAAACCTTGTGGAATTCCTAAGTTTAGCTTTACATGCAAGGAGGCAGGGGTTTTTCCTCCCATAGGCATTAGACAGGGACTGTTGGAAAGTTCACATCCATGTCCTGTGCAAGGAGAGAGTCTCAGGGTCTGCTATCCTAAAGGAAGATTGCCCTATTGCTCCTGAGCTGCTTCTGAGCTCTAGGGGCATAAGCCTGCTGAATGGTAGCCAGCTTATACTTCTGCCCTAGATGATTGAGGTGCCATCATGCTGAAGATTAGACAAGAAGCAGCACAGTACGAGCCCTTTCAAGGAATACTACACCGAAAGCCTGCTTTCGAACACATGTACATCAGCCAAGAGGACAAAACCGTCACCCTCATTTGCTTCTGTGCCTATCCATGCACGGTAAGGGCCTTTGGAAAAACAGAAAACAAAACCAAGGTCAGATTCTCCGCTTTCTGAAGGAGGAATGCCGGCCTCTGAATGCCAGCGCCCCCAAGTGCAGGGCAGGAACTTTGACCTTGGCCCAAGCCGACAGGTGTAACATTTCCCTGCAGCAGACTGCTTGCCAGCTGACTGGGCTTTCTTCACGTTATCGCATTCTCATCGCTAATGAAGAACTTTAGCCTTCCATGCATCATTTTCCACCCTTTCGCTCTTTTTCAATCTACGTTTGCCCTGGACGTCATTCAGATCCAGTGTCTCAGAGAAAGAGCCTCTATTGAAGCAGGTCCAGCTAGGTCCTTGTGACCGTGGGAGAGATTGGGGCACGTTGCCCCTTGGAACGGGCTTTCAGAACTATGGGGACCTCAGAGGTGAAGACATTTGCAAGTGCCCTGGGAGTCATGTTTCTGTGTAGGCTTGGCGCCAGGTTTTTAGAGGGCCTGGGCCTCATTTCTTGGGTAAAAGGAAATGAAGTGACACACCTCATTCCCAGATGTACCCTAGTCCCAATTTTATTATCAACTTTCGGCCTTCACTGGAATCATTTCCATGCCCTTGCCGATTCTTTTTAAATTTAGAGCTGGTTTACACACGGCGTGGAGGGCATTCTACCCAGGTAGCCAGCACACAACGACCGGTCGTGAGTTCCTACTGCAGTGCTGTGCTCAGTCAGCCTCTCCTTATCTGATAGCCCAAAGGAAAGGAAAGGTGGCTCTTCTGTCCTTGACCTTGAGATGCCCTCCTTTTGAGGAACAGGACGTTAACCCATATGCTGCATGCTTGAGCATCTGGTGAGTTCAGAAGTTGCCCTTTCAAGGACTATAGCACCAAAGCTTGCCTGCAAAACCTTGAGCATCAGCTGGGAGACCTATTAGTAGAGCTGAATGACTGTAGCCTCCATCCATTCATGGGAAGGGCAAAACAACAACAAGCACAACCTCCACAACCACCACAACGACACTACCACCAAATTTCGCTCTCATTCGGAAGGAAGAATGCCGAGTTCTTGGTGACAGGGCTCCCAGGTCTAGGCCATGGTTTCCCTTTCCCCAAGCCCACAGTTGTTTCTCATTCCTGGGAATGAAAATTGGGTTGCGTGGAGATGGGCCTAGTCACCTCAATCAGAACAGGTTGTCTCATCGCATCTCTGAGAAACACATTTGGCCCAGCATATACCCACTTCCACCCTCTTGCTCTTTTTCTGCCGAGGTTCCCCCTGTGGGCCTTCTGCTCCAGTGTTTCAGAGCAATATCCTGTTCATTCAGCTAGAGGATCTGGAAGATTCTTCGTGACTGAGGGGACGTGATGGCCACAGAGCCCCCTGGAAATGCTGTTCAGAACTCTGTTGGCCTGAGGAGGCGTAAGGCATTGGAGGCTTGCAAGCCGTGAATGTCTGTGCGTAGGCTTGGCCAGAGGACTCCTTTATTGCGGAAGGGGAATAAATTAGATGTCTCATTACAGATTTAGCTCACTTAAAAGGCCCTGCTTAGATACATTCCTGTAGGCTCGGGGATTGTCTATCTGGCTCATGGTTCACATTCCAACTGGAAGGTGCTTTTCCTCACAGCAGCGCCTAGGGATTCCTGGGGAGTTCCATGGCCCTCTTATCCCTGATCTTGTTGTGTGGCTGCCTTGGGTAAGTGTGTAGAGCCGTAGAAAAGGCACCTCCCTCCCTGGCTCTGTGAGATGCTTCCGTTCTGGAAAACCTAGTTTGAAAAAGCGTTCAAAGGAATGGAAACGGACAGAGAGGCAATGTGGACTTTCCTAGAGTTGAGATAGAACAATATTGTGACTAAAGTACCTAGCAAAATCTGTTAGTTTCCGGGATAGGAAAGGCCTGTTGGCTTTGGCAATGGGAAACCTCCAGGGCCTCACCCTGGGAGCCAAAGAAGCAAGAGGCCTTCATTCTTCCTTCCTAAAGAGCGGGAAACCTTCTGGAATCGGATGTCACTCCTGCTGCCTTTCCGTCTGTGGCGGGGAGGGGGGACACAAAATAAGCCCAGAAACGCTTTAGTGTTAGCAGACTGGTTCTCCCAGCTGATGATGCATTTGGAAGTAGCCATTGGAGGAGCATTCCTGGCACGAGCTCCTTTTAGAATGAAGAGGTCCCAGAGCATAGCGCACATGTGTCCACTGTCTGCCCTTCCATACGAAGGCATCTCTGGCAACCAGGGGAGGGAGACAAGCTGGCTGCCAACCACAGCATTTCAAAGATCAGGACAAGATCCAAGCACTCAGGGGCAGAAGGGGAAACTTTCCTTTCGGCTCTCAGACACATTGCTCTCCCCTAGCCCAGGATCTCAATGGGAAATTGCCATCAACCCTGGGAGTTTGGTGGACACACGGCTTGTGAGATGCCACCCAGAGTATTCTTCCATGTGAAACAACGTAGCTACCAAAACGGCAAGAGGATGGGATGGCTTCCAGGAAAACCAAAGATCAACAGTTCCAATGGGAATGGAAGTTATGTGGGAGTGAGTTGTCTAACTTCAGCTCCCCTTGCCCCAGAAATGGAGGCAAGCTCCCTCCCAAATCCTCTGGCCATGCCTACACCCAATCTTTTCAGCTTTCCCCAAGGAGAGGGAAGCTTCTGACATTGGAGGTTTTCCGCCATTTCCATCAGTGCCTTGAGGCAGCAGTGATTCAGGGGAACCAGAGTGCAACTCTCAGCTGCGGATCAAAAGTTTCGAATGGGTGTATGGAGCATTATTCCTTGAAGAAAGCTATTTCTGCCCTGAAAAGGCCCTGGAGCAGAGTAGGCCGTGCCCAAGCCATCTGATCTTGAGAGAGAAGGCATCTCAAAGAGCCAGGAGCTAGTAGGGCAAGCTAGACCCCCATCTCCGTGCGTCTTCAGCTGGCCAATTCCCAAGGGCTCAGGGCCAGAAGGGTAAACTTTTCTTTCAAATAGTAAACTCTGATTGTCTTATCTTAGGACAGGTTCAGACTGGGAACTCACCACCAATCCCTGGGTGCTCTAAAGGTGAGTCACAACACCTTGGCCCATGAAGATGCCCGAAGCCCTTGTTCGACAGACAGGCAAGGCCATGGGAAACACTACAAAGAGTGCCAGAGTCCCATGTCAACCGCAAATGGGACACATAGTGACTAGCACACTCTCCTAACAGGTTGGCAGGTTTGGGAAGAAGAATCAGCTGTGGACTTGTGTTAAGGGAAACTGCCATGTGCCACCCCACGAAAGCTTTAGCTAGAGGCCTGTCTTCCTCCTCCATAAAGGGAACGGATGCTTTTGGTGCTAACTGTTATTTGCCCTTTTCCATCAGGGGTAGATATAGCAGTGATTCAGGGCTAGCCTGTTGGTTCTGCCACTTGAAGACCAAGGTTTGGGAACTGTTCTCGGTGCCGTATTTCTTGAAATATTTTGTTTCTGCCCTGACCAGGTCCAGGAAAATGCTGTCCTTCTGGTGATGGTCTGTTCTTCAAAATGAAGACATCTCAATCATCCAGGGGATGGAGGGGAGCCGGCTAGCCGTCACGGCACTAAGCTGGCCAAGATCCAATTGCTCAGGAACAGGAGCGCCATACTTCCCTTAGGACGGCAGCTCTTGCTTAGCACGGGAGCACGTTTGGACCTGGCCACCCGTCCCTGGGTGCTGGCTACGTGTGGGACAGCACAATGGCCTCTTATGGCAACCCAAGATCTTGGTAGAACAAAGGGCAAGGGGGGCGCCTGCGTGGCTCAGTCGCTTAAGTGTCTGCGTTCGGCTAATCTCAATATCACAAGATCCTGGAATCGAACCCTGCTTTGGAAATGCACGGTTGTAGAGCCGCTTTGGGAAACAGTGTGGAGCTTCCTCAGAAAATTAAAAACACAGCTACCTTATGACTCAGGAAATTGCTCTATGATGTATGAGTCCAAAGACACGGCTGTAGTGAAAAAAAGGGCCACATGCACCCCAATGGTCATAGCAGCAACGTCCACAACAGACAAACCGTGGAAAGAGCCGAGAGGCCCTTCAACAGATGAATGGAGAAAAATGATGTGTTCCTTCTCTAAAAGGGAATATTACTCAGCCATCAGAAAGAAGAATACCCAACTTTTGCATCAACAACGATGGGGCTGGGGGAGAGCATGCTAAATGAAATTGGCCAAGCAGAGAAAGCCAACATCATAGGGCTCACGGAGTTGTGTTACAGAAGGAATAGCATGGAGGGCATTAGGTGACGGAAGGGAAAAATGAAGGGGTGCAAATCGGAGCGGGAGATGAACCATGAGAGAGTACGGACTCCAAGAAATGGGCAGTTTTAGAGGGCAGGGGTGGATGGATGATTTAACCTACTGGTGGGTATTAAGGAGGGCATGTATCGCATGGAGCACTGGGTGTTCTAGGAAAACAGGGAACCAGGGAACCCAGATCCAAAACGAATGTTGTACTCTATGTTGACTAACAATACAATGTATTAAAAGAACAAGAAATCGCTTCTCTCTTCATGACACAAGATGGTAGTTGAATGATGCATTCCCCCACGGTGTGGTATCTGAGAGTTAAGTAGGTGGCACCTTCCTTAGGCTTCCTCGCATACATCTGTAAGCATCTTATCTTCCTGAAACGAGAACGCTTCATGAAAAAAACTAAAGGTATTCAAACGACGAAGCTTGTCTACTAAACTCACAAACAACCCCAGAGCAACTAAAAGAAAGATACCTCTGTCCTATCCCGACCTCACGTGATCCTTGGGATCATCTCACGAGACTGAGGTTGAGATTGCACTCCAAATCCCATGAAATCTCATGGAATTGGGGCTCGATTTCACTCCACATCGCCTGAGGTCACAATGAGATCGGGCGAGATTTCAACAATTCTCGTGAGATAGCAGGGACCTTGGGCGAGATTACCCTGCAACGCTTGTGAGATCTCTTGACTTTGGGCGGGATTTTACTCCCCGCCTGCTGAGATCTCATCCAAACCTTGGAGACGTCAGTGCCCATCTCATGAGATCTCATGCATATTGAGCGAGATTTCAATCTCAATCTTGTGAGATCTCATGGACATCGGGCGAGATTTTACTCCAAATCTCGAGAGATCTCATCCCATCCCTGCAGACCTCAGTCCAAACCTCATGAATTGTCATGGACTTTGGGCGAGAGCTCAATCAAATGTCATGAGGTATCAATGACACGGGCGAGATGTCACTCCAAATCTCGTCCGATATCAGGGACCTTGGGCGAGATTTCAGTCCAACTATCGTGAGATCTCTTGGAATTCTAGAATATTTTACCCCAAGTCTCGTGAGATCTCATCCAAACCTTGGAGACTTTAGTGAAAATCTCGTGAGATCTCATGGATATTGAGCGAGATTTCAATCGAAATCCCACGAGATCGCATGGGCATCGGGTGAGATTTTATTCCGAATCTCGTGAGAGCTCATCCACAACTTGCAGACCTCAGTCCAAATCTCTTGAGATCTCATGGACATTGGTGGAGATTTCGCTCCAAATCTCGTGAGGTCCCAATGACATTGGGAGAGATTTCACTACAAATCTCGTGAGATATCAGCGATCTTGGGCGAGATTTCCATCCAAACCTCGTGAGGTCTCAATGACATCGGGCGAGGTTTCACTCAACTCTCGTGAGCTCAAAGGGTCCTAGGGCGAGATTTCACTCCAACTCTCGTGAGAGCCTTTGGAATTCGGGGATCATTTCCTCCACGTGTCATGAGATCTCATCCAACCCTTGGAGGCTTCAGTCCAAATCTCGTGAGATCTCACGATATTGAGGGAGAATTCACTCTATATCTCGTGAGAAATCATGGACATCAGGCGACATTAGTCCACATCTCGTTAGATCGTATGGGCATCGTGTGAGAATTCATTCCAAATCTCGTGATATGTCATGGACATTGGACGAGATTTCACCCCAAATATCGTGTGGTCTTAATGACCTCGGGCAGATTTCACTCCAAATCTCGTGAGATATCAGGTACAACTGTGGGCGAGCTTTCCATCTAAATCTCGTGAGATCTCATAGACATCGGGCGAGATTTGCCATCAAATCTCCTGAGATCTCATGGACATCGGTTCCGATTTCACTCCAAATCGGATGAGCTCTCATGGAATTAAGGCGAGAATTCACTCCAAAACTCCTGAGGTCAAAATGAGATCGGGCGAGATTTCACTACAAGTCTCGTGAGATCTCAGGGACCTTGGGTGAGATTTCACAGCAGCTCTCGTGAGATCTCTTGAAGTTGGGAGAGATTTTACTCCCAGTCTTGTGAGATCTGCTCCAAAGCTTAGGGACGTCAGTGCCAATCTCATGAGATCGCATGGCTATTGAGCGAGATTTCAATCGAAATATCGTGAGACTGATGGGCATCGGGTGAGATTTTACTCCATATATCGTGAGATCTCAGGGACATTCGGGTGAGATTTCACTCCGAATATCCTGAGGTCACAATGACATCGGGCGAGATTTCACTACAGATGTCTTGAGATATCAGGGACCATGGGCGAGATTTCACTCCAAATCTCGTGAGATCTCTTGGGATTCAGCTGAGAATTGACCCCATTTCTCGTGTGCTCTCTTCCAAATTTGGAGACCTCAGTCCAAATCTCTTGAGACCTCATGGAAAATAGGTGAGATTTCACTCTAAATTTCGTGAATCTCATGGTCCTTGGGCGAGATTGGACTCCAAAACTCGGAGGGGTCACAGGCATCGGGCGAGAATTCCCACGAAATCCCGTGAGATGCCATGGACTTTGCGTGAGATTTCTCTCCAAATCTCGTGAGATCTCTTGGCCTTTGGTCGAGATTTTACTCCAGGGCCCGTGAGATCTCATCCAAAATTGGAGAGGTCAGTGCCATTCTCCTGAGATCTCATGGATATTGAGTGAGGATTCGATCTAAATCTCGTGAGATCTCCTGGACTTCGGCTGAGTTTCCACTCCAAGTCTCGTGAGATCTCATGGATATTGGGCGAGCCTGCACTCCAAATCTAAGGAGGGTCCAATGACATCAGGCGAGATTTCCACAAATCTCGTGAGTTATCAGGGACCTTGCTGGAGATTTCAGTCCAAATCTCATGAGTTCTCAATGACATGGGGTGAGATGTCATTGCAAATCTTGTGAGATATCTGGGAACTTGTGCGGGATTTCACTCCAACTCTGCTGAGGTCTCTTGTTATTTGGGCGAGAGTTTACTCCAAGTCTTGTGAGATCTCATCCAACCTTGGGGACGTCAGTGCCAATCTCGCGAGATCTCATCGATATTGAGGGAGATTTAATCTAAATCTCGTGAGATCTCATGGACATTGGGCGAGATTTCACTCCAAATCTCCTGAGGTCACAATCACAGTGGGCGAGATTTCCCCACAAATCACGTGAGATATCAGGGCGAGATTTCTATCCAAATCTCGTGAGATCTCAATGACATCGGGGGAGATACATTCCAAATCTCTTGAGATATCAGGGACCTTGGGTGAGATTTCACTCCAACTCTCGTGCGGTCTCATGGCCTTTGGGCGAGATGTTACTCCCATCCCATTAAATCTCATCCAAACCTTGGAGGCGTCAATGCCCACCTCGTGAGTTCTCATGGATATGAGCGAGTTTTCCATCTAAATCTCGTGTGATCTCATGGATATCGGGCGAGATTTCCCTCCCAATCTCGTGAGATCTCATGGACATTGGGCGAGATTTCACTCCCAACTCCTGAGGTCCCAATGACTTCGGGCGAGATTTCACTACATATCTCGTAATATTCGGGGACCTTGGGCGAGATTTCCATCCAAATCTCGTGAGGTCTCAATGACATCGCGTGAGATGTCACTACAAATCTCGTGAGATAGCAGGGAGTTTGGGCGAGATTTCACTCCAGCTCTCATGAGGCCTCTTGGACGTCGAGTGAGATTTGATTCCACGTCTCGGAGATCTCATCCAAACCTTGGAGAATTCAGTCCAAATCTCGTGAGATCTCATGGATATGGAGCGACATGTCAATCTATATCTCGTGGGATCTCATGACATCAGCAGGGATTTTACTCCAAATCTCGTGGGATCTCACGGATATCGGGTGAGATTTCTCTCCAAATCTCGTGAGATCATGGGCCTTGGGCGAGATTTCACTCCAAATCTCTTGAGGTCACAATGACATGGGGCGAGATTTCACTATAATTCTCTTGAGCTATCAGGGGACTTGGGCAAGATTTCACCACAAATCTCGTGAGATATCAGGGACCTTGCGTGATATTTCACTCCCAATCTCGTGAGGTACCAATGACATCGGGCGAGAATTCAGTATAAATCCCTTGAGATATCAGGCGCCTTGTTTGAGATTTTACTCCAACTCTCGTGAGATCTCTTGTAGTTTGGGCAAGAGTTCACTCCAACTCTCGTGAGCTCTCTTGGAACTGGGGCTATTTGACTCCAAGTCTCGTGAGATCTCATCCAGACCTTGGAGACTTCCGTCGAAATGTCGTGAGATCTCATGGATATTGAGCGAGATTTCCGTCTATATCTCGTGAGACCTCATGGACCTCAGGCGAAAATTTACTCCAAATTCCGTGAAATCGCATGGACATCGGCTGAGATTTCACTCCAAATATCTTGGGATCTCAAGGACATTGGGCGAGATTTCACTCCAAACCTCCTTGAGGTCACAGGGACATCGGGCGAGATTTCACTACAAATGTCGTGAGATATCATGGACTTTGGGTGAGATTTGTCTCCCAATGTCGTGAGATCCCTTGGACTTTGGGTGCGATTTGACTCCAGGTCTCGTGAGATCTCATCCAAAACATGGAGACGTCAGTGCCATTCTAATGAGATCTCATGGATATTGAGTGAGTATTCAATCTACATCTCGTGAGATCTCATGGATATCGGGCGAGTTTTGACACCAAATCTCGTGAGATCTCATGGACCTCGGGTGAGATTTCAGTCCAAATCTCATGAGATCTCATGGATATTGGGCGAGACTTCACTCCAAATCTCCTGTGGTCCTAATGACATCAGGCGAGATTGCAAGAAATCTCGTGAGATATCAGGGCCCTCGGTCGAGATTTCAGTCCAAATCTCGTGAGGTCTCAATGACATTGGGCGAGATTTCGTTACAAATCTCGTGAGATATCAGGGACCTGGGCGAGATTTCCCTCCAACTCTCGTGAAGTCTCTTGGTCTTTGGGCGAGATTTTACTCCAAGTCTTGTGAGATCTCATTCAAACCTTGGAGACGTCAGTGCCAATCTCGTGAGATCTCATGGCTATTGATGGAGATGTCATCTAAATCTCGGGAGATCTCAAGGACATCAGGCGAGATTTTCCTCCAAATCTTGGGAGATCTTTAGGACATCGGGTAAGATATCTCTCCAAAAGTCGTGAGATGATGGGCCTTGGGCGAGATTTCACTCCAAATCTCCTCAGGTCACAATGACATCGGGCGAGATTTCACTCCAAATCTCAAGAGATCAAAGGGACCTTGGGCAAGATTTCACTCCCAATCTCGTGAGATATCAGCGGCCTTGGGCGAGATTTCACTCTCAATCTTGTGAGATCTCTTGGAATTCGGGCGAGAATTTACTCCAAGTCTCGTGAGATCCAATCCAAACCTTGGGGACTTCAGTCCAAATCTCCTGAGATCTCCTGGACATTGTGCGAGATTTCAATCCAAATCTCGTGAGGTCTCCATGATATCGGACGAGACTTCACACCAATTCTCGTGAGATCTCATGGACATCGGCTGAGATTTCACCCCAAATCTCCCGAGGTCACAATGACTTGGGCGAGATTTCAGACCAAACCTCGTCAGATTTCAGCGAACTTGGGCGAAATATCCATCCAAATCTCGTGAGGTCTCAATGATATCGGGCGAGATGTCACTACACTCTCGTGAGATAAAAAGGGACCTTGGGCGAGATTTCACTCCAACTCTCGTGAGATCTCTTGGAATTCGGGGATATTTTCCTCCAAGTCTCGTGAGGGCTCATCCAAACCTCGGAGACTTCCGTCCAAATCTCGTGAGATCTCATGGATATTGCGTGAGATTTCAATCGAAATCTCATGAGATCTCATGGACATCGGGTGAGTTTTACTCCAAATCTCGTCAGATCTCATCCAAAATATGCAGACCTCAGTCCAAATCTCGTGAGATCTCCTGGACATTGGGCGAGATTTCAATCCAAATCTCGTGAGATCTCAATGAGATCGGGTGAGGTTTCACTCCAAATCTCGTGAGATCTCTTGGACTTTGGGCAAGATTTTAGTCCAAATCTCCTGAGATCTCATCCAAACCTTGGAGACGTCACTGCCAATCTCGTGACATCTCATGGATATTGAGCGTTATTTCAATCTAAACCTTCTGAGATCTCATAGATATGGGCCGAGAGTTTACTCCAAATCTCATGAGATCGCCTGGACACCACGTGAGATTTCACTCCGACTCTCCTGATGTCACAATGACATCGGGCGAGATTTCAGTACAAATCTCGTGAGATATCAGGGACCTTGGGCGAGATTTCACTCTCGATCTCGTGAGATCCCTTGGAATTCAGGTGAGATTTACTCCAAGTCTCGTGAGCTCTTTTCCAAATTTGGAGACCTCAGTCCAAATCTCTTGAGACCTCATGGACAAGAGGTGAGATTTCGCACTAAATTTCGTGACGCTCTAAATCTTTCGAGACACTCTAAATCTCATGGTCATTGGGCGGCGAGATTTTACTCCGAATCTCATGAGAGGTCATGGACATCGGGCGAGAATTTCCTCCAAATCACGTGAGATGGTACAGACTTCAGGCGAGATTTTCCTCCACATCTCGTGAGATCTCATGGACCTTGGGTGAGATTTCAATCCAAATCGTGAGATCTCTTGGACCATGGTTGAGACTGGAGTCCAAGTCTCATGAGATCTCACCCAAACCTGGCAGACTTCAGTGCCAATCTCGTGAGATCTCATGGATATGGAGTGAGATTTCACTCTAAATCTCGTGAGATCTCATGGCCATCGGGCGAGATTTTACTCCACATCTCGTGAGATCTCATCACGCCTTGGAGAACTCCGTCCAAATCTCGTGAGATGTCATGGTTCCTGCGAGAGACTTCACTGTAAAACTCGTGAGATCTCATGGACATCGGTCGAGATTTTCCTTGCAATCTCTTGAGATTTCCTGGACATCTGGTGAGATCTCATGGACATCGGGGGCGAAATCACTCCACAACTCGTGAGATGTCATGGACATCGGGTGAGATTTGCCTCCAAATCTCGTGTGATCTCTTCCAAATCTCACTGGAACAGGAACCAGCAATTGTGGTCTAGGGCTCACACCTGTTGAAAGGGTAGCTAAACAGCACGCCACAGGTGTTGCGTAGTAAGAAGGGCAAGTGTTGGCATGATCACCGAGTATTATCGGCAAGTAAGGAAACATTGTTGAGCACTTCGACGGAATCCTAGGATATTCTATATGCTGTCAAACTGAAAAAAAAAACAACAATAAAAAATCAAAACTAAACCGATGAACCTAAGGGAATGGAAGGAAAAATCAAAGAAGACAAAACTAGAGAGGAAGACAAACCGTAAGAGAGTCGTTTCTCTCCGAAACAAAGTGAGGGTTGCTGGAAGCAAGGTGGGTGAGGAATGGGGAAATTGGGGCATGGGCATTAAGGAGAGTACTTGGAAATAGCACTGGGTGCTATACGCAACCGATGAATCGCTCAATTCTCCCCCTGAACCTAGAAATATGCTCTAGGTTAAATTGGTTGTATTTAAATCGGTTTTCTTAGAAGAGCTGTTAATATTTGGAGTCCCGAGGCACTCGAAGTTGCCCAACGGAGGGGGTTTATATATAGGCTCTGCCATGGGTGTTAAGAAGGAGCTCTCCTTATTTCTGGGCTCCAAGAAAATGAAGTTACACCTCTCATTCGTGGACTTGTCCCATTTCCTTTTCAATTGTGGATTTTTGGCCATACATCCAGACATTTCCAAAACCTTGTGGAATTCCTAAGTTTAGCTTTACATGCAAGGAGGCAGGGGCTTTTCCTCCCATAGGCATTAGACAGGGACTGTTGGAAAGTTCACATCCATGTCCTGTGCAAGGAGAGAGTCTCAGGGTCTGCTATCCTAAAGGAAGATTGCCCTATTGCTCCTGAGCTGCTTCTGAGCTCTAGGGGCATAAGCCTGCTGAATGGTAGCCAGCTTATACTTCTGCCCTAGATGATTGAGGTGCCATCATGCTGAAGATTAGACAAGAAGCAGCACAGTACGAGCCCTTTCAAGGAATACTACACCGAAAGCCTGCTTTCGAACACATGTACATCAGCCAAGAGGACAAAACCGTCACCCTCATTTGCTTCTGTGCCTATCCATGCACGGTAAGGGCCTTTGGAAAAACAGAAAACAAAACCAAGGTCAGATTCTCCGCTTTCTGAAGGAGGAATGCCGGCCTCTGAATGCCAGCGCCCCCAAGTGCAGGGCAGGAACTTTGACCTTGGCCCAAGCCGACAGGTGTAACATTTCCCTGCAGCAGACTGCTTGCCAGCTGACTGGGCTTTCTTCACGTTATCGCATTCTCATCGCTAATGAAGAACTTTAGCCTTCCATGCATCATTTTCCACCCTTTCGCTCTTTTTCAATCTACGTTTGCCCTGGACGTCATTCAGATCCAGTGTCTCAGAGAAAGAGCCTCTATTGAAGCAGGTCCAGCTAGGTCCTTGTGACCGTGGGAGAGATTGGGGCACGTTGCCCCTTGGAACGGGCTTTCAGAACTATGGGGACCTCAGAGGTGAAGACATTTGCAAGTGCCCTGGGAGTCATGTTTCTGTGTAGGCTTGGCGCCAGGTTTTTAGAGGGCCTGGGCCTCATTTCTTGGGTAAAAGGAAATGAAGTGACACACCTCATTCCCAGATGTACCCTAGTCCCAATTTTATTATCAACTTTCGGCCTTCACTGGAATCATTTCCATGCCCTTGCCGATTCTTTTTAAATTTAGAGCTGGTTTACACACGGCGTGGAGGGCATTCTACCCAGGTAGCCAGCACACAACGACCGGTCGTGAGTTCCTACTGCAGTGCTGTGCTCAGTCAGCCTCTCCTTATCTGATAGCCCAAAGGAAAGGAAAGGTGGCTCTTCTGTCCTTGACCTTGAGATGCCCTCCTTTTGAGGAACAGGACGTTAACCCATATGCTGCATGCTTGAGCATCTGGTGAGTTCAGAAGTTGCCCTTTCAAGGACTATAGCACCAAAGCTTGCCTGCAAAACCTTGAGCATCAGCTGGGAGACCTATTAGTAGAGCTGAATGACTGTAGCCTCCATCCATTCATGGGAAGGGCAAAACAACAACAAGCACAACCTCCACAACCACCACAACGACACTACCACCAAATTTCGCTCTCATTCGGAAGGAAGAATGCCGAGTTCTTGGTGACAGGGCTCCCAGGTCTAGGCCATGGTTTCCCTTTCCCCAAGCCCACAGTTGTTTCTCATTCCTGGGAATGAAAATTGGGTTGCGTGGAGATGGGCCTAGTCACCTCAATCAGAACAGGTTGTCTCATCGCATCTCTAAGAAACACATTTGGCCCAGCATATACCCACTTCCACCCTCTTGCTCTTTTTCTGCCGAGGTTCCCCCTGTGGGCCTTCTGCTCCAGTGTTTCAGAGCAATATCCTGTTCATTCAGCTAGAGGATCTGGAAGATTCTTCGTGACTGAGGGGACGTGATGGCCACAGAGCCCCCTGGAAATGCTGTTCAGAACTCTGTTGGCCTGAGGAGGCGTAAGGCATTGGAGGCTTGCAAGCCGTGAATGTCTGTGCGTAGGCTTGGCCAGAGGACTCCTTTATTGCGGAAGGGGAATAAATTAGATGTCTCATTACAGATTTAGCTCACTTAAAAGGCCCTGCTTAGATACATTCCTGTAGGCTCGGGGATTGTCTATCTGGCTCATGGTTCACATTCCAACTGGAAGGTGCTTTTCCTCACAGCAGCGCCTAGGGATTCCTGGGGAGTTCCATGGCCCTCTTATCCCTGATCTTGTTGTGTGGCTGCCTTGGGTAAGTGTGTAGAGCCGTAGAAAAGGCACCTCCCTCCCTGGCTCTGTGAGATGCTTCCGTTCTGGAAAACCTAGTTTGAAAAAGCGTTCAAAGGAATGGAAACGGACAGAGAGGCAATGTGGACTTTCCTAGAGTTGAGATAGAACAATATTGTGACTAAAGTACCTAGCAAAATCTGTTAGTTTCCGGGATAGGAAAGGCCTGTTGGCTTTGGCAATGGGAAACCTCCAGGGCCTCACCCTGGGAGCCAAAGAAGCAAGAGGCCTTCATTCTTCCTTCCTAAAGAGCGGGAAACCTTCTGGAATCGGATGTCACTCCTGCTGCCTTTCCGTCTGTGGCGGGGAGGGGGGACACAAAATAAGCCCAGAAACGCTTTAGTGTTAGCAGACTGGTTCTCCCAGCTGATGATGCATTTGGAAGTAGCCATTGGAGGAGCATTCCTGGCACGAGCTCCTTTTAGAATGAAGAGGTCCCAGAGCATAGCGCACATGTGTCCACTGTCTGCCCTTCCATACGAAGGCATCTCTGGCAACCAGGGGAGGGAGACAAGCTGGCTGCCAACCACAGCATTTCAAAGATCAGGACAAGATCCAAGCACTCAGGGGCAGAAGGGGAAACTTTCCTTTCGGCTCTCAGACACATTGCTCTCCCCTAGCCCAGGATCTCAATGGGAAATTGCCATCAACCCTGGGAGTTTGGTGGACACACGGCTTGTGAGATGCCACCCAGAGTATTCTTCCATGTGAAACAACGTAGCTACCAAAACGGCAAGAGGATGGGATGGCTTCCAGGAAAACCAAAGATCAACAGTTCCAATGGGAATGGAAGTTATGTGGGAGTGAGTTGTCTAACTTCAGCTCCCCTTGCCCCAGAAATGGAGGCAAGCTCCCTCCCAAATCCTCTGGCCATGCCTACACCCAATCTTTTCAGCTTTCCCCAAGGAGAGGGAAGCTTCTGACATTGGAGGTTTTCCGCCATTTCCATCAGTGCCTTGAGGCAGCAGTGATTCAGGGGAACCAGAGTGCAACTCTCAGCTGCGGATCAAAAGTTTCGAATGGGTGTATGGAGCATTATTCCTTGAAGAAAGCTATTTCTGCCCTGAAAAGGCCCTGGAGCAGAGTAGGCCGTGCCCAAGCCATCTGATCTTGAGAGAGAAGGCATCTCAAAGAGCCAGGAGCTAGTAGGGCAAGCTAGACCCCCATCTCCGTGCGTCTTCAGCTGGCCAATTCCCAAGGGCTCAGGGCCAGAAGGGTAAACTTTTCTTTCAAATAGTAAACTCTGATTGTCTTATCTTAGGACAGGTTCAGACTGGGAACTCACCACCAATCCCTGGGTGCTCTAAAGGTGAGTCACAACACCTTGGCCCATGAAGATGCCCGAAGCCCTTGTTCGACAGACAGGCAAGGCCATGGGAAACACTACAAAGAGTGCCAGAGTCCCATGTCAACCGCAAATGGGACACATAGTGACTAGCACACTCTCCTAACAGGTTGGCAGGTTTGGGAAGAAGAATCAGCTGTGGACTTGTGTTAAGGGAAACTGCCATGTGCCACCCCACGAAAGCTTTAGCTAGAGGCCTGTCTTCCTCCTCCATAAAGGGAACGGATGCTTTTGGTGCTAACTGTTATTTGCCCTTTTCCATCAGGGGTAGATATAGCAGTGATTCAGGGCTAGCCTGTTGGTTCTGCCACTTGAAGACCAAGGTTTGGGAACTGTTCTCGGTGCCGTATTTCTTGAAATATTTTGTTTCTGCCCTGACCAGGTCCAGGAAAATGCTGTCCTTCTGGTGATGGTCTGTTCTTCAAAATGAAGACATCTCAATCATCCAGGGGATGGAGGGGAGCCGGCTAGCCGTCACGGCACTAAGCTGGCCAAGATCCAATTGCTCAGGAACAGGAGCGCCATACTTCCCTTAGGACGGCAGCTCTTGCTTAGCACGGGAGCACGTTTGGACCTGGCCACCCGTCCCTGGGTGCTGGCTACGTGTGGGACAGCACAATGGCCTCTTATGGCAACCCAAGATCTTGGTAGAACAAAGGGCAAGGGGGGCGCCTGCGTGGCTCAGTCGCTTAAGTGTCTGCGTTCGGCTAATCTCAATATCACAAGATCCTGGAATCGAACCCTGCTTTGGAAATGCACGGTTGTAGAGCCGCTTTGGGAAACAGTGTGGAGCTTCCTCAGAAAATTAAAAACACAGCTACCTTATGACTCAGGAAATTGCTCTACGATGTATGAGTCCAAAGACACGGCTGTAGTGAAAAAAAGGGCCACATGCACCCCAATGGTCATAGCAGCAACGTCCACAACAGACAAACCGTGGAAAGAGCCGAGAGGCCCTTCAACAGATGAATGGAGAAAAATGATGTGTTCCTTCTCTAAAAGGGAATATTACTCAGCCATCAGAAAGAAGAATACCCAACTTTTGCATCAACAACGATGGGGCTGGGGGAGAGCATGCTAAATGAAATTGGCCAAGCAGAGAAAGCCAACATCATAGGGCTCACGGAGTTGTGTTACATAAGGAATAGCATGGAGGGCATTAGGTGACGGAAGGGAAAAATGAAGGGGTGCAAATCGGAGCGGGAGATGAACCATGAGAGAGTACGGACTCCAAGAAATGGGCAGTTTTAGAGGGCAGGGGTGGATGGATGATTTAACCTACTGGTGGGTATTAAGGAGGGCATGTATCGCATGGAGCACTGGGTGTTCTAGGAAAACAGGGAACCAGGGAACCCAGATCCAAAACGAATGTTGTACTCTATGTTGACTAACAATACAATGTATTAAAAGAACAAGAAATCGCTTCTCTCTTCATGACACAAGATGGTAGTTGAATGATGCATTCCCCCACGGTGTGGTATCTGAGAGTTAAGTAGGTGGCACCTTCCTTAGGCTTCCTCGCATACATCTGTAAGCATCTTATCTTCCTGAAACGAGAACGCTTCATGAAAAAAACTAAAGGTATTCAAACGACGAAGCTTGTCTACTAAACTCACAAACAACCCCAGAGCAACTAAAAGAAAGATACCTCTGTCCTATCCCGACCTCACGTGATCCTTGGGATCATCTCACGAGACTGAGGTTGAGATTGCACTCCAAATCCCATGAAATCTCATGGAATTGGGGCTCGATTTCACTCCACATCGCCTGAGGTCACAATGAGATCGGGCGAGATTTCAACAATTCTCGTGAGATAGCAGGGACCTTGGGCGAGATTACCCTGCAACGCTTGTGAGATCTCTTGACTTTGGGCGGGATTTTACTCCCCGCCTGCTGAGATCTCATCCAAACCTTGGAGACGTCAGTGCCCATCTCATGAGATCTCATGCATATTGAGCGAGATTTCAATCTCAATCTTGTGAGATCTCATGGACATCGGGCGAGATTTTACTCCAAATCTCGAGAGATCTCATCCCATCCCTGCAGACCTCAGTCCAAACCTCATGAATTGTCATGGACTTTGGGCGAGAGCTCAATCAAATGTCATGAGGTATCAATGACACGGGCGAGATGTCACTCCAAATCTCGTCCGATATCAGGGACCTTGGGCGAGATTTCAGTCCAACTATCGTGAGATCTCTTGGAATTCTAGAATATTTTACCCCAAGTCTCGTGAGATCTCATCCAAACCTTGGAGACTTTAGTGAAAATCTCGTGAGATCTCATGGATATTGAGCGAGATTTCAATCGAAATCCCACGAGATCGCATGGGCATCGGGTGAGATTTTATTCCGAATCTCGTGAGAGCTCATCCACAACTTGCAGACCTCAGTCCAAATCTCCTGAGATCTCATGGACATTGGTGGAGATTTCGCTCCAAATCTCGTGAGGTCCCAATGACATTGGGAGAGATTTCACTACAAATCTCGTGAGATATCAGCGATCTTGGGCGAGATTTCCATCCAAACCTCGTGAGGTCTCAATGACATCGGGCGAGGTTTCACTCAACTCTCGTGAGCTCAAAGGGACCTAGGGCGAGATTTCACTCCAACTCTCGTGAGAGCCTTTGGAATTCGGGGATCATTTCCTCCACGTGTCGTGAGATCTCATCCAACCCTTGGAGGCTTCAGTCCAAATCTCGTGAGATCTCACGATATTGAGGGAGAATTCACTCTATATCTCGTGAGAAATCATGGACATCAGGCGACATTAGTCCACATCTCGTTAGATCGTATGGGCATCGTGTGAGAATTCATTCCAAATCTCGTGATATGTCATGGACATTGGACGAGATTTCACCCCAAATATCGTGTGGTCTTAATGACCTCGGGCAGATTTCACTCCAAATCTCGTGAGATATCAGGTACAACTGTGGGCGAGCTTTCCATCTAAATCTCGTGAGATCTCATAGACATCGGGCGAGATTTGCCATCAAATCTCCTGAGATCTCATGGACATCGGTTCCGATTTCACTCCAAATCGGATGAGCTCTCATGGAATTAAGGCGAGAATTCACTCCAAAACTCCTGAGGTCAAAATGAGATCGGGCGAGATTTCACTACAAGTCTCGTGAGATCTCAGGGACCTTGGGTGAGATTTCACAGCAGCTCTCGTGAGATCTCTTGAAGTTGGGAGAGATTTTACTCCCAGTCTTGTGAGATCTGCTCCAAAGCTTAGGGACGTCAGTGCCAATCTCATGAGATCGCATGGCTATTGAGCGAGATTTCAATCGAAATATCGTGAGACTGATGGGCATCGGGTGAGATTTTACTCCATATGTCGTGAGATCTCAGGGACATTCGGGTGAGATTTCACTCCGAATATCCTGAGGTCACAATGACATCGGGCGAGATTTCACTACAGATGTCTTGAGATATCAGGGACCATGGGCGAGATTTCACTCCAAATCTCGTGAGATCTCTTGGGATTCAGCTGAGAATTGACCCCATTTCTCGTGTGCTCTCTTCCAAATTTGGAGACCTCAGTCCAAATCTCTTGAGACCTCATGGAAAATAGGTGAGATTTCACTCTAAATTTCGTGAATCTCATGGTCCTTGGGCGAGATTGGACTCCAAAACTCGGAGGGGTCACGGACATCGGGCGAGAATTCCCACGAAATCCCGTGAGATGCCATGGACTTTGGGTGAGATTTCTCTCCAAATCTCGTGAGATCTCTTGGGCTTTGGTCGAGATTTTACTCCAGGGCCCGTGAGATCTCATCCAAAATTGGAGAGGTCAGTGCCATTCTCCTGAGATCTCATGGATATTGAGTGAGGATTCGATCTAAATCTCGTGAGATCTCCTGGACTTCGGCTGAGTTTCCACTCCAAGTCTCGTGAGATCTCATGGATATTGGGCGAGCCTGCACTCCAAATCTAAGGAGGGTCCAATGACATCAGGCGAGATTTCCACAAATCTCGTGAGTTATCAGGGACCTTGCTCGAGATTTCAGTCCAAATCTCATGAGTTCTCAATGACATGGGGTGAGATGTCATTGCAAATCTTGTGAGATATCTGGGAACTTGTGCGGGATTTCACTCCAACTCTGCTGAGGTCTCTTGTTATTTGGGCGAGAGTTTACTCCAAGTCTTGTGAGATCTCATCCAACCTTGGGGACGTCAGTGCCAATCTCGCGAGATCTCATCGATATTGAGGGAGATTTCATCTAAATCTCGTGAGATCTCATGGACATTGGGCGAGATTTCACTCCAAATCTCCTGAGGTCACAATCACAGTGGGCGAGATTTCCCCACAAATCACGTGAGCTATCAGGGCGAGATTTCTATCCAAATCTCGTGAGATCTCAATGACATCGGCGGAGATACATTCCAAATCTCTTGAGATATCAGGGACCTTGGGTGAGATTTCACTCCAACTCTCGTGCGGTCTCATGGCCTTTGGGCGAGATGTTACTCCCATCCCATTAAATCTCATCCAAACCTTGGAGGCGTCAATGCCCACCTCGTGAGTTCTCATGGATATGAGCGAGTTTTCCATCTAAATCTCGTGTGATCTCATGGATATCGGGCGAGATTTCCCTCCCAATCTCGTGAGATCTCATGGACATTGGGCGAGATTTCACTCCCAACTCCTGAGGTCCCAATGACTTCGGGCGAGATTTCACTACATATCTCGTAATATTCGGGGACCTTGGGCGAGATTTCCATCCAAATCTCGTGAGGTCTCAATGACATCGCGTGAGATGTCACTACAAATCTCGTGAGATAGCAGGGAGTTTGGGCGAGATTTCACTCCAGCTCTCATGAGGCCTCTTGGACGTCGAGTGAGATTTGATTCCACGTCTCGGAGATCTCATCCAAACCTTGGAGAATTCAGTCCAAATCTCGTGAGATCTCATGGATATGGAGCGACATGTCAATCTATATCTCGTGGGATCTCATGACATCAGCAGGGATTTTACTCCAAATCTCGTGGGATCTCACGGATATCGGGTGAGATTTCTCTCCAAATCTCGTGAGATCATGGGCCTTGGGCGAGATTTCACTCCAAATCTCTTGAGGTCACAATGACATGGGGCGAGATTTCACTATAATTCTCTTGAGCTATCAGGGGACTTGGGCAAGATTTCACCACAAATCTCGTGAGATATCAGGGACCTTGCGTGATATTTCACTCCCAATCTCGTGAGGTACCAATGACATCGGGCGAGAATTCAGTATAAATCCCTTGAGATATCAGGCGCCTTGTTTGAGATTTTACTCCAACTCTCGTGAGATCTCTTGTAGTTTGGGCAAGAGTTCAATCCAACTCTCGTGAGCTCTCTTGGAACTGGGGCTATTTGACTCCAAGTCTCGTGAGATCTCATCCAGACCTTGGAGACTTCCGTCGAAATGTCGTGAGATCTCATGGATATTGAGCGAGATTTCCGTCTATATCTCGTGAGACCTCATGGACCTCAGGCGAAAATTTACTCCAAATTCCGTGAAATCGCATGGACATCGGCTGAGATTTCACTCCAAATATCTTGGGATCTCAAGGACATTGGGCGAGATTTCACTCCAAACCTCCTTGAGGTCACAGGGACATCGGGCGAGATTTCACTACAAATGTCGTGAGATATCATGGACTTTGGGTGAGATTTGTCTCCCAATGTCGTGAGATCCCTTGGACTTTGGGTGCGATTTGACTCCAGGTCTCGTGAGATCTCATCCAAAACATGGAGACGTCAGTGCCATTCTAATGAGATCTCATGGATATTGAGTGAGTATTCAATCTACATCTCGTGAGATCTCATGGATATCGGGCGAGTTTTGACACCAAATCTCGTGAGATCTCATGGACCTCGGGTGAGATTTCAGTCCAAATCTCATGAGATCTCATGGATATTGGGCGAGACTTCACTCCAAATCTCCTGTGGTCCTAATGACATCAGGCGAGATTGCAAGAAATCTCGTGAGATATCAGGGCCCTCGGTCGAGATTTCAGTCCAAATCTCGTGAGGTCTCAATGACATTGGGCGAGATTTCGTTACAAATCTCGTGAGATATCAGGGACCTGGGCGAGATTTCCCTCCAACTCTCGTGAAGTCTCTTGGTCTTTGGGCGAGATTTTACTCCAAGTCTTGTGAGATCTCATTCAAACCTTGGAGACGTCAGTGCCAATCTCGTGAGATCTCATGGCTATTGATGGAGATGTCATCTAAATCTCGGGAGATCTCAAGGACATCAGGCGAGATTTTCCTCCAAATCTTGGGAGATCTTTAGGACATCGGGTAAGATATCTCTCCAAAAGTCGTGAGATGATGGGCCTTGGGCGAGATTTCACTCCAAATCTCCTCAGGTCACAATGACATCGGGCGAGATTTCACTCCAAATCTCAAGAGATCAAAGGGACCTTGGGCAAGATTTCACTCCCAATCTCGTGAGATATCAGCGGCCTTGGGCGAGATTTCACTCTCAATCTTGTGAGATCTCTTGGAATTCGGGCGAGAATTTACTCCAAGTCTCGTGAGATCCAATCCAAACCTTGGGGACTTCAGTCCAAATCTCCTGAGATCTCCTGGACATTGTGCGAGATTTCAATCCAAATCTCGTGAGGTCTCCATGATATCGGACGAGACTTCACACCAATTCTCGTGAGATCTCATGGACATCGGCTGAGATTTCACCCCAAATCTCCCGAGGTCACAATGACTTGGGCGAGATTTCAGACCAAACCCCGTCAGATTTCAGCGAACTTGGGCGAAATATCCATCCAAATCTCGTGAGGTCTCAATGATATCGGGCGAGATGTCACTACACTCTCGTGAGATAAAAAGGGACCTTGGGCGAGATTTCACTCCAACTCTCGTGAGATCTCTTGGAATTCGGGGATATTTTCCTCCAAGTCTGGTGAGGGCTCATCCAAACCTCGGAGACTTCCGTCCAAATCTCGTGAGATCTCATGGATATTGCGTGAGATTTCAATCGAAATCTCATGAGATCTCATGGACATCGGGTGAGTTTTACTCCAAATCTCGTCAGATCTCATCCAAAATATGCAGACCTCAGTCCAAATCTCGTGAGATCTCCTGGACATTGGGCGAGATTTCAATCCAAATCTCGTGAGATCTCAATGAGATCGGGTGAGGTTTCACTCCAAATCTCGTGAGATCTCTTGGACTTTGGGCAAGATTTTAGTCCAAATCTCCTGAGATCTCATCCAAACCTTGGAGACGTCACTGCCAATCTCGTGACATCTCATGGATATTGAGCGTTATTTCAATCTAAACCTTCTGAGATCTCATAGATATGGGCCGAGAGTTTACTCCAAATCTCATGAGATCGCCTGGACACCACGTGAGATTTCACTCCGACTCTCCTGAGGTCACAATGACATCGGGCGAGATTTCAGTACAAATCTCGTGAGATATCAGTGACCTTGGGCGAGATTTCACTCTCGATCTCGTGAGATCCCTTGGAATTCAGGTGAGATTTACTCCAAGTCTCGTGAGCTCTTTTCCAAATTTGGAGACCTCAGTCCAAATCTCTTGAGACCTCATGGACAAGAGGTGAGATTTCGCACTAAATTTCGTGACGCTCTAAATCTTTCGAGACACTCTAAATCTCATGGTCATTGGGCGGCGAGATTTTACTCCGAATCTCATGAGAGGTCATGGACATCGGGCAAGAATTTCCTCCAAATCACGTGAGATGGTACAGACTTCAGGCGAGATTTTCCTCCACATCTCGTGAGATCTCATGGACCTTGGGTGAGATTTCAATCCAAATCGTGAGATCTCTTGGACCATGGTTGAGACTGGAGTCCAAGTCTCATGAGATCTCACCCAAACCTGGCAGACTTCAGTGCCAATCTCGTGAGATCTCATGGATATGGAGTGAGATTTCACTCTAAATCTCGTGAGATCTCATGGCCATCGGGCGAGATTTTACTCCACATCTCGTGAGATCTCATCACGCCTTGGAGAACTCCGTCCAAATCTCGTGAGATGTCATGGTTCCTGCGAGAGACTTCACTGTAAAACTCGTGAGATCTCATGGACATCGGTCGAGATTTTCCTTGCAATCTCTTGAGATTTCCTGGACATCGGGTGAGATCTCATGGACATCAGGGGCGAAATCACTCCACAACTCGTGAGATGTCATGGACATCGGGTGAGATTTGCCTCCAAATCTCGTGTGATCTCTTCCAAATCTCACTGGAACAGGAACCAGCAATTGTGGTCTAGGGCTCACACCTGTTGAAAGGGTAGCTAAACAGCACGCCACAGGTGTTGCGTAGTAAGAAGGGCAAGTGTTGGCATGATCACCGATTATTATCGGCAAGTAAGGAAACATTGTTGAGCACTTCGACGGAATCCTAGGATATTCTATATGCTGTCAAACTGAAAAAAAACAACAATAAAAAATAAAAACTAAACCGATGAACCTAAGGGAATGGAAGGAAAAATCAAAGAAGACAAAACTAGAGAGGAAGACAAACCGTAAGAGAGTCGTTTCTCTCCGAAACAAAGTGAGGGTTGCTGGAAGCAAGGTGGGTGAGGAATGGGGAAATTGGGGCATGGGCATTAAGGAGAGTACTTGGAAATAGCACTGGGTGCTATATGCAACCGATGAATCGCTCAATTCTCCCCCTGAACCTAGAAATATGCTCTAGGTTAAATTGGTTGTATTTAAATCGGTTTTCTTAGAAGATCTGTTAACATTTGGAGTCCCGAGGCACTCGAAGTTGCCCAACGGAGGGGGTTTATATATAGGCTCTGCCATGGGTGTTAAGAAGGAGCTCTCCTTATTTCTGGGCTCCAAGAAAATGAAGTTACACCTCTCATTCGTGGACTTGTCCCATTTCCTTTTCAATTGTGGATTTTTGGCCATACATCCAGACATTTCCAAAACCTTGTGGAATTCCTAAGTTTAGCTTTACATGCAAGGAGGCAGGGGCTTTTCCTCCCATAGGCATTAGACAGGGACTGTTGGAAAGTTCACATCCATGTCCTGTGCAAGGAGAGAGTCTCAGGGTCTGCTATCCTAAAGGAAGATTGCCCTATTGCTCCTGAGCTGCTTCTGAGCTCTAGGGGCATAAGCCTGCTGAATGGTAGCCAGCTTATACTTCTGCCCTAGATGATTGAGGTGCCATCATGCTGAAGATTAGACAAGAAGCAGCACAGTACGAGCCCTTTCAAGGAATACTACACCGAAAGCCTGCTTTCGAACACATGTACATCAGCCAAGAGGACAAAACCGTCACCCTCATTTGCTTCTGTGCCTATCCATGCACGGTAAGGGCCTTTGGAAAAACAGAAAACAAAACCAAGGTCAGATTCTCCGCTTTCTGAAGGAGGAATGCCGGCCTCTGAATGCCAGCGCCCCCAAGTGCAGGGCAGGAACTTTGACCTTGGCCCAAGCCGACAGGTGTAACATTTCCCTGCAGCAGACTGCTTGCCAGCTGACTGGGCTTTCTTCACGTTATCGCATTCTCATCGCTAATGAAGAACTTTAGCCTTCCATGCATCATTTTCCACCCTTTCGCTCTTTTTCAATCTACGTTTGCCCTGGACGTCATTCAGATCCAGTGTCTCAGAGAAAGAGCCTCTATTGAAGCAGGTCCAGCTAGGTCCTTGTGACCGTGGGAGAGATTGGGGCACGTTGCCCCTTGGAACGGGCTTTCAGAACTATGGGGACCTCAGAGGTGAAGACATTTGCAAGTGCCCTGGGAGTCATGTTTCTGTGTAGGCTTGGCGCCAGGTTTTTAGAGGGCCTGGGCCTCATTTCTTGGGTAAAAGGAAATGAAGTGACACACCTCATTCCCAGATGTACCCTAGTCCCAATTTTATTATCAACTTTCGGCCTTCACTGGAATCATTTCCATGCCCTTGCCGATTCTTTTTAAATTTAGAGCTGGTTTACACACGGCGTGGAGGGCATTCTACCCAGGTAGCCAGCACACAACGACCGGTCGTGAGTTCCTACTGCAGTGCTGTGCTCAGTCAGCCTCTCCTTATCTGATAGCCCAAAGGAAAGGAAAGGTGGCTCTTCTGTCCTTGACCTTGAGATGCCCTCCTTTTGAGGAACAGGACGTTAACCCATATGCTGCATGCTTGAGCATCTGGTGAGTTCAGAAGTTGCCCTTTCAAGGACTATAGCACCAAAGCTTGCCTGCAAAACCTTGAGCATCAGCTGGGAGACCTATTAGTAGAGCTGAATGACTGTAGCCTCCATCCATTCATGGGAAGGGCAAAACAACAACAAGCACAACCTCCACAACCACCACAACGACACTACCACCAAATTTCGCTCTCATTCGGAAGGAAGAATGCCGAGTTCTTGGTGACAGGGCTCCCAGGTCTAGGCCATGGTTTCCCTTTCCCCAAGCCCACAGTTGTTTCTCATTCCTGGGAATGAAAATTGGGTTGCGTGGAGATGGGCCTAGTCACCTCAATCAGAACAGGTTGTCTCATCGCATCTCTAAGAAACACATTTGGCCCAGCATATACCCACTTCCACCCTCTTGCTCTTTTTCTGCCGAGGTTCCCCCTGTGGGCCTTCTGCTCCAGTGTTTCAGAGCAATATCCTGTTCATTCAGCTAGAGGATCTGGAAGATTCTTCGTGACTGAGGGGACGTGATGGCCACAGAGCCCCCTGGAAATGCTGTTCAGAACTCTGTTGGCCTGAGGAGGCGTAAGGCATTGGAGGCTTGCAAGCCGTGAATGTCTGTGCGTAGGCTTGGCCAGAGGACTCCTTTATTGCGGAAGGGGAATAAATTAGATGTCTCATTACAGATTTAGCTCACTTAAAAGGCCCTGCTTAGATACATTCCTGTAGGCTCGGGGATTGTCTATCTGGCTCATGGTTCACATTCCAACTGGAAGGTGCTTTTCCTCACAGCAGCGCCTAGGGATTCCTGGGGAGTTCCATGGCCCTCTTATCCCTGATCTTGTTGTGTGGCTGCCTTGGGTAAGTGTGTAGAGCCGTAGAAAAGGCACCTCCCTCCCTGGCTCTGTGAGATGCTTCCGTTCTGGAAAACCTAGTTTGAAAAAGCGTTCAAAGGAATGGACACGGACAGAGAGGCAATGTGGACTTTCCTAGAGTTGAGATAGAACAATATTGTGACTAAAGTACCTAGCAAAATCTGTTAGTTTCCGGGATAGGAAAGGCCTGTTGGCTTTGGCAATGGGAAACCTCCAGGGCCTCACCCTGGGAGCCAAAGAAGCAAGAGGCCTTCATTCTTCCTTCCTAAAGAGCGGGAAACCTTCTGGAATCGGATGTCACTCCTGCTGCCTTTCCGTCTGTGGCGGGGAGGGGGGACACAAAATAAGCCCCGAAACGCTTTAGTGTTAGCAGACTGGTTCTCCCAGCTGATGATGCATTTGGAAGTAGCCATTGGAGGAGCATTCCTGGCACGAGCTCCTTTTAGAATGAAGAGGTCCCAGAGCATAGCGCACATGTGTCCACTGTCTGCCCTTCCATACGAAGGCATCTCTGGCAGCCAGGGGAGGGAGACAAGCTGGCTGCCAACCACAGCATTTCAAAGATCAGGACAAGATCCAAGCACTCAGGGGCAGAAGGGGAAACTTTCCTTTCGGCTCTCAGACACATTGCTCTCCCCTAGCCCAGGATCTCAATGGGAAATTGCCATCAACCCTGGGAGTTTGGTGGACACACGGCTTGTGAGATGCCACCCAGAGTATTCTTCCATGTGAAACAACGTAGCTACCAAAACGGCAAGAGGATGGGATGGCTTCCAGGAAAACCAAAGATCAACAGTTCCAATGGGAATGGAAGTTATGTGGGAGTGAGGTGTCTAACTTCAGCTCCCCTTGCCCCAGAAATGGAGGCAAGCTCCCTCCCAAATCCTCTGGCCATGCCTACACCCAATCTTTTCAGCTTTCCCCAAGGAGAGGGAAGCTTCTGACATTGGAGGTTTTCCGCCATTTCCATCAGTGCCTTGAGGCAGCAGTGATTCAGGGGAACCAGAGTGCAACTCTCAGCTGCGGATCAAAAGTTTCGAATGGGTGTATGGAGCATTATTCCTTGAAGAAAGCTATTTCTGCCCTGAAAAGGCCCTGGAGCAGAGTAGGCCGTGCCCAAGCCATCTGATCTTGAGAGAGAAGGCATCTCAAAGAGCCAGGAGCTAGTAGGGCAAGCTAGACCCCCATCTCCGTGCGTCTTCAGCTGGCCAATTCCCAAGGGCTCAGGGCCAGAAGGGTAAACTTTTCTTTCAAATAGTAAACTCTGATTGTCTTATCTTAGGACAGGTTCAGACTGGGAACTCACCACCAATCCCTGGGTGCTCTAAAGGTGAGTCACAACACCTTGGCCCATGAAGATGCCCGAAGCCCTTGTTCGACAGACAGGCAAGGCCATGGGAAACACTACAAAGAGTGCCAGAGTCCCATGTCAACCGCAAATGGGACACATAGTGACTAGCACACTCTCCTAACAGGTTGGCAGGTTTGGGAAGAAGAATCAGCTGTGGACTTGTGTTAAGGGAAACTGCCATGTGCCACCCCACGAAAGCTTTAGCTAGAGGCCTGTCTTCCTCCTCCATAAAGGGAACGGATGCTTTTGGTGCTAACTGTTATTTGCCCTTTTCCATCAGGGGTAGATATAGCAGTGATTCAGGGCTAGCCTGTTGGTTCTGCCACTTGAAGACCAAGGTTTGGGAACTGTTCTCGGTGCCGTATTTCTTGAAATATTTTGTTTCTGCCCTGACCAGGTCCAGGAAAATGCTGTCCTTCTGGTGATGGTCTGTTCTTCAAAATGAAGACATCTCAATCATCCAGGGGATGGAGGGGAGCCGGCTAGCCGTCACGGCACTAAGCTGGCCAAGATCCAATTGCTCAGGAACAGGAGCGCCATACTTCCCTTAGGACGGCAGCTCTTGCTTAGCACGGGAGCACGTTTGGACCTGGCCACCCGTCCCTGGGTGCTGGCTACGTGTGGGACAGCACAATGGCCTCTTATGGCAACCCAAGATCTTGGTAGAACAAAGGGCAAGGGGGGCGCCTGCGTGGCTCAGTCGCTTAAGTGTCTGCGTTCGGCTAATCTCAATATCACAAGATCCTGGAATCGAACCCTGCTTTGGAAATGCACGGTTGTAGAGCCGCTTTGGGAAACAGTGTGGAGCTTCCTCAGAAAATTAAAAACACAGCTACCTTATGACTCAGGAAATTGCTCTACGATGTATGAGTCCAAAGACACGGCTGTAGTGAAAAAAAGGGCCACATGCACCCCAATGGTCATAGCAGCAACGTCCACAACAGACAAACCGTGGAAAGAGCCGAGAGGCCCTTCAACAGATGAATGGAGAAAAATGATGTGTTCCTTCTCTAAAAGGGAATATTACTCAGCCATCAGAAAGAAGAATACCCAACTTTTGCATCAACAACGATGGGGCTGGGGGAGAGCATGCTAAATGAAATTGGCCAAGCAGAGAAAGCCAACATCATAGGGCTCACGGAGTTGTGTTACATAAGGAATAGCATGGAGGGCATTAGGTGACGGAAGGGAAAAATGAAGGGGTGCAAATCGGAGCGGGAGATGAACCATGAGAGAGTACGGACTCCAAGAAATGGGCAGTTTTAGAGGGCAGGGGTGGATGGATGATTTAACCTACTGGTGGGTATTAAGGAGGGCATGTATCGCATGGAGCACTGGGTGTTCTAGGAAAACAGGGAACCAGGGAACCCAGATCCAAAACGAATGTTGTACTCTATGTTGACTAACAATACAATGTATTAAAAGAACAAGAAATCGCTTCTCTCTTCATGACACAAGATGGTAGTTGAATGATGCATTCCCCACGGTGTGGTATCTGAGAGTTAAGTAGGTGGCACCTTCCTTAGGCTTCCTCGCATACATCTGTAAGCATCTTATCTTCCTGAAACGAGAACGCTTCATGAAAAAAACTAAAGGTATTCAAACGACGAAGCTTGTCTACTAAACTCACAAACAACCCCAGAGCAACTAAAAGAAAGATACCTCTGTCCTATCCCGACCTCACGTGATCCTTGGGATCATCTCACGAGACTGAGGTTGAGATTGCACTCCAAATCCCATGAAATCTCATGGAATTGGGGCTCGATTTCACTCCACATCGCCTGAGGTCACAATGAGATCGGGCGAGATTTCAACAATTCTCGTGAGATAGCAGGGACCTTGGGCGAGATTACCCTGCAACGCTTGTGAGATCTCTTGACTTTGGGCGGGATTTTACTCCCCGCCTGCTGAGATCTCATCCAAACCTTGGAGGCGTCAGTGCCCATCTCATGAGATCTCATGCATATTGAGCGAGATTTCAATCTCAATCTTGTGAGATCTCATGGACATCGGGCGAGATTTTACTCCAAATCTCGAGAGATCTCATCCCATCCCTGCAGACCTCAGTCCAAACCTCATGAATTGTCATGGACTTTGGGCGAGAGCTCAATCAAATGTCATGAGGTATCAATGACACGGGCGAGATGTCACTCCAAATCTCGTCCGATATCAGGGACCTTGGGCGAGATTTCAGTCCAACTATCGTGAGATCTCTTGGAATTCTAGAATATTTTACCCCAAGTCTCGTGAGATCTCATCCAAACCTTGGAGACTTTAGTGAAAATCTCGTGAGATCTCATGGATATTGAGCGAGATTTCAATCGAAATCCCACGAGATCGCATGGGCATCGGGTGAGATTTTATTCCGAATCTCGTGAGAGCTCATCCACAACTTGCAGACCTCAGTCCAAATCTCTTGAGATCTCATGGACATTGGTGGAGATTTCGCTCCAAATCTCGTGAGGTCCCAATGACATTGGGAGAGATTTCACTACAAATCTCGTGAGATATCAGCGATCTTGGGCGAGATTTCCATCCAAACCTCGTGAGGTCTCAATGACATCGGGCGAGGTTTCACTCAACTCTCGTGAGCTCAAAGGGACCTAGGGCGAGATTTCACTCCAACTCTCGTGAGAGCCTTTGGAATTCGGGGATCATTTCCTCCACGTGTCGTGAGATCTCATCCAACCCTTGGAGGCTTCAGTCCAAATCTCGTGAGATCTCACGATATTGAGGGAGAATTCACTCTATATCTCGTGAGAAATCATGGACATCAGGCGACATTAGTCCACATCTCGTTAGATCGTATGGGCATCGTGTGAGAATTCATTCCAAATCTCGTGATATGTCATGGACATTGGACGAGATTTCACCCCAAATATCGTGTGGTCTTAATGACCTCGGGCAGATTTCACTCCAAATCTCGTGAGATATCAGGTACAACTGTGGGCGAGCTTTCCATCTAAATCTCGTGAGATCTCATAGACATCGGGCGAGATTTGCCATCAAATCTCCTGAGATCTCATGGACATCGGTTCCGATTTCACTCCAAATCGGATGAGCTCTCATGGAATTAAGGCGAGAATTCACTCCAAAACTCCTGAGGTCAAAATGAGATCGGGCGAGTTTTCACTACAAGTCTCGTGAGATCTCAGGGACCTTGGGTGAGATTTCACAGCAGCTCTCGTGAGATCTCTTGAAGTTGGGAGAGATTTTACTCCCAGTCTTGTGAGATCTGCTCCAAAGCTTAGGGACGTCAGTGCCAATCTCGTGAGATCGCATGGCTTTTTAGCGAGATTTCAATCGAAATATCGTGAGACTGATGGGCATCGGGTGAGATTTTACTCCATATGTCGTGAGATCTCAGGGACATTCGGGTGAGATTTCACTCCGAATATCCTGAGGTCACAATGACATCGGGCGAGATTTCACTACAGATGTCTTGAGATATCAGGGACCATGGGCGAGATTTCACTCCAAATCTCGTGAGATCTCTTGGGATTCAGCTGAGAATTGACCCCATTTCTCGTGTGCTCTCTTCCAAATTTGGAGACCTCAGTCCAAATCTCTTGAGATCTCATGGAAAATAGGTGAGATTTCACTCTAAATTTCGTGAATCTCATAGTCCTTGGGCGAGATTGGACTCCAAAACTCGGAGGGGTCACGGACATCGGGCGAGAATTCCCACGAAATCCCGTGAGATGCCACGGACTTTGGGTGAGATTTCTCTCCAAATCTCGTGAGATCTCTTGGGCTTTGGTCGAGATTTTACTCCAGGGCCCGTGAGATCTCATCCAAAATTGGAGAGGTCAGTGCCATTCTCCTGAGATCTCATGGATATTGAGTGAGGATTCGATCTAAATCTCGTGAGATCTCCTGGACTTCGGCTGAGTTTCCACTCCAAGTCTCGTGAGATCTCATGGATATTGGGCGAGCCTGCACTCCAAATCTAAGGAGGGTCCAATGACATCAGGCGAGATTTCCACAAATCTCGTGAGTTATCAGGGACCTTGCTGGAGATTTCAGTCCAAATCTCATGAGTTCTCAATGACATGGCGTGAGATGTCATTGCAAATCTTGTGAGATATCTGGGAACTTGTGCGGGATTTCACTCCAACTCTGCTGAGGTCTCTTGTTATTTGGGCGAGAGTTTACTCCAAGTCTTGTGAGATCTCATCCAACCTTGGGGACGTCAGTGCCAATCTCGCGAGATCTCATCGATATTGAGGGAGATTTCATCTAAATCTCGTGAGATCTCATGGACATTGGGCGAGATTTCACTCCAAATCTCCTGAGGTCACAATCACAGTGGGCGAGATTTCCCCACAAATCACGTGAGCTATCAGGGCGAGATTTCTATCCAAATCTCGTGAGATCTCAATGACATCGGGGGAGATACATTCCAAATCTCTTGAGATATCAGGGACCTTGGGTGAGATTTCACTCCAACTCTCGTGCGGTCTCATGGCCTTTGGGCGAGATGTTACTCCCATCCCATTAAATCTCATCCAAACCTTGGAGGCGTCAATGCCCACCTCGTGAGTTCTCATGGATATGAGCGAGTTTTCCATCTAAATCTCGTGTGATCTCATGGATATCGGGCGAGATTTCCCTCCCAATCTCGTGAGATCTCATGGACATTGGGCGAGATTTCACTCCCAACTCCTGAGGTCCCAATGACTTCGGGCGAGATTTCACTACATATCTCGTAATATTCGGGGACCTTGGGCGAGATTTCCATCCAAATCTCGTGAGGTCTCAATGACATCGCGTGAGATGTCACTACAAATCTCATGAGATAGCAGGGAGTTTGGGCGAGATTTCACTCCAGCTCTCATGAGGCCTCTTGGACGTCGAGTGAGATTTGATTCCACGTCTCGGAGATCTCATCCAAACCTTGGAGAATTCAGTCCAAATCTCGTGAGATCTCATGGATATGGAGCGACATGTCAATCTATATCTCGTGGGATCTCATGACATCAGCAGGGATTTTACTCCAAATCTCGTGGGATCTCACGGATATCGGGTGAGATTTCTCTCCAAATCTCGTGAGATCATGGGCCTTGGGCGAGATTTCACTCCAAATCTCTTGAGGTCACAATGACATGGGGCGAGATTTCACTATAATTCTCTTGAGCTATCAGGGGACTTGGGCAAGATTTCACCACAAATCTCGTGAGATATCAGGGACCTTGCGTGATATTTCACTCCCAATCTCGTGAGGTACCAATGACATCGGGCGAGAATTCAGTATAAATCCCTTGAGATATCAGGCGCCTTGTTTGAGATTTTACTCCAACTCTCGTGAGATCTCTTGTAGTTTGGGCAAGAGTTCACTCCAACTCTCGTGAGCTCTCTTGGAACTGGGGCTATTTGACTCCAAGTCTCGTGAGATCTCATCCAGACCTTGGAGACTTCCGTCGAAATGTCGTGAGATCTCATGGATATTGAGCGAGATTTCCGTCTATATCTCGTGAGACCTCATGGACCTCAGGCGAAAATTTACTCCAAATTCCGTGAAATCGCATGGACATCGGCTGAGATTTCACTCCAAATATCTTGGGATCTCAAGGACATTGGGCGAGATTTCACTCCAAACCTCCTTGAGGTCACAGGGACATCGGGCGAGATTTCACTACAAATGTCGTGAGATATCATGGACTTTGGGTGAGATTTGTCTCCCAATGTCGTGAGATCCCTTGGACTTTGGGTGCGATTTGACTCCAGGTCTCGTGAGATCTCATCCAAAACACGGAGACGTCAGTGCCATTCTAATGAGATCTCATGGATATTGAGTGAGTATTCAATCTACATCTCGTGAGATCTCATGGATATCGGGCGAGTTTTGACACCAAATCTCGTGAGATCTCATGGACCTCGGGTGAGATTTCAGTCCAAATCTCATGAGATCTCATGGATATTGGGCGAGACTTCACTCCAAATCTCCTGTGGTCCTAATGACATCAGGCGAGATTGCAAGAAATCTCGTGAGATATCAGGGCCCTCGGTCGAGATTTCAGTCCAAATCTCGTGAGGTCTCAATGACATTGGGCGAGATTTCGTTACAAATCTCGTGAGATATCAGGGACCTGGGCGAGATTTCCCTCCAACTCTCGTGAAGTCTCTTGGTCTTTGGGCGAGATTTTACTCCAAGTCTTGTGAGATCTCATTCAAACCTTGGAGACGTCAGTGCCAATCTCGTGAGATCTCATGGCTATTGATGGAGATGTCATCTAAATCTCGGGAGATCTCAAGGACATCAGGCGAGATTTTCCTCCAAATCTTGGGAGATCTTTTGGACGTCGGGTAAGATATCTCTCCAAAAGTCGTGAGATGATGGGCCTTGAGCGAGATTTCACTCCAAATCTCCTCAGGTCACAATGACATCGGGCGAGATTTCACTCCAAATCTCAAGAGATCAAAGGGACCTTGGGCAAGATTTCACTCCCAATCTCGTGAGATATCAGCGGCCTTGGGCGAGATTTCACTCTCAATCTTGTGAGATCTCTTGGAATTCGGGCGAGATTTTACTCCAAGTCTCGTGAGATCCAATCCAAACCTTGGGGACTTCAGTCCAAATCTCCTGAGATCTCCTGGACATTGGGCGAGATTTCAATCCAAATCTCGTGAGGTCTCCATGATATCGGACGAGACTTCACACCAATTCTCGTGAGATCTCATGGACATCGGCTGAGATTTCACCCCAAATCTCCCGAGGTCACAATGACTTGGGCGAGATTTCAGACCAAACCCCGTCAGATTTCAGCGAACTTGGGCGAAATATCCATCCAAATCTCGTGAGGTCTCAATGATATCGGGCGAGATGTCACTACACTCTCGTGAGATAAAAAGGGACCTTGGGCGAGATTTCACTCCAACTCTCGTGAGATCTCTTGGAATTCGGGGATATTTTCCTCCAAGTCTCGTGAGGGCTCATCCAAACCTCGGAGACTTCCGTCCAAATCTCGTGAGATCTCATGGATATTGCGTGAGATTTCAATCGAATTCTCATGAGATCTCATGGACATCGGGTGAGTTTTACTCCAAATCTCGTCAGATCTCATCCAAAATATGCAGACCTCAGTCCAAATCTCGTGAGATCTCCTGGACATTGGGCGAGATTTCAATCCAAATCTCGTGAGATCTCAATGAGATCGGGTGAGGTTTCACTCCAAATCTCGTGAGATCTCTTGGACTTTGGGCAAGATTTTAGTCCAAATCTCCTGAGATCTCATCCAAACCTTGGAGACGTCACTGCCAATCTCGTGACATCTCATGGATATTGAGCGTTATTTCAATCTAAACCTTCTGAGATCTCATAGATATGGGCCGAGAGTTTACTCCAAATCTCATGAGATCGCCTGGACATCACGTGAGATTTCACTCCGACTCTCCTGAGGTCACAATGACATCGGGCGAGATTTCAGTACAAATCTCGTGAGATATCAGGGACCTTGGGCGAGATTTCACTCTCAATCTCGTGAGATCCCTTGGAATTCAGGTGAGATTTACTCCAAGTCTCGTGAGCTCTTTTCCAAATTTGGAGACCTCAGTCCAAATCTCTTGAGACCTCATGGACAAGAGGTGAGATTTCGCACTAAATTTCGTGACGCTCTAAATCTTTCGAGACACTCTAAATCTCATGGTCATTGGGCGGCGAGATTTTACTCCGAATCTCATGAGAGGTCATGGACATCGGGCGAGAATTTCCTCCAAATCACGTGAGATGGTACAGACTTCAGGCGAGATTTTCCTCCACATCTCGTGAGATCTCATGGACCTTGGGTGAGATTTCAATCCAAATCGTGAGATCTCTTGGACCATGGTTGAGACTGGAGTCCAAGTCTCATGAGATCTCACCCAAACCTGGCAGACTTCAGTGCCAATCTCGTGAGATCTCATGGATATGGAGTGAGATTTCACTCTAAATCTCGTGAGATCTCATGGCCATCGGGCGAGATTTTACTCCACATCTCGTGAGATCTCATCACGCCTTGGAGAACTCCGTCCAAATCTCGTGAGATGTCATGGTTCCTCCGAGAGACTTCACTGTAAAACTCGTGAGATCTCATGGACATCGGTCGAGATTTTCCTTGCAATCTCTTGAGATTTCCTGGACATCGGGTGAGATCTCATGGACATCGGGGGGCGAAATCACTCCACAACTCGTGAGATGTCATGGACATCGGGTGAGATTTGCCTCCAAATCTCGTGTGATCTCTTCCAAATCTCACTGGAACAGGAACCAGCAATTGTGGTCTAGGGCTCACACCTGTTGAAAGGGTAGCTAAACAGCACGCCACAGGTGTTGCGTAGTAAGAAGGGCAAGTGTTGGCATGATCACCGAGTATTATCGGCAAGTAAGGAAACATTGTTGAGCACTTCGACGGAATCCTACGATATTCTATATGCTGTCAAACTGAAAAAAAAACAACAATAAAAAATAAAAACTAAACCGATGAACCTAAGGGAATGGAAGGAAAAATCAAAGAAGACAAAACTAGAGAGGAAGACAAACCGTAAGAGAGTCGTTTCTCTCCGAAACAAAGTGAGGGTTGCTGGAAGCAAGGTGGGTGAGGAATGGGGACATTGGGGCATGGGCATTAAGGAGAGTACTTGGAAATAGCACTGGGTGGTATACGCAACCGATGAATCGCTCAATTCTCCCCCTGAACCTAGAAATATGCTCTAGGTTAAATTGGTTGTATTTAAATCGGTTTTCTTAGAAGATCTGTTAACATTTGGAGTCCCGAGGCACTTGAAGTTGCCCAACGGAGGGGGTTTATATATAGGCTCTGCCATGGGTGTTAAGAAGGAGCTCTCCTTATTTCTGGGCTCCAAGAAAATGAAGTTACACCTCTCATTCGTGGACTTGTCCCATTTCCTTTTCAATTGTGGATTTTTGGCCATACATCCAGACATTTCCAAAACCTTGTGGAATTCCTAAGTTTAGCTTTACATGCAAGGAGGCAGGGGCTTTTCCTCCCATAGGCATTAGACAGGGACTGTTGGAAAGTTCACATCCATGTCCTGTGCAAGGAGAGAGTCTCAGGGTCTGCTATCCTAAAGGAAGATTGCCCTATTGCTCCTGAGCTGCTTCTGAGCTCTAGGGGCATAAGCCTGCTGAATGGTAGCCAGCTTATACTTCTGCCCTAGATGATTGAGGTGCCATCATGCTGAAGATTAGACAAGAAGCAGCACAGTACGAGCCCTTTCAAGGAATACTACACCGAAAGCCTGCTTTCGAACACATGTACATCAGCCAAGAGGACAAAACCGTCACCCTCATTTGCTTCTGTGCCTATCCATGCACGGTAAGGGCCTTTGGAAAAACAGAAAACAAAACCAAGGTCAGATTCTCCGCTTTCTGAAGGAGGAATGCCGGCCTCTGAATGCCAGCGCCCCCAAGTGCAGGGCAGGAACTTTGACCTTGGCCCAAGCCGACAGGTGTAACATTTCCCTGCAGCAGACTGCTTGCCAGCTGACTGGGCTTTCTTCACGTTATCGCATTCTCATCGCTAATGAAGAACTTTAGCCTTCCATGCATCATTTTCCACCCTTTCGCTCTTTTTCAATCTACGTTTGCCCTGGACGTCATTCAGATCCAGTGTCTCAGAGAAAGAGCCTCTATTGAAGCAGGTCCAGCTAGGTCCTTGTGACCGTGGGAGAGATTGGGGCACGTTGCCCCTTGGAACGGGCTTTCAGAACTATGGGGACCTCAGAGGTGAAGACATTTGCAAGTGCCCTGGGAGTCATGTTTCTGTGTAGGCTTGGCGCCAGGTTTTTAGAGGGCCTGGGCCTCATTTCTTGGCTAAAAGGAAATGAAGTGACACACCTCATTCCCAGATGTACCCTAGTCCCAATTTTATTATCAACTTTCGGCCTTCACTGGAATCATTTCCATGCCCTTGCCGATTCTTTTTAAATTTAGAGCTGGTTTACACACGGCGTGGAGGGCATTCTACCCAGGTAGCCAGCACACAACGACCGGTCGTGAGTTCCTACTGCAGTGCTGTGCTCAGTCAGCCTCTCCTTATCTGATAGCCCAAAGGAAAGGAAAGGTGGCTCTTCTGTCCTTGACCTTGAGATGCCCTCCTTTTGAGGAACACGACGTTAACCCATATGCTGCATGCTTGAGCATCTGGTGAGTTCAGAAGTTGCCCTTTCAAGGACTATAGCACCAAAGCTTGCCTGCAAAACCTTGAGCATCAGCTGGGAGACCTATTAGTAGAGCTGAATGACTGTAGCCTCCATCCATTCATGGGAAGGGCAAAACAACAACAAGCACAACCTCCACAACCACCACAACGACACTGCCACCAAATTTCGCTCTCATTCGGAAGGAAGAATGCCGAGTTCTTGGTGACAGGGCTCCCAGGTCTAGGCCATGGTTTCCCTTTCCCCAAGCCCACACTTGTTTCTCATTCCTGGGAATGAAAATTGGGTTGCGTGGAGATGGGCCTAGTCACCTCAATCAGAACAGGTTGTCTCATCGCATCTCGAAGAAACACATTTGGCCCAGCATATACCCACTTCCACCCTCTTGCTCTTTTTCTGCCGAGGTTCCCCCTGTGGGCCTTCTGCTCCAGTGTTTCAGAGCAATATCCTGTTCATTCAGCTAGAGGATCTGGAAGATTCTTCGTGACTGAGGGGACGTGATGGCCACAGAGCCCCCTGGACGTGCTGTTCAGAACTCTGTTGGCCTGAGGAGGCGTAAGGCATTGGAGGCTTGCAAGCCGTGAATGTCTGTGCGTAGGCTTGGCCAGAGGACTCCTTTATTGCGGAAGGGGAATAAATTAGATGTCTCATTACAGATTTAGCTCACTTAAAAGGCCCTGCTTAGATACATTCCTGTAGGCTCGGGGATTGTCTATCTGGCTCATGGTTCACCTTCCAACTGGAAGGTGCTTTTCCTCACAGCAGCGCCTAGGGATTCCTGGGGAGTTCCATGGCCCTCTTATCCCTGGTCTTGTTGTGTGGCTGCCTTGGGTAAGTGTGTAGAGCCGTAGAAAAGGCACCTCCCTCCCTGGCTCTGTGAGATGCTTCCGTTCTGGAAAACCTAGTTTGAAAAAGCGTTCAAAGGAATGGAAACGGACAGAGAGGCAATGTGGACTTTCCTAGAGTTGAGATTGAACAATATTGTGACTAAAATACCTAGGCAAATCTGTTAGTTTCCGGGATAGGAAAGGCCTGTTGGCTTTGGCAATGGGAAACCTCCAGGACCTCACCCTGGGAGCCAAAGAAGCAAGAGGCCTTCATTCTTCCTTCCTAAAGAGCGGGAAACTTCTGGAATCGGATGTCACTCCTGCTGCCTTTCCGTCTGTGGCGGGGAGGGGGGACACAAAATAAGCAGAAACGCTTTAGTGTTAGCAGACTGGTTCTCCCAGCTGATGATGCATTTGGAAGTAGCCATTGGAGGAGCATTCCTGGCACGAGCTCCTTTTAGAATGAAGAGGTCCCAGAGCATAGCGCACATGTGTCCACTGTCTGTCCTTCCATACGAAGGCATCTCTGGCAGCCAGGGGAGGGAGACAAGCTGGCTGCCAACCACAGCATTTCAAAGATCAGGACAAGATCCAAGCACTCAGGGGCAGAAGGGGAAACTTTCCTTTCGGCTCTCAGACACATTGCTCTCCCCTAGCCCAGGATCTCAATGGGAAATTGCCATCAACCCTGGGAGTTTGGTGGACACACGGCTTGTGAGATGCCACCCAGAGTATTCTTCCATGTGAAACAACGTAGCTACCAAAACGGCAAGAGGATGGGATGGCTTCCAGGAAAACCAAAGATCAACAGTTCCAATGGGAATGGAAGTTATGTGGGAGTGAGGTGTCTAACTTCAGCTCCCCTTGCCCCAGAAATGGAGGCAAGCTCCCTCCCAAATCCTCTGGCCATGCCTACACCCAATCTTTTCAGCTTTCCCCAAGGAGAGGGAAGCTTCTGACATTGGAGGTTTTCCGCCATTTCCATCAGTGCCTTGAGGCAGCAGTGATTCAGGGGAACCAGAGTGCAACTCTCAGCTGCGGATCAAAAGTTTCGAATGGGTGTATGGAGCATTATTCCTTGAAGAAAGCTATTTCTGCCCTGAAAAGGCCCTGGAGCAGAGTAGGCCGTGCCCAAGCCATCTGATCTTGAGAGAGAAGGCATCTCAAAGAGCCAGGAGCTAGTAGGGCAAGCTAGACCCCCATCTCCGTGCGTCTTCAGCTGGCCAATTCCCAAGGGCTCAGGGCCAGAAGGGTAAACTTTTCTTTCAAATAGTAAACTCTGATTGTCTTATCTTAGGACAGGTTCAGACTGGGAACTCACCACCAATCCCTGGGTGCTCTAAAGGTGAGTCACAACACCTTGGCCCATGAAGATGCCCGAAGCCCTTGTTCGACAGACAGGCAAGGCCATGGGAAACACTACAAAGAGTGCCAGAGTCCCATGTCAACCGCAAATGGGACACATAGTGACTAGCACACTCTCCTAACAGGTTGGCAGGTTTGGGAAGAAGAATCAGCTGTGGACTTGTGTTAAGGGAAACTGCCATGTGCCACCCCACGAAAGCTTTAGCTAGAGGCCTGTCTTCCTCCTCCATAAAGGGAACGGATGCTTTTGGTGCTAACTGTTATTTGCCCTTTTCCATCAGGGGTAGATATAGCAGTGATTCAGGGCTAGCCTGTTGGTTCTGCCACTTGAAGACCAAGGTTTGGGAACTGTTCTCGGTGCCGTATTTCTTGAAATATTTTGTTTCTGCCCTGACCAGGTCCAGGAAAATGCTGTCCTTCTGGTGATGGTCTGTTCTTCAAAATGAAGACATCTCAATCATCCAGGGGATGGAGGGGAGCCGGCTAGCCGTCACGGCACTAAGCTGGCCAAGATCCAATTGCTCAGGAACAGGAGCGCCATACTTCCCTTAGGACGGCAGCTCTTGCTTAGCACGGGAGCACGTTTGGACCTGGCCACCCGTCCCTGGGTGCTGGCTACGTGTGGGACAGCACAATGGCCTCTTATGGCAACCCAAGATCTTGGTAGAACAAAGGGCAAGGGGGGCGCCTGCGTGGCTCAGTTGCTTAAGTGTCTGCGTTCGGCTAATCTCAATATCACAAGATCCTGGAATCGAACCCTGCTTTGGAAATGCACGGTTGTAGAGCCGCTTTGGGAAACAGTGTGGAGCTTCCTCAGAAAATTAAAAACACAGCTACCTTATGACTCAGGAAATTGCTCTACGATGTATGAGTCCAAAGACACGGCTGTAGTGAAAAAAAGGGCCACATGCACCCCAATGGTCATAGCAGCAACGTCCACAACAGACAAACCGTGGAAAGAGCCGAGAGGCCCTTCAACAGATGAATGGAGAAAAATGATGTGTTCCTTCTCTAAAAGGGAATATTACTCAGCCATCAGAAAGAAGAATACCCAACTTTTGCATCAACAACGATGGGGCTGGGGGAGAGCATGCTAAATGAAATTGGCCAAGCAGAGAAAGCCAACATCATAGGGCTCACGGAGTTGTGTTACATAAGGAATAGCATGGAGGGCATTAGGTGACGGAAGGGAAAAATGAAGGGGTGCAAATCGGAGCGGGAGATGAACCATGAGAGAGTACGGACTCCAAGAAATGGGCAGTTTTAGAGGGCAGGGGTGGATGGATGATTTAACCTACTGGTGGGTATTAAGGAGGGCATGTATCGCATGGAGCACTGGGTGTTCTAGGAAAACAGGGAACC
The DNA here is from genome assembly GCF_037043125.1 of Eumetopias jubatus. NCBI lineage: Eukaryota > Metazoa > Chordata > Mammalia > Carnivora > Otariidae > Eumetopias > Eumetopias jubatus. The sequence continues at coordinate 1,655,492 of NW_028274843.1, forward strand.
AGGGAACCCAGATCCAAAACGAATGTTGTACTCTATGTTGACTAACAATACAATGTATTAAAAGAACAAGAAATCGCTTCTCTCTTCATGACACAAGATGGTAGTTGAATGATGCATTCCCCCACAGTGTGGTATCTGAGAGTTAAGTAGGTGGCACCTTCCTTAGGCTTCCTCGCATACATCTGTAAGCATCTTATCTTCCTGAAACGAGAACGCTTCATGAAAAAAACTAAAGGTATTCAAACGACGAAGCTTGTCTACTAAACTCACAAACAACCCCAGAGCAACTAAAAGAAAGATACCTCTGTCCTATCCCGACCTCACGTGATCCTTGGGATCATCTCACGAGACTGAGGTTGAGATTGCACTCCAAATCCCATGAAATCTCATGGAATTGGGGCTCGATTTCACTCCACATCGCCTGAGGTCACAATGAGATCGGGCGAGATTTCAACAATTCTCGTGAGATAGCAGGGACCTTGGGCGAGATTACCCTGCAACGCTTGTGAGATCTCTTGACTTTGGGCGGGATTTTACTCCCCGCCTGCTGAGATCTCATCCAAACCTTGGAGACGTCAGTGCCCATCTCATGAGATCTCATGCATATTGAGCGAGATTTCAATCTCAATCTTGTGAGATCTCATGGACATCGGGCGAGATTTTACTCCAAATCTCGAGAGATCTCATCCCATCCCTGCAGACCTCAGTCCAAACCTCATGAATTGTCATGGACTTTGGGCGAGAGCTCAATCAAATGTCATGAGGTATCAATGACACGGGCGAGATGTCACTCCAAATCTCGTCCGATATCAGGGACCTTGGGCGAGATTTCAGTCCAACTATCGTGAGATCTCTTGGAATTCTAGAATATTTTACCCCAAGTCTCGTGAGATCTCATCCAAACCTTGGAGACTTTAGTGAAAATCTCGTGAGATCTCATGGATATTGAGCGAGATTTCAATCGAAATCCCACGAGATCGCATGGGCATCGGGTGAGATTTTATTCCGAATCTCGTGAGAGCTCATCCACAACTTGCAGACCTCAGTCCAAATCTCTTGAGATCTCATGGACATTGGTGGAGATTTCGCTCCAAATCTCATGAGGTCCCAATGACATTGGGAGAGATTTCACTACAAATCTCGTGAGATATCAGCGATCTTGGGCGAGATTTCCATCCAAACCTCGTGAGGTCTCAATGACATCGGGCGAGGTTTCACTCAACTCTCGTGAGCTCAAAGGGACCTAGGGCGAGATTTCACTCCAACTCTCGTGAGAGCCTTTGGAATTCGGGGATCATTTCCTCCACGTGTCGTGAGATCTCATCCAACCCTTGGAGGCTTCAGTCCAAATCTCGTGAGATCTCACGATATTGAGGGAGAATTCACTCTATATCTCGTGAGAAATCATGGACATCAGGCGACATTAGTCCACATCTCGTTAGATCGTATGGGCATCGTGTGAGAATTCATTCCAAATCTCGTGATATGTCATGGACATTGGACGAGATTTCACCCCAAATATCGTGTGGTCTTAATGACCTCGGGCAGATTTCACTCCAAATCTCGTGAGATATCAGGTACAACTGTGGGCGAGCTTTCCATCTAAATCTCGTGAGATCTCATAGACATCGGGCGAGATTTGCCAGCAAATCTCCTGAGATCTCATGGACATCGGTTCCGATTTCACTCCAAATCGGATGAGCTCTCATGGAGTTAAGGCGAGAATTCACTCCAAAACTCCTGAGGTCAAAATGAGATCGGGCGAGATTTCACTACAAGTCTCGTGAGATCTCAGGGACCTTGGGTGAGATTTCACAGCAGCTCTCGTGAGCTCTCTTGAAGTTGGGAGAGATTTTACTCCCAGTCTTGTGAGATCTGCTCCAAAGCTTAGGGACGTCAGTGCCAATCTCATGAGATCGCATGGCTATTGAGCGAGATTTCAATCGAAATATCGTGAGACTGATGGGCATCGGGTGAGATTTTACTCCATATGTCGTGAGATCTCAGGGACATTCGGGTGAGATTTCACTCCGAATATCCTGAGGTCACAATGACATCGGGCGAGATTTCACTACAGATGTCTTGAGATATCAGGGACCATGGGCGAGATTTCACTCCAAATCTCGTGAGATCTCTTGGGATTCAGCTGAGAATTGACCCCATTTCTCGTGTGCTCTCTTCCAAATTTGGAGACCTCAGTCCAAATCTCTTGAGACCTCATGGAAAATAGGTGAGATTTCACTCTAAATTTCGTGAATCTCATGGTCCTTGGGCGAGATTGGACTCCAAAACTCGGAGGGGTCACGGACATCGGGCGAGAATTCCCACGAAATCCCGTGAGATGCCATGGACTTTGGGTGAGATTTCTCTCCAAATCTCGTGAGATCTCTTGGGCTTTGGTCGAGATTTTACTCCAGGGCCCGTGAGATCTCATCCAAAATTGGAGAGGTCAGTGCCATTCTCCTGAGATCTCATGGATATTGAGTGAGGATTCGATCTAAATCTCGTGAGATCTCCTGGACTTCGGCTGAGTTTCCACTCCAAGTCTCGTGAGATCTCATGGATATTGGGCGAGCCTGCACTCCAAATCGAAGGAGGGTCCAATGACATCAGGCGAGATTTCCACAAATCTCGTGAGTTATCAGGGACCTTGCTGGAGATTTCAGTCCAAATCTCATGAGTTCTCAATGACATGGGGTGAGATGTCATTGCAAATCTTGTGAGATATCTGGGAACTTGTGCGGGATTTCACTCCAACTCTGCTGAGGTCTCTTGTTATTTGGGCGAGAGTTTACTCCAAGTCTTGTGAGATCTCATCCAACCTTGGGGACGTCAGTGCCAATCTCGCGAGATCTCATCGATATTGAGGGAGATTTCATCTAAATCTCGTGAGATCTCATGGACATTGGGCGAGATTTCACTCCAAATCTCCTGAGGTCACAATCACAGTGGGCGAGATTTCCCCACAAATCACGTGAGATATCAGGGCGAGATTTCTATCCAAATCTCGTGAGATCTCAATGACATCGGGGGAGATACATTCCAAATCTCTTGAGATATCAGGGACCTTGGGTGAGATTTCACTCCAACTCTCGTGCGGTCTCATGGCCTTTGGGCGAGATGTTACTCCCATCCCATTAAATCTCATCCAAACCTTGGAGGCGTCAATGCCCACCTCGTGAGTTCTCATGGATATGAGCGAGTTTTCCATCTAAATCTCGTGTGATCTCATGGATATCGGGCGAGATTTCCCTCCCAATCTCGTGAGATCTCATGGACATTGGGCGAGATTTCACTCCCAACTCCTGAGGTCCCAATGACTTCGGGCGAGATTTCACTACATATCTCGTAATATTCGGGGACCTTGGGCGAGATTTCCATCCAAATCTCGTGAGGTCTCAATGACATCGCGTGAGATGTCACTACAAATCTCGTGAGATAGCAGGGAGTTTGGGCGAGATTTCACTCCAGCTCTCATGAGGCCTCTTGGACGTCGAGTGAGATTTGATTCCACGTCTCGGAGATCTCATCCAAACCTTGGAGAATTCAGTCCAAATCTCGTGAGATCTCATGGATATGGAGCGACATGTCAATCTATATCTCGTGGGATCTCATGACATCAGCAGGGATTTTACTCCAAATCTCGTGGGATCTCACGGATATCGGGTGAGATTTCTCTCCAAATCTCGTGAGATCATGGGCCTTGGGCGAGATTTCACTCCAAATCTCTTGAGGTCACAATGACATGGGGCGAGATTTCACTATAATTCTCTTGAGCTATCAGGGGACTTGGGCAAGATTTCACCACAAATCTCGTGAGATATCAGGGACCTTGTGTGATATTTCACTCCCAATCTCGTGAGGTACCAATGACATCGGGCGAGAATTCAGTATAAATCCCTTGAGATATCAGGCGCCTTGTTTGAGATTTTACTCCAACTCTCGTGAGATCTCTTGTAGTTTGGGCAAGAGTTCACTCCAACTCTCGTGAGCTCTCTTGGAACTGGGGCTATTTGACTCCAAGTCTCGTGAGATCTCATCCAGACCTTGGAGACTTCCGTCGAAATGTCGTGAGATCTCATGGATATTGAGCGAGATTTCCGTCTATATCTCGTGAGACCTCATGGACCTCAGGCGAAAATTTACTCCAAATTCCGTGAAATCGCATGGACATCGGCTGAGATTTCACTCCAAATATCTTGGGATCTCAAGGACATTGGGCGAGATTTCACTCCAAACCTCCTTGAGGTCACAGGGACATCGGGCGAGATTTCACTACAAATGTCGTGAGATATCATGGACTTTGGGTGAGATTTGTCTCCCAATGTCGTGAGATCCCTTGGACTTTGGGTGCGATTTGACTCCAGGTCTCGTGAGATCTCATCCAAAACACGGAGACGTCAGTGCCATTCTAATGAGATCTCATGGATATTGAGTGAGTATTCAATCTACATCTCGTGAGATCTCATGGATATCGGGCGAGTTTTGACACCAAATCTCGTGAGATCTCATGGACCTCGGGTGAGATTTCAGTCCAAATCTCATGAGATCTCATGGATATTGGGCGAGACTTCACTCCAAATCTCCTGTGGTCCTAATGACATCAGGCGAGATTGCAAGAAATCTCGTGAGATATCAGGGCCCTCGGTCGAGATTTCAGTCCAAATCTCGTGAGGTCTCAATGACATTGGGCGAGATTTCGTTACAAATCTCGTGAGATATCAGGGACCTGGGCGAGATTTCCCTCCAACTCTCGTGAAGTCTCTTGGTCTTTGGGCGAGATTTTACTCCAAGTCTTGTGAGATCTCATTCAAACCTTGGAGACGTCAGTGCCAATCTCGTGAGATCTCATGGCTATTGATGGAGATGTCATCTAAATCTCGGGAGATCTCAAGGACATCAGGCGAGATTTTCCTCCCAATCTTGGGAGATCTTTTGGACGTCGGGTAAGATATCTCTCCAAAAGTCGTGAGATGATGGGCCTTGAGCGAGATTTCACTCCAAATCTCCTCAGGTCACAATGACATCGGGCGAGATTTCACTCCAAATCTCAAGAGATCAAAGGGACCTTGGGCAAGATTTCACTCCCAATCTCGTGAGATATCAGCGGCCTTGGGCGAGATTTCACTCTCAATCTTGTGAGATCTCTTGGAATTCGGGCGAGATTTTACTCCAAGTCTCGTGAGATCCAATCCAAACCTTGGGGACTTCAGTCCAAATCTCCTGAGATCTCCTGGACATTGTGCGAGATTTCAATCCAAATCTCGTGAGGTCTCCATGATATCGGACGAGACTTCACACCAATTCTCGTGAGATCTCATGGACACCGGCTGAGATTTCACCCCAAATCTCCCGAGGTCACAATGACTTGGGCGAGATTTCAGACCAAACCCCGTCAGATTTCAGCGAACTTGGGCGAAATATCCATCCAAATCTCGTGAGGTCTCAATGATATCGGGCGAGATGTCACTACACTCTCGTGAGATAAAAAGGGACCTTGGGCGAGATTTCACTCCAACTCTCGTGAGATCTCTTGGAATTCGGGGATATTTTCCTCCAAGTCTGGTGAGGGCTCATCCAAACCTCGGAGACTTCCGTCCAAATCTCGTGAGATCTCATGGATATTGCGTGAGATTTCAATCGAAATCTCATGAGATCTCATGGACATCGGGTGAGTTTTACTCCAAATCTCGTCAGATCTCATCCAAAATATGCAGACCTCAGTCCAAATCTCGTGAGATCTCCTGGACATTGGGCGAGATTTCAATCCAAATCTCGTGAGATCTCAATGAGATCGGGTGAGGTTTCACTCCAAATCTCGTGAGATCTCTTGGACTTTGGGCAAGATTTTAGTCCAAATCTCCTGAGATCTCATCCAAACCTTGGAGACGTCACTGCCAATCTCGTGACATCTCATGGATATTGAGCGTTATTTCAATCTAAACCTTCTGAGATCTCATAGATATGGGCCGAGAGTTTACTCCAAATCTCATGAGATCGCCTGGACATCACGTGAGATTTCACTCCGACTCTCCTGAGGTCACAATGACATCGGGCGAGATTTCAGTACAAATCTCGTGAGATATCAGGGACCTTGGGCGAGATTTCACTCTCAATCTCGTGAGATCCCTTGGAATTCAGGTGAGATTTACTCCAAGTCTCGTGAGCTCTTTTCCAAATTTGGAGACCTCAGTCCAAATCTCTTGAGACCTCATGGACAAGAGGTGAGATTTCGCACTAAATTTCGTGACGCTCTAAATCTTTCGAGACACTCTAAATCTCATGGTCATTGGGCGGCGAGATTTTACTCCGAATCTCATGAGAGGTCATGGACATCGGGCGAGAATTTCCTCCAAATCACGTGAGATGGTACAGACTTCAGGCGAGATTTTCCTCCACATCTCGTGAGATCTCATGGACCTTGGGTGAGATTTCAATCCAAATCGTGAGATCTCTTGGACCATGGTTGAGACTGGAGTCCAAGTCTCATGAGATCTCACCCAAACCTGGCAGACTTCAGTGCCAATCTCGTGAGATCTCATGGATATGGAGTGAGATTTCACTCTAAATCTCGTGAGATCTCATGGCCATCGGGCGAGATTTTACTCCACATCTCGTGAGATCTCATCACGCCTTGGAGAACTCCGTCCAAATCTCGTGAGATGTCATGGTTCCTGCGAGAGACTTCACTGTAAAACTCGTGAGATCTCATGGACATCGGTCGAGATTTTCCTTGCAATCTCTTGAGATTTCCTGGACATCGGGTGAGATCTCATGGACATCGGGGGGCGAAATCACTCCACAACTCGTGAGATGTCATGGACATCGGGTGAGATTTGCCTCCAAATCTCGTGTGATCTCTTCCAAATCTCACTGGAACAGGAACCAGCAATTGTGGTCTAGGGCTCACACCTGTTGAAAGGGTAGCTAAACAGCACGCCACAGGTGTTGCGTAGTAAGAAGGGCAAGTGTTGGCATGATCACCGAGTATTATCGGCAAGTAAGGAAACATTGTTGAGCACTTCGACGGAATCCTAGGATATTCTATATGCTGTCAAACTGAAAAAAAAACAACAATAAAAAATAAAAACTAAACCGATGAACCTAAGGGAATGGAAGGAAAAATCAAAGAAGACAAAACTAGAGAGGAAGACAAACCGTAAGAGAGTCGTTTCTCTCCGAAACAAAGTGAGGGTTGCTGGAAGCAAGGTGGGTGAGGAATGGGGACATTGGGGCATGGGCATTAAGGAGAGTACTTGGAAATAGCACTGGGTGCTATACGCAACCGATGAATCGCTCAATTCTCCCCCTGAACCTAGAAATATGCTCTAGGTTAAATTGGTTGTATTTAAATCGGTTTTCTTAGAAGATCTGTTAACATTTGGAGTCCCGAGGCACTTGAAGTTGCCCAACGGAGGGGGTTTATATATAGGCTCTGCCATGGGTGTTAAGAAGGAGCTCTCCTTATTTCTGGGCTCCAAGAAAATGAAGTTACACCTCTCATTCGTGGACTTGTCCCATTTCCTTTTCAATTGTGGATTTTTGGCCATACATCCAGACATTTCCAAAACCTTGTGGAATTCCTAAGTTTAGCTTTACATGCAAGGAGGCAGGGGCTTTTCCTCCCATAGGCATTAGACAGGGACTGTTGGAAAGTTCACATCCATGTCCTGTGCAAGGAGAGAGTCTCAGGGTCTGCTATCCTAAAGGAAGATTGCCCTATTGCTCCTGAGCTGCTTCTGAGCTCTAGGGGCATAAGCCTGCTGAATGGTAGCCAGCTTATACTTCTGCCCTAGATGATTGAGGTGCCATCATGCTGAAGATTAGACAAGAAGCAGCACAGTACGAGCCCTTTCAAGGAATACTACACCGAAAGCCTGCTTTCGAACACATGTACATCAGCCAAGAGGACAAAACCGTCACCCTCATTTGCTTCTGTGCCTATCCATGCACGGTAAGGGCCTTTGGAAAAACAGAAAACAAAACCAAGGTCAGATTCTCCGCTTTCTGAAGGAGGAATGCCGGCCTCTGAATGCCAGCGCCCCCAAGTGCAGGGCAGGAACTTTGACCTTGGCCCAAGCCGACAGGTGTAACATTTCCCTGCAGCAGACTGCTTGCCAGCTGACTGGGCTTTCTTCACGTTATCGCATTCTCATCGCTAATGAAGAACTTTAGCCTTCCATGCATCATTTTCCACCCTTTCGCTCTTTTTCAATCTACGTTTGCCCTGGACGTCATTCAGATCCAGTGTCTCAGAGAAAGAGCCTCTATTGAAGCAGGTCCAGCTAGGTCCTTGTGACCGTGGGAGAGATTGGGGCACGTTGCCCCTTGGAACGGGCTTTCAGAACTATGGGGACCTCAGAGGTGAAGACATTTGCAAGTGCCCTGGGAGTCATGTTTCTGTGTAGGCTTGGCGCCAGGTTTTTAGAGGGCCTGGGCCTCATTTCTTGGCTAAAAGGAAATGAAGTGACACACCTCATTCCCAGATGTACCCTAGTCCCAATTTTATTATCAACTTTCGGCCTTCACTGGAATCATTTCCATGCCCTTGCCGATTCTTTTTAAATTTAGAGCTGGTTTACACACGGCGTGGAGGGCATTCTACCCAGGTAGCCAGCACACAACGACCGGTCGTGAGTTCCTACTGCAGTGCTGTGCTCAGTCAGCCTCTCCTTATCTGATAGCCCAAAGGAAAGGAAAGGTGGCTCTTCTGTCCTTGACCTTGAGATGCCCTCCTTTTGAGGAACAGGACGTTAACCCATATGCTGCATGCTTGAGCATCTGGTGAGTTCAGAAGTTGCCCTTTCAAGGACTATAGCACCAAAGCTTGCCTGCAAAACCTTGAGCATCAGCTGGGAGACCTATTAGTAGAGCTGAATGACTGTAGCCTCCATCCATTCATGGGAAGGGCAAAACAACAACAAGCACAACCTCCACAACCACCACAACGACACTGCCACCAAATTTCGCTCTCATTCGGAAGGAAGAATGCCGAGTTCTTGGTGACAGGGCTCCCAGGTCTAGGCCATGGTTTCCCTTTCCCCAAGCCCACAGTTGTTTCTCATTCCTGGGAATGAAAATTGGGTTGCGTGGAGATGGGCCTAGTCACCTCAATCAGAACAGGTTGTCTCATCGCATCTCTGAGAAACACATTTGGCCCAGCATATACCCACTTCCACCCTCTTGCTCTTTTTCTGCCGAGGTTCCCCCTGTGGGCCTTCTGCTCCAGTGTTTCAGAGCAATATCCTGTTCATTCAGCTAGAGGATCTGGAAGATTCTTCGTGACTGAGGGGACGTGATGGCCACAGAGCCCCCTGGAAATGCTGTTCAGAACTCTGTTGGCCTGAGGAGGCGTAAGGCATTGGAGGCTTGCAAGCCGTGAATGTCTGTGCGTAGGCTTGGCCAGAGGACTCCTTTATTGCGGAAGGGGAATAAATTAGATGTCTCATTACAGATTTAGCTCACTTAAAAGGCCCTGCTTAGATACATTCCTGTAGGCTCGGGGATTGTCTATCTGGCTCATGGTTCACCTTCCAACTGGAAGGTGCTTTTCCTCACAGCAGCGCCTAGGGATTCCTGGGGAGTTCCATGGCCCTCTTATCCCTGATCTTGTTGTGTGGCTGCCTTGGGTAAGTGTGTAGAGCCGTAGAAAAGGCACCTCCCTCCCTGGCTCTGTGAGCTGCTTCCGTTCTGGAAAACCTAGTTTGAAAAAGCGTTCAAAGGAATGGAAACGGACAGAGAGGCAATGTGGACTTTCCTAGAGTTGAGATAGAACAATATTGTGACTAAAATACCTAGCAAAATCTGTTAGTTTCCGGGATAGGAAAGGCCTGTTGGCTTTGGCAATGGGAAACCTCCAGGGCCTCACCCTGGGAGCCAAAGAAGCAAGAGGCCTTCATTCTTCCTTCCTAAAGAGCGGGAAACCTTCTGGAATCGGATGTCACTCCTGCTGCCTTTCCGTCTGTGGCGGGGAGGGGGGACACAAAATAAGCAGAAACGCTTTAGTGTTAGCAGACTGGTTCTCCCAGCTGATGATGCATTTGGAAGTAGCCATTGGAGGAGCATTCCTGGCACGAGCTCCTTTTAGAATGAAGAGGTCCCAGAGCATAGCGCACATGTGTCCACTGTCTGCCCTTCCATACGAAGGCATCTCTGGCAGCCAGGGGAGGGAGACAAGCTGGCTGCCAACCACAGCATTTCAAAGATCAGGACAAGATCCAAGCACTCAGGGGCAGAAGGGGAAACTTTCCTTTCGGCTCTCAGACACATTGCTCTCCCCTAGCCCAGGATCTCAATGGGAAATTGCCATCAACCCTGGGAGTTTGGTGGACACACGGCTTGTGAGATGCCACCCAGAGTATTCTTCCATGTGAAACAACGTAGCTACCAAAACGGCAAGAGGATGGGATGGCTTCCAGGAAAACCAAAGATCAACAGTTCCAATGGGAATGGAAGTTATGTGGGAGTGAGTTGTCTAACTTCAGCTCCCCTTGCCCCAGAAATGGAGGCAAGCTCCCTCCCAAATCCTCTGGCCATGCCTACACCCAATCTTTTCAGCTTTCCCCAAGGAGAGGGAAGCTTCTGACATTGGAGGTTTTCCGCCATTTCCATCAGTGCCTTGAGGCAGCAGTGATTCAGGGGAACCAGAGTGCAACTCTCAGCTGCGGATCAAAAGTTTCGAATGGGTGTATGGAGCATTATTCCTTGAAGAAAGCTATTTCTGCCCTGAAAAGGCCCTGGAGCAGAGTAGGCCGTGCCCAAGCCATCTGATCTTGAGAGAGAAGGCATCTCAAAGAGCCAGGAGCTAGTAGGGCAAGCTAGACCCCCATCTCCGTGCGTCTTCAGCTGGCCAATTCCCAAGGGCTCAGGGCCAGAAGGGTAAACTTTTCTTTCAAATAGTAAACTCTGATTGTCTTATCTTAGGACAGGTTCAGACTGGGAACTCACCACCAATCCCTGGGTGCTCTAAAGGTGAGTCACAACACCTTGGCCCATGAAGATGCCCGAAGCCCTTGTTCGACAGACAGGCAAGGCCATGGGAAACACTACAAAGAGTGCCAGAGTCCCATGTCAACCGCAAATGGGACACATAGTGACTAGCACACTCTCCTAACAGGTTGGCAGGTTTGGGAAGAAGAATCAGCTGTGGACTTGTGTTAAGGGAAACTGCCATGTGCCACCCCACGAAAGCTTTAGCTAGAGGCCTGTCTTCCTCCTCCATAAAGGGAACGGATGCTTTTGGTGCTAACTGTTATTTGCCCTTTTCCATCAGGGGTAGATATAGCAGTGATTCAGGGCTAGCCTGTTGGTTCTGCCACTTGAAGACCAAGGTTTGGGAACTGTTCTCGGTGCCGTATTTCTTGAAATATTTTGTTTCTGCCCTGACCAGGTCCAGGAAAATGCTGTCCTTCTGGTGATGGTCTGTTCTTCAAAATGAAGACATCTCAATCATCCAGGGGATGGAGGGGAGCCGGCTAGCCGTCACGGCACTAAGCTGGCCAAGATCCAATTGCTCAGGAACAGGAGCGCCATACTTCCCTTAGGACGGCAGCTCTTGCTTAGCACGGGAGCACGTTTGGACCTGGCCACCCGTCCCTGGGTGCTGGCTACGTGTGGGACAGCACAATGGCCTCTTATGGCAACCCAAGATCTTGGTAGAACAAAGGGCAAGGGGGGCGCCTGCGTGGCTCAGTCGCTTAAGTGTCTGCGTTCGGCTAATCTCAATATCACAAGATCCTGGAATCGAACCCTGCTTTGGAAATGCACGGTTGTAGAGCCGCTTTGGGAAACAGTGTGGAGCTTCCTCAGAAAATTAAAAACACAGCTACCTTATGACTCAGGAAATTGCTCTACGATGTATGAGTCCAAAGACACGGCTGTAGTGAAAAAAAGGGCCACATGCACCCCAATGGTCATAGCAGCAACGTCCACAACAGACAAACCGTGGAAAGAGCCGAGAGGCCCTTCAACAGATGAATGGAGAAAAATGATGTGTTCCTTCTCTAAAAGGGAATATTACTCAGCCATCAGAAAGAAGAATACCCAACTTTTGCATCAACAACGATGGGGCTGGGGGAGAGCATGCTAAATGAAATTGGCCAAGCAGAGAAAGCCAACATCATAGGGCTCACGGAGTTGTGTTACATAAGGAATAGCATGGAGGGCATTAGGTGACGGAAGGGAAAAATGAAGGGGTGCAAATCGGAGCGGGAGATGAACCATGAGAGAGTACGGACTCCAAGAAATGGGCAGTTTTAGAGGGCAGGGGTGGATGGATGATTTAACCTACTGGTGGGTATTAAGGAGGGCATGTATCGCATGGAGCACTGGGTGTTCTAGGAAAACAGGGAACCAGGGAACCCAGATCCAAAACGAATGTTGTACTCTATGTTGACTAACAATACAATGTATTAAAAGAACAAGAAATCGCTTCTCTCTTCATGACACAAGATGGTAGTTGAATGATGCATTCCCCACGGTGTGGTATCTGAGAGTTAAGTAGGTGGCACCTTCCTTAGGCTTCCTCGCATACATCTGTAAGCATCTTATCTTCCTGAAACGAGAACGCTTCATGAAAAAAACTAAAGGTATTCAAACGACGAAGCTTGTCTACTAAACTCACAAACAACCCCAGAGCAACTAAAAGAAAGATACCTCTGTCCTATCCCGACCTCACGTGATCCTTGGGATCATCTCACGAGACTGAGGTTGAGATTGCACTCCAAATCCCATGAAATCTCATGGAATTGGGGCTCGATTTCACTCCACATCGCCTGAGGTCACAATGAGATCGGGCGAGATTTCAACAATTCTCGTGAGATAGCAGGGACCTTGGGCGAGATTACCCTGCAACGCTTGTGAGATCTCTTGACTTTGGGCGGGATTTTACTCCCCGCCTGCTGAGATCTCATCCAAACCTTGGAGACGTCAGTGCCCATCTCATGAGATCTCATGCATATTGAGCGAGATTTCAATCTCAATCTTGTGAGATCTCATGGACATCGGGCGAGATTTTACTCCAAATCTCGAGAGATCTCATCCCATCCCTGCAGACCTCAGTCCAAACCTCATGAATTGTCATGGACTTTGGGCGAGAGCTCAATCAAATGTCATGAGGTATCAATGACACGGGCGAGATGTCACTCCAAATCTCGTCCGATATCAGGGACCTTGGGCGAGATTTCAGTCCAACTATCGTGAGATCTCTTGGAATTCTAGAATATTTTACCCCAAGTCTCGTGAGATCTCATCCAAACCTTGGAGACTTTAGTGAAAATCTCGTGAGATCTCATGGATATTGAGCGAGATTTCAATCGAAATCCCACGAGATCGCATGGGCATCGGGTGAGATTTTATTCCGAATCTCGTGAGAGCTCATCCACAACTTGCAGACCTCAGTCCAAATCTCTTGAGATCTCATGGACATTGGTGGAGATTTCGCTCCAAATCTCGTGAGGTCCCAATGACATTGGGAGAGATTTCACTACAAATCTCGTGAGATATCAGCGATCTTGGGCGAGATTTCCATCCAACCCTCGTGAGGTCTCAATGACATCGGGCGAGGTTTCACTCAACTCTCGTGAGCTCAAAGGGACCTAGGGCGAGATTTCACTCCAACTCTCGTGAGAGCCTTTGGAATTCGGGGATCATTTCCTCCACGTGTCGTGAGATCTCATCCAACCCTTGGAGGCTTCAGTCCAAATCTCGTGAGATCTCACGATATTGAGGGAGAATTCACTCTATATCTCGTGAGAAATCATGGACATCAGGCGACATTAGTCCACATCTCGTTAGATCGTATGGGCATCGTGTGAGAATTCATTCCAAATCTCGTGATATGTCATGGACATTGGACGAGATTTCACCCCAAATATCGTGTGGTCTTAATGACCTCGGGCAGATTTCACTCCAAATCTCGTGAGATATCAGGTACAACTGTGGGCGAGCTTTCCATCTAAATCTCGTGAGATCTCATAGACATCGGGCGAGATTTGCCATCAAATCTCCTGAGATCTCATGGACATCGGTTCCGATTTCACTCCAAATCGGATGAGCTCTCATGGAATTAAGGCGAGAATTCACTCCAAAACTCCTGAGGTCAAAATGAGATCGGGCGAGTTTTCACTACAAGTCTCGTGAGATCTCAGGGACCTTGGGTGAGATTTCACAGCAGCTCTCGTGAGATCTCTTGAAGTTGGGAGAGATTTTACTCCCAGTCTTGTGAGATCTGCTCCAAAGCTTAGGGACGTCAGTGCCAATCTCGTGAGATCGCATGGCTTTTTAGCGAGATTTCAATCGAAATATCGTGAGACTGATGGGCATCGGGTGAGATTTTACTCCATATGTCGTGAGATCTCAGGGACATTCGGGTGAGATTTCACTCCGAATATCCTGAGGTCACAATGACATCGGGCGAGATTTCACTACAGATGTCTTGAGATATCAGGGACCATGGGCGAGATTTCACTCCAAATCTCGTGAGATCTCTTGGGATTCAGCTGAGAATTGACCCCATTTCTCGTGTGCTCTCTTCCAAATTTGGAGACCTCAGTCCAAATCTCTTGAGATCTCATGGAAAATAGGTGAGATTTCACTCTAAATTTCGTGAATCTCATAGTCCTTGGGCGAGATTGGACTCCAAAACTCGGAGGGGTCACGGACATCGGGCGAGAATTCCCACGAAATCCCGTGAGATGCCACGGACTTTGGGTGAGATTTCTCTCCAAATCTCGTGAGATCTCTTGGGCTTTGGTCGAGATTTTACTCCAGGGCCCGTGAGATCTCATCCAAAATTGGAGAGGTCAGTGCCATTCTCCTGAGATCTCATGGATATTGAGTGAGGATTCGATCTAAATCTCGTGAGATCTCCTGGACTTCGGCTGAGTTTCCACTCCAAGTCTCGTGAGATCTCATGGATATTGGGCGAGCCTGCACTCCAAATCTAAGGAGGGTCCAATGACATCAGGCGAGATTTCCACAAATCTCGTGAGTTATCAGGGACCTTGCTGGAGATTTCAGTCCAAATCTCATGAGTTCTCAATGACATGGCGTGAGATGTCATTGCAAATCTTGTGAGATATCTGGGAACTTGTGCGGGATTTCACTCCAACTCTGCTGAGGTCTCTTGTTATTTGGGCGAGAGTTTACTCCAAGTCTTGTGAGATCTCATCCAACCTTGGGGACGTCAGTGCCAATCTCGCGAGATCTCATCGATATTGAGGGAGATTTCATCTAAATCTCGTGAGATCTCATGGACATTGGGCGAGATTTCACTCCAAATCTCCTGAGGTCACAATCACAGTGGGCGAGATTTCCCCACAAATCACGTGAGCTATCAGGGCGAGATTTCTATCCAAATCTCGTGAGATCTCAATGACATCGGGGGAGATACATTCCAAATCTCTTGAGATATCAGGGACCTTGGGTGAGATTTCACTCCAACTCTCGTGCGGTCTCATGGCCTTTGGGCGAGATGTTACTCCCATCCCATTAAATCTCATCCAAACCTTGGAGGCGTCAATGCCCACCTCGTGAGTTCTCATGGATATGAGCGAGTTTTCCATCTAAATCTCGTGTGATCTCATGGATATCGGGCGAGATTTCCCTCCCAATCTCGTGAGATCTCATGGACATTGGGCGAGATTTCACTCCCAACTCCTGAGGTCCCAATGACTTCGGGCGAGATTTCACTACATATCTCGTAATATTCGGGGACCTTGGGCGAGATTTCCATCCAAATCTCGTGAGGTCTCAATGACATCGCGTGAGATGTCACTACAAATCTCATGAGATAGCAGGGAGTTTGGGCGAGATTTCACTCCAGCTCTCATGAGGCCTCTTGGACGTCGAGTGAGATTTGATTCCACGTCTCGGAGATCTCATCCAAACCTTGGAGAATTCAGTCCAAATCTCGTGAGATCTCATGGATATGGAGCGACATGTCAATCTATATCTCGTGGGATCTCATGACATCAGCAGGGATTTTACTCCAAATCTCGTGGGATCTCACGGATATCGGGTGAGATTTCTCTCCAAATCTCGTGAGATCATGGGCCTTGGGCGAGATTTCACTCCAAATCTCTTGAGGTCACAATGACATGGGGCGAGATTTCACTATAATTCTCTTGAGCTATCAGGGGACTTGGGCAAGATTTCACCACAAATCTCGTGAGATATCAGGGACCTTGCGTGATATTTCACTCCCAATCTCGTGAGGTACCAATGACATCGGGCGAGAATTCAGTATAAATCCCTTGAGATATCAGGCGCCTTGTTTGAGATTTTACTCCAACTCTCGTGAGATCTCTTGTAGTTTGGGCAAGAGTTCACTCCAACTCTCGTGAGCTCTCTTGGAACTGGGGCTATTTGACTCCAAGTCTCGTGAGATCTCATCCAGACCTTGGAGACTTCCGTCGAAATGTCGTGAGATCTCATGGATATTGAGCGAGATTTCCGTCTATATCTCGTGAGACCTCATGGACCTCAGGCGAAAATTTACTCCAAATTCCGTGAAATCGCATGGACATCGGCTGAGATTTCACTCCAAATATCTTGGGATCTCAAGGACATTGGGCGAGATTTCACTCCAAACCTCCTTGAGGTCACAGGGACATCGGGCGAGATTTCACTACAAATGTCGTGAGATATCATGGACTTTGGGTGAGATTTGTCTCCCAATGTCGTGAGATCCCTTGGACTTTGGGTGCGATTTGACTCCAGGTCTCGTGAGATCTCATCCAAAACACGGAGACGTCAGTGCCATTCTAATGAGATCTCATGGATATTGAGTGAGTATTCAATCTACATCTCGTGAGATCTCATGGATATCGGGCGAGTTTTGACACCAAATCTCGTGAGATCTCATGGACCTCGGGTGAGATTTCAGTCCAAATCTCATGAGATCTCATGGATATTGGGCGAGACTTCACTCCAAATCTCCTGTGGTCCTAATGACATCAGGCGAGATTGCAAGAAATCTCGTGAGATATCAGGGCCCTCGGTCGAGATTTCAGTCCAAATCTCGTGAGGTCTCAATGACATTGGGCGAGATTTCGTTACAAATCTCGTGAGATATCAGGGACCTGGGCGAGATTTCCCTCCAACTCTCGTGAAGTCTCTTGGTCTTTGGGCGAGATTTTACTCCAAGTCTTGTGAGATCTCATTCAAACCTTGGAGACGTCAGTGCCAATCTCGTGAGATCTCATGGCTATTGATGGAGATGTCATCTAAATCTCGGGAGATCTCAAGGACATCAGGCGAGATTTTCCTCCAAATCTTGGGAGATCTTTTGGACGTCGGGTAAGATATCTCTCCAAAAGTCGTGAGATGATGGGCCTTGAGCGAGATTTCACTCCAAATCTCCTCAGGTCACAATGACATCGGGCGAGATTTCACTCCAAATCTCAAGAGATCAAAGGGACCTTGGGCAAGATTTCACTCCCAATCTCGTGAGATATCAGCGGCCTTGGGCGAGATTTCACTCTCAATCTTGTGAGATCTCTTGGAATTCGGGCGAGATTTTACTCCAAGTCTCGTGAGATCCAATCCAAACCTTGGGGACTTCAGTCCAAATCTCCTGAGATCTCCTGGACATTGGGCGAGATTTCAATCCAAATCTCGTGAGGTCTCCATGATATCGGACGAGACTTCACACCAATTCTCGTGAGATCTCATGGACATCGGCTGAGATTTCACCCCAAATCTCCCGAGGTCACAATGACTTGGGCGAGATTTCAGACCAAACCCCGTCAGATTTCAGCGAACTTGGGCGAAATATCCATCCAAATCTCGTGAGGTCTCAATGATATCGGGCGAGATGTCACTACACTCTCGTGAGATAAAAAGGGACCTTGGGCGAGATTTCACTCCAACTCTCGTGAGATCTCTTGGAATTCGGGGATATTTTCCTCCAAGTCTCGTGAGGGCTCATCCAAACCTCGGAGACTTCCGTCCAAATCTCGTGAGATCTCATGGATATTGCGTGAGATTTCAATCGAATTCTCATGAGATCTCATGGACATCGGGTGAGTTTTACTCCAAATCTCGTCAGATCTCATCCAAAATATGCAGACCTCAGTCCAAATCTCGTGAGATCTCCTGGACATTGGGCGAGATTTCAATCCAAATCTCGTGAGATCTCAATGAGATCGGGTGAGGTTTCACTCCAAATCTCGTGAGATCTCTTGGACTTTGGGCAAGATTTTAGTCCAAATCTCCTGAGATCTCATCCAAACCTTGGAGACGTCACTGCCAATCTCGTGACATCTCATGGATATTGAGCGTTATTTCAATCTAAACCTTCTGAGATCTCATAGATATGGGCCGAGAGTTTACTCCAAATCTCATGAGATCGCCTGGACATCACGTGAGATTTCACTCCGACTCTCCTGAGGTCACAATGACATCGGGCGAGATTTCAGTACAAATCTCGTGAGATATCAGGGACCTTGGGCGAGATTTCACTCTCAATCTCGTGAGATCCCTTGGAATTCAGGTGAGATTTACTCCAAGTCTCGTGAGCTCTTTTCCAAATTTGGAGACCTCAGTCCAAATCTCTTGAGACCTCATGGACAAGAGGTGAGATTTCGCACTAAATTTCGTGACGCTCTAAATCTTTCGAGACACTCTAAATCTCATGGTCATTGGGCGGCGAGATTTTACTCCGAATCTCATGAGAGGTCATGGACATCGGGCGAGAATTTCCTCCAAATCACGTGAGATGGTACAGACTTCAGGCGAGATTTTCCTCCACATCTCGTGAGATCTCATGGACCTTGGGTGAGATTTCAATCCAAATCGTGAGATCTCTTGGACCATGGTTGAGACTGGAGTCCAAGTCTCATGAGATCTCACCCAAACCTGGCAGACTTCAGTGCCAATCTCGTGAGATCTCATGGATATGGAGTGAGATTTCACTCTAAATCTCGTGAGATCTCATGGCCATCGGGCGAGATTTTACTCCACATCTCGTGAGATCTCATCACGCCTTGGAGAACTCCGTCCAAATCTCGTGAGATGTCATGGTTCCTCCGAGAGACTTCACTGTAAAACTCGTGAGATCTCATGGACATCGGTCGAGATTTTCCTTGCAATCTCTTGAGATTTCCTGGACATCGGGTGAGATCTCATGGACATCGGGGGGCGAAATCACTCCACAACTCGTGAGATGTCATGGACATCGGGTGAGATTTGCCTCCAAATCTCGTGTGATCTCTTCCAAATCTCACTGGAACAGGAACCAGCAATTGTGGTCTAGGGCTCACACCTGTTGAAAGGGTAGCTAAACAGCACGCCACAGGTGTTGCGTAGTAAGAAGGGCAAGTGTTGGCATGATCACCGAGTATTATCGGCAAGTAAGGAAACATTGTTGAGCACTTCGACGGAATCCTACGATATTCTATATGCTGTCAAACTGAAAAAAAAACAACAATAAAAAATAAAAACTAAACCGATGAACCTAAGGGAATGGAAGGAAAAATCAAAGAAGACAAAACTAGAGAGGAAGACAAACCGTAAGAGAGTCGTTTCTCTCCGAAACAAAGTGAGGGTTGCTGGAAGCAAGGTGGGTGAGGAATGGGGACATTGGGGCATGGGCATTAAGGAGAGTACTTGGAAATAGCACTGGGTGGTATACGCAACCGATGAATCGCTCAATTCTCCCCCTGAACCTAGAAATATGCTCTAGGTTAAATTGGTTGTATTTAAATCGGTTTTCTTAGAAGATCTGTTAACATTTGGAGTCCCGAGGCACTTGAAGTTGCCCAACGGAGGGGGTTTATATATAGGCTCTGCCATGGGTGTTAAGAAGGAGCTCTCCTTATTTCTGGGCTCCAAGAAAATGAAGTTACACCTCTCATTCGTGGACTTGTCCCATTTCCTTTTCAATTGTGGATTTTTGGCCATACATCCAGACATTTCCAAAACCTTGTGGAATTCCTAAGTTTAGCTTTACATGCAAGGAGGCAGGGGCTTTTCCTCCCATAGGCATTAGACAGGGACTGTTGGAAAGTTCACATCCATGTCCTGTGCAAGGAGAGAGTCTCAGGGTCTGCTATCCTAAAGGAAGATTGCCCTATTGCTCCTGAGCTGCTTCTGAGCTCTAGGGGCATAAGCCTGCTGAATGGTAGCCAGCTTATACTTCTGCCCTAGATGATTGAGGTGCCATCATGCTGAAGATTAGACAAGAAGCAGCACAGTACGAGCCCTTTCAAGGAATACTACACCGAAAGCCTGCTTTCGAACACATGTACATCAGCCAAGAGGACAAAACCGTCACCCTCATTTGCTTCTGTGCCTATCCATGCACGGTAAGGGCCTTTGGAAAAACAGAAAACAAAACCAAGGTCAGATTCTCCGCTTTCTGAAGGAGGAATGCCGGCCTCTGAATGCCAGCGCCCCCAAGTGCAGGGCAGGAACTTTGACCTTGGCCCAAGCCGACAGGTGTAACATTTCCCTGCAGCAGACTGCTTGCCAGCTGACTGGGCTTTCTTCACGTTATCGCATTCTCATCGCTAATGAAGAACTTTAGCCTTCCATGCATCATTTTCCACCCTTTCGCTCTTTTTCAATCTACGTTTGCCCTGGACGTCATTCAGATCCAGTGTCTCAGAGAAAGAGCCTCTATTGAAGCAGGTCCAGCTAGGTCCTTGTGACCGTGGGAGAGATTGGGGCACGTTGCCCCTTGGAACGGGCTTTCAGAACTATGGGGACCTCAGAGGTGAAGACATTTGCAAGTGCCCTGGGAGTCATGTTTCTGTGTAGGCTTGGCGCCAGGTTTTTAGAGGGCCTGGGCCTCATTTCTTGGCTAAAAGGAAATGAAGTGACACACCTCATTCCCAGATGTACCCTAGTCCCAATTTTATTATCAACTTTCGGCCTTCACTGGAATCATTTCCATGCCCTTGCCGATTCTTTTTAAATTTAGAGCTGGTTTACACACGGCGTGGAGGGCATTCTACCCAGGTAGCCAGCACACAACGACCGGTCGTGAGTTCCTACTGCAGTGCTGTGCTCAGTCAGCCTCTCCTTATCTGATAGCCCAAAGGAAAGGAAAGGTGGCTCTTCTGTCCTTGACCTTGAGATGCCCTCCTTTTGAGGAACAGGACGTTAACCCATATGCTGCATGCTTGAGCATCTGGTGAGTTCAGAAGTTGCCCTTTCAAGGACTATAGCACCAAAGCTTGCCTGCAAAACCTTGAGCATCAGCTGGGAGACCTATTAGTAGAGCTGAATGACTGTAGCCTCCATCCATTCATGGGAAGGGCAAAACAACAACAAGCACAACCTCCACAACCACCACAACGACACTGCCACCAAATTTCGCTCTCATTCGGAAGGAAGAATGCCGAGTTCTTGGTGACAGGGCTCCCAGGTCTAGGCCATGGTTTCCCTTTCCCCAAGCCCACAGTTGTTTCTCATTCCTGGGAATGAAAATTGGGTTGCGTGGAGATGGGCCTAGTCACCTCAATCAGAACAGGTTGTCTCATCGCATCTCTGAGAAACACATTTGGCCCAGCATATACCCACTTCCACCCTCTTGCTCTTTTTCTGCCGAGGTTCCCCCTGTGGGCCTTCTGCTCCAGTGTTTCAGAGCAATATCCTGTTCATTCAGCTAGAGGATCTGGAAGATTCTTCGTGACTGAGGGGACGTGATGGCCACAGAGCCCCCTGGAAATGCTGTTCAGAACTCTGTTGGCCTGAGGAGGCGTAAGGCATTGGAGGCTTGCAAGCCGTGAATGTCTGTGCGTAGGCTTGGCCAGAGGACTCCTTTATTGCGGAAGGGGAATAAATTAGATGTCTCATTACAGATTTAGCTCACTTAAAAGGCCCTGCTTAGATACATTCCTGTAGGCTCGGGGATTGTCTATCTGGCTCATGGTTCACCTTCCAACTGGAAGGTGCTTTTCCTCACAGCAGCGCCTAGGGATTCCTGGGGAGTTCCATGGCCCTCTTATCCCTGATCTTGTTGTGTGGCTGCCTTGGGTAAGTGTGTAGAGCCGTAGAAAAGGCACCTCCCTCCCTGGCTCTGTGAGCTGCTTCCGTTCTGGAAAACCTAGTTTGAAAAAGCGTTCAAAGGAATGGAAACGGACAGAGAGGCAATGTGGACTTTCCTAGAGTTGAGATAGAACAATATTGTGACTAAAATACCTAGCAAAATCTGTTAGTTTCCGGGATAGGAAAGGCCTGTTGGCTTTGGCAATGGGAAACCTCCAGGGCCTCACCCTGGGAGCCAAAGAAGCAAGAGGCCTTCATTCTTCCTTCCTAAAGAGCGGGAAACCTTCTGGAATCGGATGTCACTCCTGCTGCCTTTCCGTCTGTGGCGGGGAGGGGGGACACAAAATAAGCAGAAACGCTTTAGTGTTAGCAGACTGGTTCTCCCAGCTGATGATGCATTTGGAAGTAGCCATTGGAGGAGCATTCCTGGCACGAGCTCCTTTTAGAATGAAGAGGTCCCAGAGCATAGCGCACATGTGTCCACTGTCTGCCCTTCCATACGAAGGCATCTCTGGCAGCCAGGGGAGGGAGACAAGCTGGCTGCCAACCACAGCATTTCAAAGATCAGGACAAGATCCAAGCACTCAGGGGCAGAAGGGGAAACTTTCCTTTCGGCTCTCAGACACATTGCTCTCCCCTAGCCCAGGATCTCAATGGGAAATTGCCATCAACCCTGGGAGTTTGGTGGACACACGGCTTGTGAGATGCCACCCAGAGTATTCTTCCATGTGAAACAACGTAGCTACCAAAACGGCAAGAGGATGGGATGGCTTCCAGGAAAACCAAAGATCAACAGTTCCAATGGGAATGGAAGTTATGTGGGAGTGAGTTGTCTAACTTCAGCTCCCCTTGCCCCAGAAATGGAGGCAAGCTCCCTCCCAAATCCTCTGGCCATGCCTACACCCAATCTTTTCAGCTTTCCCCAAGGAGAGGGAAGCTTCTGACATTGGAGGTTTTCCGCCATTTCCATCAGTGCCTTGAGGCAGCAGTGATTCAGGGGAACCAGAGTGCAACTCTCAGCTGCGGATCAAAAGTTTCGAATGGGTGTATGGAGCATTATTCCTTGAAGAAAGCTATTTCTGCCCTGAAAAGGCCCTGGAGCAGAGTAGGCCGTGCCCAAGCCATCTGATCTTGAGAGAGAAGGCATCTCAAAGAGCCAGGAGCTAGTAGGGCAAGCTAGACCCCCATCTCCGTGCGTCTTCAGCTGGCCAATTCCCAAGGGCTCAGGGCCAGAAGGGTAAACTTTTCTTTCAAATAGTAAACTCTGATTGTCTTATCTTAGGACAGGTTCAGACTGGGAACTCACCACCAATCCCTGGGTGCTCTAAAGGTGAGTCACAACACCTTGGCCCATGAAGATGCCCGAAGCCCTTGTTCGACAGACAGGCAAGGCCATGGGAAACACTACAAAGAGTGCCAGAGTCCCATGTCAACCGCAAATGGGACACATAGTGACTAGCACACTCTCCTAACAGGTTGGCAGGTTTGGGAAGAAGAATCAGCTGTGGACTTGTGTTAAGGGAAACTGCCATGTGCCACCCCACGAAAGCTTTAGCTAGAGGCCTGTCTTCCTCCTCCATAAAGGGAACGGATGCTTTTGGTGCTAACTGTTATTTGCCCTTTTCCATCAGGGGTAGATATAGCAGTGATTCAGGGCTAGCCTGTTGGTTCTGCCACTTGAAGACCAAGGTTTGGGAACTGTTCTCGGTGCCGTATTTCTTGAAATATTTTGTTTCTGCCCTGACCAGGTCCAGGAAAATGCTGTCCTTCTGGTGATGGTCTGTTCTTCAAAATGAAGACATCTCAATCATCCAGGGGATGGAGGGGAGCCGGCTAGCCGTCACGGCACTAAGCTGGCCAAGATCCAATTGCTCAGGAACAGGAGCGCCATACTTCCCTTAGGACGGCAGCTCTTGCTTAGCACGGGAGCACGTTTGGACCTGGCCACCCGTCCCTGGGTGCTGGCTACGTGTGGGACAGCACAATGGCCTCTTATGGCAACCCAAGATCTTGGTAGAACAAAGGGCAAGGGGGGCGCCTGCGTGGCTCAGTCGCTTAAGTGTCTGCGTTCGGCTAATCTCAATATCACAAGATCCTGGAATCGAACCCTGCTTTGGAAATGCACGGTTGTAGAGCCGCTTTGGGAAACAGTGTGGAGCTTCCTCAGAAAATTAAAAACACAGCTACCTTATGACTCAGGAAATTGCTCTACGATGTATGAGTCCAAAGACACGGCTGTAGTGAAAAAAAGGGCCACATGCACCCCAATGGTCATAGCAGCAACGTCCACAACAGACAAACCGTGGAAAGAGCCGAGAGGCCCTTCAACAGATGAATGGAGAAAAATGATGTGTTCCTTCTCTAAAAGGGAATATTACTCAGCCATCAGAAAGAAGAATACCCAACTTTTGCATCAACAACGATGGGGCTGGGGGAGAGCATGCTAAATGAAATTGGCCAAGCAGAGAAAGCCAACATCATAGGGCTCACGGAGTTGTGTTACATAAGGAATAGCATGGAGGGCATTAGGTGACGGAAGGGAAAAATGAAGGGGTGCAAATCGGAGCGGGAGATGAACCATGAGAGAGTACGGACTCCAAGAAATGGGCAGTTTTAGAGGGCAGGGGTGGATGGATGATTTAACCTACTGGTGGGTATTAAGGAGGGCATGTATCGCATGGAGCACTGGGTGTTCTAGGAAAACAGGGAACCAGGGAACCCAGATCCAAAACGAATGTTGTACTCTATGTTGACTAACAATACAATGTATTAAAAGAACAAGAAATCGCTTCTCTCTTCATGACACAAGATGGTAGTTGAATGATGCATTCCCCACGGTGTGGTATCTGAGAGTTAAGTAGGTGGCACCTTCCTTAGGCTTCCTCGCATACATCTGTAAGCATCTTATCTTCCTGAAACGAGAACGCTTCATGAAAAAAACTAAAGGTATTCAAACGACGAAGCTTGTCTACTAAACTCACAAACAACCCCAGAGCAACTAAAAGAAAGATACCTCTGTCCTATCCCGACCTCACGTGATCCTTGGGATCATCTCACGAGACTGAGGTTGAGATTGCACTCCAAATCCCATGAAATCTCATGGAATTGGGGCTCGATTTCACTCCACATCGCCTGAGGTCACAATGAGATCGGGCGAGATTTCAACAATTCTCGTGAGATAGCAGGGACCTTGGGCGAGATTACCCTGCAACGCTTGTGAGATCTCTTGACTTTGGGCGGGATTTTACTCCCCGCCTGCTGAGATCTCATCCAAACCTTGGAGACGTCAGTGCCCATCTCATGAGATCTCATGCATATTGAGCGAGATTTCAATCTCAATCTTGTGAGATCTCATGGACATCGGGCGAGATTTTACTCCAAATCTCGAGAGATCTCATCCCATCCCTGCAGACCTCAGTCCAAACCTCATGAATTGTCATGGACTTTGGGCGAGAGCTCAATCAAATGTCATGAGGTATCAATGACACGGGCGAGATGTCACTCCAAATCTCGTCCGATATCAGGGACCTTGGGCGAGATTTCAGTCCAACTATCGTGAGATCTCTTGGAATTCTAGAATATTTTACCCCAAGTCTCGTGAGATCTCATCCAAACCTTGGAGACTTTAGTGAAAATCTCGTGAGATCTCATGGATATTGAGCGAGATTTCAATCGAAATCCCACGAGATCGCATGGGCATCGGGTGAGATTTTATTCCGAATCTCGTGAGAGCTCATCCACAACTTGCAGACCTCAGTCCAAATCTCTTGAGATCTCATGGACATTGGTGGAGATTTCGCTCCAAATCTCGTGAGGTCCCAATGACATTGGGAGAGATTTCACTACAAATCTCGTGAGATATCAGCGATCTTGGGCGAGATTTCCATCCAACCCTCGTGAGGTCTCAATGACATCGGGCGAGGTTTCACTCAACTCTCGTGAGCTCAAAGGGACCTAGGGCGAGATTTCACTCCAACTCTCGTGAGAGCCTTTGGAATTCGGGGATCATTTCCTCCACGTGTCGTGAGATCTCATCCAACCCTTGGAGGCTTCAGTCCAAATCTCGTGAGATCTCACGATATTGAGGGAGAATTCACTCTATATCTCGTGAGAAATCATGGACATCAGGCGACATTAGTCCACATCTCGTTAGATCGTATGGGCATCGTGTGAGAATTCATTCCAAATCTCGTGATATGTCATGGACATTGGACGAGATTTCACCCCAAATATCGTGTGGTCTTAATGACCTCGGGCAGATTTCACTCCAAATCTCGTGAGATATCAGGTACAACTGTGGGCGAGCTTTCCATCTAAATCTCGTGAGATCTCATAGACATCGGGCGAGATTTGCCATCAAATCTCCTGAGATCTCATGGACATCGGTTCCGATTTCACTCCAAATCGGATGAGCTCTCATGGAATTAAGGCGAGAATTCACTCCAAAACTCCTGAGGTCAAAATGAGATCGGGCGAGTTTTCACTACAAGTCTCGTGAGATCTCAGGGACCTTGGGTGAGATTTCACAGCAGCTCTCGTGAGATCTCTTGAAGTTGGGAGAGATTTTACTCCCAGTCTTGTGAGATCTGCTCCAAAGCTTAGGGACGTCAGTGCCAATCTCGTGAGATCGCATGGCTTTTTAGCGAGATTTCAATCGAAATATCGTGAGACTGATGGGCATCGGGTGAGATTTTACTCCATATGTCGTGAGATCTCAGGGACATTCGGGTGAGATTTCACTCCGAATATCCTGAGGTCACAATGACATCGGGCGAGATTTCACTACAGATGTCTTGAGATATCAGGGACCATGGGCGAGATTTCACTCCAAATCTCGTGAGATCTCTTGGGATTCAGCTGAGAATTGACCCCATTTCTCGTGTGCTCTCTTCCAAATTTGGAGACCTCAGTCCAAATCTCTTGAGATCTCATGGAAAATAGGTGAGATTTCACTCTAAATTTCGTGAATCTCATAGTCCTTGGGCGAGATTGGACTCCAAAACTCGGAGGGGTCACGGACATCGGGCGAGAATTCCCACGAAATCCCGTGAGATGCCACGGACTTTGGGTGAGATTTCTCTCCAAATCTCGTGAGATCTCTTGGGCTTTGGTCGAGATTTTACTCCAGGGCCCGTGAGATCTCATCCAAAATTGGAGAGGTCAGTGCCATTCTCCTGAGATCTCATGGATATTGAGTGAGGATTCGATCTAAATCTCGTGAGATCTCCTGGACTTCGGCTGAGTTTCCACTCCAAGTCTCGTGAGATCTCATGGATATTGGGCGAGCCTGCACTCCAAATCTAAGGAGGGTCCAATGACATCAGGCGAGATTTCCACAAATCTCGTGAGTTATCAGGGACCTTGCTGGAGATTTCAGTCCAAATCTCATGAGTTCTCAATGACATGGCGTGAGATGTCATTGCAAATCTTGTGAGATATCTGGGAACTTGTGCGGGATTTCACTCCAACTCTGCTGAGGTCTCTTGTTATTTGGGCGAGAGTTTACTCCAAGTCTTGTGAGATCTCATCCAACCTTGGGGACGTCAGTGCCAATCTCGCGAGATCTCATCGATATTGAGGGAGATTTCATCTAAATCTCGTGAGATCTCATGGACATTGGGCGAGATTTCACTCCAAATCTCCTGAGGTCACAATCACAGTGGGCGAGATTTCCCCACAAATCACGTGAGCTATCAGGGCGAGATTTCTATCCAAATCTCGTGAGATCTCAATGACATCGGGGGAGATACATTCCAAATCTCTTGAGATATCAGGGACCTTGGGTGAGATTTCACTCCAACTCTCGTGCGGTCTCATGGCCTTTGGGCGAGATGTTACTCCCATCCCATTAAATCTCATCCAAACCTTGGAGGCGTCAATGCCCACCTCGTGAGTTCTCATGGATATGAGCGAGTTTTCCATCTAAATCTCGTGTGATCTCATGGATATCGGGCGAGATTTCCCTCCCAATCTCGTGAGATCTCATGGACATTGGGCGAGATTTCACTCCCAACTCCTGAGGTCCCAATGACTTCGGGCGAGATTTCACTACATATCTCGTAATATTCGGGGACCTTGGGCGAGATTTCCATCCAAATCTCGTGAGGTCTCAATGACATCGCGTGAGATGTCACTACAAATCTCATGAGATAGCAGGGAGTTTGGGCGAGATTTCACTCCAGCTCTCATGAGGCCTCTTGGACGTCGAGTGAGATTTGATTCCACGTCTCGGAGATCTCATCCAAACCTTGGAGAATTCAGTCCAAATCTCGTGAGATCTCATGGATATGGAGCGACATGTCAATCTATATCTCGTGGGATCTCATGACATCAGCAGGGATTTTACTCCAAATCTCGTGGGATCTCACGGATATCGGGTGAGATTTCTCTCCAAATCTCGTGAGATCATGGGCCTTGGGCGAGATTTCACTCCAAATCTCTTGAGGTCACAATGACATGGGGCGAGATTTCACTATAATTCTCTTGAGCTATCAGGGGACTTGGGCAAGATTTCACCACAAATCTCGTGAGATATCAGGGACCTTGCGTGATATTTCACTCCCAATCTCGTGAGGTACCAATGACATCGGGCGAGAATTCAGTATAAATCCCTTGAGATATCAGGCGCCTTGTTTGAGATTTTACTCCAACTCTCGTGAGATCTCTTGTAGTTTGGGCAAGAGTTCACTCCAACTCTCGTGAGCTCTCTTGGAACTGGGGCTATTTGACTCCAAGTCTCGTGAGATCTCATCCAGACCTTGGAGACTTCCGTCGAAATGTCGTGAGATCTCATGGATATTGAGCGAGATTTCCGTCTATATCTCGTGAGACCTCATGGACCTCAGGCGAAAATTTACTCCAAATTCCGTGAAATCGCATGGACATCGGCTGAGATTTCACTCCAAATATCTTGGGATCTCAAGGACATTGGGCGAGATTTCACTCCAAACCTCCTTGAGGTCACAGGGACATCGGGCGAGATTTCACTACAAATGTCGTGAGATATCATGGACTTTGGGTGAGATTTGTCTCCCAATGTCGTGAGATCCCTTGGACTTTGGGTGCGATTTGACTCCAGGTCTCGTGAGATCTCATCCAAAACACGGAGACGTCAGTGCCATTCTAATGAGATCTCATGGATATTGAGTGAGTATTCAATCTACATCTCGTGAGATCTCATGGATATCGGGCGAGTTTTGACACCAAATCTCGTGAGATCTCATGGACCTCGGGTGAGATTTCAGTCCAAATCTCATGAGATCTCATGGATATTGGGCGAGACTTCACTCCAAATCTCCTGTGGTCCTAATGACATCAGGCGAGATTGCAAGAAATCTCGTGAGATATCAGGGCCCTCGGTCGAGATTTCAGTCCAAATCTCGTGAGGTCTCAATGACATTGGGCGAGATTTCGTTACAAATCTCGTGAGATATCAGGGACCTGGGCGAGATTTCCCTCCAACTCTCGTGAAGTCTCTTGGTCTTTGGGCGAGATTTTACTCCAAGTCTTGTGAGATCTCATTCAAACCTTGGAGACGTCAGTGCCAATCTCGTGAGATCTCATGGCTATTGATGGAGATGTCATCTAAATCTCGGGAGATCTCAAGGACATCAGGCGAGATTTTCCTCCAAATCTTGGGAGATCTTTTGGACGTCGGGTAAGATATCTCTCCAAAAGTCGTGAGATGATGGGCCTTGAGCGAGATTTCACTCCAAATCTCCTCAGGTCACAATGACATCGGGCGAGATTTCACTCCAAATCTCAAGAGATCAAAGGGACCTTGGGCAAGATTTCACTCCCAATCTCGTGAGATATCAGCGGCCTTGGGCGAGATTTCACTCTCAATCTTGTGAGATCTCTTGGAATTCGGGCGAGATTTTACTCCAAGTCTCGTGAGATCCAATCCAAACCTTGGGGACTTCAGTCCAAATCTCCTGAGATCTCCTGGACATTGGGCGAGATTTCAATCCAAATCTCGTGAGGTCTCCATGATATCGGACGAGACTTCACACCAATTCTCGTGAGATCTCATGGACATCGGCTGAGATTTCACCCCAAATCTCCCGAGGTCACAATGACTTGGGCGAGATTTCAGACCAAACCCCGTCAGATTTCAGCGAACTTGGGCGAAATATCCATCCAAATCTCGTGAGGTCTCAATGATATCGGGCGAGATGTCACTACACTCTCGTGAGATAAAAAGGGACCTTGGGCGAGATTTCACTCCAACTCTCGTGAGATCTCTTGGAATTCGGGGATATTTTCCTCCAAGTCTCGTGAGGGCTCATCCAAACCTCGGAGACTTCCGTCCAAATCTCGTGAGATCTCATGGATATTGCGTGAGATTTCAATCGAATTCTCATGAGATCTCATGGACATCGGGTGAGTTTTACTCCAAATCTCGTCAGATCTCATCCAAAATATGCAGACCTCAGTCCAAATCTCGTGAGATCTCCTGGACATTGGGCGAGATTTCAATCCAAATCTCGTGAGATCTCAATGAGATCGGGTGAGGTTTCACTCCAAATCTCGTGAGATCTCTTGGACTTTGGGCAAGATTTTAGTCCAAATCTCCTGAGATCTCATCCAAACCTTGGAGACGTCACTGCCAATCTCGTGACATCTCATGGATATTGAGCGTTATTTCAATCTAAACCTTCTGAGATCTCATAGATATGGGCCGAGAGTTTACTCCAAATCTCATGAGATCGCCTGGACATCACGTGAGATTTCACTCCGACTCTCCTGAGGTCACAATGACATCGGGCGAGATTTCAGTACAAATCTCGTGAGATATCAGGGACCTTGGGCGAGATTTCACTCTCAATCTCGTGAGATCCCTTGGAATTCAGGTGAGATTTACTCCAAGTCTCGTGAGCTCTTTTCCAAATTTGGAGACCTCAGTCCAAATCTCTTGAGACCTCATGGACAAGAGGTGAGATTTCGCACTAAATTTCGTGACGCTCTAAATCTTTCGAGACACTCTAAATCTCATGGTCATTGGGCGGCGAGATTTTACTCCGAATCTCATGAGAGGTCATGGACATCGGGCGAGAATTTCCTCCAAATCACGTGAGATGGTACAGACTTCAGGCGAGATTTTCCTCCACATCTCGTGAGATCTCATGGACCTTGGGTGAGATTTCAATCCAAATCGTGAGATCTCTTGGACCATGGTTGAGACTGGAGTCCAAGTCTCATGAGATCTCACCCAAACCTGGCAGACTTCAGTGCCAATCTCGTGAGATCTCATGGATATGGAGTGAGATTTCACTCTAAATCTCGTGAGATCTCATGGCCATCGGGCGAGATTTTACTCCACATCTCGTGAGATCTCATCACGCCTTGGAGAACTCCGTCCAAATCTCGTGAGATGTCATGGTTCCTCCGAGAGACTTCACTGTAAAACTCGTGAGATCTCATGGACATCGGTCGAGATTTTCCTTGCAATCTCTTGAGATTTCCTGGACATCGGGTGAGATCTCATGGACATCGGGGGGCGAAATCACTCCACAACTCGTGAGATGTCATGGACATCGGGTGAGATTTGCCTCCAAATCTCGTGTGATCTCTTCCAAATCTCACTGGAACAGGAACCAGCAATTGTGGTCTAGGGCTCACACCTGTTGAAAGGGTAGCTAAACAGCACGCCACAGGTGTTGCGTAGTAAGAAGGGCAAGTGTTGGCATGATCACCGAGTATTATCGGCAAGTAAGGAAACATTGTTGAGCACTTCGACGGAATCCTACGATATTCTATATGCTGTCAAACTGAAAAAAAAACAACAATAAAAAATAAAAACTAAACCGATGAACCTAAGGGAATGGAAGGAAAAATCAAAGAAGACAAAACTAGAGAGGAAGACAAACCGTAAGAGAGTCGTTTCTCTCCGAAACAAAGTGAGGGTTGCTGGAAGCAAGGTGGGTGAGGAATGGGGACATTGGGGCATGGGCATTAAGGAGAGTACTTGGAAATAGCACTGGGTGGTATACGCAACCGATGAATCGCTCAATTCTCCCCCTGAACCTAGAAATATGCTCTAGGTTAAATTGGTTGTATTTAAATCGGTTTTCTTAGAAGATCTGTTAACATTTGGAGTCCCGAGGCACTTGAAGTTGCCCAACGGAGGGGGTTTATATATAGGCTCTGCCATGGGTGTTAAGAAGGAGCTCTCCTTATTTCTGGGCTCCAAGAAAATGAAGTTACACCTCTCATTCGTGGACTTGTCCCATTTCCTTTTCAATTGTGGATTTTTGGCCATACATCCAGACATTTCCAAAACCTTGTGGAATTCCTAAGTTTAGCTTTACATGCAAGGAGGCAGGGGCTTTTCCTCCCATAGGCATTAGACAGGGACTGTTGGAAAGTTCACATCCATGTCCTGTGCAAGGAGAGAGTCTCAGGGTCTGCTATCCTAAAGGAAGATTGCCCTATTGCTCCTGAGCTGCTTCTGAGCTCTAGGGGCATAAGCCTGCTGAATGGTAGCCAGCTTATACTTCTGCCCTAGATGATTGAGGTGCCATCATGCTGAAGATTAGACAAGAAGCAGCACAGTACGAGCCCTTTCAAGGAATACTACACCGAAAGCCTGCTTTCGAACACATGTACATCAGCCAAGAGGACAAAACCGTCACCCTCATTTGCTTCTGTGCCTATCCATGCACGGTAAGGGCCTTTGGAAAAACAGAAAACAAAACCAAGGTCAGATTCTCCGCTTTCTGAAGGAGGAATGCCGGCCTCTGAATGCCAGCGCCCCCAAGTGCAGGGCAGGAACTTTGACCTTGGCCCAAGCCGACAGGTGTAACATTTCCCTGCAGCAGACTGCTTGCCAGCTGACTGGGCTTTCTTCACGTTATCGCATTCTCATCGCTAATGAAGAACTTTAGCCTTCCATGCATCATTTTCCACCCTTTCGCTCTTTTTCAATCTACGTTTGCCCTGGACGTCATTCAGATCCAGTGTCTCAGAGAAAGAGCCTCTATTGAAGCAGGTCCAGCTAGGTCCTTGTGACCGTGGGAGAGATTGGGGCACGTTGCCCCTTGGAACGGGCTTTCAGAACTATGGGGACCTCAGAGGTGAAGACATTTGCAAGTGCCCTGGGAGTCATGTTTCTGTGTAGGCTTGGCGCCAGGTTTTTAGAGGGCCTGGGCCTCATTTCTTGGCTAAAAGGAAATGAAGTGACACACCTCATTCCCAGATGTACCCTAGTCCCAATTTTATTATCAACTTTCGGCCTTCACTGGAATCATTTCCATGCCCTTGCCGATTCTTTTTAAATTTAGAGCTGGTTTACACACGGCGTGGAGGGCATTCTACCCAGGTAGCCAGCACACAACGACCGGTCGTGAGTTCCTACTGCAGTGCTGTGCTCAGTCAGCCTCTCCTTATCTGATAGCCCAAAGGAAAGGAAAGGTGGCTCTTCTGTCCTTGACCTTGAGATGCCCTCCTTTTGAGGAACACGACGTTAACCCATATGCTGCATGCTTGAGCATCTGGTGAGTTCAGAAGTTGCCCTTTCAAGGACTATAGCACCAAAGCTTGCCTGCAAAACCTTGAGCATCAGCTGGGAGACCTATTAGTAGAGCTGAATGACTGTAGCCTCCATCCATTCATGGGAAGGGCAAAACAACAACAAGCACAACCTCCACAACCACCACAACGACACTGCCACCAAATTTCGCTCTCATTCGGAAGGAAGAATGCCGAGTTCTTGGTGACAGGGCTCCCAGGTCTAGGCCATGGTTTCCCTTTCCCCAAGCCCACACTTGTTTCTCATTCCTGGGAATGAAAATTGGGTTGCGTGGAGATGGGCCTAGTCACCTCAATCAGAACAGGTTGTCTCATCGCATCTCGAAGAAACACATTTGGCCCAGCATATACCCACTTCCACCCTCTTGCTCTTTTTCTGCCGAGGTTCCCCCTGTGGGCCTTCTGCTCCAGTGTTTCAGAGCAATATCCTGTTCATTCAGCTAGAGGATCTGGAAGATTCTTCGTGACTGAGGGGACGTGATGGCCACAGAGCCCCCTGGACGTGCTGTTCAGAACTCTGTTGGCCTGAGGAGGCGTAAGGCATTGGAGGCTTGCAAGCCGTGAATGTCTGTGCGTAGGCTTGGCCAGAGGACTCCTTTATTGCGGAAGGGGAATAAATTAGATGTCTCATTACAGATTTAGCTCACTTAAAAGGCCCTGCTTAGATACATTCCTGTAGGCTCGGGGATTGTCTATCTGGCTCATGGTTCACCTTCCAACTGGAAGGTGCTTTTCCTCACAGCAGCGCCTAGGGATTCCTGGGGAGTTCCATGGCCCTCTTATCCCTGGTCTTGTTGTGTGGCTGCCTTGGGTAAGTGTGTAGAGCCGTAGAAAAGGCACCTCCCTCCCTGGCTCTGTGAGATGCTTCCGTTCTGGAAAACCTAGTTTGAAAAAGCGTTCAAAGGAATGGAAACGGACAGAGAGGCAATGTGGACTTTCCTAGAGTTGAGATTGAACAATATTGTGACTAAAATACCTAGGCAAATCTGTTAGTTTCCGGGATAGGAAAGGCCTGTTGGCTTTGGCAATGGGAAACCTCCAGGACCTCACCCTGGGAGCCAAAGAAGCAAGAGGCCTTCATTCTTCCTTCCTAAAGAGCGGGAAACTTCTGGAATCGGATGTCACTCCTGCTGCCTTTCCGTCTGTGGCGGGGAGGGGGGACACAAAATAAGCAGAAACGCTTTAGTGTTAGCAGACTGGTTCTCCCAGCTGATGATGCATTTGGAAGTAGCCATTGGAGGAGCATTCCTGGCACGAGCTCCTTTTAGAATGAAGAGGTCCCAGAGCATAGCGCACATGTGTCCACTGTCTGCCCTTCCATACGAAGGCATCTCTGGCAGCCAGGGGAGGGAGACAAGCTGGCTGCCAACCACAGCATTTCAAAGATCAGGACAAGATCCAAGCACTCAGGGGCAGAAGGGGAAACTTTCCTTTCGGCTCTCAGACACATTGCTCTCCCCTAGCCCAGGATCTCAATGGGAAATTGCCATCAACCCTGGGAGTTTGGTGGACACACGGCTTGTGAGATGCCACCCAGAGTATTCTTCCATGTGAAACAACGTAGCTACCAAAACGGCAAGAGGATGGGATGGCTTCCAGGAAAACCAAAGATCAACAGTTCCAATGGGAATGGAAGTTATGTGGGAGTGAGGTGTCTAACTTCAGCTCCCCTTGCCCCAGAAATGGAGGCAAGCTCCCTCCCAAATCCTCTGGCCATGCCTACACCCAATCTTTTCAGCTTTCCCCAAGGAGAGGGAAGCTTCTGACATTGGAGGTTTTCCGCCATTTCCATCAGTGCCTTGAGGCAGCAGTGATTCAGGGGAACCAGAGTGCAACTCTCAGCTGCGGATCAAAAGTTTCGAATGGGTGTATGGAGCATTATTCCTTGAAGAAAGCTATTTCTGCCCTGAAAAGGCCCTGGAGCAGAGTAGGCCGTGCCCAAGCCATCTGATCTTGAGAGAGAAGGCATCTCAAACAGCCAGGAGCTAGTAGGGCAAGCTAGACCCCCACGTCCGTGCGTCTTCAGCTGGCCAATTCCCAAGGGCTCAGGGCCAGAAGGGTAAACTTTTCTTTCAAATAGTAAACTCTGATTGTCTTATCTTAGGACAGGTTCAGACTGGGAACTCACCACCAATCCCTGGGTGCTCTAAAGGTGAGTCACAACACCTTGGCCCATGAAGATGCCCGAAGCCCTTGTTCGACAGACAAGCAAGGCCATGGGAAACACTACAAAGAGTGCCAGAGTCCCATGTCAACCGCAAATGGGACACATAGTGACTAGCACACTCTCCTAACAGGTTGGCAGGTTTGGGAAGAAGTATCAGCTGTGGACTTGGGTTAAGGGAATCTGCCATGTGCCACCCCACGAAAGCTTTAGCTACAGGCCTGTCTTCCTCCTCCATAAAGGGAACGGATGCTTTTGGTGCTGACTGTTCTTTGCCCTTCTCCATCAGGGGTAGATATAGCAGTGATTCAGGGCTAGCCTGTTGGTTCTGCCACCTGACGACCAAGGTTTCGGAGCTGTTTCTCGGTGCCGTATTTCTTGAAATATTTTGTTTCTGCCCTGACCAGGTCCAGG
Source organism: Eumetopias jubatus (assembly GCF_037043125.1). Taxonomy (NCBI): domain Eukaryota; kingdom Metazoa; phylum Chordata; class Mammalia; order Carnivora; family Otariidae; genus Eumetopias; species Eumetopias jubatus. The sequence continues at coordinate 1,691,592 of NW_028274843.1, forward strand.
AAAATGCTGTCCTTCTGGTGATGGTCTGTTCTTCAATATGAAGACATCTCAATCATCCAGGGGATGGAGGGGAGCCGGCTAGCCGTCACGGCACTAAGCTGGCCAAGATCCAAGTGCTCAGGTACAGGAGCGCCATACTTCCCTTAGGACGGCAGCTCTTGCTTCGCACGGGAGCACGTTTGGACCTGGCCACCCGTCCCTGGGTGCTGGCTACGTGTGGGACAGCACAATGGCCTCTTATGGCAACCCAAGATCTTGGTAGAACAAAGGGCAAGGGTGGCGCCTGCGTGGCTCAGTCGCTTAAGTGTCTTCGTTCGGCTCAGCTCAATATCACAACGTCCTGGGATAGAACCCTGCATTGGGAATGCACGGTGGTAGAGCCGCTTTGGGAAACAGTGTGGAGCTTCCTCAGAATATGAAAAACAGAGCTACCTTATGACTCAGGAAATTGCTCTACGGCGTATTAGTCCAAAGACACCGCTGTAGTGAACAGAAGGGCCACATGCACCCCAATGTTCATAGCAGCAACGTCCACAACAGACAAACCGTGGAAAGAGCCGAGATGCCCTTCAACAGATGAATGGAGAAAAATGATGTGTTCCTTCTCTAAAAGGGAATATTACTCAGCCATCAGAAAGAAGAATACCCAACTTTTGCATCAACAACGATGGGGCTGGGCGAGAGCATGCTAAATGAAATTGGCCAAGCAGAGGAAGCCAACATCATAGGGCTTCACGGAGTTGTGTTACATAAGGAATAGCATGGACGGCATTAGGTGACGGAAGGGAAAAATGAAGGGGGGCAAATGGGAGCGGGAGACGAACCATGAGAGAGGACGGACTCCAAGAAATGGGCAGTTTTAGAGCGCAGGGGTGGATGGATGATTTAACCTACTGGTGGGTATTAAGGAGGGCATGTATCGCATGGAGGACTGGGTGTTCTAGGAAAACAGGGAACCAGGGAACCCAGATCCAAAACGAATGTTGTACTCTATGTTGACTAACAATACAATGTATTAAAAGAACAAGAAATCGCTCCTCTCTTCATGACACAAGATGGTAGTTGAATTATGCATTCCCCCACAGTGTGGTATCTGAGAGTTAAGTAGGTGGCACCTTCCTTAGGCTTCCTCGCATACATCTGTAAGCATCTTATCTTCCTGAAACGAGAACGCTTCATGAAAAAAACTAAAGGTATTCAAACGACGAAGCTTGTCTACTAAACTCACAAACAACCCCAGAGCAACTAAAAGAAAGATACCTCTGTCCTATCCCGACCTCACGTGATCCTTGGGATCATCTCAGGAGACTGAGGTTGAGATTGCACTCCAAATCCCATGAAATCTCATGGAATTGGGGCTCGATTGCACTCCACATCGCCTGAGGTCACAATGAGATCGGGCGAGATTTCAACAATTCTCGTGAGATAGCAGGGACCTTGGGCGAGATTACCCTGCAACGCTTGTGAGATCTCTTGACTTTGGGCGGGATTTTACTCCCCGCCTGCTGAGATCTCATCCAAACCTTGGAGACGTCAGTGCCCATCTCATGAGATCTCATGCATATTGAGCGAGATTTCAATCTCAATCTTGTGAGATCTCATGGACATCGGGCGTGATTTTACTCCAAATCTCGAGAGATCTCATCCCATCCCTGCAGACCTCAGTCCAAACCTCATGAATTGTCATGGACTTTGGGCGAGAGTTCAATCAAATGTCATGAGGTATCAATGACACGGGCGAGATGTCACTCCAAATCTCGTCAGATATCAGGGACCTTGGGCGAGATTTCAGTCCAACTATCGTGAGATCTCTTGGAATTCTAGAATATTTTACTCCAAGTCTCGTGAGATCTCATCCAAACCTTGGAGACTTTAGTCAAAATCTCGTGAGATCTCATGGATATTGAGCGAGATTTCAATCGAAATCCCACGAGATCGCATGGGCATCGGGTGAGATTTTATTCCGAATCTCGTGAGATCTCATCCACAACTTGCAGACCTCAGTCCAAATCTCTTGAGATCTCATGGACATTGGTCGAGATTTCACTCCAAATCTCGTGAGGTCCCAATGACATTGGGAGAGATTTCACTACAAATCTCGTGAGATATCAGCGATCTTGGGCGAGATTTCCATCCAACCCTCGTGAGGTCTCAATGACATCGGGCGAGGTTTCACTCAACTCTCGTGAGCTCAAAGGGACCTAGGGCGAGATTTCACTCCAACTCTCGTGAGAGCCTTTGGAATTCGGGGATCATTTCCTCCAAGTGCCGTGAGATCTCATCCAACCCTTGGAGACTTCAGTCCAAATCTCGTGAGATCTCACGATATTGAGGGAGAATTCACTCTATATCTCGTGAGAAATCATGGACATCAGGCGAGATTAGTCCACATCTCGTTAGATCGTATGGGCATCGTGTGAGAATTCATTCCAAATCTCGTGATATGTCATGGACATTGGACGAGATTTCACCCCAAATATCGTGTGGTCTTAATGACCTCGGGCAGATTTCACTCCAAATCTCGTGAGATATCAGGTACAACTGTGGGCGAGCTTTCCATCTAAATCTCGTGAGATCTCATAGACATCGGGCGAGATTTGCCAGCAAATCTCCTGAGATCTCATGGACATCGGTTCCGATTTCACTCCAAATCGGATGAGCTCTCATGGAATTAAAGCGAGAATTCACTCCAAAACTCCTGAGGTCAAAATGAGATCGGGCGAGATTTCACTACAAGTCTCGTGAGATCTCAGGGACCTTGGGTGAGATTTCACAGCAGCTCTCGTGAGCTCTCTTGAAGTTGGGAGAGATTTTACTCCCAGTCTTGTGAGATCTGCTCCAAAGCTTAGGGACGTCAGTGCCAATCTCGTGAGATCGCATGGCTATTGAGCGAGATTTCAATCGAAATATCGTGAGACTGATGGGCATCGGGTGAGATTTTACTCCATATCTCGTGAGATCTCAGGGACATTCGGGTGAGATTTCACTCCGAATATCCTGAGGTCACAATGACATCGGGCGAGATTTCACTACAGATGTCTTGAGATATCAGGGACCATGGGCGAGATTTCACTCCAAATCTCGTGAGATCTCTTGGGATTCAGCTGAGAATTGACTCCATATCTCGTGTGCTCTCTTCCAAATTTGGAGACCTCAGTCCAAATCTCTTGAGATCTCATGGAAACTAGGTGAGATTTCACTCTACATTTCGTGAATCTCATGGTCCTTGGGCGAGGTTGGACTCCAAAACTCGTGAGGGGTCACGGACATCGGGCGAGAATTCCGTCCAAATCCCGTGAGATGCCATGGACTTTGGGTGAGATTTCTCTCCAAATCTCGTGAGATCTCTTGGCCTTTGGTCGAGATTTTACTCCAGGGCCCGTGAGATCTCATCCAAATCTTGGAGAGCTCAGTGCCATTCTCCTGAGATCCCATGGATATTGAGTGAGGATTCAATCTAAATCTCGTGAGATCTCCTGGACTTCGGCTGAGTTTCCACTCCAAGTCTCGTGAGATCTCATGGATATTGGGCGAGCCTGCACTCCAAATCTAAGGAGGGTCCAATGACATCAGGCGAGATTTCCACAAATCTCGTGAGTTATCAGGGACCTTGCTCGAGATTTCAGTCCAAATCTCATGAGTTCTCAATGACATGGGGTGAGATGTCATTGCAAATCTTGTGAGATATCTGGGAACTTGTGCGGGATTTCACTCCAACTCTGCTGAGGTCTCTTGTTATTTGGGCGAGAGTTTACTCCAAGTCTTGCGAGATCTCATCCAACCTTGGGGACGTCAGTGCCAATCTCGCGAGATCTCATCGATATTGAGGGAGATTTCATCTATATCTCGTGAGATCTCATGGACATTGGGCGAGATTTCACTCCAAATCTCCTGAGGTCACAATCACATTGGGCGAGATTTCCCCACAAATCACGTGAGATATCAGGGCGAGATTTCTATCCAAATCTCGTGAGATCTCAATGACATCGGGGGAGATACATTCCATATCTCTTGAGATATCAGGGACCTTGGGTGAGATTTCACTCCAACTCTCGTGCGGTCTCATGGTCTTTGGGCGAGAAGTTACTCCCATCCCATTAAATCTCATCCAAACCTTGGAGACGTCAATGCCCACCTCGTGAGTTCTCATGGATATGAGCGAGTTTTCCATCTAAATCTCGTGTGATCTCATGGATATCGGGCGAGATTTCCCTCCCAATCTCGTGAGATCTCATGGACATTGGGCGAGATTTCACTCCCAACTCCTGAGGTCACAATGACTTCGGGCGAGATTTCACTACATAGCTCGTAATATTCGGGGACCTTGGGCGAGATTTCCATCCAAATCTCGTGAGGTCTCAATGACATGGGGCGAGATTTCACTATAATTCTCTTGAGCTATCAGGGGACTTGGGCAAGATTTCACCACAAATCTCGTGAGATATCAGGGACCTTGCGTGATATTTTACTCCCAATCTCGTGAGGTACCAATGACATCGGGCGAGAATTCAGTATAAATCTCTTGAGATATCAGGCACCTTGGTTGAGATTTTACTCCAACTCTCGCGAGATCTCTTGTAGTTTGGGAAGAGTTCACTCCAACTCTCGTGAGCTCTCTTGGAACTGGGGCTATTTGACTCCAAGTCTCGTGAGATCTCATCCAGACCTTGGAGACTTCCGTCGAAATCTCGTGAGATCTCATGGATATTGAGCGAGATTTCCGTCTATATCTCGTGAGACCTCATGGACCTCAGGCGAGAATTTACTCCAAATTCCGTGAAATCGCATGGACATCGGCGGAGATTTCACTCCAAATATCTTGGGATCTCAAGGACATTGGGCGAGATTTCACTCCAAACCTCCTTGAGGTCACAGGGACATCGGGCGAGATTTCACTACAAATGTCGTGAGATATCATGGACTTTGGGTGAGATTTGTCTCCCAATGTCGTGAGATCCCTTGGACTTTGGGTGCGATTTGACTCCAAGTCTCGTGAGATCTCATCCAAAACACGGAGACGTCAGTGCCAATCTAATGAGATCTCATGGATATTGAGTGAGTATTCAATCTACATCTCGTGAGATCTCATGGATATCGGGCGAGGTTTGACACCAAATCTCGTGAGATCTCATGGACCTCGGGTGAGATTTCAGTCCAAATCTCATGAGAGCTCATGGATATTGGGCGAGACTTCACTCCAAATCTCCTGTGGTCCTAATGACATCAGGCGAGATTGCAAGAAATCTCGTGAGATATCAGGGCCCTCGGTCGAGATTTCAGTCCAAATCTCGTGAGGTCTCAATGACATTGGGCGAGATTTCGTTACAAATCTCGTGAGATATCAGGGACCTGGGCGAGATTTCCCTCCAACTCTCGTGAAGTCTCTTGGTCTTTGGGCGAGATTTTACTCCAAGTCTTGTGAGATCTCATTCAAACCTTGGAGACGTCAGTGCCAATCTCGTGAGATCTCATGGCTATTGATGGAGATGTCCTCTAAATCTCGGGAGATCTCAAGGACATCAGGCGAGATTTTCCTCCCAATCTTGGGAGATCTTTTGGACATCGGGTAAGATATCTCTCCAAAAGTCGTGAGATAATGGGCCTTGGGCGAGATTTCACTCCAAATCTCCTCAGGTCACAATGACATCGGGCGAGATTTCACTCCCAAACTCGTGAGATATCAGGGGCCTTGGGCGAGATTTCACTCTCAATCTTGTGAGATCTCTTGGAATTCGGGCGAGATTTTACTCCAAGTCTCGTGAGATCCAATCCAAACCTTGGGGACTTCAGTCCAAATCTCCTGAGATCTCCTGGACATTGGGCGAGAGTTCAATCCAAATCTCGTGAGGTCTCCATGATATCGGACGAGACTTCACACCAATTCTCGTGAGATCTCATGGACATCGGCTGAGATTTCACTCCAAATCTCCCGAGGTCACAATGACTTGGGCAAGATTTCAGACCAAACCTCGTCAGATTTCCGCGAACTTGGGCGAAATATCCATCCAAATCTCGTGAGGTCTCAATGATATCGGGCGAGATGTCACTACACTCTCGTGAGATAAAAAGGGACCTTGGGCGAGATTTCACTCCAACTCTCGTGAGATCTCTTGGAATTCGGGGATATTTTCCTCCAAGTCTCGTGAGGGCTCATCCAAACCTCGGAGACTTCCGTCCAAATCTCGTGAGATCTCATGGATATTGCGTGAGATTTCAATCGAAATCTCATGAGATCTCATGGACATCGGGTGAGTTTTACTCCAAATCTCGTCAGATCTCATCCAAAATATGCAGACCTCAGTCCAAATCTCGTGAGATCTCCTGGACTTTGGGCGAGATTTCAATCCCAATCTCGTGAGATCTCAATGAGATCGGGTGAGATTTCACTCCAAATCTCGTGAGATCTCTTGGACTTTGGGCAAGATTTTACTCCAAGTCTCCTGAGATCTCATCCATACCTTGGAGACGTCACTGCCAATCTCGTGACATCTCATGGATATTGAGCGTTATTTCAATCTAAAGCTTTTGAGATCTCATAGATATGGGCCAAGAGTTTACTCCAAATCTCATGAGATCGCCTGGACCACACGTGAGATTTCACTCCGACTCTAATGAGGTCACAATGACATCGGGCGAGATTTCAGTACAAATCTCGTGAGATATCAGGGACCTTGGGCGAGATTTCACTCTCAATCTCGTGAGATCCCTTGGAATTCAGGTGAGATTTACTCCAAGTCTCGTGAGCTCTTTTCCAAATTTGGAGACCTCAGTCCAAATCTCTTGAGACCTCATGGACAAGAGGTGAGATTTCACACTAAATTTCGTGACGCTCTAAATCTTTCGAGACACTCTAAATCTCATGGTCATTGGGCGAGATTTTACTCCGAATCTCATGAGAGGTCATGGACATCGGGTGAGAATTTCTTCCAAATCACGTGAGATGGTACAGACTTCAGGCGATATTTTCCTCCACATCTCGTGAGATCTCATGGAGCTTGGGTGAGATTTCAATCCAAATCGTGAGATCTCTTGGACCATGGTTGAGACTGGAGGCCAAGTCTCATGAGATCTCACCCAAACCTGGGAGACTTCAGTGCCAATCTCGTGAGATCTCATGGATATGGAGTGAGATTTCACTCTAAATCTCGTGAGATCTCATGGCCATCGGGCGAGATTTTACTCCACATCTCGTGAGATGTCATCACACCTTGGAGAACTCCGTCCAAATGTCGTGAGATGTCATGGTTCCTGCGAGAGACTTCACTGTAAAACTCGTGAGATCTCATGGACATCGGTCGAGATTTTCCTTGCAATCTCTTGAGATTTCCTGGACATCGGGTGAGATCTCATGGACATCGGGGGCGAAATCACTCCACAACTCGTGAGATGTCATGGACATCGGGTGAGATTTGCCTCCAAATCTCGTGTGATCTCTTCCAAATCTCACTGGAACAGGAACCAGCAATTGTGGTCTAAGGCTCACACCTGTTGAAAGGGTAGCTAAACAGCACGCCACAGGTGTTGCGTAGTAAGAAAGGCAAGTGTTGGCATGATCACCGAGTATTTTCGGCAAGTAAGGAAACATTGTTGAGCACTTCGACGGAATCCTAGGATATTCTATATGCTGTCAAACTGAAAAAAAAAACAACAATAAAAAATAAAAACTAAACCGATGAACCTAAGGGAATGGAAGGAAAAATCAAAGAAGACAAAACTAGAGAGGAAGACAAACCGTAAGAGAGTCGTTTCTCTCCGAAACAAAGTGAGGGTTGCTGGAAGCAAGGTGGGTGAGGAATGGGGAAATTGGGGCATGGGCATTTAGGAGAGTACTTGGAATTAGCACTGGGTGCTATACGCAACCGATGAATCGCTCAATTCTCCCCCTGAACCTAGAAATATGCTCTAGGTTAAATTGGTTGTATTTAAATCGGTTTTCTTAGAAGACCTGTTAACATTTGGAGTCCCGAGGCACTTGAAGTTGCCCAACGGAGGGGGTTTATATATAGGCTCTGCCATGGGTGTTAAGAAGGAGCTCTCCTTATTTCTGGGCTCCAAGAAAATGAAGTTACACCTCTCATTCGTGGACTTGTCCCATTTCCTTTTCAATTGTGGATTTTTGGCCATACATCCAGACATTTCCAAAACCTTGTGGAATTCCTAAGTTTAGCTTTACATGCAAGGAGGCAGGGGCTTTTCCTCCCATAGGCATTAGACAGGGACTGTTGGAAAGTTCACATCCATGTCCTGTGCAAGGAGAGAGTCTCAGGGTCTGCTATCCTAAAGGAAGATTGCCCTATTGCTCCTGAGCTGCTTCTGAGCTCTAGGGGCATAAGCCTGCTGAATGGTAGCCAGCTTATACTTCTGCCCTAGATGATTGAGGTGCCATTATGCTGAAGATTAGACAAGAAGCAGCACAGTACGAGCCCTTTCAAGGAATACTACACCGAAAGCCTGCTTTCGAACACATGTACATCAGCCAAGAGGACAAAACCGTCACCCTCATTTGCTTCTGTGCCTATCCATGCACGGTAAGGGCCTTTGGAAAAACAGAAAACAAAACCAATTTCAGATTCTCCGCTTTCTGAAGGAGGAATCCCAGCCTCTGAATGCCAGCGCCCCCAAGTGCAGGGCAGGAACTTTGACCTTGGCCCAAGCCGACAGGTGTAACATTTCCCTGCAGCAGACTGCTTGCCAGCTGACTGGGCTTTCTTCACGGTATCGCATTCTCCTCGCTAATGAAGAACTTTAGCCTTCCATGCATCATTTTCCACCCTTTCGCTCTTTTTTCAATCTACGTTTGCCCTGGACGTCATTCAGATCCCGTGTCTCAGAGTAAGAGCCTCTATTGAAGCAGGTCCAGCTCGGTCCTTGTGACCGTGGGAGAGATTGGGGCACGTTGCCCCTTGGAACGGGCTTTCAGAACTATGGGGACCTCAGAGGTGAAGACATTTGCAAGTGCCCTGGGAGTAATGTTTCTGTGTAGGCTTGGCGCCAGGTTTTTAGAGGGCCTGGGCCTCATTTCTTGGCTAAAAGGAAATGAAGTGACACACCTCATTCCCAGATGTACCCTAGTCCCAATTTTATTATCAACTTTCGGCCTTCACTGGAATCATTTCCATGCCCTTGCCGATTCTTTTTAAATTTAGAGCTGGTTTACACACGGCGTGGAGGGCATTCTACCCAGGTAGCCAGCACACAACGACGGGTCGTGAGTTCCTACTGCAGTGCTGTGCTCAGTCAGCCTCTCCTTATCTGATAGCCCAAAGGAAAGGAAAGGTGGCTCTTCTGTCCTTGACCTTGAGATGCCCTCCTTTTGAGGAACAGGACGTTAACCCATATGCTGCATGCTTGAGCATCTGGTGAGTTCAGAAGTTGCCCTTTCAAGGACTATAGCACCAAAGCTTGCCTGCAAAACCTTGAGCATCAGCTGGGAGACCTATTAGTAGAGCTGAATGACTGTAGCCTCCATCCATTCATGGGAAGGGCAAAACAACAACAAGCACAACCTCCACAACCACCACAACGACACTACCACCAAATTTCGCTCTCATTCGGAAGGAAGAATGCCGAGTTCTTGGTGACAGGGCTCCCAGGTCTAGGCCATGGTTTCCCTTTCCCCAAGCCCACAGTTGTTTCTCATTCCTGGGAATGAAAATTGGGTTGCGTGGAGATGGGCCTAGTCACCTCAATCAGAACAGGTTGTCTCATCGCATCTCTGAGAAACACATTTGGCCCAGCGTATACCCACTTCCACCCTCTTGCTCTTTTTCTGCCGAGGTTCCCCCTGTGGGCCTTCTGCTCCAGTGTTTCAGAGCAATATCCTGTTCATTCAGCTAGAGGATCTGGAAGATTCTTCGTGACTGAGGGGACGTGATGGCCACAGAGCCCCCTGGACGTGCTGTTCAGAACTCTGTTGGCCTGAGGAGGCGTAAGGCATTGGAGGCTTGCAAGCCGTGAATGTCTGTGCGTAGGCTTGGCCAGAGGACTCCTTTATTGCGGAAGGGGAATAAATTAGATGTCTCATTACAGATTTAGCTCACTTAAAAGGCCCTGCTTAGATACATTCCTGTAGGCTCGGGGATTGTCTATCTGGCTCATGGTTCACCTTCCAACTGGAAGGTGCTTTTCCTCACAGCAGCGCCTAGGGATTCCTGGGGAGTTCCATGGCCCTCTTATCCCTGGTCTTGTTGTGTGGCTGCCTTGGGTAAGTGTGTAGAGCCGTAGAAAAGGCACCTCCCTCCCTGGCTCTGTGAGATGCTTCCGTTCTGGAAAACCTAGTTTGAAAAAGCGTTCAAAGGAATGGAAACGGACAGAGAGGCAATGTGGACTTTCCTAGAGTTGAGATTGAACAATATTGTGACTAAAATACCTAGGCAAATCTGTTAGTTTCCGGGATAGGAAAGGCCTGTTGGCTTTGGCAATGGGAAACCTCCAGGACCTCACCCTGGGAGCCAAAGAAGCAAGAGGCCTTCATTCTTCCTTCCTAAAGAGCGGGAAACTTCTGGAATCGGATGTCACTCCTGCTGCCTTTCCGTCTGTGGCGGGGAGGGGGGACACAAAATAAGCAGAAACGCTTTAGTGTTAGCAGACTGGTTCTCCCAGCTGATGATGCATTTGGAAGTAGCCATTGGAGGAGCATTCCTGGCACGAGCTCCTTTTAGAATGAAGAGGTCCCAGAGCATAGCGCACATGTGTCCACTGTCTGCCCTTCCATACGAAGGCATCTCTGGCAGCCAGGGGAGGGAGACAAGCTGGCTGCCAACCACAGCATTTCAAAGATCAGGACAAGATCCAAGCACTCAGGGGCAGAAGGGGAAACTTTCCTTTCGGCTCTCAGACACATTGCTCTCCCCTAGCCCAGGATCTCAATGGGAAATTGCCATCAACCCTGGGAGTTTGGTGGACACACGGCTTGTGAGATGCCACCCAGAGTATTCTTCCATGTGAAACAACGTAGCTACCAAAACGGCAAGAGGATGGGATGGCTTCCAGGAAAACCAAAGATCAACAGTTCCAATGGGAATGGAAGTTATGTGGGAGTGAGGTGTCTAACTTCAGCTCCCCTTGCCCCAGAAATGGAGGCAAGCTCCCTCCCAAATCCTCTGGCCATGCCTACACCCAATCTTTTCAGCTTTCCCCAAGGAGAGGGAAGCTTCTGACATTGGAGGTTTTCCGCCATTTCCATCAGTGCCTTGAGGCAGCAGTGATTCAGGGGAACCAGAGTGCAACTCTCAGCTGCGGATCAAAAGTTTCGAATGGGTGTATGGAGCATTATTCCTTGAAGAAAGCTATTTCTGCCCTGAAAAGGCCCTGGAGCAGAGTAGGCCGTGCCCAAGCCATCTGATCTTGAGAATGAAGGCATCTCAAACAGCCAGGAGCTAGTAGGGCAAGCTAGACCCCCATGTCCGTGCGTCTTCAGCTGGCCAATTCCCAAGGGCTCAGGGCCAGAAGGGTAAACTTTTCTTTCAAATAGTAAACTCTGATTGTCTTATCTTAGGACAGGTTCAGACTGGGAACTCACCACCAATCCCTGGGTGCTCTAAAGGTGAGTCACAACACCTTGGCCCATGAAGATGCCCGAAGCCCTTGTTCGACAGACAAGCAAGGCCATGGGAAACACTACAAAGAGTGCCAGAGTCCCATGTCAACCGCAAATGGGACACATAGTGACTAGCACACTCTCCTAACAGGTTGGCAGGTTTGGGAAGAAGAATCAGCTGTGGACTTGGGTTAAGGGAATCTGCCATGTGCCACCCCACGAAAGCTTTAGCTACAGGCCTGTCTTCCTCCTCCATAAAGGGAACGGATGCTTTTGGTGCTGACTGTTCTTTGCCCTTCTCCATCAGGGGTAGATATAGCAGTGATTCAGGGCTAGCCTGTTGGTTCTGCCACCTGACGACCAAGGTTTCGGAGCTGTTTCTCGGTGCCGTATTTCTTGAAATATTTTGTTTCTGCCCTGACCAGGTCCAGGAAAATGCTGTCCTTCTGGTGATGGTCTGTTCTTCAATATGAAGACATCTCAATCATCCAGGGGATGGAGGGGAGCCGGCTAGCCGTCACGGCACTAAGCTGGCCAAGATCCAAGTGCTCAGGTACAGGAGCGCCATACTTCCCTTAGGACGGCAGCTCTTGCTTCGCACGGGAGCACGTTTGGACCTGGCCACCCGTCCCTGGGTGCTGGCTACGTGTGGGACAGCACAATGGCCTCTTATGGCAACCCAAGATCTTGGTAGAACAAAGGGCAAGGGTGGCGCCTGCGTGGCTCAGTCGCTTAAGTGTCTTCGTTCGGCTCAGCTCAATATCACAACGTCCTGGGATAGAACCCTGCATTGGGAATGCACGGTGGTAGAGCCGCTTTGGGAAACAGTGTGGAGCTTCCTCAGAATATGAAAAACAGAGCTACCTTATGACTCAGGAAATTGCTCTACGGCGTATTAGTCCAAAGACACCGCTGTAGTGAACAGAAGGGCCACATGCACCCCAATGTTCATAGCAGCAACGTCCACAACAGACAAACCGTGGAAAGAGCCGAGATGCCCTTCAACAGATGAATGGAGAAAAATGATGTGTTCCTTCTCTAAAAGGGAATATTACTCAGCCATCAGAAAGAAGAATACCCAACTTTTGCATCAACAACGATGGGGCTGGGCGAGAGCATGCTAAATGAAATTGGCCAAGCAGAGGAAGCCAACATCATAGGGCTTCACGGAGTTGTGTTACATAAGGAATAGCATGGACGGCATTAGGTGACGGAAGGGAAAAATGAAGGGGGGCAAATGGGAGCGGGAGACGAACCATGAGAGAGTACGGACTCCAAGAAATGGGCAGTTTTAGAGCGCAGGGGTGGATGGATGATTTAACCTACTGGTGGGTATTAAGGAGGGCATGTATCGCATGGAGGACTGGGTGTTCTAGGAAAACAGGGAACCAGGGAACCCAGATCCAAAACGAATGTTGTACTCTATGTTGACTAACAATACAATGTATTAAAAGAACAAGAAATCGCTCCTCTCTTCATGACACAAGATGGTAGTTGAATTATGCATTCCCCCACAGTGTGGTATCTGAGAGTTAAGTAGGTGGCACCTTCCTTAGGCTTCCTCGCATACATCTGTAAGCATCTTATCTTCCTGAAACGAGAACGCTTCATGAAAAAAACTAAAGGTATTCAAACGACGAAGCTTGTCTACTAAACTCACAAACAACCCCAGAGCAACTAAAAGAAAGATACCTCTGTCCTATCCCGACCTCACGTGATCCTTGGGATCATCTCAGGAGACTGAGGTTGAGATTGCACTCCAAATCCCATGAAATCTCATGGAATTGGGGCTCGATTGCACTCCACATCGCCTGAGGTCACAATGAGATCGGGCGAGATTTCAACAATTCTCGTGAGATAGCAGGGACCTTGGGCGAGATTACCCTGCAACGCTTGTGAGATCTCTTGACTTTGGGCGGGATTTTACTCCCCGCCTGCTGAGATCTCATCCAAACCTTGGAGACGTCAGTGCCCATCTCATGAGATCTCATGCATATTGAGCGAGATTTCAATCTCAATCTTGTGAGATCTCATGGACGTCGGGCGTGATTTTACTCCAAATCTCGAGAGATCTCATCCCATCCCTGCAGACCTCAGTCCAAACCTCATGAATTGTCATGGACTTTGGGCGAGAGTTCAATCAAATGTCATGAGGTATCAATGACACGGGCGAGATGTCACTCCAAATCTCGTCAGATATCAGGGACCTTGGGCGAGATTTCAGTCCAACTATCGTGAGATCTCTTGGAATTCTAGAATATTTTACTCCAAGTCTCGTGAGATCTCATCCAAACCTTGGAGACTTTAGTCAAAATCTCGTGAGATCTCATGGATATTGAGCGAGATTTCAATCGAAATCCCACGAGATCGCATGGGCATCGGGTGAGATTTTATTCCGAATCTCGTGAGATCTCATCCACAACTTGCAGACCTCAGTCCAAATCTCTTGAGATCTCATGGACATTGGTCGAGATTTCACTCCAAATCTCGTGAGGTCCCAATGACATTGGGAGAGATTTCACTACAAATCTCGTGAGATATCAGCGATCTTGGGCGAGATTTCCATCCAACCCTCGTGAGGTCTCAATGACATCGGGCGAGGTTTCACTCAACTCTCGTGAGCTCAAAGGGACCTAGGGCGAGATTTCACTCCAACTCTCGTGAGAGCCTTTGGAATTCGGGGATCATTTCCTCCAAGTGCCGTGAGATCTCATCCAACCCTTGGAGACTTCAGTCCAAATCTCGTGAGATCTCACGATATTGAGGGAGAATTCACTCTATATCTCGTGAGAAATCATGGACATCAGGCGAGATTAGTCCACATCTCGTTAGATCGTATGGGCATCGTGTGAGAATTCATTCCAAATCTCGTGATATGTCATGGACATTGGACGAGATTTCACCCCAAATATCGTGTGGTCTTAATGACCTCGGGCAGATTTCACTCCAAATCTCGTGAGATATCAGGTACAACTGTGGGCGAGCTTTCCATCTAAATCTCGTGAGATCTCATAGACATCGGGCGAGATTTGCCAGCAAATCTCCTGAGATCTCATGGACATCGGTTCCGATTTCACTCCAAATCGGATGAGCTCTCATGGAATTAAGGCGAGAATTCACTCCAAAACTCCTGAGGTCAAAATGAGATCGGGCGAGATTTCACTACAAGTCTCGTGAGATCTCAGGGACCTTGGGTGAGATTTCACAGCAGCTCTCGTGAGCTCTCTTGAAGTTGGGAGAGATTTTACTCCCAGTCTTGTGAGATCTGCTCCAAAGCTTAGGGACGTCAGTGCCAATCTCATGAGATCGCATGGCTATTGAGCGAGATTTCAATCGAAATATCATGAGACTGATGGGCATCGGGTGAGATTTTACTCCATATCTCGTGAGATCTCAGGGACATTCGGGTGAGATTTCACTCCGAATATCCTGAGGTCACAATGACATCGGGCGAGATTTCACTACAGATGTCTTGAGATATCAGGGACCATGGGCGAGATTTCACTCCAAATCTCGTGAGATCTCTTGGGATTCAGCTGAGAATTGACTCCATATCTCGTGTGCTCTCTTCCAAATTTGGAGACCTCAGTCCAAATCTCTTGAGATCTCATGGAAAATAGGTGAGATTTCACTCTACATTTCGTGAATCTCATGGTCCTTGGGCGAGGTTGGACTCCAAAACTCGTGAGGGGTCACGGACATCGGGCGAGAATTCCGTCCAAATCCCGTGAGATGCCATGGACTTTGGGTGAGATTTCTCTCCAAATCTCGTGAGATCTCTTGGCCTTTGGTCGAGATTTTACTCCAGGGCCCGTGAGATCTCATCCAAATCTTGGAGAGCTCAGTGCCATTCTCCTGAGATCTCATGGATATTGAGTGAGGATTCAATCTAAATCTCGTGAGATCTCCTGGACTTCGGCTGAGTTTCCACTCCAAGTCTCGTGAGATCTCATGGATATTGGGCGAGCCTGCACTCCAAATCTAAGGAGGGTCCAATGACATCAGGCGAGATTTCCACAAATCTCGTGAGTTATCAGGGACCTTGCTCGAGATTTCAGTCCAAATCTCATGAGTTCTCAATGACATGGGGTGAGATGTCATTGCAAATCTTGTGAGATATCTGGGAACTTGTGCGGGATTTCACTCCAACTCTGCTGAGGTCTCTTGTTATTTGGGCGAGAGTTTACTCCAAGTCTTGCGAGATCTCATCCAACCTTGGGGACGTCAGTGCCAATCTCGCGAGATCTCATCGATATTGAGGGAGATTTCATCTATATCTCGTGAGATCTCATGGACATTGGGCGAGATTTCACTCCAAATCTCCTGAGGTCACAATCACATTGGGCGAGATTTCCCCACAAATCACGTGAGATATCAGGGCGAGATTTCTATCCAAATCTCGTGAGATCTCAATGACATCGGGGGAGATACATTCCATATCTCTTGAGATATCAGGGACCTTGGGTGAGATTTCACTCCAACTCTCGTGCGGTCTCATGGTCTTTGGGCGAGAAGTTACTCCCATCCCATTAAATCTCATCCAAACCTTGGAGACGTCAATGCCCACCTCGTGAGTTCTCATGGATATGAGCGAGTTTTCCATCTAAATCTCGTGTGATCTCATGGATATCGGGCGAGATTTCCCTCCCAATCTCGTGAGATCTCATGGACATTGGGCGAGATTTCACTCCCAACTCCTGAGGTCACAATGACTTCGGGCGAGATTTCACTACATAGCTCGTAATATTCGGGGACCTTGGGCGAGATTTCCATCCAAATCTCGTGAGGTCTCAATGACATGGGGCGAGATTTCACTATAATTCTCTTGAGCTATCAGGGGACTTGGGCAAGATTTCACCACAAATCTCGTGAGATATCAGGGACCTTGCGTGATATTTTACTCCCAATCTCGTGAGGTACCAATGACATCGGGCGAGAATTCAGTATAAATCTCTTGAGATATCAGGCACCTTGGTTGAGATTTTACTCCAACTCTCGCGAGATCTCTTGTAGTTTGGGAAGAGTTCACTCCAACTCTCATGAGCTCTCTTGGAACTGGGGCTATTTGACTCCAAGTCTCGTGAGATCTCATCCAGACCTTGGAGACTTCCGTCGAAATCTCGTGAGATCTCATGGATATTGAGCGAGATTTCCGTCTATATCTCGTGAGACCTCATGGACCTCAGGCGAGAATTTACTCCAAATTCCGTGAAATCGCATGGACATCGGCGGAGATTTCACTCCAAATATCTTGGGATCTCAAGGACATTGGGCGAGATTTCACTCCAAACCTCCTTGAGGTCACAGGGACATCGGGCGAGATTTCACTACAAATGTCGTGAGATATCATGGACTTTGGGTGAGATTTGTCTCCCAATGTCGTGAGATCCCTTGGACTTTGGGTGCGATTTGACTCCAAGTCTCGTGAGATCTCATCCAAAACACGGAGACGTCAGTGCCAATCTAATGAGATCTCATGGATATTGAGTGAGTATTCAATCTACATCTCGTGAGATCTCATGGATATCGGGCGAGGTTTGACACCAAATCTCGTGAGATCTCATGGACCTCGGGTGAGATTTCAGTCCAAATCTCATGAGAGCTCATGGATATTGGGCGAGACTTCACTCCAAATCTCCTGTGGTCCTAATGACATCAGGCGAGATTGCAAGAAATCTCGTGAGATATCAGGGCCCTCGGTCGAGATTTCAGTCCAAATCTCGTGAGGTCTCAATGACATTGGGCGAGATTTCGTTACAAATCTCGTGAGATATCAGGGACCTGGGCGAGATTTCCCTCCAACTCTCGTGAAGTCTCTTGGTCTTTGGGCGAGATTTTACTCCAAGTCTTGTGAGATCTCATTCAAACCTTGGAGACGTCAGTGCCAATCTCGTGAGATCTCATGGCTATTGATGGAGATGTCCTCTAAATCTCGGGAGATCTCAAGGACATCAGGCGAGATTTTCCTCCCAATCTTGGGAGATCTTTTGGACATCGGGTAAGATATCTCTCCAAAAGTCGTGAGATAATGGGCCTTGGGCGAGATTTCACTCCAAATCTCCTCAGGTCACAATGACATCGGGCGAGATTTCACTCCCAAACTCGTGAGATATCAGGGGCCTTGGGCGAGATTTCACTCTCAATCTTGTGAGATCTCTTGGAATTCGGGCGAGATTTTACTCCAAGTCTCGTGAGATCCAATCCAAACCTTGGGGACTTCAGTCCAAATCTCCTGAGATCTCCTGGACATTGGGCGAGAGTTCAATCCAAATCTCGTGAGGTCTCCATGATATCGGACGAGACTTCACACCAATTCTCGTGAGATCTCATGGACATCGGCTGAGATTTCACTCCAAATCTCCCGAGGTCACAATGACTTGGGCGAGATTTCAGACCAAACCTCGTCAGATTTCCGCGAACTTGGGCGAAATATCCATCCAAATCTCGTGAGGTCTCAATGATATCGGGCGAGATGTCACTACACTCTCGTGAGATAAAAAGGGACCTTGGGCGAGATTTCACTCCAACTCTCGTGAGATCTCTTGGAATTCGGGGATATTTTCCTCCAAGTCTCGTGAGGGCTCATCCAAACCTCGGAGACTTCCGTCCAAATCTCGTGAGATCTCATGGATATTGCGTGAGATTTCCATCGAAATCTCATGAGATCTCATGGACATCGGGTGAGGTTTATTCCAAATCTCGTGAGATCTCATCCAAAACATGCAGACCTCAGTCCAAATCTCGTGAGATCTCATGGACATTGGGCGACATTTCAATCCAAATCTCGTGAGAACTCAATGACATCGGGTGAGATTTCACTCCAAATCTCGTGAGATCTCTTGGGCTTTGGGTAAAATTTTACTCCACGTCTCCTGACACCTCATCCATACCTTGGAGACGTCACTGCCAATCTCGTGACATCTCATGGATATTGAGCGTCATTGCAACGTAAACGTTTTGAGAACTCATAGATATGGGCCGAGAGTTTCCTCCAAATATCATGAGATCGCCTGGACCACACGTGAGACTTCACTCCGACTCTCCTGAGGTCACAATGACATCGGGCGAGATTTCAGTACAAATCTCGTGAGATATCAGGGACCTTGGGCGAGATTTCACTCTCAATCTCGTGAGATCCCTTGGAATTCAGGTGAGATTTACTCCAAGTCTCGTGAGCTCTTTTCCAAATTTGGAGACCTCAGTCCAAATCTCTTGAGACCTCATGGACAAGAGGTGCGATTTCACACTAAATTTCGTGACGCTCTAAATCTTTCGAGACACTCTAAATCTCATGGTCATTGGGCGAGATTTTACTCCGAATCTCATGAGAGGTCATGGACATCGGGCGAGAATTTCTTCCAAATCACGTGAGATGGTACAGACTTCAGGCGATATTTTCCTCCACATCTCGTGAGATCTCATGGAGCTTGGGTGAGATTTCAATCCAAATCGTGAGATCTCTTGGACCATGGTTGAGACTGGAGGCCAAGTCTCATGAGATCTCACCCAAACCTGGGAGACTTCAGTGCCAATCTCGTGAGATCTCATGGATATGGAGTGAGATTTCACTCTAAATCTCGTGAGATCTCATGGCCATCGGGCGAGATTTTACTCCACATCTCGTGAGAGGTCATCACACCTTGGAGAACTCCGTCCAAATCTCGTGAGATGTCATGGTTCCTGCGAGAGACTTCACTGTAAAACTCGTGAGATCTCATGGACATCGGTCGAGATTTTCCTTGCAATCTCTTGAGATTTCCTGGACATCGGGTGAGATCTCATGGACATCGGGGGCGAAATCACTCCACAACTCGTGAGATGTCATGGACATCGGGTGAGATTTGCCTCCAAATCTCGTGTGATCTCTTCCAAATCTCACTGGAACAGGAACCAGCAATTGTGGTCTAAGGCTCACACCTGTTGAAAGGGTAGCTAAACAGCACGCCACAGGTGTTGCGTAGTAAGAAAGGCAAGTGTTGGCATGATCACCGAGTATTTTCGGCAAGTAAGGAAACATTGTTGAGCACTTCGACGGAATCCTAGGATATTCTATATGCTGTCAAACTGAAAAAAAAACAACAATAAAAAATAAAAACTAAACCGATGAACCTAAGGGAATGGAAGGAAAAATCAAAGAAGACAAAACTAGAGAGGAAGACAAACCGTAAGAGAGTCGTTTCTCTCCGAAACAAAGTGAGGGTTGCTGGAAGCAAGGTGGGTGAGGAATGGGGAAATTGGGGCATGGGCATTTAGGAGAGTACTTGGAATTAGCACTGGGTGCTATACGCAACCGATGAATCGCTCAATTCTCCC
Organism: Eumetopias jubatus; assembly: GCF_037043125.1. Classification (NCBI taxonomy): domain Eukaryota; kingdom Metazoa; phylum Chordata; class Mammalia; order Carnivora; family Otariidae; genus Eumetopias; species Eumetopias jubatus. The sequence goes on from NW_028274843.1 coordinate 1,711,444, forward strand.
CCTGAACCTAGAAATATGCTCTAGGTTAAATTGGTTGTATTTAAATCGGTTTTCTTAGAAGACCTGTTAACATTTGGAGTCCCGAGGCACTTGAAGTTGCCCAACGGAGGGGGTTTATATATAGGCTCTGCCATGGGTGTTAAGAAGGAGCTCTCCTTATTTCTGGGCTCCAAGAAAATGAAGTTACACCTCTCATTCGTGGACTTGTCCCATTTCCTTTTCAATTGTGGATTTTTGGCCATACATCCAGACATTTCCAAAACCTTGTGGAATTCCTAAGTTTAGCTTTACATGCAAGGAGGCAGGGGCTTTTCCTCCCATAGGCATTAGACAGGGACTGTTGGAAAGTTCACATCCATGTCCTGTGCAAGGAGAGAGTCTCAGGGTCTGCTATCCTAAAGGAAGATTGCCCTATTGCTCCTGAGCTGCTTCTGAGCTCTAGGGGCATAAGCCTGCTGAATGGTAGCCAGCTTATACTTCTGCCCTAGATGATTGAGGTGCCATTATGCTGAAGATTAGACAAGAAGCAGCACAGTACGAGCCCTTTCAAGGAATACTACACCGAAAGCCTGCTTTCGAACACATGTACATCAGCCAAGAGGACAAAACCGTCACCCTCATTTGCTTCTGTGCCTATCCATGCACGGTAAGGGCCTTTGGAAAAACAGAAAACAAAACCAATTTCAGATTCTCCGCTTTCTGAAGGAGGAATCCCAGCCTCTGAATGCCAGCGCCCCCAAGTGCAGGGCAGGAACTTTGACCTTGGCCCAAGCCGACAGGTGTAACATTTCCCTGCAGCAGACTGCTTGCCAGCTGACTGGGCTTTCTTCACGGTATCGCATTCTCCTCGCTAATGAAGAACTTTAGCCTTCCATGCATCATTTTCCACCCTTTCGCTCTTTTTTCAATCTACGTTTGCCCTGGACGTCATTCAGATCCCGTGTCTCAGAGTAAGAGCCTCTATTGAAGCAGGTCCAGCTCGGTCCTTGTGACCGTGGGAGAGATTGGGGCACGTTGCCCCTTGGAACGGGCTTTCAGAACTATGGGGACCTCAGAGGTGAAGACATTTGCAAGTGCCCTGGGAGTAATGTTTCTGTGTAGGCTTGGCGCCAGGTTTTTAGAGGGCCTGGGCCTCATTTCTTGGCTAAAAGGAAATGAAGTGACACACCTCATTCCCAGATGTACCCTAGTCCCAATTTTATTATCAACTTTCGGCCTTCACTGGAATCATTTCCATGCCCTTGCCGATTCTTTTTAAATTTAGAGCTGGTTTACACACGGCGTGGAGGGCATTCTACCCAGGTAGCCAGCACACAACGACCGGTCGTGAGTTCCTACTGCAGTGCTGTGCTCAGTCAGCCTCTCCTTATCTGATAGCCCAAAGGAAAGGAAAGGTGGCTCTTCTGTCCTTGACCTTGAGATGCCCTCCTTTTGAGGAACAGGACGTTAACCCATATGCTGCATGCTTGAGCATCTGGTGAGTTCAGAAGTTGCCCTTTCAAGGACTATAGCACCAAAGCTTGCCTGCAAAACCTTGAGCATCAGCTGGGAGACCTATTAGTAGAGCTGAATGACTGTAGCCTCCATCCATTCATGGGAAGGGCAAAACAACAACAAGCACAACCTCCACAACCACCACAACGACACTACCACCAAATTTCGCTCTCATTCGGAAGGAAGAATGCCGAGTTCTTGGTGACAGGGCTCCCAGGTCTAGGCCATGGTTTCCCTTTCCCCAAGCCCACAGTTGTTTCTCATTCCTGGGAATGAAAATTGGGTTGCGTGGAGATGGGCCTAGTCACCTCAATCAGAACAGGTTGTCTCATCGCATCTCTGAGAAACACATTTGGCCCAGCGTATACCCACTTCCACCCTCTTGCTCTTTTTCTGCCGAGGTTCCCCCTGTGGGCCTTCTGCTCCAGTGTTTCAGAGCAATATCCTGTTCATTCAGCTAGAGGATCTGGAAGATTCTTCGTGACTGAGGGGACGTGATGGCCACAGAGCCCCCTGGACGTGCTGTTCAGAACTCTGTTGGCCTGAGGAGGCGTAAGGCATTGGAGGCTTGCAAGCCGTGAATGTCTGTGCGTAGGCTTGGCCAGAGGACTCCTTTATTGCGGAAGGGGAATAAATTAGATGTCTCATTACAGATTTAGCTCACTTAAAAGGCCCTGCTTAGATACATTCCTGTAGGCTCGGGGATTGTCTATCTGGCTCATGGTTCACCTTCCAACTGGAAGGTGCTTTTCCTCACAGCAGCGCCTAGGGATTCCTGGGGAGTTCCATGGCCCTCTTATCCCTGGTCTTGTTGTGTGGCTGCCTTGGGTAAGTGTGTAGAGCCGTAGAAAAGGCACCTCCCTCCCTGGCTCTGTGAGATGCTTCCGTTCTGGAAAACCTAGTTTGAAAAAGCGTTCAAAGGAATGGAAACGGACAGAGAGGCAATGTGGACTTTCCTAGAGTTGAGATTGAACAATATTGTGACTAAAATACCTAGGCAAATCTGTTAGTTTCCGGGATAGGAAAGGCCTGTTGGCTTTGGCAATGGGAAACCTCCAGGACCTCACCCTGGGAGCCAAAGAAGCAAGAGGCCTTCATTCTTCCTTCCTAAAGAGCGGGAAACTTCTGGAATCGGATGTCACTCCTGCTGCCTTTCCGTCTGTGGCGGGGAGGGGGGACACAAAATAAGCAGAAACGCTTTAGTGTTAGCAGACTGGTTCTCCCAGCTGATGATGCATTTGGAAGTAGCCATTGGAGGAGCATTCCTGGCACGAGCTCCTTTTAGAATGAAGAGGTCCCAGAGCATAGCGCACATGTGTCCACTGTCTGCCCTTCCATACGAAGGCATCTCTGGCAGCCAGGGGAGGGAGACAAGCTGGCTGCCAACCACAGCATTTCAAAGATCAGGACAAGATCCAAGCACTCAGGGGCAGAAGGGGAAACTTTCCTTTCGGCTCTCAGACACATTGCTCTCCCCTAGCCCAGGATCTCAATGGGAAATTGCCATCAACCCTGGGAGTTTGGTGGACACACGGCTTGTGAGATGCCACCCAGAGTATTCTTCCATGTGAAACAACGTAGCTACCAAAACGGCAAGAGGATGGGATGGCTTCCAGGAAAACCAAAGATCAACAGTTCCAATGGGAATGGAAGTTATGTGGGAGTGAGGTGTCTAACTTCAGCTCCCCTTGCCCCAGAAATGGAGGCAAGCTCCCTCCCAAATCCTCTGGCCATGCCTACACCCAATCTTTTCAGCTTTCCCCAAGGAGAGGGAAGCTTCTGACATTGGAGGTTTTCCGCCATTTCCATCAGTGCCTTGAGGCAGCAGTGATTCAGGGGAACCAGAGTGCAACTCTCAGCTGCGGATCAAAAGTTTCGAATGGGTGTATGGAGCATTATTCCTTGAAGAAAGCTATTTCTGCCCTGAAAAGGCCCTGGAGCAGAGTAGGCCGTGCCCAAGCCATCTGACCTTGAGAATGAAGGCATCTCAAACAGCCAGGAGCTAGTAGGGCAAGCTAGACCCCCACGTCCGTGCGTCTTCAGCTGGCCAATTCCCAAGGGCTCAGGGCCAGAAGGGTAAACTTTTCTTTCAAATAGTAAACTCTGATTGTCTTATCTTAGGACAGGTTCAGACTGGGAAATCACCACCAATCCCTGGGTGCTCTAAAGGTGAGTCACAACACCTTGGCCCATGAAGATGCCCGAAGCCCTTGTTCGACAGACAAGCAAGGCCATGGGAAACACTACAAAGAGTGCCAGAGTCCCATGTCAACCGCAAATGGGACACATAGTGACTAGCACACTCTCCTAACAGGTTGGCAGGTTTGGGAAGAAGAATCAGCTGTGGACTTGGGTTAAGGGAATCTGCCATGTGCCACCCCACGAAAGCTTTAGCTACAGGCCTGTCTTCCTCCTCCATAAAGGGAACGGATGCTTTTGGTGCTGACTGTTCTTTGCCCTTCTCCATCAGGGGTAGATATAGCAGTGATTCAGGGCTAGCCTGTTGGTTCTGCCACCTGACGACCAAGGTTTCGGAGCTGTTTCTCGGTGCCGTATTTCTTGAAATATTTTGTTTCTGCCCTGACCAGGTCCAGGAAAATGCTGTCCTTCTGGTGATGGTCTGTTCTTCAATATGAAGACATCTCAATCATCCAGGGGATGGAGGGGAGCCGGCTAGCCGTCACGGCACTAAGCTGGCCAAGATCCAAGTGCTCAGGTACAGGAGCGCCATACTTCCCTTAGGACGGCAGCTCTTGCTTCGCACGGGAGCACGTTTGGACCTGGCCACCCGTCCCTGGGTGCTGGCTACGTGTGGGACAGCACAATGGCCTCTTATGGCAACCCAAGATCTTGGTAGAACAAAGGGCAAGGGTGGCGCCTGCGTGGCTCAGTCGCTTAAGTGTCTTCGTTCGGCTCAGCTCAATATCACAACGTCCTGGGATAGAACCCTGCATTGGGAATGCACGGTGGTAGAGCCGCTTTGGGAAACAGTGTGGAGCTTCCTCAGAATATGAAAAACAGAGCTACCTTATGACTCAGGAAATTGCTCTACGGCGTATTAGTCCAAAGACACCGCTGTAGTGAACAGAAGGGCCACATGCACCCCAATGTTCATAGCAGCAACGTCCACAACAGACAAACCGTGGAAAGAGCCGAGATGCCCTTCAACAGATGAATGGAGAAAAATGATGTGTTCCTTCTCTAAAAGGGAATATTACTCAGCCATCAGAAAGAAGAATACCCAACTTTTGCATCAACAACGATGGGGCTGGGCGAGAGCATGCTAAATGAAATTGGCCAAGCAGAGGAAGCCAACATCATAGGGCTTCACGGAGTTGTGTTACATAAGGAATAGCATGGACGGCATTAGGTGACGGAAGGGAAAAATGAAGGGGGGCAAATGGGAGCGGGAGACGAACCATGAGAGAGTACGGACTCCAAGAAATGGGCAGTTTTAGAGCGCAGGGGTGGATGGATGATTTAACCTACTGGTGGGTATTAAGGAGGGCATGTATCGCATGGAGGACTGGGTGTTCTAGGAAAACAGGGAACCAGGGAACCCAGATCCAAAACGAATGTTGTACTCTATGTTGACTAACAATACAATGTATTAAAAGAACAAGAAATCGCTCCTCTCTTCATGACACAAGATGGTAGTTGAATTATGCATTCCCCCACAGTGTGGTATCTGAGAGTTAAGTAGGTGGCACCTTCCTTAGGCTTCCTCGCATACATCTGTAAGCATCTTATCTTCCTGAAACGAGAACGCTTCATGAAAAAAACTAAAGGTGTTCAAACGACGAAGCTTGTCTACTAAACTCACAAACAACCCCAGAGCAACTAAAAGAAAGATACCTCTGTCCTATCCCGACCTCACGTGATCCTTGGGATCATCTCAGGAGACTGAGGTTGAGATTGCACTCCAAATCCCATGAAATCTCATGGAATTGGGGCTCGATTGCACTCCACATCGCCTGAGGTCACAATGAGATCGGGCGAGATTTCAACAATTCTCGTGAGATAGCAGGGACCTTGGGCGAGATTACCCTGCAACGCTTGTGAGATCTCTTGACTTTGGGCGGGATTTTACTCCCCGCCTGCTGAGATCTCATCCAAACCTTGGAGACGTCAGTGCCCATCTCATGAGATCTCATGCATATTGAGCGAGATTTCAATCTCAATCTTGTGAGATCTCATGGACATCGGGCGTGATTTTACTCCAAATCTCGAGAGATCTCATCCCATCCCTGCAGACCTCAGTCCAAACCTCATGAATTGTCATGGACTTTGGGCGAGAGTTCAATCAAATGTCATGAGGTATCAATGACACGGGCGAGATGTCACTCCAAATCTCGTCAGATATCAGGGACCTTGGGCGAGATTTCAGTCCAACTATCGTGAGATCTCTTGGAATTCTAGAATATTTTACTCCAAGTCTCGTGAGATCTCATCCAAACCTTGGAGACTTTAGTCAAAATCTCGTGAGATCTCATGGATATTGAGCGAGATTTCAATCGAAATCCCACGAGATCGCATGGGCATCGGGTGAGATTTTATTCCGAATCTCGTGAGATCTCATCCACAACTTGCAGACCTCAGTCCAAATCTCTTGAGATCTCATGGACATTGGTCGAGATTTCACTCCAAATCTCGTGAGGTCCCAATGACATTGGGAGAGATTTCACTACAAATCTCGTGAGATATCAGCGATCTTGGGCGAGATTTCCATCCAACCCTCGTGAGGTCTCAATGACATCGGGCGAGGTTTCACTCAACTCTCGTGAGCTCAAAGGGACCTAGGGCGAGATTTCACTCCAACTCTCGTGAGAGCCTTTGGAATTCGGGGATCATTTCCTCCAAGTGCCGTGAGATCTCATCCAACCCTTGGAGACTTCAGTCCAAATCTCGTGAGATCTCACGATATTGAGGGAGAATTCACTCTATATCTCGTGAGAAATCATGGACATCAGGCGAGATTAGTCCACATCTCGTTAGATCGTATGGGCATCGTGTGAGAATTCATTCCAAATCTCGTGATATGTCATGGACATTGGACGAGATTTCACCCCAAATATCGTGTGGTCTTAATGACCTCGGGCAGATTTCACTCCAAATCTCGTGAGATATCAGGTACAACTGTGGGCGAGCTTTCCATCTAAATCTCGTGAGATCTCATAGACATCGGGCGAGATTTGCCAGCAAATCTCCTGAGATCTCATGGACATCGGTTCCGATTTCACTCCAAATCGGATGAGCTCTCATGGAATTAAGGCGAGAATTCACTCCAAAACTCCTGAGGTCAAAATGAGATCGGGCGAGATTTCACTACAAGTCTCGTGAGATCTCAGGGACCTTGGGTGAGATTTCACAGCAGCTCTCGTGAGCTCTCTTGAAGTTGGGAGAGATTTTACTCCCAGTCTTGTGAGATCTGCTCCAAAGCTTAGGGACGTCAGTGCCAATCTCGTGAGATCGCATGGCTATTGAGCGAGATTTCAATCGAAATATCATGAGACTGATGGGCATCGGGTGAGATTTTACTCCATATCTCGTGAGATCTCAGGGACATTCGGGTGAGATTTCACTCCGAATATCCTGAGGTCACAATGACATCGGGCGAGATTTCACTACAGATGTCTTGAGATATCAGGGACCATGGGCGAGATTTCACTCCAAATCTCGTGAGATCTCTTGGGATTCAGCTGAGAATTGACTCCATATCTCGTGTGCTCTCTTCCAAATTTGGAGACCTCAGTCCAAATCTCTTGAGATCTCATGGAAAATAGGTGAGATTTCACTCTACATTTCGTGAATCTCATGGTCCTTGGGCGAGGTTGGACTCCAAAACTCGTGAGGGGTCACGGACATCGGGCGAGAATTCCGTCCAAATCCCGTGAGATGCCATGGACTTTGGGTGAGATTTCTCTCCAAATCTCGTGAGATCTCTTGGCCTTTGGTCGAGATTTTACTCCAGGGCCCGTGAGATCTCATCCAAATCTTGGAGAGCTCAGTGCCATTCTCCTGAGATCTCATGGATATTGAGTGAGGATTCAATCTAAATCTCGTGAGATCTCCTGGACTTCGGCTGAGTTTCCACTCCAAGTCTCGTGAGATCTCATGGATATTGGGCGAGCCTGCACTCCAAATCTAAGGAGGGTCCAATGACATCAGGCGAGATTTCCACAAATCTCGTGAGTTATCAGGGACCTTGCTCGAGATTTCAGTCCAAATCTCATGAGTTCTCAATGACATGGGGTGAAATGTCATTGCAAATCTTGTGAGATATCTGGGAACTTGTGCGGGATTTCACTCCAACTCTGCTGAGGTCTCTTGTTATTTGGGCGAGAGTTTACTCCAAGTCTTGTGAGATCTCATCCAACCTTGGGGACGTCAGTGCCAATCTCGCGAGATCTCATCGATATTGAGGGAGATTTCATCTAAATCTCGTGAGATCTCATGGACATTGGGCGAGATTTCACTCCAAATCTCCTGAGGTCACAATCACATTGGGCGAGATTTCCCCACAAATCACGTGAGATATCAGGGCGAGATTTCTATCCAAATCTCGTGAGATCTCAATGACATCGGGGGAGATACATTCCATATCTCTTGAGATATCAGGGACCTTGGGTGAGATTTCACTCCAACTCTCGTGCGGTCTCATGGTCTTTGGGCGAGAAGTTACTCCCATCCCATTAAATCTCATCCAAACCTTGGAGACGTCAATGCCCACCTCGTGAGTTCTCATGGATATGAGCGAGTTTTCCATCTAAATCTCGTGTGATCTCATGGATATCGGGCGAGATTTCCCTCCCAATCTCGTGAGATCTCATGGACATTGGGCGAGATTTCACTCCCAACTCCTGAGGTCACAATGACTTCGGGCGAGATTTCACTACATAGCTCGTAATATTCGGGGACCTTGGGCGAGATTTCCATCCAAATCTCGTGAGGTCTCAATGACATGGGGCGAGATTTCACTATAATTCTCTTGAGCTATCAGGGGACTTGGGCAAGATTTCACCACAAATCTCGTGAGATATCAGGGACCTTGCGTGATATATTACTCCCAATCTCGTGAGGTACCAATGACATCGGGCGAGAATTCAGTATAAATCTCTTGAGATATCAGGCACCTTGGTTGAGATTTTACTCCAACTCTCGCGAGATCTCTTGTAGTTTGGGAAGAGTTCACTCCAACTCTCGTGAGCTCTCTTGGAACAGGGGCTATTTGACTCCAAGTCTCGTGAGATCTCATCCAGACCTTGAAGATTTCCGTCGAAATCTCGTGAGATCTCATGGATATTGAGCGAGATTTCCGTCTATATCTCGTGAGACCTCATGGACCTCAGGCGAGAATTTACTCCAAATTCCGTGAAATCGCATGGACATCGGTGGAGATTTCACTCCAAATATCTTGGGATCTCAAGGACATTGGGCGAGATTTCACTCCAAACCTCCTTGAGGTCACAGGGACATCGGGCGAGATTTCACTACAAATGTCGTGAGATATCATGGACTTTGGGTGAGATTTGTCTCCCAATGTCGTGAGATCCCTTGGACTTTGGGTGCGATTTGACTCCAGGTCTCGTGAGATCTCATCCAAAACACGGAGACGTCAGTGCCAATCTAATGAGATCTCATGGATATTGAGTGAGTATTCAATCTACATCTCGTGAGATCTCATGGATATCGGGCGAGGTTTGACACCAAATCTCGTGAGATCTCATGGACCTCGGGTGAGATTTCAGTCCAAATCTCATGAGAGCTCATGGATATTGGGCGAGACTTCACTCCAAATCTCCTGTGGTCCTAATGACATCAGGCGAGATTGCAAGAAATCTCGTGAGATATCAGGGCCCTCGGTCGAGATTTCAGTCCAAATCTCGTGAGGTCTCAATGACATTGGGCGAGATTTCGTTACAAATCTCGTGAGATATCAGGGACCTGGGCGAGATTTCCCTCCAACTCTCGTGAAGTCTCTTGGTCTTTGGGCGAGATTTTACTCCAAGTCTTGTGAGATCTCATTCAAACCTTGGAGACGTCAGTGCCAATCTCGTGAGATCTCATGGCTATTGATGGAGATGTCCTCTAAATCTCGGGAGATGTCAAGGACATCAGGCGAGATTTTCCTCCCAATCTTGGGAGATCTTTTGGACATCGGGTAAGATATCTCTCCAAAAGTCGTGAGATAATGGGCCTTGGGCGAGATTTCACTCCAAATCTCCTCAGGTCACAATGACATCGGGCGAGATTTCACTCCCAAACTCGTGAGATATCAGGGGCCTTGGGCGAGATTTCACTCTCAATCTTGTGAGATCTCTTGGAATTCGGGCGAGATTTTACTCCAAGTCTCGTGAGATCCAATCCAAACCTTGGGGACTTCAGTCCAAATCTCCTGAGATCTCCTGGACATTGGGCGAGAGTTCAATCCAAATCTCGTGAGGTCTCCATGATATCGGACGAGACTTCACACCAATTCTCGTGAGATCTCATGGACATCGGCTGAGATTTCACTCCAAATCTCCCGAGGTCACAATGACTTGGGCGAGATTTCAGACCAAACCTCGTCAGATTTCCGCGAACTTGGGCGAAATATCCATCCAAATCTCGTGAGGTCTCAATGATATCGGGCGAGATGTCACTACACTCTCGTGAGATAAAAAGGGACCTTGGGCGAGATTTCACTCCAACTCTCGTGAGATCTCTTGGAATTCGGGGATATTTTCCTCCAAGTCTCGTGAGAGCTCATCCAAACCTCGGAGACTTCCGTCCAAATCTCGTGAGATCTCATGGATATTGCGTGAGATTTCCATCGAAATCTCATGAGATCTCATGGACATCGGGTGAGGTTTACTCCAAATCTCGTGAGATCTCATCCAAAACATGCAGACCTCAGTCCAAATCTCGTGAGATCTCATGGACATTGGGCGACATTTCAATCCAAATCTCGTGAGAACTCAATGACATCGGGTGAGATTTCACTCCAAGTCTCGTGAGATCTCTTGGGCTTTGGGTAAAATTTTACTCCACTTCTCCTGACATCTCATCCATACCTTGGAGACGTCACTGCCAATCTCGTGACATCTCATGGATATTGAGCGTTATTGCAACGTAAACGTTTTGAGAACTCATAGATATGGGCCGAGAGTTTCCTCCAAATCTCATGAGATCGCCTGGACCACACGTGAGACTTCACTCCGACTCTCCTGAGGTCACAATGACATCGGGCGAGATTTCAGTACAAATCTCGTGAGATATCAGGGACCATGGGCGAGATTTCACTCTCAATCTCGTGAGATCCCTTGGAATTCAGGTGAGATTTACTCCAAGTCTCGTGAGCTCTTTTCCAAATTTGGAGACCTCAGTCCAAATCTCTTGAGACCTCATGGACAAGAGGTGAGATTTCACACTAAATTTCGTGATGCTCTAAATCTTTCGAGACACTCTAAATCTCATGGTCATTGGGCGAGATTTTACTCCGAATCTCATGAGAGGTCATGGACATCGGGTGAGAATTTCTTCCAAATCACGTGAGATGGTACAGACTTCAGGCGATATTTTCCTCCACATCTCGTGAGATCTCATGGAGCTTGGGTGAGATTTCAATCCAAATCGTGAGATCTCTTGGACCATGGTTGAGACTGGAGGCCAAGTCTCATGAGATCTCACCCAAACCTGGGAGACTTCAGTGCCAATCTCGTGAGATCTCATGGATATGGAGTGAGATTTCACTCTAAATCTCGTGAGATCTCATGGCCATCGGGCGAGATTTTACTCCACATCTCGTGAGATGTCATCACACCTTGGAGAACTCCGTCCAAATGTCGTGAGATGTCATGGTTCCTGCGAGAGACTTCACTGTAAAACTCGTGAGATCTCATGGACATCGGTCGAGATTTTCCTTGCAATCTCTTGAGATTTCCTGGACATCGGGTGAGATCTCATGGACATCGGGGGCGAAATCACTCCACAACTCGTGAGATGTCATGGACATCGGGTGAGATTTGCCTCCAAATCTCGTGTGATCTCTTCCAAATCTCACTGGAACAGGAACCAGCAATTGTGGTCTAAGGCTCACACCTGTTGAAAGGGTAGCTAAACAGCACGCCACAGGTGTTGCGTAGTAAGAAAGGCAAGTGTTGGCATGATCACCGAGTATTTTCGGCAAGTAAGGAAACATTGTTGAGCACTTCGACGGAATCCTAGGATATTCTATATGCTGTCAAACTGAAAAAAAAAACAACAATAAAAAATAAAAACTAAACCGATGAACCTAAGGGAATGGAAGGAAAAATCAAAGAAGACAAAACTAGAGAGGAAGACAAACCGTAAGAGAGTCGTTTCTCTCCGAAACAAAGTGAGGGTTGCTGGAAGCAAGGTGGGTGAGGAATGGGGAAATTGGGGCATGGGCATTTAGGAGAGTACTTGGAATTAGCACTGGGTGCTATACGCAACCGATGAATCGCTCAATTCTCCCCCTGAACCTAGAAATATGCTCTAGGTTAAATTGGTTGTATTTAAATCGGTTTTCTTAGAAGACCTGTTAACATTTGGAGTCCCGAGGCACTTGAAGTTGCCCAACGGAGGGGGTTTATATATAGGCTCTGCCATGGGTGTTAAGAAGGAGCTCTCCTTATTTCTGGGCTCCAAGAAAATGAAGTTACACCTCTCATTCGTGGACTTGTCCCATTTCCTTTTCAATTGTGGATTTTTGGCCATACATCCAGACATTTCCAAAACCTTGTGGAATTCCTAAGTTCAGCTTTACATGCAAGGAGGCAGGGGCTTTTCCTCCCATAGGCATTAGACAGGGACTGTTGGAAAGTTCACATCCATGTCCTGTGCAAGGAGAGAGTCTCAGGGTCTGCTATCCTAAAGGAAGATTGCCCTATTGCTCCTGAGCTGCTTCTGAGCTCTAGGGGCATAAGCCTGCTGAATGGTAGCCAGCTTATACTTCTGCCCTAGATGATTGAGGTGCCATTATGCTGAAGATTAGACAAGAAGCAGCACAGTACGAGCCCTTTCAAGGAATACTACACCGAAAGCCTGCTTTCGAACACATGTACATCAGCCAAGAGGACAAAACCGTCACCCTCATTTGCTTCTGTGCCTATCCATGCACGGTAAGGGCCTTTGGAAAAACAGAAAACAAAACCAATTTCAGATTCTCCGCTTTCTGAAGGAGGAATCCCAGCCTCTGAATGCCAGCGCCCCCAAGTGCAGGGCAGGAACTTTGACCTTGGCCCAAGCCGACAGGTGTAACATTTCCCTGCAGCAGACTGCTTGCCAGCTGACTGGGCTTTCTTCACGGTATCGCATTCTCCTCGCTAATGAAGAACTTTAGCCTTCCATGCATCATTTTCCACCCTTTCGCTCTTTTTTCAATCTACGTTTGCCCTGGACGTCATTCAGATCCCGTGTCTCAGAGTAAGAGCCTCTATTGAAGCAGGTCCAGCTCGGTCCTTGTGACCGTGGGAGAGATTGGGGCACGTTGCCCCTTGGAACGGGCTTTCAGAACTATGGGGACCTCAGAGGTGAAGACATTTGCAAGTGCCCTGGGAGTCATGTTTCTGTGTAGGCTTGGCGCCAGGTTTTTAGAGGGCCTGGGCCTCATTTCTTGGCTAAAAGGAAATGAAGTGACACACCTCATTCCCAGATGTACCCTAGTCCCAATTTTATTATCAACTTTCGGCCTTCACTGGAATCATTTCCATGCCCTTGCCGATTCTTTTTAAATTTAGAGCTGGTTTACACACGGCGTGGAGGGCATTCTACCCAGGTAGCCAGCACACAACGACCGGTCGTGAGTTCCTACTGCAGTGCTGTGCTCAGTCAGCCTCTCCTTATCTGATAGCCCAAAGGAAAGGAAAGGTGGCTCTTCTGTCCTTGACCTTGAGATGCCCTCCTTTTGAGGAACAGGACGTTAACCCATATGCTGCATGCTTGAGCATCTGGTGAGTTCAGAAGTTGCCCTTTCAAGGACTATAGCACCAAAGCTTGCCTGCAAAACCTTGAGCATCAGCTGGGAGACCTATTAGTAGAGCTGAATGACTGTAGCCTCCATCCATTCATGGGAAGGGCAAAACAACAACAAGCACAACCTCCACAACCACCACAACGACACTACCACCAAATTTCGCTCTCATTCGGAAGGAAGAATGCCGAGTTCTTGGTGACAGGGCTCCCAGGTCTAGGCCATGGTTTCCCTTTCCCCAAGCCCACAGTTGTTTCTCATTCCTGGGAATGAAAATTGGGTTGCGTGGAGATGGGCCTAGTCACCTCAATCAGAACAGGTTGTCTCATCGCATCTCTGAGAAACACATTTGGCCCAGCATATACCCACTTCCACCCTCTTGCTCTTTTTCTGCCGAGGTTCCCCCTGTGGGCCTTCTGCTCCAGTGTTTCAGAGCAATATCCTGTTCATTCAGCTAGAGGATCTGGAAGATTCTTCGTGACTGAGGGGACGTGATGGCCACAGAGCCCCCTGGACGTGCTGTTCAGAACTCTGTTGGCCTGAGGAGGCGTAAGGCATTGGAGGCTTGCAAGCCGTGAATGTCTGTGCGTAGGCTTGGCCAGAGGACTCCTTTATTGCGGAAGGGGAATAAATTAGATGTCTCATTACAGATTTAGCTCACTTAAAAGGCCCTGCTTAGATACATTCCTGTAGGCTCGGGGATTGTCTATCTGGCTCATGGTTCACATTCCAACTGGAAGGTGCTTTTCCTCACAGCAGCGCCTAGGGATTCCTGGGGAGTTCCATGGCCCTCTTATCCCTGGTCTTGTTGTGTGGCTGCCTTGGGTAAGTGTGTAGAGCCGTAGAAAAGGCACCTCCCTCCCTGGCTCTGTGAGATGCTTCCGTTCTGGAAAACCTAGTTTGAAAAAGCGTTCAAAGGAATGGAAACGGACAGAGAGGCAATGTGGACTTTCCTAGAGTTGAGATTGAACAATATTGTGACTAAAATACCTAGGCAAATCTGTTAGTTTCCGGGATAGGAAAGGCCTGTTGGCTTTGGCAATGGGAAACCTCCAGGACCTCACCCTGGGAGCCAAAGAAGCAAGAGGCCTTCATTCTTCCTTCCTAAAGAGCGGGAAACTTCTGGAATCGGATGTCACTCCTGCTGCCTTTCCGTCTGTGGCGGGGAGGGGGGACACAAAATAAGCAGAAACGCTTTAGTGTTAGCAGACTGGTTCTCCCAGCTGATGATGCATTTGGAAGTAGCCATTGGAGGAGCATTCCTGGCACGAGCTCCTTTTAGAATGAAGAGGTCCCAGAGCATAGCGCACATGTGTCCACTGTCTGCCCTTCCATACGAAGGCATCTCTGGCAGCCAGGGGAGGGAGACAAGCTGGCTGCCAACCACAGCATTTCAAAGATCAGGACAAGATCCAAGCACTCAGGGGCAGAAGGGGAAACTTTCCTTTCGGCTCTCAGACACATTGCTCTCCCCTAGCCCAGGATCTCAATGGGAAATTGCCATCAACCCTGGGAGTTTGGTGGACACACGGCTTGTGAGATGCCACCCAGAGTATTCTTCCATGTGAAACAACGTAGCTACCAAAACGGCAAGAGGATGGGATGGCTTCCAGGAAAACCAAAGATCAACAGTTCCAATGGGAATGGAAGTTATGTGGGAGTGAGGTGTCTAACTTCAGCTCCCCTTGCCCCAGAAATGGAGGCAAGCTCCCTCCCAAATCCTCTGGCCATGCCTACACCCAATCTTTTCAGCTTTCCCCAAGGAGAGGGAAGCTTCTGACATTGGAGGTTTTCCGCCATTTCCATCAGTGCCTTGAGGCAGCAGTGATTCAGGGGAACCAGAGTGCAACTCTCAGCTGCGGATCAAAAGTTTCGAATGGGTGTATGGAGCATTATTCCTTGAAGAAAGCTATTTCTGCCCTGAAAAGGCCCTGGAGCAGAGTAGGCCGTGCCCAAGCCATCTGATCTTGAGAATGAAGGCATCTCAAACAGCCAGGAGCTAGTAGGGCAAGCTAGACCCCCATGTCCGTGCGTCTTCAGCTGGCCAATTCCCAAGGGCTCAGGGCCAGAAGGGTAAACTTTTCTTTCAAATAGTAAACTCTGATTGTCTTATCTTAGGACAGGTTCAGACTGGGAACTCACCACCAATCCCTGGGTGCTCTAAAGGTGAGTCACAACACCTTGGCCCATGAAGATGCCCGAAGCCCTTGTTCGACAGACAAGCAAGGCCATGGGAAACACTACAAAGAGTGCCAGAGTCCCATGTCAACCGCAAATGGGACACATAGTGACTAGCACACTCTCCTAACAGGTTGGCAGGTTTGGGAAGAAGAATCAGCTGTGGACTTGGGTTAAGGGAATCTGCCATGTGCCACCCCACGAAAGCTTTAGCTACAGGCCTGTCTTCCTCCTCCATAAAGGGAACGGATGCTTTTGGTGCTGACTGTTCTTTGCCCTTCTCCATCAGGGGTAGATATAGCAGTGATTCAGGGCTAGCCTGTTGGTTCTGCCACCTGACGACCAAGGTTTCGGAGCTGTTTCTCGGTGCCGTATTTCTTGAAATATTTTGTTTCTGCCCTGACCAGGTCCAGGAAAATGCTGTCCTTCTGGTGATGGTCTGTTCTTCAATATGAAGACATCTCAATCATCCAGGGGATGGAGGGGAGCCGGCTAGCCGTCACGGCACTAAGCTGGCCAAGATCCAAGTGCTCAGGTACAGGAGCGCCATACTTCCCTTAGGACGGCAGCTCTTGCTTGGCACGGGAGCACGTTTGGACCTGGCCACCCGTCCCTGGGTGCTGGCTACGTGTGGGACAGCACAATGGCCTCTTATGGCAACCCAAGATCTTGGTAGAACAAAGGGCAAGGGTGGCGCCTGCGTGGCTCAGTCGCTTAAGTGTCTTCGTTCGGCTCAGCTCAATATCACAACGTCCTGGGATAGAACCCTGCATTGGGAATGCACGGTGGTAGAGCCCCTTTGGGAAACAGTGTGGAGCTTCCTCAGAATATGAAAAACAGAGCTACCTTATGACTCAGGAAATTGCTCTACGGCGTATTAGTCCAAAGACACCGCTGTAGTGAACAGAAGGGCCACATGCACCCCAATGTTCATAGCAGCAACGTCCACAACAGACAAACCGTGGAAAGAGCCGAGATGCCCTTCAACAGATGAATGGAGAAAAATGATGTGTTCCTTCTCTAAAAGGGAATATTACTCAGCCATCAGAAAGAAGAATACCCAACTTTTGCATCAACAACGATGGGGCTGGGCGAGAGCATGCTAAATGAAATTGGCCAAGCAGAGGAAGCCAACATCATAGGGCTTCACGGAGTTGTGTTACATAAGGAATAGCATGGACGGCATTAGGTGACGGAAGGGAAAAATGAAGGGGGGCAAATGGGAGCGGGAGACGAACCATGAGAGAGTACGGACTCCAAGAAATGGGCAGTTTTAGAGCGCAGGGGTGGATGGATGATTTAACCTACTGGTGGGTATTAAGGAGGGCATGTATCGCATGGAGCACTGGGTGTTCTAGGAAAACAGGGAACCAGGGAACCCAGATCCAAAACGAATGTTGTACTCTATGTTGACTAACAATACAATGTATTAAAAGAACAAGAAATCGCTCCTCTCTTCATGACACAAGATGGTAGTTGAATTATGCATTCCCCCACAGTGTGGTATCTGAGAGTTAAGTAGGTGGCACCTTCCTTAGGCTTCCTCGCATACACCTGTAAGCATCTTATCTTCCTGAAACGAGAACGCTTCATGAAAAAAACTAAAGGTATTCAAACGACGAAGCTTGTCTACTAAACTCACAAACAACCCCAGAGCAACTAAAAGAAAGATACCTCTGTCCTATCCCGACCTCACGTGATCCTTGGGATCATCTCAGGAGACTGAGGTCGAGATTGCACTCCAAATCCCATGAAATCTCATGGAATTGGGGCTCGATTGCACTCCACATCGCCTGAGGTCACAATGAGATCGGGCGAGATTTCAACAATTCTCGTGAGATAGCAGGGACCTTGGGCGAGATTACCCTGCAACGCTTGTGAGATCTCTTGACTTTGGGCGGGATTTTACTCCCCGCCTGCTGAGATCTCATCCAAACCTTGGAGACGTCAGTGCCCATCTCATGAGATCTCATGCATATTGAGCGAGATTTCAATCTCAATCTTGTGAGATCTCATGGACGTCGGGCGTGATTTTACTCCAAATCTCGAGAGATCTCATCCCATCCCTGCAGACCTCAGTCCAAACCTCATGAATTGTCATGGACTTTGAGCGAGAGCTCAATCAAATGTCATGAGGTATCAATGACACGGGCGAGATGTCACTCCAAATCTCGTCAGATATCAGGGACCTTGGGCGAGATTTCAGTCCAACTATCGTGAGATCTCTTGGAATTCTAGAATATTTTACTCCAAGTCTCGTGAGATCTCATCCAAACCTTGGAGACTTTAGTCAAAATCTCATGAGATCTCATGGATATTGAGCGAGATTTCAATCGAAATCCCACGAGATCGCATGGGCATCGGGTGAGATTTTATTCCGAATCTCGTGAGATCTCATCCACAACTTGCAGACCTCAGTCCAAATCTCTTGAGATCTCATGGACATTGGTCGAGATTTCACTCCAAATCTCGTGAGGTCCCAATGACATTGGGAGAGATTTCACTACAAATCTCGTGAGATATCAGCGATCTTGGGCGAGATTTCCATCCAACCCTCGTGAGGTCTCAATGACATCGGGCGAGGTTTCACTCAACTCTCGTGAGCTCAAAGGGACCTAGGGCGAGATTTCACTCCAACTCTCGTGAGAGCCTTTGGAATTCGGGGATCATTTCCTCCAAGTGCCGTGAGATCTCATCCAACCCTTGGAGACTTCAGTCCAAATCTCGTGAGATCTCACGATATTGAGGGAGAATTCACTCTATATCTCGTGAGAAATCATGGACATCAGGCGAGATTAGTCCACATCTCGTTAGATCGTATGGGCATCGTGTGAGAATTCATTCCAAATCTCGTGATATGTCATGGACATTGGACGAGATTTCACCCCAAATATCGTGTGGTCTTAATGACCTCGGGCAGATTTCACTCCAAATCTCGTGAGATATCAGGTACAACTGTGGGCGAGCTTTCCATCTAAATCTCGTGAGATCTCATAGACATCGGGCGAGATTTGCCAGCAAATCTCCTGAGATCTCATGGACATCGGTTCCGATTTCACTCCAAATCGGATGAGCTCTCATGGAATTAAGGCGAGAATTCACTCCAAAACTCCTGAGGTCAAAATGAGATCGGGCGAGATTTCACTACAAGTCTCGTGAGATCTCAGGGACCTTGGGTGAGATTTCACAGCAGCTCTCGTGAGCTCTCTTGAAGTTGGGAGAGATTTTACTCCCAGTCTTGTGAGATCTGCTCCAGAGCTTAGGGACGTCAGTGCCAATCTCGTGAGATCGCATGGCTATTGAGCGAGATTTCAATCGAAATATCATGAGACTGATGGGCATCGGGTGAGATTTTACTCCATATCTCGTGAGATCTCAGGGACATTCGGGTGAGATTTCACTCCGAATATCCTGAGGTCACAATGACATCGGGCGAGATTTCACTACAGATGTCTTGAGATATCAGGGACCATGGGCGAGATTTCACTCCAAATCTCGTGAGATCTCTTGGGATTCAGCTGAGAATTGACTCCATATCTCGTGTGCTCTCTTCCAAATTTGGAGACCTCAGTCCAAATCTCTTGAGATCTCATGGAAACTAGGTGAGATTTCACTCTACATTTCGTGAATCTCATGGTCCTTGGGCGAGGTTGGACTCCAAAACTCGTGAGGGGTCACGGACATCGGGCGAGAATTCCGTCCAAATCCCGTGAGATGCCATGGACTTTGGGTGAGATTTCTCTCCAAATCTCGTGAGATCTCTTGGCCTTTGGTCGAGATTTTACTCCAGGGCCCGTGAGATCTCATCCAAATCTTGGAGAGCTCAGTGCCATTCTCCTGAGATCTCATGGATATTGAGTGAGGATTCAATCTAAATCTCGTGAGATCTCCTGGACTTCGGCTGAGTTTCCACTCCAAGTCTCGTGAGATCTCATGGATATTGGGCGAGCCTGCACTCCAAATCTAAGGAGGGTCCAATGACATCAGGCGAGATTTCCACAAATCTCGTGAGTTATCAGGGACCTTGCTCGAGATTTCAGTCCAAATCTCATGAGTTCTCAATGACATGGGGTGAGATGTCATTGCAAATCTTGTGAGATATCTGGGAACTTGTGCGGGATTTCACTCCAACTCTGCTGAGGTCTCTTGTTATTTGGGCGAGAGTTTACTCAAAGTCTTGTGAGATCTCATCCAACCTTGGGGACGTCAGTGCCAATCTCGCGAGATCTCATCGATATTGAGGGAGATTTCATCTAAATCTCGTGAGATCTCATGGACATTGGGCGAGATTTCACTCCAAATCTCCTGAGGTCACAATCACATTGGGCGAGATTTCCCCACAAATCACGTGAGATATCAGGGCGAGATTTCTATCCAAATCTCGTGAGATCTCAATGACATCGGGGGAGATACATTCCATATCTCTTGAGATATCAGGGACCTTGGGTGAGATTTCACTCCAACTCTCGTGCGGTCTCATGGTCTTTGGGCGAGAAGTTACTCCCATCCCATTAAATCTCATCCAAACCTTGGAGACGTCAATGCCCACCTCGTGAGTTCTCATGGATATGAGCGAGTTTTCCATCTAAATCTCGTGTGATCTCATGGATATCGGGCGAGATTTCCCTCCCAATCTCGTGAGATCTCATGGACATTGGGCGAGATTTCACTCCCAACTCCTGAGGTCACAATGACTTCGGGCGAGATTTCACTACATAGCTCGTAATATTCGGGGACCTTGGGCGAGATTTCCATCCAAATCTCGTGAGGTCTCAATGACATGGGGCGAGATTTCACTATAATTCTCTTGAGCTATCAGGGGACTTGGGCAAGATTTCACCACAAATCTCGTGAGATATCAGGGACCTTGCGTGATATTTTACTCCCAATCTCGTGAGGTACCAATGACATCGGGCGAGAATTCAGTATAAATCTCTTGAGATATCAGGCACCTTGGTTGAGATTTTACTCCAACTCTCGCGAGATCTCTTGTAGTTTGGGAAGAGTTCACTCCAACTCTCGTGAGCTCTCTTGGAACAGGGGCTATTGGACTCCAAGTCTCGTGAGATCTCATCCAGACCTTGAAGATTTCCGTCGAAATCTCGTGAGATCTCATGGATATTGAGCGAGATTTCCGTCTATATCTCGTGAGACCTCATGGACCTCAGGCGAGAATTTACTCCAAATTCCGTGAAATCGCATGGACATCGGTGGAGATTTCACTCCAAATATCTTGGGATCTCAAGGACATTGGGCGAGATTTCACTCCAAACCTCCTTGAGGTCACAGGGACATCGGGCGAGATTTCACTACAAATGTCGTGAGATATCATGGACTTTGGGTGAGATTTGTCTCCCAATGTCGTGAGATCCCTTGGACTTTGGGTGCGATTTGACTCCAGGTCTCGTGAGATCTCATCCAAAACACGGAGACGTCAGTGCCAATCTAATGAGATCTCATGGATATTGAGTGAGTATTCAATCTACATCTCGTGAGATCTCATGGATATCGGGCGAGGTTTGACACCAAATCTCGTGAGATCTCATGGACCTCGGGTGAGATTTCAGTCCAAATCTCATGAGAGCTCATGGATATTGGGCGAGACTTCACTCCAAATCTCCTGTGGTCCTAATGACATCAGGCGAGATTGCAAGAAATCTCGTGAGATATCAGGGCCCTCGGTCGAGATTTCAGTCCAAATCTCGTGAGGTCTCAATGACATTGGGCGAGATTTCGTTACAAATCTCGTGAGATATCAGGGACCTGGGCGAGATTTCCCTCCAACTCTCGTGAAGTCTCTTGGTCTTTGGGCGAGATTTTACTCCAAGTCTTGTGAGATCTCATTCAAACCTTGGAGACGTCAGTGCCAATCTCGTGAGATCTCATGGCTATTGATGGAGATGTCATCTAAATCTCGGGAGATCTCAAGGACATCAGGCGAGATTTTCCTCCCAATCTTGGGAGATCTTTTGGACATCGGGTAAGATATCTCTCCAAAAGTCGTGAGATAATGGGCCTTGGGCGAGATTTCACTCCAAATCTCCTCAGGTCACAATGACATCGGGCGAGATTTCACTCCCAAACTCGTGAGATATCAGGGGCCTTGGGCGAGATTTCACTCTCAATCTTGTGAGATCTCTTGGAATTCGGGCGAGATTTTACTCCAAGTCTCGTGAGATCCAATCCAAACCTTGGGGACTTCAGTCCAAATCTCCTGAGATCTCCTGGACATTGGGCGAGAGTTCAATCCAAATCTCGTGAGGTCTCCATGATATCGGACGAGACTTCACACCAATTCTCGTGAGATCTCATGGACATCGGCTGAGATTTCACTCCAAATCTCCCGAGGTCACAATGACTTGGGCGAGATTTCAGACCAAACCTCGTCAGATTTCCGCGAACTTGGGCGAAATATCCATCCAAATCTCGTGAGGTCTCAATGATATCGGGCGAGATGTCACTACACTCTCGTGAGATAAAAAGGGACCTTGGGCGAGATTTCACTCCAACTCTCGTGAGATCTCTTGGAATTCGGGGATATTTTCCTCCAAGTCTCATGAGGGCTCATCCAAACCTCGGAGACTTCCGTCCAAATCCCGTGAGATCTCATGGATATTGCGTGAGATTTCAATCGAAATCTCATGAGATCTCATGGACATCGGGTGAGTTTTACTCCAAATCTCGTCAGATCTCATCCAAAATATGCAGACCTCAGTCCAAATCTCGTGAGATCTCCTGGACTTTGGGCGAGATTACAATCCCAATCTCGTGAGATCTCAATGAGATCGGGTGAGATTTCACTCCAAATCTCGTGAGATCTCTTGGACTTTGGGCAAGATTTTACTCCAAGTCTCCTGAGATCTCATCCAAACCTTGGAGACGTCACTGCCAATCTCGTGACATCTCATGGATATTGAGCGTTATTTCAATCTAAAGCTTTTGAGATCTCATAGATATGGGCCAAGAGTTTACTCCAAATCTCATGAGATCGCCTGGACACCACGTGAGATTTCACTCCGACTCTAATGAGGTCACAGTGACATCGGGCGAGATTTCAGTACAAATCTCGTGAGATATCAGGGACCTTGGGCGAGATTTCACTCTCAATCTCGTGAGATCCCTTGGAATTCAGGTGAGATTTACTCCAAGTCTCGTGAGCTCTTTTCCAAATTTGGAGACCTCAGTCCAAATCTCTTGAGACCTCATGGACAAGAGGTGAGATTTCACACTAAATTTCGTGACGCTCTAAATCTTTCGAGACACTCTAAATCTCATGGTCATTGGGCGAGATTTTACTCCGAATCTCATGAGAGGTCATGGACATCGGGTGAGAATTTCTTCCAAATCACGTGAGATGGTACAGACTTCAGGCGATATTTTCCTCCACATCTCGTGAGATCTCATGGAGCTTGGGTGAGATTTCAATCCAAATCGTGAGATCTCTTGGACCATGGTTGAGACTGGAGGCCAAGTCTCATGAGATCTCACCCAAACCTGGGAGACTTCAGTGCCAATCTCGTGAGATCTCATGGATATGGAGTGAGATTTCACTCTAAATCTCGTGAGATCTCATGGCCATCGGGCGAGATTTTACTCCACATCTCGTGAGATGTCATCACACCTTGGAGAACTCCGTCCAAATGTCGTGAGATGTCATGGTTCCTGCGAGAGACTTCACTGTAAAACTCGTGAGATCTCATGGACATCGGTCGAGATTTTCCTTGCAATCTCTTGAGATTTCCTGGACATCGGGTGAGATCTCATGGACATCGGGGGCGAAATCACTCCACAACTCGTGAGATGTCATGGACATCGGGTGAGATTTGCCTCCAAATCTCGTGTGATCTCTTCCAAATCTCACTGGAACAGGAACCAGCAATTGTGGTCTAAGGCTCACACCTGTTGAAAGGGTAGCTAAACAGCACGCCACAGGTGTTGCGTAGTAAGAAAGGCAAGTGTTGGCATGATCACCGAGTATTTTCGGCAAGTAAGGAAACATTGTTGAGCACTTCGACGGAATCCTAGGATATTCTATATGCTGTCAAACTGAAAAAAAAACAACAATAAAAAATAAAAACTAAACCGATGAACCTAAGGGAATGGAAGGAAAAATCAAAGAAGACAAAACTAGAGAGGAAGACAAACCGTAAGAGAGTCGTTTCTCTCCGAAATAAAGTGAGGGTTGCTGGAAGCAAGGTGGGTGAAGAATGGGGAAATTGGGGCATGGGCATTTAGGAGAGTACTTGGAATTAGCACTGGGTGCTATACGCAACCGATGAATCGCTCAATTCTCCCCCTGAACCTAGAAATATGCTCTAGGTTAAATTGGTTGTATTTAAATCGGTTTTCTTAGAAGACCTGTTAACATTTGGAGTCCCGAGGCACTTGAAGTTGCCCAACGGAGGGGGTTTATATATAGGCTCTGCCATGGGTGTTAAGAAGGAGCTCTCCTTATTTCTGGGCTCCAAGAAAATGAAGTTACACCTCTCATTCGTGGACTTGTCCCATTTCCTTTTCAATTGTGGATTTTTGGCCATACATCCAGACATTTCCAAAACCTTGTGGAATTCCTAAGTTCAGCTTTACATGCAAGGAGGCAGGGGCTTTTCCTCCCATAGGCATTAGACAGGGACTGTTGGAAAGTTCACATCCATGTCCTGTGCAAGGAGAGAGTCTCAGGGTCTGCTATCCTAAAGGAAGATTGCCCTATTGCTCCTGAGCTGCTTCTGAGCTCTAGGGGCATAAGCCTGCTGAATGGTAGCCAGCTTATACTTCTGCCCTAGATGATTGAGGTGCCATTATGCTGAAGATTAGACAAGAAGCAGCACAGTACGAGCCCTTTCAAGGAATACTACACCGAAAGCCTGCTTTCGAACACATGTACATCAGCCAAGAGGACAAAACCGTCACCCTCATTTGCTTCTGTGCCTATCCATGCACGGTAAGGGCCTTTGGAAAAACAGAAAACAAAACCAATTTCAGATTCTCCGCTTTCTGAAGGAGGAATCCCAGCCTCTGAATGCCAGCGCCCCCAAGTGCAGGGCAGGAACTTTGACCTTGGCCCAAGCCGACAGGT
This sequence comes from Eumetopias jubatus, assembly GCF_037043125.1. Classification (NCBI taxonomy): domain Eukaryota; kingdom Metazoa; phylum Chordata; class Mammalia; order Carnivora; family Otariidae; genus Eumetopias; species Eumetopias jubatus. The sequence goes on from NW_028274843.1 coordinate 1,736,166, forward strand.
GTAACATTTCCCTGCAGCAGACTGCTTGCCAGCTGACTGGGCTTTCTTCACGGTATCGCATTCTCCTCGCTAATGAAGAACTTTAGCCTTCCATGCATCATTTTCCACCCTTTCGCTCTTTTCTCAATCTACGTTTGCCCTGGACGTCATTCAGATCCCGTGTCTCAGAGTAAGAGCCTCTATTGAAGCAGGTCCAGCTCGGTCCTTGTGACCGTGGGAGAGATTGGGGCACGTTGCCCCTTGGAACGGGCTTTCAGAACTATGGGGACCTCAGAGGTGAAGACATTTGCAAGTGCCCTGGGAGTAATGTTTCTGTGTAGGCTTGGCGCCAGGTTTTTAGAGGGCCTGGGCCTCATTTCTTGGCTAAAAGGAAATGAAGTGACACACCTCATTCCCAGATGTACCCTAGTCCCAATTTTATTATCAACTTTCGGCCTTCACTGGAATCATTTCCATGCCCTTGCCGATTCTTTTTAAATTTAGAGCTGGTTTACACACGGCGTGGAGGGCATTCTACCCAGGTAGCCAGCACACAACGACCGGTCGTGAGTTCCTACTGCAGTGCTGTGCTCAGTCAGCCTCTCCTTATCTGATAGCCCAAAGGAAAGGAAAGGTGGCTCTTCTGTCCTTGACCTTGAGATGCCCTCCTTTTGAGGAACACGACGTTAACCCATATGCTGCATGCTTGAGCATCTGGTGAGTTCAGAAGTTGCCCTTTCAAGGACTATAGCACCAAAGCTTGCCTGCAAAACCTTGAGCATCAGCTGGGAGACCTATTAGTAGAGCTGAATGACTGTAGCCTCCATCCATTCATGGGAAGGGCAAAACAACAACAAGCACAACCTCCACAACCACCACAACGACACTACCACCAAATTTCGCTCTCATTCGGAAGGAAGAATGCCGAGTTCTTGGTGACAGGGCTCCCAGGTCTAGGCCATGGTTTCCCTTTCCCCAAGCCCACAGTTGTTTCTCATTCCTGGGAATGAAAATTGGGTTGCGTGGAGATGGGCCTAGTCACCTCAATCAGAACAGGTTGTCTCATCGCATCTCTGAGAAACACATTTGGCCCAGCTTATACCCACTTCCACCCTCTTGCTCTTTTTCTGCCGAGGTTCCCCCTGTGGGCCTTCTGCTCCAGTGTTTCAGAGCAATATCCTGTTCATTCAGCTAGAGGATCTGGAAGATTCTTCGTGACTGAGGGGACGTGATGGCCACAGAGCCCCCTGGACGTGCTGTTCAGAACTCTGTTGGCCTGAGGAGGCGTAAGGCATTGGAGGCTTGCAAGCCGTGAATGTCTGTGCGTAGGCTTGGCCAGAGGACTCCTTTATTGCGGAAGGGGAATAAATTAGATGTCTCATTACAGATTTAGCTCACTTAAAAGGCCCTGCTTAGATACATTCCTGTAGGCTCGGGGATTGTCTATCTGGCTCATGGTTCACATTCCAACTGGAAGGTGCTTTTCCTCACAGCAGCGCCTAGGGATTCCTGGGGAGTTCCATGGCCCTCTTATCCCTGATCTTGTTGTGTGGCTGCCTTGGGTAAGTGTGTAGAGCCGTAGAAAAGGCTCCTCCCTCCCTGGCTCTGTGAGATGCTTCCGTTCTGGAAAACCTAGTTTGAAAAAGCGTTCAAAGGAATGGAAACGGACAGAGAGGCAATGTGGACTTTCCTAGAGTTGAGATTGAACAATATTGTGACTAAAATACCTAGGCAAATCTGTTAGTTTCCGGGATAGGAAAGGCCTGTTGGCTTTGGCAATGGGAAACCTCCAGGACCTCACCCTGGGAGCCAAAGAAGCAAGAGGCCTTCATTCTTCCTTCCTAAAGAGCGGGAAACTTCTGGAATCGGATGTCACTCCTGCTGCCTTTCCGTCTGTGGCGGGGAGGGGGGACACAAAATAAGCAGAAACGCTTTAGTGTTAGCAGACTGGTTCTCCCAGCTGATGATGCATTTGGAAGTAGCCATTGGAGGAGCATTCCTGGCACGAGCTCCTTTTAGAATGAAGAGGTCCCAGAGCATAGCGCACATGTGTCCACTGTCTGCCCTTCCATACGAAGGCATCTCTGGCAGCCAGGGGAGGGAGACAAGCTGGCTGCCAACCACAGCATTTCAAAGATCAGGACAAGATCCAAGCACTCAGGGGCAGAAGGGGAAACTTTCCTTTCGGCTCTCAGACACATTGCTCTCCCCTAGCCCAGGATCTCAATGGGAAATTGCCATCAACCCTGGGAGTTTGGTGGACACACGGCTTGTGAGATGCCACCCAGAGTATTCTTCCATGTGAAACAACGTAGCTACCAAAACGGCAAGAGGATGGGATGGCTTCCAGGAAAACCAAAGATCAACAGTTCCAATGGGAATGGAAGTTATGTGGGAGTGAGGTGTCTAACTTCAGCTCCCCTTGCCCCAGAAATGGAGGCAAGCTCCCTCCCAAATCCTCTGGCCATGCCTACACCCAATCTTTTCAGCTTTCCCCAAGGAGAGGGAAGCTTCTGACATTGGAGGTTTTCCGCCATTTCCATCAGTGCCTTGAGGCAGCAGTGATTCAGGGGAACCAGAGTGCAACTCTCAGCTGCGGATCAAAAGTTTCGAATGGGTGTATGGAGCATTATTCCTTGAAGAAAGCTATTTCTGCCCTGAAAAGGCCCTGGAGCAGAGTAGGCCGTGCCCAAGCCATCTGATCTTGAGAATGAAGGCATCTCAAACAGCCAGGAGCTAGTAGGGCAAGCTAGACCCCCACGTCCGTGCGTCTTCAGCTGGCCAATTCCCAAGGGCTCAGGGCCAGAAGGGTAAACTTTTCTTTCAAATAGTAAACTCTGATTGTCTTATCTTAGGACAGGTTCAGACTGGGAACTCACCACCAATCCCTGGGTGCTCTAAAGGTGAGTCACAACACCTTGGCCCATGAAGATGCCCGAAGCCCTTGTTCGACAGACAAGCAAGGCCATGGGAAACACTACAAAGAGTGCCAGAGTCCCATGTCAACCGCAAATGGGACACATAGTGACTAGCACACTCTCCTAACAGGTTGGCAGGTTTGGGAAGAAGAATCAGCTGTGGACTTGGGTTAAGGGAATCTGCCATGTGCCACCCCAGGAAAGCTTTAGCTACAGGCCTGTCTTCCTCCTCCATAAAGGGAACGGATGCTTTTGGTGCTGACTGTTCTTTGCCCTTCTCCATCAGGGGTAGATATAGCAGTGATTCAGGGCTAGCCTGTTGGTTCTGCCACCTGACGACCAAGGTTTCGGAGCTGTTTCTCGGTGCCGTATTTCTTGAAATATTTTGTTTCTGCCCTGACCAGGTCCAGGAAAATGCTGTCCTTCTGGTGATGGTCTGTTCTTCAATATGAAGACATCTCAATCATCCAGGGGATGGAGGGGAGCCGGCTAGCCGTCACGGCACTAAGCTGGCCAAGATCCAAGTGCTCAGGTACAGGAGCGCCATACTTCCCTTAGGACGGCAGCTCTTGCTTCGCACGGGAGCACGTTTGGACCTGGCCACCCGTCCCTGGGTGCTGGCTACGTGTGGGACAGCACAATGGCCTCTTATGGCAACCCAAGATCTTGGTAGAACAAAGGGCAAGGGTGGCGCCTGCGTGGCTCAGTCGCTTAAGTGTCTTCGTTCGGCTCAGCTCAATATCACAACGTCCTGGGATAGAACCCTGCATTGGGAATGCACGGTGGTAGAGCCGCTTTGGGAAACAGTGTGGAGCTTCCTCAGAATATGAAAAACAGAGCTACCTTATGACTCAGGAAATTGCTCTACGGCGTATTAGTCCAAAGACACCGCTGTAGTGAACAGAAGGGCCACATGCACCCCAATGTTCATAGCAGCAACGTCCACAACAGACAAACCGTGGAAAGAGCCGAGATGCCCTTCCACAGATGAATGGAGAAAAATGATGTGTTCCTTCTCTAAAAGGGAATATTACTCAGCCATCAGAAAGAAGAATACCCAACTTTTGCATCAACAACGATGGGGCTGGGCGAGAGCATGCTAAATGAAATTGGCCAAGCAGAGGAAGCCAACATCATAGGGCTTCACGGAGTTGTGTTACATAAGGAATAGCATGGACGGCATTAGGTGACGGAAGGGAAAAATGAAGGGGGGCAAATGGGAGCGGGAGACGAACCATGAGAGAGTACGGACTCCAAGAAATGGGCAGTTTTAGAGCGCAGGGGTGGATGGATGATTTAACCTACTGGTGGGTATTAAGGAGGGCATGTATCGCATGGAGCACTGGGTGTTCTAGGAAAACAGGGAACCAGGGAACCCAGATCCAAAACGAATGTTGTACTCTATGTTGACTAACAATACAATGTATTAAAAGAACAAGAAATCGCTCCTCTCTTCATGACACAAGATGGTAGTTGAATTATGCATTCCCCCACAGTGTGGTATCTGAGAGTTAAGTAGGTGGCACCTTCCTTAGGCTTCCTCGCATACATCTGTAAGCATCTTATCTTCCTGAAACGAGAACGCTTCATGAAAAAAACTAAAGGTATTCAAACGACGAAGCTTGTCTACTAAACTCACAAACAACCCCAGAGCAACTAAAAGAAAGATACCTCTGTCCTATCCCGACCTCACGTGATCCTTGGGATCATCTCAGGAGACTGAGGTTGAGATTGCACTCCAAATCCCATGAAATCTCATGGAATTGGGGCTCGATTGCACTCCACATCGCCTGAGGTCACAATGAGATCGGGCGAGATTTCAACAATTCTCGTGAGATAGCAGGGACCTTGGGCGAGATTACCCTGCAACGCTTGTGAGATCTCTTGACTTTGGGCGGGATTTTACTCCCCGCCTGCTGAGATCTCATCCAAACCTTGGAGACGTCAGTGCCCATCTCATGAGATCTCATGCATATTGAGCGAGATTTCAATCTCAATCTTGTGAGATCTCATGGACATCGGGCGTGATTTTACTCCAAATCTCGAGAGATCTCATCCCATCCCTGCAGACCTCAGTCCAAACCTCATGAATTGTCATGGACTTTGGGCGAGAGTTCAATCAAATGTCATGAGGTATCAATGACACGGGCGAGATGTCACTCCAAATCTCGTCAGATATCAGGGACCTTGGGCGAGATTTCAGTCCAACTATCGTGAGAGCTCTTGGAATTCTAGAATATTTTACTCCAAGTCTCGTGAGATCTTATCCAAACCTTGGAGACTTTAGTCAAAATCTCGTGAGATCTCATGGATATTGAGCGAGATTTCAATCGAAATCCCACGAGATCGCATGGGCATCGGGTGAGATTTTATTCCGAATCTCGTGAGATCTCATCCACAACTTGCAGACCTCAGTCCAAATCTCTTGAGATCTCATGGACATTGGTCGAGATTTCACTCCAAATCTCGTGAGGTCCCAATGACATTGGGAGAGATTTCACTACAAATCTCGTGAGATATCAGCGATCTTGGGCGAGATTTCCATCCAACCCTCGTGAGGTCTCAATGACATCGGGCGAGGTTTCACTCAACTCTCGTGAGCTCAAAGGGACCTAGGGCGAGATTTCACTCCAACTCTCGTGAGAGCCTTTGGAATTCGGGGATCATTTCCTCCAAGTGCCGTGAGATCTCATCCAACCCTTGGAGACTTCAGTCCAAATCTCGTGAGATCTCACGATATTGAGGGAGAATTCACTCTATATCTCGTGAGAAATCATGGACATCAGGCGAGATTAGTCCACATCTCGTTAGATCGTATGGGCATCGTGTGAGAATTCATTCCAAATCTCGTGATATGTCATGGACATTGGACGAGATTTCACCCCAAATATCGTGTGGTCTTAATGACCTCGGGCAGATTTCACTCCAAATCTCGTGAGATATCAGGTACAACTGTGGGCGAGCTTTCCATCTAAATCTCGTGAGATCTCATAGACATCGGGCGAGATTTGCCAGCAAATCTCCTGAGATCTCATGGACATCGGTTCCGATTTCACTCCAAATCGGATGAGCTCTCATGGAATTAAGGCGAGAATTCACTCCAAAACTCCTGAGGTCAAAATGAGATCGGGCGAGATTTCACTACAAGTCTCGTGAGATCTCAGGGACCTTGGGTGAGATTTCACAGCAGCTCTCGTGAGCTCTCTTGAAGTTGGGAGAGATTTTACTCCCAGTCTTGTGAGATCTGCTCCAAAGCTTAGGGACGTCAGTGCCAATCTCGTGAGATCGCATGGCTATTGAGCGAGATTTCAATCGAAATATCATGAGACTGATGGGCATCGGGTGAGATTTTACTCCATATCTCGTGAGATCTCAGGGACATTCGGGTGAGATTTCACTCCGAATATCCTGAGGTCACAATGACATCGGGCGAGATTTCACTACAGATGTCTTGAGATATCAGGGACCATGGGCGAGATTTCACTCCAAATCTCGTGAGATCTCTTGGGATTCAGCTGAGAATTGACTCCATATCTCGTGTGCTCTCTTCCAAATTTGGAGACCTCAGTCCAAATCTCTTGAGATCTCATGGAAAATAGGTGAGATTTCACTCTACATTTCGTGAATCTCATGGTCCTTGGGCGAGGTTGGACTCCAAAACTCGTGAGGGGTCACGGACATCGGGCGAGAATTCCGTCCAAATCCCGTGAGATGCCATGGACTTTGGGTGAGATTTCTCTCCAAATCTCGTGAGATCTCTTGGCCTTTGGTCGAGATTTTACTCCAGGGCCCGTGAGATCTCATCCAAATCTTGGAGAGCTCAGTGCCATTCTCCTGAGATCTCATGGATATTGAGTGAGGATTCAATCTAAATCTCGTGAGATCTCCTGGACTTCGGCTGAGTTTCCACTCCAAGTCTCGTGAGATCTCATGGATATTGGGCGAGCCTGCACTCCAAATCTAAGGAGGGTCCAATGACATCAGGCGAGATTTCCACAAATCTCGTGAGTTATCAGGGACCTTGCTCGAGATTTCAGTCCAAATCTCATGAGTTCTCAATGACATGGGGTGAGATGTCATTGCAAATCTTGTGAGATATCTGGGAACTTGTGCGGGATTTCACTCCAACTCTGCTGAGGTCTCTTGTTATTTGGGCGAGAGTTTACTCCAAGTCTTGTGAGATCTCATCCAACCTTGGGGACGTCAGTGCCAATCTCGCGAGATCTCATCGATATTGAGGGAGATTTCATCTAAATCTCGTGAGATCTCATGGACATTGGGCGAGATTTCACTCCAAATCTCCTGAGGTCACAATCACATTGGGCGAGATTTCCCCACAAATCACGTGAGATATCAGGGCGAGATTTCTATCCAAATCTCGTGAGATCTCAATGACATCGGGGGAGATACATTCCATATCTCTTGAGATATCAGGGACCTTGGGTGAGATTTCACTCCAACTCTCGTGCGGTCTCATGGTCTTTGGGCGAGAAGTTACTCCCATCCCATTAAATCTCATCCAAACCTTGGAGACGTCAATGCCCACCTCGTGAGTTCTCATGGATATGAGCGAGTTTTCCATCTAAATCTCGTGTGATCTCATGGATATCGGGCGAGATTTCCCTCCCAATCTCGTGAGATCTCATGGACATTGGGCGAGATTTCACTCCCAACTCCTGAGGTCACAATGACTTCGGGCGAGATTTCACTACATAGCTCGTAATATTCGGGGACCTTGGGCGAGATTTCCATCCAAATCTCGTGAGGTCTCAATGACATGGGGCGAGATTTCACTATAATTCTCTTGAGCTATCAGGGGACTTGGGCAAGATTTCACCACAAATCTCGTGAGATATCAGGGACCTTGCGTGATATTTTACTCCCAATCTCGTGAGGTACCAATGACATCGGGCGAGAATTCAGTATAAATCTCTTGAGATATCAGGCACCTTGGTTGAGATTTTACTCCAACTCTCGCGAGATCTCTTGTAGTTTGGGAAGAGTTCACTCCAACTCTCGTGAGCTCTCTTGGAACAGGGGCTATTTGACTCCAAGTCTCGTGAGATCTCATCCAGACCTTGAAGATTTCCGTCGAAATCTCGTGAGATCTCATGGATATTGAGCGAGATTTCCGTCTATATCTCGTGAGACCTCATGGACCTCAGGCGAGAATTTACTCCAAATTCCGTGAAATCGCATGGACATCGGTGGAGATTTCACTCCAAATATCTTGGGATCTCAAGGACATTGGGCGAGATTTCACTCCAAACCTCCTTGAGGTCACAGGGACATCGGGCGAGATTTCACTACAAATGTCGTGAGATATCATGGACTTTGGGTGAGATTTGTCTCCCAATGTCGTGAGATCCCTTGGACTTTGGGTGCGATTTGACTCCAGGTCTCGTGAGATCTCATCCAAAACACGGAGACGTCAGTGCCAATCTAATGAGATCTCATGGATATTGAGTGAGTATTCAATCTACATCTCGTGAGATCTCATGGATATCGGGCGAGGTTTGACACCAAATCTCGTGAGATCTCATGGACCTCGGGTGAGATTTCAGTCCAAATCTCATGAGAGCTCATGGATATTGGGCGAGACTTCACTCCAAATCTCCTGTGGTCCTAATGACATCAGGCGAGATTGCAAGAAATCTCGTGAGATATCAGGGCCCTCGGTCGAGATTTCAGTCCAAATCTCGTGAGGTCTCAATGACATTGGGCGAGATTTCGTTACAAATCTCGTGAGATATCAGGGACCTGGGCGAGATTTCCCTCCAACTCTCGTGAAGTCTCTTGGTCTTTGGGCGAGATTTTACTCCAAGTCTTGTGAGATCTCATTCAAACCTTGGAGACGTCAGTGCCAATCTCGTGAGATCTCATGGCTATTGATGGAGATGTCCTCTAAATCTCGGGAGATCTCAAGGACATCAGGCGAGATTTTCCTCCCAATCTTGGGAGATCTTTTGGACATCGGGTAAGATATCTCTCCAAAAGTCGTGAGATAATGGGCCTTGGGCGAGATTTCACTCCAAATCTCCTCAGGTCACAATGACATCGGGCGAGATTTCACTCCCAAACTCGTGAGATATCAGGGGCCTTGGGCGAGATTTCACTCTCAATCTTGTGAGATCTCTTGGAATTCGGGCGAGATTTTACTCCAAGTCTCGTGAGATCCAATCCAAACCTTGGGGACTTCAGTCCAAATCTCCTGAGATCTCCTGGACATTGGGCGAGAGTTCAATCCAAATCTCGTGAGGTCTCCATGATATCGGACGAGACTTCACACCAATTCTCGTGAGATCTCATGGACATCGGCTGAGATTTCACTCCAAATCTCCCGAGGTCACAATGACTTGGGCGAGATTTCAGACCAAACCTCGTCAGATTTCCGCGAACTTGGGCGAAATATCCATCCAAATCTCGTGAGGTCTCAATGATATCGGGCGAGATGTCACTACACTCTCGTGAGATAAAAAGGGACCTTGGGCGAGATTTCACTCCAACTCTCGTGAGATCTCTTGGAATTCGGGGATATTTTCCTCCAAGTCTCGTGAGGGCTCATCCAAACCTCGGAGACTTCCGTCCAAATCTCGTGAGATCTCATGGATATTGCGTGAGATTTCAATCGAAATCTCATGAGATCTCATGGACATCGGGTGAGGTTTACTCCAAATCTCGTGAGATCTCATCCAAAACATGCAGACCTCAGTCCAAATCTCGTGAGATCTCATGGACATTGGGCGACATTTCAATCCAAATCTCGTGAGAACTCAATGACATCGGGTGAGATTTCACTCCAAATCTCGTGAGATCTCTTGGGCTTTGGGTAAAATTTTACTCCACGTCTCCTGACATCTCATCCATACCTTGGAGACGTCACTGCCAATCTCGTGACATCTCATGGATATTGAGCGTTATTGCAACGTAAACGTTTTGAGAACTCATAGATATGGGCCGAGAGTTTCCTCCAAATCTCATGAGATCGCCTGGACCACACGTGAGACTTCACTCCGACTCTCCTGAGGTCACAATGACATCGGGCGAGATTTCAGTACAAATCTCGTGAGATATCAGGGACCATGGGCGAGATTTCACTCTCAATCTCGTGAGATCCCTTGGAATTCAGGTGAGATTTACTCCAAGTCTCGTGAGCTCTTTTCCAAATTTGGAGACCTCAGTCCAAATCTCTTGAGACCTCATGGACAAGAGGTGAGATTTCACACTAAATTTCGTGACGCTCTAAATCTTTCGAGACACTCTAAATCTCATGGTCATTGGGCGAGATTTTACTCCGAATCTCATGAGAGGTCATGGACATCGGGTGAGAATTTCTTCCAAATCACGTGAGATGGTACAGACTTCAGGCGATATTTTCCTCCACATCTCGTGAGATCTCATGGAGCTTGGGTGAGATTTCAATCCAAATCGTGAGATCTCTTGGACCATGGTTGAGACTGGAGGCCAAGTCTCATGAGATCTCACCCAAACCTGGGAGACTTCAGTGCCAATCTCGTGAGATCTCATGGATATGGAGTGAGATTTCACTCTAAATCTCGTGAGATCTCATGGCCATCGGGCGAGATTTTACTCCACATCTCGTGAGATGTCATCACACCTTGGAGAACTCCGTCCAAATGTCGTGAGATGTCATGGTTCCTGCGAGAGACTTCACTGTAAAACTCGTGAGATCTCATGGACATCGGTCGAGATTTTCCTTGCAATCTCTTGAGATTTCCTGGACATCGGGTGAGATCTCATGGACATCGGGGGCGAAATCACTCCACAACTCGTGAGATGTCATGGACATCGGGTGAGATTTGCCTCCAAATCTCGTGTGATCTCTTCCAAATCTCACTGGAACAGGAACCAGCAATTGTGGTCTAAGGCTCACACCTGTTGAAAGGGTAGCTAAACAGCACGCCACAGGTGTTGCGTAGTAAGAAAGGCAAGTGTTGGCATGATCACCGAGTATTTTCGGCAAGTAAGGAAACATTGTTGAGCACTTCGACGGAATCCTAGGATATTCTATATGCTGTCAAACTGAAAAAAAAACAACAATAAAAAATAAAAACTAAACCGATGAACCTAAGGGAATGGAAGGAAAAATCAAAGAAGACAAAACTAGAGAGGAAGACAAACCGTAAGAGAGTCGTTTCTCTCCGAAATAAAGTGAGGGTTGCTGGAAGCAAGGTGGGTGAAGAATGGGGAAATTGGGGCATGGGCATTTAGGAGAGTACTTGGAATTAGCACTGGGTGCTATACGCAACCGATGAATCGCTCAATTCTCCCCCTGAACCTAGAAATATGCTCTAGGTTAAATTGGTTGTATTTAAATCGGTTTTCTTAGAAGACCTGTTAACATTTGGAGTCCCGAGGCACTTGAAGTTGCCCAACGGAGGGGGTTTATATATAGGCTCTGCCATGGGTGTTAAGAAGGAGCTCTCCTTATTTCTGGGCTCCAAGAAAATGAAGTTACACCTCTCATTCGTGGACTTGTCCCATTTCCTTTTCAATTGTGGATTTTTGGCCATACATCCAGACATTTCCAAAACCTTGTGGAATTCCTAAGTTCAGCTTTACATGCAAGGAGGCAGGGGCTTTTCCTCCCATAGGCATTAGACAGGGACTGTTGGAAAGTTCACATCCATGTCCTGTGCAAGGAGAGAGTCTCAGGGTCTGCTATCCTAAAGGAAGATTGCCCTATTGCTCCTGAGCTGCTTCTGAGCTCTAGGGGCATAAGCCTGCTGAATGGTAGCCAGCTTATACTTCTGCCCTAGATGATTGAGGTGCCATTATGCTGAAGATTAGACAAGAAGCAGCACAGTACGAGCCCTTTCAAGGAATACTACACCGAAAGCCTGCTTTCGAACACATGTACATCAGCCAAGAGGACAAAACCGTCACCCTCATTTGCTTCTGTGCCTATCCATGCACGGTAAGGGCCTTTGGAAAAACAGAAAACAAAACCAATTTCAGATTCTCCGCTTTCTGAAGGAGGAATCCCAGCCTCTGAATGCCAGCGCCCCCAAGTGCAGGGCAGGAACTTTGACCTTGGCCCAAGCCGACAGGTGTAACATTTCCCTGCAGCAGACTGCTTGCCAGCTGACTGGGCTTTCTTCACGGTATCGCATTCTCCTCGCTAATGAAGAACTTTAGCCTTCCATGCATCATTTTCCACCCTTTCGCTCTTTTCTCAATCTACGTTTGCCCTGGACGTCATTCAGATCCCGTGTCTCAGAGTAAGAGCCTCTATTGAAGCAGGTCCAGCTCGGTCCTTGTGACCGTGGGAGAGATTGGGGCACGTTGCCCCTTGGAACGGGCTTTCAGAACTATGGGGACCTCAGAGGTGAAGACATTTGCAAGTGCCCTGGGAGTAATGTTTCTGTGTAGGCTTGGCGCCAGGTTTTTAGAGGGCCTGGGCCTCATTTCTTGGCTAAAAGGAAATGAAGTGACACACCTCATTCCCAGATGTACCCTAGTCCCAATTTTATTATCAACTTTCGGCCTTCACTGGAATCATTTCCATGCCCTTGCCGATTCTTTTTAAATTTAGAGCTGGTTTACACACGGCGTGGAGGGCATTCTACCCAGGTAGCCAGCACACAACGACCGGTCGTGAGTTCCTACTGCAGTGCTGTGCTCAGTCAGCCTCTCCTTATCTGATAGCCCAAAGGAAAGGAAAGGTGGCTCTTCTGTCCTTGACCTTGAGATGCCCTCCTTTTGAGGAACACGACGTTAACCCATATGCTGCATGCTTGAGCATCTGGTGAGTTCAGAATTTGCCCTTTCAAGGACTATAGCACCAAAGCTTGCCTGCAAAACCTTGAGCATCAGCTGGGAGACCTATTAGTAGAGCTGAATGACTGTAGCCTCCATCCATTCATGGGAAGGGCAAAACAACAACAAGCACAACCTCCACAACCACCACAACGACACTACCACCAAATTTCGCTCTCATTCGGAAGGAAGAATGCCGAGTTCTTGGTGACAGGGCTCCCAGGTCTAGGCCATGGTTTCCCTTTCCCCAAGCCCACAGTTGTTTCTCATTCCTGGGAATGAAAATTGGGTTGCGTGGAGATGGGCCTAGTCACCTCAATCAGAACAGGTTGTCTCATCGCATCTCTGAGAAACACATTTGGCCCAGCTTATACCCACTTCCACCCTCTTGCTCTTTTTCTGCCGAGGTTCCCCCTGTGGGCCTTCTGCTCCAGTGTTTCAGAGCAATATCCTGTTCATTCAGCTAGAGGATCTGGAAGATTCTTCGTGACTGAGGGGACGTGATGGCCACAGAGCCCCCTGGACGTGCTGTTCAGAACTCTGTTGGCCTGAGGAGGCGTAAGGCATTGGAGGCTTGCAAGCCGTGAATGTCTGTGCGTAGGCTTGGCCAGAGGACTCCTTTATTGCGGAAGGGGAATAAATTAGATGTCTCATTACAGATTTAGCTCACTTAAAAGGCCCTGCTTAGATACATTCCTGTAGGCTCGGGGATTGTCTATCTGGCTCATGGTTCACATTCCAACTGGAAGGTGCTTTTCCTCACAGCAGCGCCTAGGGATTCCTGGGGAGTTCCATGGCCCTCTTATCCCTGATCTTGTTGTGTGGCTGCCTTGGGTAAGTGTGTAGAGCCGTAGAAAAGGCTCCTCCCTCCCTGGCTCTGTGAGATGCTTCCGTTCTGGAAAACCTAGTTTGAAAAAGCGTTCAAAGGAATGGAAACGGACAGAGAGGCAATGTGGACTTTCCTAGAGTTGAGATTGAACAATATTGTGACTAAAATACCTAGGCAAATCTGTTAGTTTCCGGGATAGGAAAGGCCTGTTGGCTTTGGCAATGGGAAACCTCCAGGACCTCACCCTGGGAGCCAAAGAAGCAAGAGGCCTTCATTCTTCCTTCCTAAAGAGCGGGAAACTTCTGGAATCGGATGTCACTCCTGCTGCCTTTCCGTCTGTGGCGGGGAGGGGGGACACAAAATAAGCAGAAACGCTTTAGTGTTAGCAGACTGGTTCTCCCAGCTGATGATGCATTTGGAAGTAGCCATTGGAGGAGCATTCCTGGCACGAGCTCCTTTTAGAATGAAGAGGTCCCAGAGCATAGCGCACATGTGTCCACTGTCTGCCCTTCCATACGAAGGCATCTCTGGCAGCCAGGGGAGGGAGACAAGCTGGCTGCCAACCACAGCATTTCAAAGATCAGGACAAGATCCAAGCACTCAGGGGCAGAAGGGGAAACTTTCCTTTCGGCTCTCAGACACATTGCTCTCCCCTAGCCCAGGATCTCAATGGGAAATTGCCATCAACCCTGGGAGTTTGGTGGACACACGGCTTGTGAGATGCCACCCAGAGTATTCTTCCATGTGAAACAACGTAGCTACCAAAACGGCAAGAGGATGGGATGGCTTCCAGGAAAACCAAAGATCAACAGTTCCAATGGGAATGGAAGTTATGTGGGAGTGAGGTGTCTAACTTCAGCTCCCCTTGCCCCAGAAATGGAGGCAAGCTCCCTCCCAAATCCTCTGGCCATGCCTACACCCAATCTTTTCAGCTTTCCCCAAGGAGAGGGAAGCTTCTGACATTGGAGGTTTTCCGCCATTTCCATCAGTGCCTTGAGGCAGCAGTGATTCAGGGGAACCAGAGTGCAACTCTCAGCTGCGGATCAAAAGTTTCGAATGGGTGTATGGAGCATTATTCCTTGAAGAAAGCTATTTCTGCCCTGAAAAGGCCCTGGAGCAGAGTAGGCCGTGCCCAAGCCATCTGATCTTGAGAATGAAGGCATCTCAAACAGCCAGGAGCTAGTAGGGCAAGCTAGACCCCCACGTCCGTGCGTCTTCAGCTGGCCAATTCCCAAGGGCTCAGGGCCAGAAGGGTAAACTTTTCTTTCAAATAGTAAACTCTGATTGTCTTATCTTAGGACAGGTTCAGACTGGGAACTCACCACCAATCCCTGGGTGCTCTAAAGGTGAGTCACAACACCTTGGCCCATGAAGATGCCCGAAGCCCTTGTTCGACAGACAAGCAAGGCCATGGGAAACACTACAAAGAGTGCCAGAGTCCCATGTCAACCGCAAATGGGACACATAGTGACTAGCACACTCTCCTAACAGGTTGGCAGGTTTGGGAAGAAGAATCAGCTGTGGACTTGGGTTAAGGGAATCTGCCATGTGCCACCCCACGAAAGCTTTAGCTACAGGCCTGTCTTCCTCCTCCATAAAGGGAACGGATGCTTTTGGTGCTGACTGTTCTTTGCCCTTCTCCATCAGGGGTAGATATAGCAGTGATTCAGGGCTAGCCTGTTGGTTCTGCCACCTGACGACCAAGGTTTCGGAGCTGTTTCTCGGTGCCGTATTTCTTGAAATATTTTGTTTCTGCCCTGACCAGGTCCAGGAAAATGCTGTCCTTCTGGTGATGGTCTGTTCTTCAATATGAAGACATCTCAATCATCCAGGGGATGGAGGGGAGCCGGCTAGCCGTCACGGCACTAAGCTGGCCAAGATCCAAGTGCTCAGGTACAGGAGCGTCATACTTCCCTTAGGACGGCAGCTCTTGCTTCGCACGGGAGCACGTTTGGACCTGGCCACCCGTCCCTGGGTGCTGGCTACGTGTGGGACAGCACAATGGCCTCTTATGGCAACCCAAGATCTTGGTAGAACAAAGGGCAAGGGTGGCGCCTGCGTGGCTCAGTCGCTTAAGTGTCTTCGTTCGGCTCAGCTCAATATCACAACGTCCTGGGATAGAACCCTGCATTGGGAATGCACGGTGGTAGAGCCGCTTTGGGAAACAGTGTGGAGCTTCCTCAGAATATGAAAAACAGAGCTACCTTATGACTCAGGAAATTGCTCTACGGCGTATTAGTCCAAAGACACCGCTGTAGTGAACAGAAGGGCCACATGCACCCCAATGTTCATAGCAGCAACGTCCACAACAGACAAACCGTGGAAAGAGCCGAGATGCCCTTCCACAGATGAATGGAGAAAAATGATGTGTTCCTTCTCTAAAAGGGAATATTACTCAGCCATCAGAAAGAAGAATACCCAACTTTTGCATCAACAACGATGGGGCTGGGCGAGAGCATGCTAAATGAAATTGGCCAAGCAGAGGAAGCCAACATCATAGGGCTTCACGGAGTTGTGTTACATAAGGAATAGCATGGACGGCATTAGGTGACGGAAGGGAAAAATGAAGGGGGGCAAATGGGAGCGGGAGACGAACCATGAGAGAGTACGGACTCCAAGAAATGGGCAGTTTTAGAGCGCAGGGGTGGATGGATGATTTAACCTACTGGTGGGTATTAAGGAGGGCATGTATCGCATGGAGCACTGGGTGTTCTAGGAAAACAGGGAACCAGGGAACCCAGATCCAAAACGAATGTTGTACTCTATGTTGACTAACAATACAATGTATTAAAAGAACAAGAAATCGCTCCTCTCTTCATGACACAAGATGGTAGTTGAATTATGCATTCCCCCACAGTGTGGTATCTGAGAGTTAAGTAGGTGGCACCTTCCTTAGGCTTCCTCGCATACATCTGTAAGCATCTTATCTTCCTGAAACGAGAACGCTTCATGAAAAAAACTAAAGGTATTCAAACGACGAAGCTTGTCTACTAAACTCACAAACAACCCCAGAGCAACTAAAAGAAAGATACCTCTGTCCTATCCCGACCTCACGTGATCCTTGGGATCATCTCAGGAGACTGAGGTTGAGATTGCACTCCAAATCCCATGAAATCTCATGGAATTGGGGCTCGATTGCACTCCACATCGCCTGAGGTCACAATGAGATCGGGCGAGATTTCAACAATTCTCGTGAGATAGCAGGGACCTTGGGCGAGATTACCCTGCAACGCTTGTGAGATCTCTTGACTTTGGGCGGGATTTTACTCCCCGCCTGCTGAGATCTCATCCAAACCTTGGAGACGTCAGTGCCCATCTCATGAGATCTCATGCATATTGAGCGAGATTTCAATCTCAATCTTGTGAGATCTCATGGACATCGGGCGTGATTTTACTCCAAATCTCGAGAGATCTCATCCCATCCCTGCAGACCTCAGTCCAAACCTCATGAATTGTCATGGACTTTGGGCGAGAGTTCAATCAAATGTCATGAGGTATCAATGACACGGGCGAGATGTCACTCCAAATCTCGTCAGATATCAGGGACCTTGGGCGAGATTTCAGTCCAACTATCGTGAGAGCTCTTGGAATTCTAGAATATTTTACTCCAAGTCTCGTGAGATCTTATCCAAACCTTGGAGACTTTAGTCAAAATCTCGTGAGATCTCATGGATATTGAGCGAGATTTCAATCGAAATCCCACGAGATCGCATGGGCATCGGGTGAGATTTTATTCCGAATCTCGTGAGATCTCATCCACAACTTGCAGACCTCAGTCCAAATCTCTTGAGATCTCATGGACATTGGTCGAGATTTCACTCCAAATCTCGTGAGGTCCCAATGACATTGGGAGAGATTTCACTACAAATCTCGTGAGATATCAGCGATCTTGGGCGAGATTTCCATCCAACCCTCGTGAGGTCTCAATGACATCGGGCGAGGTTTCACTCAACTCTCGTGAGCTCAAAGGGACCTAGGGCGAGATTTCACTCCAACTCTCGTGAGAGCCTTTGGAATTCGGGGATCATTTCCTCCAAGTGCCGTGAGATCTCATCCAACCCTTGGAGACTTCAGTCCAAATCTCGTGAGATCTCACGATATTGAGGGAGAATTCACTCTATATCTCGTGAGAAATCATGGACATCAGGCGAGATTAGTCCACATCTCGTTAGATCGTATGGGCATCGTGTGAGAATTCATTCCAAATCTCGTGATATGTCATGGACATTGGACGAGATTTCACCCCAAATATCGTGTGGTCTTAATGACCTCGGGCAGATTTCACTCCAAATCTCGTGAGATATCAGGTACAACTGTGGGCGAGCTTTCCATCTAAATCTCGTGAGATCTCATAGACATCGGGCGAGATTTGCCAGCAAATCTCCTGAGATCTCATGGACATCGGTTCCGATTTCACTCCAAATCGGATGAGCTCTCATGGAATTAAGGCGAGAATTCACTCCAAAACTCCTGAGGTCAAAATGAGATCGGGCGAGATTTCACTACAAGTCTCGTGAGATCTCAGGGACCTTGGGTGAGATTTCACAGCAGCTCTCGTGAGCTCTCTTGAAGTTGGGAGAGATTTTACTCCCAGTCTTGTGAGATCTGCTCCAAAGCTTAGGGACGTCAGTGCCAATCTCGTGAGATCGCATGGCTATTGAGCGAGATTTCAATCGAAATATCATGAGACTGATGGGCATCGGGTGAGATTTTACTCCATATCTCGTGAGATCTCAGGGACATTCGGGTGAGATTTCACTCCGAATATCCTGAGGTCCCAATGACATCGGGCGAGATTTCACTACAGATGTCTTGAGATATCAGGGACCATGGGCGAGATTTCACTCCAAATCTCGTGAGATCTCTTGGGATTCAGCTGAGAATTGACTCCATATCTCGTGTGCTCTCTTCCAAATTTGGAGACCTCAGTCCAAATCTCTTGAGATCTCATGGAAAATAGGTGAGATTTCACTCTACATTTCGTGAATCTCATGGTCCTTGGGCGAGGTTGGACTCCAAAACTCGTGAGGGGTCACGGACATCGGGCGAGAATTCCGTCCAAATCCCGTGAGATGCCATGGACTTTGGGTGAGATTTCTCTCCAAATCTCGTGAGATCTCTTGGCCTTTGGTCGAGATTTTACTCCAGGGCCCGTGAGATCTCATCCAAATCTTGGAGAGCTCAGTGCCATTCTCCTGAGATCTCATGGATATTGAGTGAGGATTCAATCTAAATCTCGTGAGATCTCCTGGACTTCGGCTGAGTTTCCACTCCAAGTCTCGTGAGATCTCATGGATATTGGGCGAGCCTGCACTCCAAATCTAAGGAGGGTCCAATGACATCAGGCGAGATTTCCACAAATCTCGTGAGTTATCAGGGACCTTGCTCGAGATTTCAGTCCAAATCTCATGAGTTCTCAATGACATGGGGTGAGATGTCATTGCAAATCTTGTGAGATATCTGGGAACTTGTGCGGGATTTCACTCCAACTCTGCTGAGGTCTCTTGTTATTTGGGCGAGAGTTTACTCCAAGTCTTGTGAGATCTCATCCAACCTTGGGGACGTCAGTGCCAATCTCGCGAGATCTCATCGATATTGAGGGAGATTTCATCTAAATCTCGTGAGATCTCATGGACATTGGGCGAGATTTCACTCCAAATCTCCTGAGGTCACAATCACATTGGGCGAGATTTCCCCACAAATCACGTGAGATATCAGGGCGAGATTTCTATCCAAATCTCGTGAGATCTCAATGACATCGGGGGAGATACATTCCATATCTCTTGAGATATCAGGGACCTTGGGTGAGATTTCACTCCAACTCTCGTGCGGTCTCATGGTCTTTGGGCGAGAAGTTACTCCCATCCCATTAAATCTCATCCAAACCTTGGAGACGTCAATGCCCACCTCGTGAGTTCTCATGGATATGAGCGAGTTTTCCATCTAAATCTCGTGTGATCTCATGGATATCGGGCGAGATTTCCCTCCCAATCTCGTGAGATCTCATGGACATTGGGCGAGATTTCACTCCCAACTCCTGAGGTCACAATGACTTCGGGCGAGATTTCACTACATAGCTCGTAATATTCGGGGACCTTGGGCGAGATTTCCATCCAAATCTCGTGAGGTCTCAATGACATGGGGCGAGATTTCACTATAATTCTCTTGAGCTATCAGGGGACTTGGGCAAGATTTCACCACAAATCTCGTGAGATATCAGGGACCTTGCGTGATATTTTACTCCCAATCTCGTGAGGTACCAATGACATCGGGCGAGAATTCAGTATAAATCTCTTGAGATATCAGGCACCTTGGTTGAGATTTTACTCCAACTCTCGCGAGATCTCTTGTAGTTTGGGAAGAGTTCACTCCAACTCTCGTGAGCTCTCTTGGAACAGGGGCTATTTGACTCCAAGTCTCGTGAGATCTCATCCAGACCTTGAAGATTTCCGTCGAAATCTCGTGAGATCTCATGGATATTGAGCGAGATTTCCGTCTATATCTCGTGAGACCTCATGGACCTCAGGCGAGAATTTACTCCAAATTCCGTGAAATCGCATGGACATCGGTGGAGATTTCACTCCAAATATCTTGGGATCTCAAGGACATTGGGCGAGATTTCACTCCAAACCTCCTTGAGGTCACAGGGACATCGGGCGAGATTTCACTACAAATGTCGTGAGATATCATGGACTTTGGGTGAGATTTGTCTCCCAATGTCGTGAGATCCCTTGGACTTTGGGTGCGATTTGACTCCAGGTCTCGTGAGATCTCATCCAAAACACGGAGACGTCAGTGCCAATCTAATGAGATCTCATGGATATTGAGTGAGTATTCAATCTACATCTCGTGAGATCTCATGGATATCGGGCGAGGTTTGACACCAAATCTCGTGAGATCTCATGGACCTCGGGTGAGATTTCAGTCCAAATCTCATGAGAGCTCATGGATATTGGGCGAGACTTCACTCCAAATCTCCTGTGGTCCTAATGACATCAGGCGAGATTGCAAGAAATCTCGTGAGATATCAGGGCCCTCGGTCGAGATTTCAGTCCAAATCTCGTGAGGTCTCAATGACATTGGGCGAGATTTCGTTACAAATCTCGTGAGATATCAGGGACCTGGGCGAGATTTCCCTCCAACTCTCGTGAAGTCTCTTGGTCTTTGGGCGAGATTTTACTCCAAGTCTTGTGAGATCTCATTCAAACCTTGGAGACGTCAGTGCCAATCTCGTGAGATCTCATGGCTATTGATGGAGATGTCATCTAAATCTCGGGAGATCTCAAGGACATCAGGCGAGATTTTCCTCCAAATCTTGGGAGATCTTTTGGACATCGGGTAAGATATCTCTCCAAAAGTCGTGAGATAATGGGCCTTGGGCGAGATTTCACTCCAAATCTCCTCAGGTCACAATGACATCGGGCGAGATTTCACTCCCAAACTCGTGAGATATCAGGGGCCTTGGGCGAGATTTCACTCTCAATCTTGTGAGATCTCTTGGAATTCGGGCGAGATTTTACTCCAAGTCTCGTGAGATCCAATCCAAACCTTGGGGACTTCAGTCCAAATCTCCTGAGATCTCCTGGACATTGGGCGAGAGTTCAATCCAAATCTCGTGAGGTCTCCATGATATCGGACGAGACTTCACACCAATTCTCGTGAGATCTCATGGACATCGGCTGAGATTTCACTCCAAATCTCCCGAGGTCACAATGACTTGGGCGAGATTTCAGACCAAACCTCGTCAGATTTCCGCGAACTTGGGCGAAATATCCATCCAAATCTCGTGAGGTCTCAATGATATCGGGCGAGATGTCACTACACTCTCGTGAGATAAAAAGGGACCTTGGGCGAGATTTCACTCCAACTCTCGTGAGATCTCTTGGAATTCGGGGATATTTTCCTCCAAGTCTCATGAGGGCTCATCCAAACCTCGGAGACTTCCGTCCAAATCTCGTGAGATCTCATGGATATTGCGTGAGATTTCAATCGAAATCTCATGAGATCTCATGGACATCGGGTGAGTTTTACTCCAAATCTCGTCAGATCTCATCCAAAATATGCAGACCTCAGTCCAAATCTCGTGAGATCTCCTGGACTTTGGGCGAGATTACAATCCCAATCTCGTGAGATCTCAATGAGATCGGGTGAGATTTCACTCCAAATCTCGTGAGATCTCTTGGACTTTGGGCAAGATTTTACTCCAAGTCTCCTGAGATCTCATCCAAACCTTGGAGACGTCACTGCCAATCTCGTGACATCTCATGGATATTGAGCGTTATTTCAATCTAAAGCTTTTGAGATCTCATAGATATGGGCCAAGAGTTTACTCCAAATCTCATGAGATCGCCTGGACACCACGTGAGATTTCACTCCGACTCTAATGAGGTCACAGTGACATCGGGCGAGATTTCAGTACAAATCTCGTGAGATATCAGGGACCTTGGGCGAGATTTCACTCTCAATCTCGTGAGATCCCTTGGAATTCAGGTGAGATTTACTCCAAGTCTCGTGAGCTCTTTTCCAAATTTGGAGACCTCAGTCCAAATCTCTTGAGACCTCATGGACAAGAGGTGAGATTTCACACTAAATTTCGTGACGCTCTAAATCTTTCGAGACACTCTAAATCTCATGGTCATTGGGCGAGATTTTACTCCGAATCTCATGAGAGGTCATGGACATCGGGTGAGAATTTCTTCCAAATCACGTGAGATGGTACAGACTTCAGGCGATATTTTCCTCCACATCTCGTGAGATCTCATGGAGCTTGGGTGAGATTTCAATCCAAATCGTGAGATCTCTTGGACCATGGTTGAGACTGGAGGCCAAGTCTCATGAGATCTCACCCAAACCTGGGAGACTTCAGTGCCAATCTCGTGAGATCTCATGGATATGGAGTGAGATTTCACTCTAAATCTCGTGAGATCTCATGGCCATCGGGCGAGATTTTACTCCACATCTCGTGAGATGTCATCACACCTTGGAGAACTCCGTCCAAATGTCGTGAGATGTCATGGTTCCTGCGAGAGACTTCACTGTAAAACTCGTGAGATCTCATGGACATCGGTCGAGATTTTCCTTGCAATCTCTTGAGATTTCCTGGACATCGGGTGAGATCTCATGGACATCGGGGGCGAAATCACTCCACAACTCGTGAGATGTCATGGACATCGGGTGAGATTTGCCTCCAAATCTCGTGTGATCTCTTCCAAATCTCACTGGAACAGGAACCAGCAATTGTGGTCTAAGGCTCACACCTGTTGAAAGGGTAGCTAAACAGCACGCCACAGGTGTTGCGTAGTAAGAAAGGCAAGTGTTGGCATGATCACCGAGTATTTTCGGCAAGTAAGGAAACATTGTTGAGCACTTCGACGGAATCCTAGGATATTCTATATGCTGTCAAACTGAAAAAAAAACAACAATAAAAAATAAAAACTAAACCGATGAACCTAAGGGAATGGAAGGAAAAATCAAAGAAGACAAAACTAGAGAGGAAGACAAACCGTAAGAGAGTCGTTTCTCTCCGAAATAAAGTGAGGGTTGCTGGAAGCAAGGTGGGTGAAGAATGGGGAAATTGGGGCATGGGCATTTAGGAGAGTACTTGGAATTAGCACTGGGTGCTATACGCAACCGATGAATCGCTCAATTCTCCCCCTGAACCTAGAAATATGCTCTAGGTTAAATTGGTTGTATTTAAATCGGTTTTCTTAGAAGACCTGTTAACATTTGGAGTCCCGAGGCACTTGAAGTTGCCCAACGGAGGGGGTTTATATATAGGCTCTGCCATGGGTGTTAAGAAGGAGCTCTCCTTATTTCTGGGCTCCAAGAAAATGAAGTTACACCTCTCATTCGTGGACTTGTCCCATTTCCTTTTCAATTGTGGATTTTTGGCCATACATCCAGACATTTCCAAAACCTTGTGGAATTCCTAAGTTCAGCTTTACATGCAAGGAGGCAGGGGCTTTTCCTCCCATAGGCATTAGACAGGGACTGTTGGAAAGTTCACATCCATGTCCTGTGCAAGGAGAGAGTCTCAGGGTCTGCTATCCTAAAGGAAGATTGCCCTATTGCTCCTGAGCTGCTTCTGAGCTCTAGGGGCATAAGCCTGCTGAATGGTAGCCAGCTTATACTTCTGCCCTAGATGATTGAGGTGCCATTATGCTGAAGATTAGACAAGAAGCAGCACAGTACGAGCCCTTTCAAGGAATACT
Organism: Eumetopias jubatus; assembly: GCF_037043125.1. Taxonomy (NCBI): domain Eukaryota; kingdom Metazoa; phylum Chordata; class Mammalia; order Carnivora; family Otariidae; genus Eumetopias; species Eumetopias jubatus. The sequence goes on from NW_028274843.1 coordinate 1,759,883, forward strand.
ACACCGAAAGCCTGCTTTCGAACACATGTACATCAGCCAAGAGGACAAAACCGTCACCCTCATTTGCTTCTGTGCCTATCCATGCACGGTAAGGGCCTTTGGAAAAACAGAAAACAAAACCAATTTCAGATTCTCCGCTTTCTGAAGGAGGAATCCCAGCCTCTGAATGCCAGCGCCCCCAAGTGCAGGGCAGGAACTTTGACCTTGGCCCAAGCCGACAGGTGTAACATTTCCCTGCAGCAGACTGCTTGCCAGCTGACTGGGCTTTCTTCACGGTATCGCATTCTCCTCGCTAATGAAGAACTTTAGCCTTCCATGCATCATTTTCCACCCTTTCGCTCTTTTTTCAATCTACGTTTGCCCTGGACGTCATTCAGATCCCGTGTCTCAGAGTAAGAGCCTCTATTGAAGCAGGTCCAGCTCGGTCCTTGTGACCGTGGGAGAGATTGGGGCACGTTGCCCCTTGGAACGGGCTTTCAGAACTATGGGGACCTCAGAGGTGAAGACATTTGCAAGTGCCCTGGGAGTAATGTTTCTGTGTAGGCTTGGCGCCAGGTTTTTAGAGGGCCTGGGCCTCATTTCTTGGCTAAAAGGAAATGAAGTGACACACCTCATTCCCAGATGTACCCTAGTCCCAATTTTATTATCAACTTTCGGCCTTCACTGGAATCATTTCCATGCCCTTGCCGATTCTTTTTAAATTTAGAGCTGGTTTACACACGGCGTGGAGGGCATTCTACCCAGGTAGCCAGCACACAACGACCGGTCGTGAGTTCCTACTGCAGTGCTGTGCTCAGTCAGCCTCTCCTTATCTGATAGCCCAAAGGAAAGGAAAGGTGGCTCTTCTGTCCTTGACCTTGAGATGCCCTCCTTTTGAGGAACACGACGTTAACCCATATGCTGCATGCTTGAGCATCTGGTGAGTTCAGAAGTTGCCCTTTCAAGGACTATAGCACCAAAGCTTGCCTGCAAAACCTTGAGCATCAGCTGGGAGACCTATTAGTAGAGCTGAATGACTGTAGCCTCCATCCATTCATGGGAAGGGCAAAACAACAACAAGCACAACCTCCACAACCACCACAACGACACTACCACCAAATTTCGCTCTCATTCGGAAGGAAGAATGCCGAGTTCTTGGTGACAGGGCTCCCAGGTCTAGGCCATGGTTTCCCTTTCCCCAAGCCCACAGTTGTTTCTCATTCCTGGGAATGAAAATTGGGTTGCGTGGAGATGGGCCTAGTCACCTCAATCAGAACAGGTTGTCTCATCGCATCTCTGAGAAACACATTTGGCCCAGCTTATACCCACTTCCACCCTCTTGCTCTTTTTCTGCCGAGGTTCCCCCTGTGGGCCTTCTGCTCCAGTGTTTCAGAGCAATATCCTGTTCATTCAGCTAGAGGATCTGGAAGATTCTTCGTGACTGAGGGGACGTGATGGCCACAGAGCCCCCTGGACGTGCTGTTCAGAACTCTGTTGGCCTGAGGAGGCGTAAGGCATTGGAGGCTTGCAAGCCGTGAATGTCTGTGCGTAGGCTTGGCCAGAGGACTCCTTTATTGCGGAAGGGGAATAAATTAGATGTCTCATTACAGATTTAGCTCACTTAAAAGGCCCTGCTTAGATACATTCCTGTAGGCTCGGGGATTGTCTATCTGGCTCATGGTTCACATTCCAACTGGAAGGTGCTTTTCCTCACAGCAGCGCCTAGGGATTCCTGGGGAGTTCCATGGCCCTCTTATCCCTGATCTTGTTGTGTGGCTGCCTTGGGTAAGTGTGTAGAGCCGTAGAAAAGGCTCCTCCCTCCCTGGCTCTGTGAGATGCTTCCGTTCTGGAAAACCTAGTTTGAAAAAGCGTTCAAAGGAATGGAAACGGACAGAGAGGCAATGTGGACTTTCCTAGAGTTGAGATTGAACAATATTGTGACTAAAATACCTAGGCAAATCTGTTAGTTTCCGGGATAGGAAAGGCCTGTTGGCTTTGGCAATGGGAAACCTCCAGGACCTCACCCTGGGAGCCAAAGAAGCAAGAGGCCTTCATTCTTCCTTCCTAAAGAGCGGGAAACTTCTGGAATCGGATGTCACTCCTGCTGCCTTTCCGTCTGTGGCGGGGAGGGGGGACACAAAATAAGCAGAAACGCTTTAGTGTTAGCAGACTGGTTCTCCCAGCTGATGATGCATTTGGAAGTAGCCATTGGAGGAGCATTCCTGGCACGAGCTCCTTTTAGAATGAAGAGGTCCCAGAGCATAGCGCACATGTGTCCACTGTCTGCCCTTCCATACGAAGGCATCTCTGGCAGCCAGGGGAGGGAGACAAGCTGGCTGCCAACCACAGCATTTCAAAGATCAGGACAAGATCCAAGCACTCAGGGGCAGAAGGGGAAACTTTCCTTTCGGCTCTCAGACACATTGCTCTCCCCTAGCCCAGGATCTCAATGGGAAATTGCCATCAACCCTGGGAGTTTGGTGGACACACGGCTTGTGAGATGCCACCCAGAGTATTCTTCCATGTGAAACAACGTAGCTACCAAAACAGCAAGAGGATGGGATGGCTTCCAGGAAAACCAAAGATCAACAGTTCCAATGGGAATGGAAGTTATGTGGGAGTGAGGTGTCTAACTTCAGCTCCCCTTGCCCCAGAAATGGAGGCAAGCTCCCTCCCAAATCCTCTGGCCATGCCTACACCCAATCTTTTCAGCTTTCCCCAAGGAGAGGGAAGCTTCTGACATTGGAGGTTTTCCGCCATTTCCATCAGTGCCTTGAGGCAGCAGTGATTCAGGGGAACCAGAGTGCAACTCTCAGCTGCGGATCAAAAGTTTCGAATGGGTGTATGGAGCATTATTCCTTGAAGAAAGCTATTTCTGCCCTGAAAAGGCCCTGGAGCAGAGTAGGCCGTGCCCAAGCCATCTGATCTTGAGAATGAAGGCATCTCAAACAGCCAGGAGCTAGTAGGGCAAGCTAGACCCCCACGTCCGTGCGTCTTCAGCTGGCCAATTCCCAAGGGCTCAGGGCCAGAAGGGTAAACTTTTCTTTCAAATAGTAAACTCTGATTGTCTTATCTTAGGACAGGTTCAGACTGGGAACTCACCACCAATCCCTGGGTGCTCTAAAGGTGAGTCACAACACCTTGGCCCATGAAGATGCCCGAAGCCCTTGTTCGACAGACAAGCAAGGCCATGGGAAACACTACAAAGAGTGCCAGAGTCCCATGTCAACCGCAAATGGGACACATAGTGACTAGCACACTCTCCTAACAGGTTGGCAGGTTTGGGAAGAAGAATCAGCTGTGGACTTGGGTTAAGGGAATCTGCCATGTGCCACCCCACGAAAGCTTTAGCTACAGGCCTGTCTTCCTCCTCCATAAAGGGAACGGATGCTTTTGGTGCTGACTGTTCTTTGCCCTTCTCCATCAGGGGTAGATATAGCAGTGATTCAGGGCTAGCCTGTTGGTTCTGCCACCTGACGACCAAGGTTTCGGAGCTGTTTCTCGGTGCCGTATTTCTTGAAATATTTTGTTTCTGCCCTGACCAGGTCCAGGAAAATGCTGTCCTTCTGGTGATGGTCTGTTCTTCAATATGAAGACATCTCAATCATCCAGGGGATGGAGGGGAGCCGGCTAGCCGTCACGGCACTAAGCTGGCCAAGATCCAAGTGCTCAGGTACAGGAGCGCCATACTTCCCTTAGGACGGCAGCTCTTGCTTCGCACGGGAGCACGTTTGGACCTGGCCACCCGTCCCTGGGTGCTGGCTACGTGTGGGACAGCACAATGGCCTCTTATGGCAACCCAAGATCTTGGTAGAACAAAGGGCAAGGGTGGCGCCTGCGTGGCTCAGTCGCTTAAGTGTCTTCGTTCGGCTCAGCTCAATATCACAACGTCCTGGGATAGAACCCTGCATTGGGAATGCACGGTGGTAGAGCCGCTTTGGGAAACAGTGTGGAGCTTCCTCAGAATATGAAAAACAGAGCTACCTTATGACTCAGGAAATTGCTCTACGGCGTATTAGTCCAAAGACACCGCTGTAGTGAACAGAAGGGCCACATGCACCCCAATGTTCATAGCAGCAACGTCCACAACAGACAAACCGTGGAAAGAGCCGAGATGCCCTTCCACAGATGAATGGAGAAAAATGATGTGTTCCTTCTCTAAAAGGGAATATTACTCAGCCATCAGAAAGAAGAATACCCAACTTTTGCATCAACAACGATGGGGCTGGGCGAGAGCATGCTAAATGAAATTGGCCAAGCAGAGGAAGCCAACATCATAGGGCTTCACGGAGTTGTGTTACATAAGGAATAGCATGGACGGCATTAGGTGACGGAAGGGAAAAATGAAGGGGGGCAAATGGGAGCGGGAGACGAACCATGAGAGAGTACGGACTCCAAGAAATGGGCAGTTTTAGAGCGCAGGGGTGGATGGATGATTTAACCTACTGGTGGGTATTAAGGAGGGCATGTATCGCATGGAGCACTGGGTGTTCTAGGAAAACAGGGAACCAGGGAACCCAGATCCAAAACGAATGTTGTACTCTATGTTGACTAACAATACAATGTATTAAAAGAACAAGAAATCGCTCCTCTCTTCATGACACAAGATGGTAGTTGAATTATGCATTCCCCCACAGTGTGGTATCTGAGAGTTAAGTAGGTGGCACCTTCCTTAGGCTTCCTCGCATACATCTGTAAGCATCTTATCTTCCTGAAACGAGAACGCTTCATGAAAAAAACTAAAGGTATTCAAACGACGAAGCTTGTCTACTAAACTCACAAACAACCCCAGAGCAACTAAAAGAAAGATACCTCTGTCCTATCCCGACCTCACGTGATCCTTGGGATCATCTCAGGAGACTGAGGTTGAGATTGCACTCCAAATCCCATGAAATCTCATGGAATTGGGGCTCGATTGCACTCCACATCGCCTGAGGTCACAATGAGATCGGGCGAGATTTCAACAATTCTCGTGAGATAGCAGGGACCTTGGGCGAGATTACCCTGCAACGCTTGTGAGATCTCTTGACTTTGGGCGGGATTTTACTCCCCGCCTGCTGAGATCTCATCCAAACCTTGGAGACGTCAGTGCCCATCTCATGAGATCTCATGCATATTGAGCGAGATTTCAATCTCAATCTTGTGAGATCTCATGGACATCGGGCGTGATTTTACTCCAAATCTCGAGAGATCTCATCCCATCCCTGCAGACCTCAGTCCAAACCTCATGAATTGTCATGGACTTTGGGCGAGAGTTCAATCAAATGTCATGAGGTATCAATGACACGGGCGAGATGTCACTCCAAATCTCGTCAGATATCAGGGACCTTGGGCGAGATTTCAGTCCAACTATCGTGAGAGCTCTTGGAATTCTAGAATATTTTACTCCAAGTCTCGTGAGATCTTATCCAAACCTTGGAGACTTTAGTCAAAATCTCGTGAGATCTCATGGATATTGAGCGAGATTTCAATCGAAATCCCACGAGATCGCATGGGCATCGGGTGAGATTTTATTCCGAATCTCGTGAGATCTCATCCACAACTTGCAGACCTCAGTCCAAATCTCTTGAGATCTCATGGACATTGGTCGAGATTTCACTCCAAATCTCGTGAGGTCCCAATGACATTGGGAGAGATTTCACTACAAATCTCGTGAGATATCAGCGATCTTGGGCGAGATTTCCATCCAACCCTCGTGAGGTCTCAATGACATCGGGCGAGGTTTCACTCAACTCTCGTGAGCTCAAAGGGACCTAGGGCGAGATTTCACTCCAACTCTCGTGAGAGCCTTTGGAATTCGGGGATCATTTCCTCCAAGTGCCGTGAGATCTCATCCAACCCTTGGAGACTTCAGTCCAAATCTCGTGAGATCTCACGATATTGAGGGAGAATTCACTCTATATCTCGTGAGAAATCATGGACATCAGGCGACATTAGTCCACATCTCGTTAGATCGTATGGGCATCGTGTGAGAATTCATTCCAAATCTCGTGATATGTCATGGACATTGGACGAGATTTCACCCCAAATATCGTGTGGTCTTAATGACCTCGGGCAGATTTCACTCCAAATCTCGTGAGATATCAGGTACAACTGTGGGCGAGCTTTCCATCTAAATCTCGTGAGATCTCATAGACATCGGGCGAGATTTGCCAGCAAATCTCCTGAGATCTCATGGACATCGGTTCCGATTTCACTCCAAATCGGATGAGCTCTCATGGAATTAAGGCGAGAATTCACTCCAAAACTCCTGAGGTCAAAATGAGATCGGGCGAGATTTCACTACAAGTCTCGTGAGATCTCAGGGACCTTGGGTGAGATTTCACAGCAGCTCTCGTGAGCTCTCTTGAAGTTGGGAGAGATTTTACTCCCAGTCTTGTGAGATCTGCTCCAAAGCTTAGGGACGTCAGTGCCAATCTCGTGAGATCGCATGGCTATTGAGCGAGATTTCAATCGAAATATCATGAGACTGATGGGCATCGGGTGAGATTTTACTCCATATCTCGTGAGATCTCAGGGACATTCGGGTGAGATTTCACTCCGAATATCCTGAGGTCACAATGACATCGGGCGAGATTTCACTACAGATGTCTTGAGATATCAGGGACCATGGGCGAGATTTCACTCCAAATCTCGTGAGATCTCTTGGGATTCAGCTGAGAATTGACTCCATATCTCGTGTGCTCTCTTCCAAATTTGGAGACCTCAGTCCAAATCTCTTGAGATCTCATGGAAAATAGGTGAGATTTCACTCTACATTTCGTGAATCTCATGGTCCTTGGGCGAGGTTGGACTCCAAAACTCGTGAGGGGTCACGGACATCGGGCGAGAATTCCGTCCAAATCCCGTGAGATGCCATGGACTTTGGGTGAGATTTCTCTCCAAATCTCGTGAGATCTCTTGGCCTTTGGTCGAGATTTTACTCCAGGGCCCGTGAGATCTCATCCAAATCTTGGAGAGCTCAGTGCCATTCTCCTGAGATCTCATGGATATTGAGTGAGGATTCAATCTAAATCTCGTGAGATCTCCTGGACTTCGGCTGAGTTTCCACTCCAAGTCTCGTGAGATCTCATGGATATTGGGCGAGCCTGCACTCCAAATCTAAGGAGGGTCCAATGACATCAGGCGAGATTTCCACAAATCTCGTGAGTTATCAGGGACCTTGCTCGAGATTTCAGTCCAAATCTCATGAGTTCTCAATGACATGGGGTGAGATGTCATTGCAAATCTTGTGAGATATCTGGGAACTTGTGCGGGATTTCACTCCAACTCTGCTGAGGTCTCTTGTTATTTGGGCGAGAGTTTACTCCAAGTCTTGTGAGATCTCATCCAACCTTGGGGACGTCAGTGCCAATCTCGCGAGATCTCATCGATATTGAGGGAGATTTCATCTAAATCTCGTGAGATCTCATGGACATTGGGCGAGATTTCACTCCAAATCTCCTGAGGTCACAATCACATTGGGCGAGATTTCCCCACAAATCACGTGAGATATCAGGGCGAGATTTCTATCCAAATCTCGTGAGATCTCAATGACATCGGGGGAGATACATTCCATATCTCTTGAGATATCAGGGACCTTGGGTGAGATTTCACTCCAACTCTCGTGCGGTCTCATGGTCTTTGGGCGAGAAGTTACTCCCATCCCATTAAATCTCATCCAAACCTTGGAGACGTCAATGCCCACCTCGTGAGTTCTCATGGATATGAGCGAGTTTTCCATCTAAATCTCGTGTGATCTCATGGATATCGGGCGAGATTTCCCTCCCAATCTCGTGAGATCTCATGGACATTGGGCGAGATTTCACTCCCAACTCCTGAGGTCACAATGACTTCGGGCGAGATTTCACTACATAGCTCGTAATATTCGGGGACCTTGGGCGAGATTTCCATCCAAATCTCGTGAGGTCTCAATGACATGGGGCGAGATTTCACTATAATTCTCTTGAGCTATCAGGGGACTTGGGCAAGATTTCACCACAAATCTCGTGAGATATCAGGGACCTTGCGTGATATTTTACTCCCAATCTCGTGAGGTACCAATGACATCGGGCGAGAATTCAGTATAAATCTCTTGAGATATCAGGCACCTTGGTTGAGATTTTACTCCAACTCTCGCGAGATCTCTTGTAGTTTGGGAAGAGTTCACTCCAACTCTCGTGAGCTCTCTTGGAACAGGGGCTATTTGACTCCAAGTCTCGTGAGATCTCATCCAGACCTTGAAGATTTCCGTCGAAATCTCGTGAGATCTCATGGATATTGAGCGAGATTTCCGTCTATATCTCGTGAGACCTCATGGACCTCAGGCGAGAATTTACTCCAAATTCCGTGAAATCGCATGGACATCGGTGGAGATTTCACTCCAAATATCTTGGGATCTCAAGGACATTGGGCGAGATTTCACTCCAAACCTCCTTGAGGTCACAGGGACATCGGGCGAGATTTCACTACAAATGTCGTGAGATATCATGGACTTTGGGTGAGATTTGTCTCCCAATGTCGTGAGATCCCTTGGACTTTGGGTGCGATTTGACTCCAGGTCTCGTGAGATCTCATCCAAAACACGGAGACGTCAGTGCCAATCTAATGAGATCTCATGGATATTGAGTGAGTATTCAATCTACATCTCGTGAGATCTCATGGATATCGGGCGAGGTTTGACACCAAATCTCGTGAGATCTCATGGACCTCGGGTGAGATTTCAGTCCAAATCTCATGAGAGCTCATGGATATTGGGCGAGACTTCACTCCAAATCTCCTGTGGTCCTAATGACATCAGGCGAGATTGCAAGAAATCTCGTGAGATATCAGGGCCCTCGGTCGAGATTTCAGTCCAAATCTCGTGAGGTCTCAATGACATTGGGCGAGATTTCGTTACAAATCTCGTGAGATATCAGGGACCTGGGCGAGATTTCCCTCCAACTCTCGTGAAGTCTCTTGGTCTTTGGGCGAGATTTTACTCCAAGTCTTGTGAGATCTCATTCAAACCTTGGAGACGTCAGTGCCAATCTCGTGAGATCTCATGGCTATTGATGGAGATGTCCTCTAAATCTCGGGAGATCTCAAGGACATCAGGCGAGATTTTCCTCCCAATCTTGGGAGATCTTTTGGACATCGGGTAAGATATCTCTCCAAAAGTCGTGAGATAATGGGCCTTGGGCGAGATTTCACTCCAAATCTCCTCAGGTCACAATGACATCGGGCGAGATTTCACTCCCAAACTCGTGAGATATCAGGGGCCTTGGGCGAGATTTCACTCTCAATCTTGTGAGATCTCTTGGAATTCGGGCGAGATTTTACTCCAAGTCTCGTGAGATCCAATCCAAACCTTGGGGACTTCAGTCCAAATCTCCTGAGATCTCCTGGACATTGGGCGAGAGTTCAATCCAAATCTCGTGAGGTCTCCATGATATCGGACGAGACTTCACACCAATTCTCGTGAGATCTCATGGACATCGGCTGAGATTTCACTCCAAATCTCCCGAGGTCACAATGACTTGGGCGAGATTTCAGACCAAACCTCGTCAGATTTCCGCGAACTTGGGCGAAATATCCATCCAAATCTCGTGAGGTCTCAATGATATCGGGCGAGATGTCACTACACTCTCGTGAGATAAAAAGGGACCTTGGGCGAGATTTCACTCCAACTCTCGTGAGATCTCTTGGAATTCGGGGATATTTTCCTCCAAGTCTCGTGAGGGCTCATCCAAACCTCGGAGACTTCCGTCCAAATCTCGTGAGATCTCATGGATATTGCGTGAGATTTCAATCGAAATCTCATGAGATCTCATGGACATCGGGTGAGGTTTACTCCAAATCTCGTGAGATCTCATCCAAAACATGCAGACCTCAGTCCAAATCTCGTGAGATCTCATGGACATTGGGCGACATTTCAATCCAAATCTCGTGAGAACTCAATGACATCGGGTGAGATTTCACTCCAAATCTCGTGAGATCTCTTGGGCTTTGGGTAAAATTTTACTCCACGTCTCCTGACATCTCATCCATACCTTGGAGACGTCACTGCCAATCTCGTGACATCTCATGGATATTGAGCGTTATTGCAACGTAAACGTTTTGAGAACTCATAGATATGGGCCGAGAGTTTCCTCCAAATCTCATGAGATCGCCTGGACCACACGTGAGACTTCACTCCGACTCTCCTGAGGTCACAATGACATCGGGCGAGATTTCAGTACAAATCTCGTGAGATATCAGGGACCATGGGCGAGATTTCACTCTCAATCTCGTGAGATCCCTTGGAATTCAGGTGAGATTTACTCCAAGTCTCGTGAGCTCTTTTCCAAATTTGGAGACCTCAGTCCAAATCTCTTGAGACCTCATGGACAAGAGGTGAGATTTCACACTAAATTTCGTGACGCTCTAAATCTTTCGAGACACTCTAAATCTCATGGTCATTGGGCGAGATTTTACTCCGAATCTCATGAGAGGTCATGGACATCGGGTGAGAATTTCTTCCAAATCACGTGAGATGGTACAGACTTCAGGCGATATTTTCCTCCACATCTCGTGAGATCTCATGGAGCTTGGGTGAGATTTCAATCCAAATCGTGAGATCTCTTGGACCATGGTTGAGACTGGAGGCCAAGTCTCATGAGATCTCACCCAAACCTGGGAGACTTCAGTGCCAATCTCGTGAGATCTCATGGATATGGAGTGAGATTTCACTCTAAATCTCGTGAGATCTCATGGCCATCGGGCGAGATTTTACTCCACATCTCGTGAGATGTCATCACACCTTGGAGAACTCCGTCCAAATGTCGTGAGATGTCATGGTTCCTGCGAGAGACTTCACTGTAAAACTCGTGAGATCTCATGGACATCGGTCGAGATTTTCCTTGCAATCTCTTGAGATTTCCTGGACATCGGGTGAGATCTCATGGACATCGGGGGCGAAATCACTCCACAACTCGTGAGATGTCATGGACATCGGGTGAGATTTGCCTCCAAATCTCGTGTGATTTCTTCCAAATCTCACTGGAACAGGAACCAGCAATTGTGGTCTAAGGCTCACACCTGTTGAAAGGGTAGCTAAACAGCACGCCACAGGTGTTGCGTAGTAAGAAAGGCAAGTGTTGCCATGATCACCGAGTATTTTCGGCAAGTAAGGAAACATTGTTGAGCACTTCGACGGAATCCTAGGATATTCTATATGCTGTCAAACTGAAAAAAAAACAACAATAAAAAATAAAAACTAAACCGATGAACCTAAGGGAATGGAAGGAAAAATCAAAGAAGACAAAACTAGAGAGGAAGACAAACCGTAAGAGAGTCGTTTCTCTCCGAAACAAAGTGAGGGTTGCTGGAAGCAAGGTGGGTGAGGAATGGGGAAATTGGGGCATGGGCATTTAGGAGAGTACTTGGAATTAGCACTGGGTGCTATACGCAACCGATGAATCGCTCAATTCTCCCCCTGAACCTAGAAATATGCTCTAGGTTAAATTGGTTGTATTTAAATCGGTTTTCTTAGAAGACCTGTTAACATTTGGAGTCCCGAGGCACTTGAAGTTGCCCAACGGAGGGGGTTTATATATAGGCTCTGCCATGGGTGTTAAGAAGGAGCTCTCCTTATTTCTGGGCTCCAAGAAAATGAAGTTACACCTCTCATTCGTGGACTTGTCCCATTTCCTTTTCAATTGTGGATTTTTGGCCATACATCCAGACATTTCCAAAACCTTGTGGAATTCCTAAGTTTAGCTTTACATGCAAGGAGGCAGGGGCTTTTCCTCCCATAGGCATTAGACAGGGACTGTTGGAAAGTTCACATCCATGTCCTGTGCAAGGAGAGAGTCTCAGGGTCTGCTATCCTAAAGGAAGATTGCCCTATTGCTCCTGAGCTGCTTCTGAGCTCTAGGGGCATAAGCCTGCTGAATGGTAGCCAGCTTATACTTCTGCCCTAGATGATTGAGGTGCCATTATGCTGAAGATTAGACAAGAAGCAGCACAGTACGAGCCCTTTCAAGGAATACTACACCGAAAGCCTGCTTTCGAACACATGTACATCAGCCAAGAGGACAAAACCGTCACCCTCATTTGCTTCTGTGCCTATCCATGCACGGTAAGGGCCTTTGGAAAAACAGAAAACAAAACCAAATTCAGATTCTCCGCTTTCTGAAGGAGGAATCCCAGCCTCTGAATGCCAGCGCCCCCAAGTGCAGGGCAGGAACTTTGACCTTGGCCCAAGCCGACAGGTGTAACATTTCCCTGCAGCAGACTGCTTGCCAGCTGACTGGGCTTTCTTCACGGTATCGCATTCTCCTCGCTAATGAAGAACTTTAGCCTTCCATGCATCATTTTCCACCCTTTCGCTCTTTTTTCAATCTACGTTTGCCCTGGACGTCATTCAGATCCCGTGTCTCAGAGTAAGAGCCTCTATTGAAGCAGGTCCAGCTCGGTCCTTGTGACCGTGGGAGAGATTGGGGCACGTTGCCCCTTGGAACGGGCTTTCAGAACTATGGGGACCTCAGAGGTGAAGACATTTGCAAGTGCCCTGGGAGTAATGTTTCTGTGTAGGCTTGGCGCCAGGTTTTTAGAGGGCCTGGGCCTCATTTCTTGGCTAAAAGGAAATGAAGTAACACACCTCATTCCCAGATGTACCCTAGTCCCAATTTTATTATCAACTTTCGGCCTTCACTGGAATCATTTCCATGCCCTTGCCGATTCTTTTTAAATTTAGAGCTGGTTTACACACGGCGTGGAGGGCATTCTACCCAGGTAGCCAGCACACAACGACCGGTCGTGAGTTCCTACTGCAGTGCTGTGCTCAGTCAGCCTCTCCTTATCTGATAGCCCAAAGGAAAGGAAAGGTGGCTCTTCTGTCCTTGACCTTGAGATGCCCTCCTTTTGAGGAACACGACGTTAACCCATATGCTGCATGCTTGAGCATCTGGTGAGTTCAGAAGTTGCCCTTTCAAGGACTATAGCACCAAAGCTTGCCTGCAAAACCTTGAGCATCAGCTGGGAGACCTATTAGTAGAGCTGAATGACTGTAGCCTCCATCCATTCATGGGAAGGGCAAAACAACAACAAGCACAACCTCCACAACCACCACAACGACACTACCACCAAATTTCGCTCTCATTCGGAAGGAAGAATGCCGAGTTCTTGGTGACAGGGCTCCCAGGTCTAGGCCATGGTTTCCCTTTCCCCAAGCCCACAGTTGTTTCTCATTCCTGGGAATGAAAATTGGGTTGCGTGGAGATGGGCCTAGTCACCTCAATCAGAACAGGTTGTCTCATCACATCTCTGAGAAACACATTTGGCCCAGCGTATACCCACTTCCACCCTCTTGCTCTTTTTCTGCCGAGGTTCCCCCTGTGGGCCTTCTGCTCCAGTGTTTCAGAGCAATATCCTGTTCATTCAGCTAGAGGATCTGGAAGATTCTTCGTGACTGAGGGGACGTGATGGCCACAGAGCCCCCTGGACGTGCTGTTCAGAACTCTGTTGGCCTGAGGAGGCGTAAGGCATTGGAGGCTTGCAAGCCGTGAATGTCTGTGCGTAGGCTTGGCCAGAGGACTCCTTTATTGCGGAAGGGGAATAAATTAGATGTCTCATTACAGATTTAGCTCACTTAAAAGGCCCTGCTTAGATACATTCCTGTAGGCTCGGGGATTGTCTATCTGGCTCATGGTTCACCTTCCAACTGGAAGGTGCTTTTCCTCACAGCAGCGCCTAGGGATTCCTGGGGAGTTCCATGGCCCTCTTATCCCTGGTCTTGTTGTGTGGCTGCCTTGGGTAAGTGTGTAGAGCCGTAGAAAAGGCACCTCCCTCCCTGGCTCTGTGAGATGCTTCCGTTCTGGAAAACCTAGTTTGAAAAAGCGTTCAAAGGAATGGAAACGGACAGAGAGGCAATGTGGACTTTCCTAGAGTTGAGATTGAACAATATTGTGACTAAAATACCTAGGCAAATCTGTTAGTTTCCGGGATAGGAAAGGCCTGTTGGCTTTGGCAATGGGAAACCTCCAGGACCTCACCCCGGGAGCCAAAGAAGCAAGAGGCCTTCATTCTTCCTTCCTAAAGAGCGGGAAACTTCTGGAATCGGATGTCACTCCTGCTGCCTTTCCGTCTGTGGCGGGGAGGGGGGACACAAAATAAGCAGAAACGCTTTAGTGTTAGCAGACTGGTTCTCCCAGCTGATGATGCATTTGGAAGTAGCCATTGGAGGAGCATTCCTGGCACGAGCTCCTTTTAGAATGAAGAGGTCCCAGAGCATAGCGCACATGTGTCCACTGTCTGCCCTTCCATACGAAGGCATCTCTGGCAGCCAGGGGAGGGAGACAAGCTGGCTGCCAACCACAGCATTTCAAAGATCAGGACAAGATCCAAGCACTCAGGGGCAGAAGGGGAAACTTTCCTTTCGGCTCTCAGACACATTGCTCTCCCCTAGCCCAGGATCTCAATGGGAAATTGCCATCAACCCTGGGAGTTTGGTGGACACACGGCTTGTGAGATGCCACCCAGAGTATTCTTCCATGTGAAACAACGTAGCTACCAAAACGGCAAGAGGATGGGATGGCTTCCAGGAAAACCAAAGATCAACAGTTCCAATGGGAATGGAAGTTATGTGGGAGTGAGGTGTCTAACTTCAGCTCCCCTTGCCCCAGAAATGGAGGCAAGCTCCCTCCCAAATCCTCTGGCCATGCCTACACCCAATCTTTTCAGCTTTCCCCAAGGAGAGGGAAGCTTCTGACATTGGAGGTTTTCCGCCATTTCCATCAGTGCCTTGAGGCAGCAGTGATTCAGGGCAACCAGAGTGCAACTCTCAGCTGCGGATCAAAAGTTTCGAATAGGTGTATGGAGCATTATTCCTTGAAGAAAGCTATTTCTGCCCTGAAAAGGCCCTGGAGCAGAGTAGGCCGTGCCCAAGCCATCTGATCTTGAGAATGAAGGCATCTCAAACAGCCAGGAGCTAGTAGGGCAAGCTAGACCCCCACGTCCGTGCGTCTTCAGCTGGCCAATTCCCAAGGGCTCAGGGCCAGAAGGGTAAACTTTTCTTTCAAATAGTAAACTCTGATTGTCTTATCTTAGGACAGGTTCAGACTGGGAACTCACCACCAATCCCTGGGTGCTCTAAAGGTGAGTCACAACACCTTGGCCCATGAAGATGCCCGAAGCCCTTGTTCGACAGACAAGCAAGGCCATGGGAAACACTACAAAGAGTGCCAGAGTCCCATGTCAACCGCAAATGGGACACATAGTGACTAGCACACTCTCCTAACAGGTTGGCAGGTTTGGGAAGAAGAATCAGCTGTGGACTTGGGTTAAGGGAATCTGCCATGTGCCACCCCACGAAAGCTTTAGCTACAGGCCTGTCTTCCTCCTCCATAAAGGGAACGGATGCTTTTGGTGCTGACTGTTCTTTGCCCTTCTCCATCAGGGGTAGATATAGCAGTGATTCAGGGCTAGCCTGTTGGTTCTGCCACCTGACGACCAAGGTTTCGGAGCTGTTTCTCGGTGCCGTATTTCTTGAAATATTTTGTTTCTGCCCTGACCAGGTCCAGGAAAATGCTGTCCTTCTGGTGATGGTCTGTTCTTCAATATGAAGACATCTCAATCATCCAGGGGATGGAGGGGAGCCGGCTAGCCGTCACGGCACTAAGCTGGCCAAGATCCAAGTGCTCAGGTACAGGAGCGCCATACTTCCCTTAGGACGGCAGCTCTTGCTTCGCACGGGAGCACGTTTGGACCTGGCCACCCGTCCCTGGGTGCTGGCTACGTGTGGGACAGCACAATGGCCTCTTATGGCAACCCAAGATCTTGGTAGAACAAAGGGCAAGGGTGGCGCCTGCGTGGCTCAGTCGCTTAAGTGTCTTCGTTCGGCTCAGCTCAATATCACAACGTCCTGGGATAGAACCCTGCATTGGGAATGCACGGTGGTAGAGCCGCTTTGGGAAACAGTGTGGAGCTTCCTCAGAATATGAAAAACAGAGCTACCTTATGACTCAGGAAATTGCTCTACGGCGTATTAGTCCAAAGACACCGCTGTAGTGAACAGAAGGGCCACATGCACCCCAATGTTCATAGCAGCAACGTCCACAACAGACAAACCGTGGAAAGAGCCGAGATGCCCTTCAACAGATGAATGGAGAAAAATGATGTGTTCCTTCTCTAAAAGGGAATATTACTCAGCCATCAGAAAGAAGAATACCCAACTTTTGCATCAACAACGATGGGGCTGGGCGAGAGCATGCTAAATGAAATTGGCCAAGCAGAGGAAGCCAACATCATAGGGCTTCACGGAGTTGTGTTACATAAGGAATAGCATGGACGGCATTAGGTGACGGAAGGGAAAAATGAAGGGGGGCAAATGGGAGCGGGAGACGAACCATGAGAGAGTACGGACTCCAAGAAATGGGCAGTTTTAGAGCGCAGGGGTGGATGGATGATTTAACCTACTGGTGGGTATTAAGGAGGGCATGTATCGCATGGAGCACTGGGTGTTCTAGGAAAACAGGGAACCAGGGAACCCAGATCCAAAACGAATGTTGTACTCTATGTTGACTAACAATACAATGTATTAAAAGAACAAGAAATCGCTCCTCTCTTCATGACACAAGATGGTAGTTGAATTATGCATTCCCCCACAGTGTGGTATCTGAGAGTTAAGTAGGTGGCACCTTCCTTAGGCTTCCTCGCATACATCTGTAAGCATCTTATCTTCCTGAAACGAGAACGCTTCATGAAAAAAACTAAAGGTATTCAAACGACGAAGCTTGTCTACTAAACTCACAAACAACCCCAGAGCAACTAAAAGAAAGATACCTCTGTCCTATCCCGACCTCACGTGATCCTTGGGATCATCTCAGGAGACTGAGGTTGAGATTGCACTCCAAATCCCATGAAATCTCATGGAATTGGGGCTCGATTGCACTCCACATCGCCTGAGGTCACAATGAGATCGGGCGAGATTTCAACAATTCTCGTGAGATAGCAGGGACCTTGGGCGAGATTACCCTGCAACGCTTGTGAGATCTCTTGACTTTGGGCGGGATTTTACTCCCCGCCTGCTGAGATCTCATCCAAACCTTGGAGACGTCAGTGCCCATCTCATGAGATCTCATGCATATTGAGCGAGATTTCAATCTCAATCTTGTGAGAACTCATGGATGTCGGGCGTGATTTTACTCCAAATCTCGAGAGATCTCATCCCATCCCTGCAGACCTCAGTCCAAACCTCATGAATTGTCATGGACTTTGGGCGAGAGTTCAATCAAATGTCATGAGGTATCAATGACACGGGCGAGATGTCACTCCAAATCTCGTCAGATATCAGGGACCTTGGGCGAGATTTCAGTCCAACTATCGTGAGATCTCTTGGAATTCTAGAATATTTTACTCCAAGTCTCGTGAGATCTCATCCAAACCTTGGAGACTTTAGTCAAAATCTCGTGAGATCTCATGGATATTGAGCGAGATTTCAATCGAAATCCCACGAGATCGCATGGGCATCGGGTGAGATTTTATTCCGAATCTCGTGAGATCTCATCCACAACTTGCAGACCTCAGTCCAAATCTCTTGAGATCTCATGGACATTGGTCGAGATTTCACTCCAAATCTCGTGAGGTCCCAATGACATTGGGAGAGATTTCACTACAAATCTCGTGAGATATCAGCGATCTTGGGCGAGATTTCCATCCAACCCTCGTGAGGTCTCAATGACATCGGGCGAGGTTTCACTCAACTCTCGTGAGCTCAAAGGGACCTAGGGCGAGATTTCACTCCAACTCTCGTGAGAGCCTTTGGAATTCGGGGATCATTTCCTCCAAGTGCCGTGAGATCTCATCCAACCCTTGGAGACTTCAGTCCAAATCTCGTGAGATCTCACGATATTGAGGGAGAATTCACTCTATATCTCGTGAGAAATCATGGACATCAGGCGAGATTAGTCCACATCTCGTTAGATCGTATGGGCATCGTGTGAGAATTCATTCCAAATCTCGTGATATGTCATGGACATTGGACGAGATTTCACCCCAAATATCGTGTGGTCTTAATGACCTCGGGCAGATTTCACTCCAAATCTCGTGAGATATCAGGTACAACTGTGGGCGAGCTTTCCATCTAAATCTCGTGAGATCTCATAGACATCGGGCGAGATTTGCCAGCAAATCTCCTGAGATCTCATGGACATCGGTTCCGATTTCACTCCAAATCGGATGAGCTCTCATGGAATTAAGGCGAGAATTCACTCCAAAACTCCTGAGGTCAAAATGAGATCGGGCGAGATTTCACTACAAGTCTCGTGAGATCTCAGGGACCTTGGGTGAGATTTCACAGCAGCTCTCGTGAGCTCTCTTGAAGTTGGGAGAGATTTTACTCCCAGTCTTGTGAGATCTGCTCCAAAGCTTAGGGACGTCAGTGCCAATCTCGTGAGATCGCATGGCTATTGAGCGAGATTTCAATCGAAATATCGTGAGACTGATGGGCATCGGGTGAGATTTTACTCCATATCTTGTGAGATCTCAGGGACATTCGGGTGAGATTTCACTCCGAATATCCTGAGGTCACAATGACATCGGGCGAGATTTCACTACAGATGTCTTGAGATATCAGGGACCATGGGCGAGATTTCACTCCAAATCTCGTGAGATCTCTTGGGATTCAGCTGAGAATTGACTCCATATCTCGTGTGCTCTCTTCCAAATTTGGAGACCTCAGTCCAAATCTCTTGAGATCTCATGGAAAATAGGTGAGATTTCACTCTACATTTCGTGAATCTCATGGTCCTTGGGCGAGGTTGGACTCCAAAACTCGTGAGGGGTCACGGACATCGGGCGAGAATTCCGTCCAAATCCCGTGAGATGCCATGGACTTTGGGTGAGATTTCTCTCCAAATCTCGTGAGATCTCTTGGCCTTTGGTCGAGATTTTACTCCAGGGCCCGTGAGATCTCATCCAAATCTTGGAGAGCTCAGTGCCATTCTCCTGAGATCTCATGGATATTGAGTGAGGATTCAATCTAAATCTCGTGAGATCTCCTGGACTTCGGCTGAGTTTCCACTCCAAGTCTCGTGAGATCTCATGGATATTGGGCGAGCCTGCACTCCAAATCTAAGGAGGGTCCAATGACATCAGGCGAGATTTCCACAAATCTCGTGAGTTATCAGGGACCTTGCTCGAGATTTCAGTCCAAATCTCATGAGTTCTCAATGACATGGGGTGAGATGTCATTGCAAATCTTGTGAGATATCTGGGAACTTGTGCGGGATTTCACTCCAACTCTGCTGAGGTCTCTTGTTATTTGGGCGAGAGTTTACTCCAAGTCTTGTGAGATCTCATCCAACCTTGGGGACGTCAGTGCCAATCTCGCGAGATCTCATCGATATTGAGGGAGATTTCATCTAAATCTCGTGAGATCTCATGGACATTGGGCGAGATTTCACTCCAAATCTCCTGAGGTCACAATCACATTGGGCGAGATTTCCCCACAAATCACGTGAGATATCAGGGCGAGATTTCTATCCAAATCTCGTGAGATCTCAATGACATCGGGGGAGATACATTCCATATCTCTTGAGATATCAGGGACCTTGGGTGAGATTTCACTCCAACTCTCGTGCGGTCTCATGGTCTTTGGGCGAGAAGTTACTCCCATCCCATTAAATCTCATCCAAACCTTGGAGACGTCAATGCCCACCTCGTGAGTTCTCATGGATATGAGCGAGTTTTCCATCTAAATCTCGTGTGATCTCATGGATATCGGGCGAGATTTCCCTCCCAATCTCGTGAGATCTCATGGACATTGGGCGAGATTTCACTCCCAACTCCTGAGGTCACAATGACTTCGGGCGAGATTTCACTACATAGCTCGTAATATTCGGGGACCTTGGGCGAGATTTCCATCCAAATCTCGTGAGGTCTCAATGACATGGGGCGAGATTTCACTATAATTCTCTTGAGCTATCAGGGGACTTGGGCAAGATTTCACCACAAATCTCGTGAGATATCAGGGACCTTGCGTGATATTTTACTCCCAATCTCGTGAGGTACCAATGACATCGGGCGAGAATTCAGTATAAATCTCTTGAGATATCAGGCACCTTGGTTGAGATTTTACTCCAACTCTCGCGAGATCTCTTGTAGTTTGGGAAGAGTTCACTCCAACTCTCGTGAGCTCTCTTGGAACAGGGGCTATTGGACTCCAAGTCTCGTGAGATCTCATCCAGACCTTGAAGATTTCCGTCGAAATCTCGTGAGATCTCATGGATATTGAGCGAGATTTCCGTCTATATCTCGTGAGACCTCATGGACCTCAGGCGAGAATTTACTCCAAATTCCGTGAAATCGCATGGACATCGGTGGAGATTTCACTCCAAATATCTTGGGATCTCAAGGACATTGGGCGAGATTTCACTCCAAACCTCCTTGAGGTCACAGGGACATCGGGCGAGATTTCACTACAAATGTCGTGAGATATCATGGACTTTGGGTGAGATTTGTCTCCCAATGTCGTGAGATCCCTTGGACTTTGGGTGCGATTTGACTCCAGGTCTCGTGAGATCTCATCCAAAACACGGAGACGTCAGTGCCAATCTAATGAGATCTCATGGATATTGAGTGAGTATTCAATCTACATCTCGTGAGATCTCATGGATATCGGGCGAGGTTTGACACCAAATCTCGTGAGATCTCATGGACCTCGGGTGAGATTTCAGTCCAAATCTCATGAGAGCTCATGGATATTGGGCGAGACTTCACTCCAAATCTCCTGTGGTCCTAATGACATCAGGCGAGATTGCAAGAAATCTCGTGAGATATCAGGGCCCTCGGTCGAGATTTCAGTCCAAATCTCGTGAGGTCTCAATGACATTGGGCGAGATTTCGTTACAAATCTCGTGAGATATCAGGGACCTGGGCGAGATTTCCCTCCAACTCTCGTGAAGTCTCTTGGTCTTTGGGCGAGATTTTACTCCAAGTCTTGTGAGATCTCATTCAAACCTTGGAGACGTCAGTGCCAATCTCGTGAGATCTCATGGCTATTGATGGAGATGTCATCTAAATCTCGGGAGATCTCAAGGACATCAGGCGAGATTTTCCTCCCAATCTTGGGAGATCTTTTGGACATCGGGTAAGATATCTCTCCAAAAGTCGTGAGATAATGGGCCTTGGGCGAGATTTCACTCC
Source organism: Eumetopias jubatus (assembly GCF_037043125.1). Classification (NCBI taxonomy): domain Eukaryota; kingdom Metazoa; phylum Chordata; class Mammalia; order Carnivora; family Otariidae; genus Eumetopias; species Eumetopias jubatus. Next base: position 1,781,006 of record NW_028274843.1, read on the forward strand.
AAATCTCCTCAGGTCACAATGACATCGGGCGAGATTTCACTCCCAAACTCGTGAGATATCAGGGGCCTTGGGCGAGATTTCACTCTCAATCTTGTGAGATCTCTTGGAATTCGGGCGAGATTTTACTCCAAGTCTCGTGAGATCCAATCCAAACCTTGGGGACTTCAGTCCAAATCTCCTGAGATCTCCTGGACATTGGGCGAGAGTTCAATCCAAATCTCGTGAGGTCTCCATGATATCGGACGAGACTTCACACCAATTCTCGTGAGATCTCATGGACATCGGCTGAGATTTCACTCCAAATCTCCCGAGGTCACAATGACTTGGGCGAGATTTCAGACCAAACCTCGTCAGATTTCCGCGAACTTGGGCGAAATATCCATCCAAATCTCGTGAGGTCTCAATGATATCGGGCGAGATGTCACTACACTCTCGTGAGATAAAAAGGGACCTTGGGCGAGATTTCACTCCAACTCTCGTGAGATCTCTTGGAATTCGGGGATATTTTCCTCCAAGTCTCATGAGGGCTCATCCAAACCTCGGAGACTTCCGTCCAAATCTCGTGAGATCTCATGGATATTGCGTGAGATTTCAATCGAAATCTCATGAGATCTCATGGACATCGGGTGAGTTTTACTCCAAATCTCGTCAGATCTCATCCAAAATATGCAGACCTCAGTCCAAATCTCGTGAGATCTCCTGGACTTTGGGCGAGATTACAATCCCAATCTCGTGAGATCTCAATGAGATCGGGTGAGATTTCACTCCAAATCTCGTGAGATCTCTTGGACTTTGGGCAAGATTTTACTCCAAGTCTCCTGAGATCTCATCCAAACCTTGGAGACGTCACTGCCAATCTCGTGACATCTCATGGATATTGAGCGTTATTTCAATCTAAAGCTTTTGAGATCTCATAGATATGGGCCAAGAGTTTACTCCAAATCTCATGAGATCGCCTGGACACCACGTGAGATTTCACTCCGACTCTAATGAGGTCACAGTGACATCGGGCGAGATTTCAGTACAAATCTCGTGAGATATCAGGGACCTTGGGCGAGATTTCACTCTCAATCTCGTGAGATCCCTTGGAATTCAGGTGAGATTTACTCCAAGTCTCGTGAGCTCTTTTCCAAATTTGGAGACCTCAGTCCAAATCTCTTGAGACCTCATGGACAAGAGGTGAGATTTCACACTAAATTTCGTGACGCTCTAAATCTTTCGAGACACTCTAAATCTCATGGTCATTGGGCGAGATTTTACTCCGAATCTCATGAGAGGTCATGGACATCGGGTGAGAATTTCTTCCAAATCACGTGAGATGGTACAGACTTCAGGCGATATTTTCCTCCACATCTCGTGAGATCTCATGGAGCTTGGGTGAGATTTCAATCCAAATCGTGAGATCTCTTGGACCATGGTTGAGACTGGAAGCCAAGTCTCATGAGATCTCACCCAAACCTGGGAGACTTCAGTGCCAATCTCGTGAGATCTCATGGATATGGAGTGAGATTTCACTCTAAATCTCGTGAGATCTCATGGCCATCGGGCGAGATTTTACTCCACATCTCGTGAGATGTCATCACACCTTGGAGAACTCCGTCCAAATGTCGTGAGATGTCATGGTTCCTGCGAGAGACTTCACTGTAAAACTCGTGAGATCTCATGGACATCGGTCGAGATTTTCCTTGCAATCTCTTGAGATTTCCTGGACATCGGGTGAGATCTCATGGACATCGGGGGCGAAATCACTCCACAACTCGTGAGATGTCATGGACATCGGGTGAGATTTGCCTCCAAATCTCGTGTGATCTCTTCCAAATCTCACTGGAACAGGAACCAGCAATTGTGGTCTAAGGCTCACACCTGTTGAAAGGGTAGCTAAACAGCACGCCACAGGTGTTGCGTAGTAAGAAAGGCAAGTGTTGGCATGATCACCGAGTATTTTCGGCAAGTAAGGAAACATTGTTGAGCACTTCGACGGAATCCTAGGATATTCTATATGCTGTCAAACTGAAAAAAAAACAACAATAAAAAATAAAAACTAAACCGATGAACCTAAGGGAATGGAAGGAAAAATCAAAGAAGACAAAACTAGAGAGGAAGACAAACCGTAAGAGAGTCGTTTCTCTCCGAAATAAAGTGAGGGTTGCTGGAAGCAAGGTGGGTGAAGAATGGGGAAATTGGGGCATGGGCATTTAGGAGAGTACTTGGAATTAGCACTGGGTGCTATACGCAACCGATGAATCGCTCAATTCTCCCCCTGAACCTAGAAATATGCTCTAGGTTAAATTGGTTGTATTTAAATCGGTTTTCTTAGAAGACCTGTTAACATTTGGAGTCCCGAGGCACTTGAAGTTGCCCAACGGAGGGGGTTTATATATAGGCTCTGCCATGGGTGTTAAGAAGGAGCTCTCCTTATTTCTGGGCTCCAAGAAAATGAAGTTACACCTCTCATTCGTGGACTTGTCCCATTTCCTTTTCAATTGTGGATTTTTGGCCATACATCCAGACATTTCCAAAACCTTGTGGAATTCCTAAGTTCAGCTTTACATGCAAGGAGGCAGGGGCTTTTCCTCCCATAGGCATTAGACAGGGACTGTTGGAAAGTTCACATCCATGTCCTGTGCAAGGAGAGAGTCTCAGGGTCTGCTATCCTAAAGGAAGATTGCCCTATTGCTCCTGAGCTGCTTCTGAGCTCTAGGGGCATAAGCCTGCTGAATGGTAGCCAGCTTATACTTCTGCCCTAGATGATTGAGGTGCCATTATGCTGAAGATTAGACAAGAAGCAGCACAGTACGAGCCCTTTCAAGGAATACTACACCGAAAGCCTGCTTTCGAACACATGTACATCAGCCAAGAGGACAAAACCGTCACCCTCATTTGCTTCTGTGCCTATCCATGCACGGTAAGGGCCTTTGGAAAAACAGAAAACAAAACCAATTTCAGATTCTCCGCTTTCTGAAGGAGGAATCCCAGCCTCTGAATGCCAGCGCCCCCAAGTGCAGGGCAGGAACTTTGACCTTGGCCCAAGCCGACAGGTGTAACATTTCCCTGCAGCAGACTGCTTGCCAGCTGACTGGGCTTTCTTCACGGTATCGCATTCTCCTCGCTAATGAAGAACTTTAGCCTTCCATGCATCATTTTCCACCCTTTCGCTCTTTTTTCAATCTACGTTTGCCCTGGACGTCATTCAGATCCCGTGTCTCAGAGTAAGAGCCTCTATTGAAGCAGGTCCAGCTCGGTCCTTGTGACCGTGGGAGAGATTGGGGCACGTTGCCCCTTGGAACGGGCTTTCAGAACTATGGGGACCTCAGAGGTGAAGACATTTGCAAGTGCCCTGGGAGTAATGTTTCTGTGTAGGCTTGGCGCCAGGTTTTTAGAGGGCCTGGGCCTCATTTCTTGGCTAAAAGGAAATGAAGTGACACACCTCATTCCCAGATGTACCCTAGTCCCAATTTTATTATCAACTTTCGGCCTTCACTGGAATCATTTCCATGCCCTTGCCGATTCTTTTTAAATTTAGAGCTGGTTTACACACGGCGTGGAGGGCATTCTACCCAGGTAGCCAGCACACAACGACCGGTCGTGAGTTCCTACTGCAGTGCTGTGCTCAGTCAGCCTCTCCTTATCTGATAGCCCAAAGGAAAGGAAAGGTGGCTCTTCTGTCCTTGACCTTGAGATGCCCTCCTTTTGAGGAACACGACGTTAACCCATATGCTGCATGCTTGAGCATCTGGTGAGTTCAGAAGTTGCCCTTTCAAGGACTATAGCACCAAAGCTTGCCTGCAAAACCTTGAGCATCAGCTGGGAGACCTATTAGTAGAGCTGAATGACTGTAGCCTCCATCCATTCATGGGAAGGGCAAAACAACAACAAGCACAACCTCCACAACCACCACAACGACACTACCACCAAATTTCGCTCTCATTCGGAAGGAAGAATGCCGAGTTCTTGGTGACAGGGCTCCCAGGTCTAGGCCATGGTTTCCCTTTCCCCAAGCCCACAGTTGTTTCTCATTCCTGGGAATGAAAATTGGGTTGCGTGGAGATGGGCCTAGTCACCTCAATCAGAACAGGTTGTCTCATCGCATCTCTGAGAAACACATTTGGCCCAGCTTATACCCACTTCCACCCTCTTGCTCTTTTTCTGCCGAGGTTCCCCCTGTGGGCCTTCTGCTCCAGTGTTTCAGAGCAATATCCTGTTCATTCAGCTAGAGGATCTGGAAGATTCTTCGTGACTGAGGGGACGTGATGGCCACAGAGCCCCCTGGACGTGCTGTTCAGAACTCTGTTGGCCTGAGGAGGCGTAAGGCATTGGAGGCTTGCAAGCCGTGAATGTCTGTGCGTAGGCTTGGCCAGAGGACTCCTTTATTGCGGAAGGGGAATAAATTAGATGTCTCATTACAGATTTAGCTCACTTAAAAGGCCCTGCTTAGATACATTCCTGTAGGCTCGGGGATTGTCTATCTGGCTCATGGTTCACATTCCAACTGGAAGGTGCTTTTCCTCACAGCAGCGCCTAGGGATTCCTGGGGAGTTCCATGGCCCTCTTATCCCTGATCTTGTTGTGTGGCTGCCTTGGGTAAGTGTGTAGAGCCGTAGAAAAGGCTCCTCCCTCCCTGGCTCTGTGAGATGCTTCCGTTCTGGAAAACCTAGTTTGAAAAAGCGTTCAAAGGAATGGAAACGGACAGAGAGGCAATGTGGACTTTCCTAGAGTTGAGATTGAACAATATTGTGACTAAAATACCTAGGCAAATCTGTTAGTTTCCGGGATAGGAAAGGCCTGTTGGCTTTGGCAATGGGAAACCTCCAGGACCTCACCCTGGGAGCCAAAGAAGCAAGAGGCCTTCATTCTTCCTTCCTAAAGAGCGGGAAACTTCTGGAATCGGATGTCACTCCTGCTGCCTTTCCGTCTGTGGCGGGGAGGGGGGACACAAAATAAGCAGAAACGCTTTAGTGTTAGCAGACTGGTTCTCCCAGCTGATGATGCATTTGGAAGTAGCCATTGGAGGAGCATTCCTGGCACGAGCTCCTTTTAGAATGAAGAGGTCCCAGAGCATAGCGCACATGTGTCCACTGTCTGCCCTTCCATACGAAGGCATCTCTGGCAGCCAGGGGAGGGAGACAAGCTGGCTGCCAACCACAGCATTTCAAAGATCAGGACAAGATCCAAGCACTCAGGGGCAGAAGGGGAAACTTTCCTTTCGGCTCTCAGACACATTGCTCTCCCCTAGCCCAGGATCTCAATGGGAAATTGCCATCAACCCTGGGAGTTTGGTGGACACACGGCTTGTGAGATGCCACCCAGAGTATTCTTCCATGTGAAACAACGTAGCTACCAAAACAGCAAGAGGATGGGATGGCTTCCAGGAAAACCAAAGATCAACAGTTCCAATGGGAATGGAAGTTATGTGGGAGTGAGGTGTCTAACTTCAGCTCCCCTTGCCCCAGAAATGGAGGCAAGCTCCCTCCCAAATCCTCTGGCCATGCCTACACCCAATCTTTTCAGCTTTCCCCAAGGAGAGGGAAGCTTCTGACATTGGAGGTTTTCCGCCATTTCCATCAGTGCCTTGAGGCAGCAGTGATTCAGGGGAACCAGAGTGCAACTCTCAGCTGCGGATCAAAAGTTTCGAATGGGTGTATGGAGCATTATTCCTTGAAGAAAGCTATTTCTGCCCTGAAAAGGCCCTGGAGCAGAGTAGGCCGTGCCCAAGCCATCTGATCTTGAGAATGAAGGCATCTCAAACAGCCAGGAGCTAGTAGGGCAAGCTAGACCCCCACGTCCGTGCGTCTTCAGCTGGCCAATTCCCAAGGGCTCAGGGCCAGAAGGGTAAACTTTTCTTTCAAATAGTAAACTCTGATTGTCTTATCTTAGGACAGGTTCAGACTGGGAACTCACCACCAATCCCTGGGTGCTCTAAAGGTGAGTCACAACACCTTGGCCCATGAAGATGCCCGAAGCCCTTGTTCGACAGACAAGCAAGGCCATGGGAAACACTACAAAGAGTGCCAGAGTCCCATGTCAACCGCAAATGGGACACATAGTGACTAGCACACTCTCCTAACAGGTTGGCAGGTTTGGGAAGAAGAATCAGCTGTGGACTTGGGTTAAGGGAATCTGCCATGTGCCACCCCACGAAAGCTTTAGCTACAGGCCTGTCTTCCTCCTCCATAAAGGGAACGGATGCTTTTGGTGCTGACTGTTCTTTGCCCTTCTCCATCAGGGGTAGATATAGCAGTGATTCAGGGCTAGCCTGTTGGTTCTGCCACCTGACGACCAAGGTTTCGGAGCTGTTTCTCGGTGCCGTATTTCTTGAAATATTTTGTTTCTGCCCTGACCAGGTCCAGGAAAATGCTGTCCTTCTGGTGATGGTCTGTTCTTCAATATGAAGACATCTCAATCATCCAGGGGATGGAGGGGAGCCGGCTAGCCGTCACGGCACTAAGCTGGCCAAGATCCAAGTGCTCAGGTACAGGAGCGCCATACTTCCCTTAGGACGGCAGCTCTTGCTTCGCACGGGAGCACGTTTGGACCTGGCCACCCGTCCCTGGGTGCTGGCTACGTGTGGGACAGCACAATGGCCTCTTATGGCAACCCAAGATCTTGGTAGAACAAAGGGCAAGGGTGGCGCCTGCGTGGCTCAGTCGCTTAAGTGTCTTCGTTCGGCTCAGCTCAATATCACAACGTCCTGGGATAGAACCCTGCATTGGGAATGCACGGTGGTAGAGCCGCTTTGGGAAACAGTGTGGAGCTTCCTCAGAATATGAAAAACAGAGCTACCTTATGACTCAGGAAATTGCTCTACGGCGTATTAGTCCAAAGACACCGCTGTAGTGAACAGAAGGGCCACATGCACCCCAATGTTCATAGCAGCAACGTCCACAACAGACAAACCGTGGAAAGAGCCGAGATGCCCTTCCACAGATGAATGGAGAAAAATGATGTGTTCCTTCTCTAAAAGGGAATATTACTCAGCCATCAGAAAGAAGAATACCCAACTTTTGCATCAACAACGATGGGGCTGGGCGAGAGCATGCTAAATGAAATTGGCCAAGCAGAGGAAGCCAACATCATAGGGCTTCACGGAGTTGTGTTACATAAGGAATAGCATGGACGGCATTAGGTGACGGAAGGGAAAAATGAAGGGGGGCAAATGGGAGCGGGAGACGAACCATGAGAGAGTACGGACTCCAAGAAATGGGCAGTTTTAGAGCGCAGGGGTGGATGGATGATTTAACCTACTGGTGGGTATTAAGGAGGGCATGTATCGCATGGAGCACTGGGTGTTCTAGGAAAACAGGGAACCAGGGAACCCAGATCCAAAACGAATGTTGTACTCTATGTTGACTAACAATACAATGTATTAAAAGAACAAGAAATCGCTCCTCTCTTCATGACACAAGATGGTAGTTGAATTATGCATTCCCCCACAGTGTGGTATCTGAGAGTTAAGTAGGTGGCACCTTCCTTAGGCTTCCTCGCATACATCTGTAAGCATCTTATCTTCCTGAAACGAGAACGCTTCATGAAAAAAACTAAAGGTATTCAAACGACGAAGCTTGTCTACTAAACTCACAAACAACCCCAGAGCAACTAAAAGAAAGATACCTCTGTCCTATCCCGACCTCACGTGATCCTTGGGATCATCTCAGGAGACTGAGGTTGAGATTGCACTCCAAATCCCATGAAATCTCATGGAATTGGGGCTCGATTGCACTCCACATCGCCTGAGGTCACAATGAGATCGGGCGAGATTTCAACAATTCTCGTGAGATAGCAGGGACCTTGGGCGAGATTACCCTGCAACGCTTGTGAGATCTCTTGACTTTGGGCGGGATTTTACTCCCCGCCTGCTGAGATCTCATCCAAACCTTGGAGACGTCAGTGCCCATCTCATGAGATCTCATGCATATTGAGCGAGATTTCAATCTCAATCTTGTGAGATCTCATGGACATCGGGCGTGATTTTACTCCAAATCTCGAGAGATCTCATCCCATCCCTGCAGACCTCAGTCCAAACCTCATGAATTGTCATGGACTTTGGGCGAGAGTTCAATCAAATGTCATGAGGTATCAATGACACGGGCGAGATGTCACTCCAAATCTCGTCAGATATCAGGGACCTTGGGCGAGATTTCAGTCCAACTATCGTGAGAGCTCTTGGAATTCTAGAATATTTTACTCCAAGTCTCGTGAGATCTTATCCAAACCTTGGAGACTTTAGTCAAAATCTCGTGAGATCTCATGGATATTGAGCGAGATTTCAATCGAAATCCCACGAGATCGCATGGGCATCGGGTGAGATTTTATTCCGAATCTCGTGAGATCTCATCCACAACTTGCAGACCTCAGTCCAAATCTCTTGAGATCTCATGGACATTGGTCGAGATTTCACTCCAAATCTCGTGAGGTCCCAATGACATTGGGAGAGATTTCACTACAAATCTCGTGAGATATCAGCGATCTTGGGCGAGATTTCCATCCAACCCTCGTGAGGTCTCAATGACATCGGGCGAGGTTTCACTCAACTCTCGTGAGCTCAAAGGGACCTAGGGCGAGATTTCACTCCAACTCTCGTGAGAGCCTTTGGAATTCGGGGATCATTTCCTCCAAGTGCCGTGAGATCTCATCCAACCCTTGGAGACTTCAGTCCAAATCTCGTGAGATCTCACGATATTGAGGGAGAATTCACTCTATATCTCGTGAGAAATCATGGACATCAGGCGACATTAGTCCACATCTCGTTAGATCGTATGGGCATCGTGTGAGAATTCATTCCAAATCTCGTGATATGTCATGGACATTGGACGAGATTTCACCCCAAATATCGTGTGGTCTTAATGACCTCGGGCAGATTTCACTCCAAATCTCGTGAGATATCAGGTACAACTGTGGGCGAGCTTTCCATCTAAATCTCGTGAGATCTCATAGACATCGGGCGAGATTTGCCAGCAAATCTCCTGAGATCTCATGGACATCGGTTCCGATTTCACTCCAAATCGGATGAGCTCTCATGGAATTAAGGCGAGAATTCACTCCAAAACTCCTGAGGTCAAAATGAGATCGGGCGAGATTTCACTACAAGTCTCGTGAGATCTCAGGGACCTTGGGTGAGATTTCACAGCAGCTCTCGTGAGCTCTCTTGAAGTTGGGAGAGATTTTACTCCCAGTCTTGTGAGATCTGCTCCAAAGCTTAGGGACGTCAGTGCCAATCTCGTGAGATCGCATGGCTATTGAGCGAGATTTCAATCGAAATATCATGAGACTGATGGGCATCGGGTGAGATTTTACTCCATATCTCGTGAGATCTCAGGGACATTCGGGTGAGATTTCACTCCGAATATCCTGAGGTCACAATGACATCGGGCGAGATTTCACTACAGATGTCTTGAGATATCAGGGACCATGGGCGAGATTTCACTCCAAATCTCGTGAGATCTCTTGGGATTCAGCTGAGAATTGACTCCATATCTCGTGTGCTCTCTTCCAAATTTGGAGACCTCAGTCCAAATCTCTTGAGATCTCATGGAAAATAGGTGAGATTTCACTCTACATTTCGTGAATCTCATGGTCCTTGGGCGAGGTTGGACTCCAAAACTCGTGAGGGGTCACGGACATCGGGCGAGAATTCCGTCCAAATCCCGTGAGATGCCATGGACTTTGGGTGAGATTTCTCTCCAAATCTCGTGAGATCTCTTGGCCTTTGGTCGAGATTTTACTCCAGGGCCCGTGAGATCTCATCCAAATCTTGGAGAGCTCAGTGCCATTCTCCTGAGATCTCATGGATATTGAGTGAGGATTCAATCTAAATCTCGTGAGATCTCCTGGACTTCGGCTGAGTTTCCACTCCAAGTCTCGTGAGATCTCATGGATATTGGGCGAGCCTGCACTCCAAATCTAAGGAGGGTCCAATGACATCAGGCGAGATTTCCACAAATCTCGTGAGTTATCAGGGACCTTGCTCGAGATTTCAGTCCAAATCTCATGAGTTCTCAATGACATGGGGTGAGATGTCATTGCAAATCTTGTGAGATATCTGGGAACTTGTGCGGGATTTCACTCCAACTCTGCTGAGGTCTCTTGTTATTTGGGCGAGAGTTTACTCCAAGTCTTGTGAGATCTCATCCAACCTTGGGGACGTCAGTGCCAATCTCGCGAGATCTCATCGATATTGAGGGAGATTTCATCTAAATCTCGTGAGATCTCATGGACATTGGGCGAGATTTCACTCCAAATCTCCTGAGGTCACAATCACATTGGGCGAGATTTCCCCACAAATCACGTGAGATATCAGGGCGAGATTTCTATCCAAATCTCGTGAGATCTCAATGACATCGGGGGAGATACATTCCATATCTCTTGAGATATCAGGGACCTTGGGTGAGATTTCACTCCAACTCTCGTGCGGTCTCATGGTCTTTGGGCGAGAAGTTACTCCCATCCCATTAAATCTCATCCAAACCTTGGAGACGTCAATGCCCACCTCGTGAGTTCTCATGGATATGAGCGAGTTTTCCATCTAAATCTCGTGTGATCTCATGGATATCGGGCGAGATTTCCCTCCCAATCTCGTGAGATCTCATGGACATTGGGCGAGATTTCACTCCCAACTCCTGAGGTCACAATGACTTCGGGCGAGATTTCACTACATAGCTCGTAATATTCGGGGACCTTGGGCGAGATTTCCATCCAAATCTCGTGAGGTCTCAATGACATGGGGCGAGATTTCACTATAATTCTCTTGAGCTATCAGGGGACTTGGGCAAGATTTCACCACAAATCTCGTGAGATATCAGGGACCTTGCGTGATATTTTACTCCCAATCTCGTGAGGTACCAATGACATCGGGCGAGAATTCAGTATAAATCTCTTGAGATATCAGGCACCTTGGTTGAGATTTTACTCCAACTCTCGCGAGATCTCTTGTAGTTTGGGAAGAGTTCACTCCAACTCTCGTGAGCTCTCTTGGAACAGGGGCTATTTGACTCCAAGTCTCGTGAGATCTCATCCAGACCTTGAAGATTTCCGTCGAAATCTCGTGAGATCTCATGGATATTGAGCGAGATTTCCGTCTATATCTCGTGAGACCTCATGGACCTCAGGCGAGAATTTACTCCAAATTCCGTGAAATCGCATGGACATCGGTGGAGATTTCACTCCAAATATCTTGGGATCTCAAGGACATTGGGCGAGATTTCACTCCAAACCTCCTTGAGGTCACAGGGACATCGGGCGAGATTTCACTACAAATGTCGTGAGATATCATGGACTTTGGGTGAGATTTGTCTCCCAATGTCGTGAGATCCCTTGGACTTTGGGTGCGATTTGACTCCAGGTCTCGTGAGATCTCATCCAAAACACGGAGACGTCAGTGCCAATCTAATGAGATCTCATGGATATTGAGTGAGTATTCAATCTACATCTCGTGAGATCTCATGGATATCGGGCGAGGTTTGACACCAAATCTCGTGAGATCTCATGGACCTCGGGTGAGATTTCAGTCCAAATCTCATGAGAGCTCATGGATATTGGGCGAGACTTCACTCCAAATCTCCTGTGGTCCTAATGACATCAGGCGAGATTGCAAGAAATCTCGTGAGATATCAGGGCCCTCGGTCGAGATTTCAGTCCAAATCTCGTGAGGTCTCAATGACATTGGGCGAGATTTCGTTACAAATCTCGTGAGATATCAGGGACCTGGGCGAGATTTCCCTCCAACTCTCGTGAAGTCTCTTGGTCTTTGGGCGAGATTTTACTCCAAGTCTTGTGAGATCTCATTCAAACCTTGGAGACGTCAGTGCCAATCTCGTGAGATCTCATGGCTATTGATGGAGATGTCCTCTAAATCTCGGGAGATCTCAAGGACATCAGGCGAGATTTTCCTCCCAATCTTGGGAGATCTTTTGGACATCGGGTAAGATATCTCTCCAAAAGTCGTGAGATAATGGGCCTTGGGCGAGATTTCACTCCAAATCTCCTCAGGTCACAATGACATCGGGCGAGATTTCACTCCCAAACTCGTGAGATATCAGGGGCCTTGGGCGAGATTTCACTCTCAATCTTGTGAGATCTCTTGGAATTCGGGCGAGATTTTACTCCAAGTCTCGTGAGATCCAATCCAAACCTTGGGGACTTCAGTCCAAATCTCCTGAGATCTCCTGGACATTGGGCGAGAGTTCAATCCAAATCTCGTGAGGTCTCCATGATATCGGACGAGACTTCACACCAATTCTCGTGAGATCTCATGGACATCGGCTGAGATTTCACTCCAAATCTCCCGAGGTCACAATGACTTGGGCGAGATTTCAGACCAAACCTCGTCAGATTTCCGCGAACTTGGGCGAAATATCCATCCAAATCTCGTGAGGTCTCAATGATATCGGGCGAGATGTCACTACACTCTCGTGAGATAAAAAGGGACCTTGGGCGAGATTTCACTCCAACTCTCGTGAGATCTCTTGGAATTCGGGGATATTTTCCTCCAAGTCTCGTGAGGGCTCATCCAAACCTCGGAGACTTCCGTCCAAATCTCGTGAGATCTCATGGATATTGCGTGAGATTTCAATCGAAATCTCATGAGATCTCATGGACATCGGGTGAGGTTTACTCCAAATCTCGTGAGATCTCATCCAAAACATGCAGACCTCAGTCCAAATCTCGTGAGATCTCATGGACATTGGGCGACATTTCAATCCAAATCTCGTGAGAACTCAATGACATCGGGTGAGATTTCACTCCAAATCTCGTGAGATCTCTTGGGCTTTGGGTAAAATTTTACTCCACGTCTCCTGACATCTCATCCATACCTTGGAGACGTCACTGCCAATCTCGTGACATCTCATGGATATTGAGCGTTATTGCAACGTAAACGTTTTGAGAACTCATAGATATGGGCCGAGAGTTTCCTCCAAATCTCATGAGATCGCCTGGACCACACGTGAGACTTCACTCCGACTCTCCTGAGGTCACAATGACATCGGGCGAGATTTCAGTACAAATCTCGTGAGATATCAGGGACCATGGGCGAGATTTCACTCTCAATCTCGTGAGATCCCTTGGAATTCAGGTGAGATTTACTCCAAGTCTCGTGAGCTCTTTTCCAAATTTGGAGACCTCAGTCCAAATCTCTTGAGACCTCATGGACAAGAGGTGAGATTTCACACTAAATTTCGTGACGCTCTAAATCTTTCGAGACACTCTAAATCTCATGGTCATTGGGCGAGATTTTACTCCGAATCTCATGAGAGGTCATGGACATCGGGTGAGAATTTCTTCCAAATCACGTGAGATGGTACAGACTTCAGGCGATATTTTCCTCCACATCTCGTGAGATCTCATGGAGCTTGGGTGAGATTTCAATCCAAATCGTGAGATCTCTTGGACCATGGTTGAGACTGGAGGCCAAGTCTCATGAGATCTCACCCAAACCTGGGAGACTTCAGTGCCAATCTCGTGAGATCTCATGGATATGGAGTGAGATTTCACTCTAAATCTCGTGAGATCTCATGGCCATCGGGCGAGATTTTACTCCACATCTCGTGAGATGTCATCACACCTTGGAGAACTCCGTCCAAATGTCGTGAGATGTCATGGTTCCTGCGAGAGACTTCACTGTAAAACTCGTGAGATCTCATGGACATCGGTCGAGATTTTCCTTGCAATCTCTTGAGATTTCCTGGACATCGGGTGAGATCTCATGGACATCGGGGGCGAAATCACTCCACAACTCGTGAGATGTCATGGACATCGGGTGAGATTTGCCTCCAAATCTCGTGTGATTTCTTCCAAATCTCACTGGAACAGGAACCAGCAATTGTGGTCTAAGGCTCACACCTGTTGAAAGGGTAGCTAAACAGCACGCCACAGGTGTTGCGTAGTAAGAAAGGCAAGTGTTGCCATGATCACCGAGTATTTTCGGCAAGTAAGGAAACATTGTTGAGCACTTCGACGGAATCCTAGGATATTCTATATGCTGTCAAACTGAAAAAAAAACAACAATAAAAAATAAAAACTAAACCGATGAACCTAAGGGAATGGAAGGAAAAATCAAAGAAGACAAAACTAGAGAGGAAGACAAACCGTAAGAGAGTCGTTTCTCTCCGAAACAAAGTGAGGGTTGCTGGAAGCAAGGTGGGTGAGGAATGGGGAAATTGGGGCATGGGCATTTAGGAGAGTACTTGGAATTAGCACTGGGTGCTATACGCAACCGATGAATCGCTCAATTCTCCCCCTGAACCTAGAAATATGCTCTAGGTTAAATTGGTTGTATTTAAATCGGTTTTCTTAGAAGACCTGTTAACATTTGGAGTCCCGAGGCACTTGAAGTTGCCCAACGGAGGGGGTTTATATATAGGCTCTGCCATGGGTGTTAAGAAGGAGCTCTCCTTATTTCTGGGCTCCAAGAAAATGAAGTTACACCTCTCATTCGTGGACTTGTCCCATTTCCTTTTCAATTGTGGATTTTTGGCCATACATCCAGACATTTCCAAAACCTTGTGGAATTCCTAAGTTTAGCTTTACATGCAAGGAGGCAGGGGCTTTTCCTCCCATAGGCATTAGACAGGGACTGTTGGAAAGTTCACATCCATGTCCTGTGCAAGGAGAGAGTCTCAGGGTCTGCTATCCTAAAGGAAGATTGCCCTATTGCTCCTGAGCTGCTTCTGAGCTCTAGGGGCATAAGCCTGCTGAATGGTAGCCAGCTTATACTTCTGCCCTAGATGATTGAGGTGCCATTATGCTGAAGATTAGACAAGAAGCAGCACAGTACGAGCCCTTTCAAGGAATACTACACCGAAAGCCTGCTTTCGAACACATGTACATCAGCCAAGAGGACAAAACCGTCACCCTCATTTGCTTCTGTGCCTATCCATGCACGGTAAGGGCCTTTGGAAAAACAGAAAACAAAACCAATTTCAGATTCTCCGCTTTCTGAAGGAGGAATCCCAGCCTCTGAATGCCAGCGCCCCCAAGTGCAGGGCAGGAACTTTGACCTTGGCCCAAGCCGACAGGTGTAACATTTCCCTGCAGCAGACTGCTTGCCAGCTGACTGGGCTTTCTTCACGGTATCGCATTCTCCTCGCTAATGAAGAACTTTAGCCTTCCATGCATCATTTTCCACCCTTTCGCTCTTTTTTCAATCTACGTTTGCCCTGGACGTCATTCAGATCCCGTGTCTCAGAGTAAGAGCCTCTATTGAAGCAGGTCCAGCTCGGTCCTTGTGACCGTGGGAGAGATTGGGGCACGTTGCCCCTTGGAACGGGCTTTCAGAACTATGGGGACCTCAGAGGTGAAGACATTTGCAAGTGCCCTGGGAGTCATGTTTCTGTGTAGGCTTGGCGCCAGGTTTTTAGAGGGCCTGGGCCTCATTTCTTGGCTAAAAGGAAATGAAGTGACACACCTCATTCCCAGATGTACCCTAGTCCCAATTTTATTATCAACTTTCGGCCTTCACTGGAATCATTTCCATGCCCTTGCCGATTCTTTTTAAATTTAGAGCTGGTTTACACACGGCGTGGAGGGCATTCTACCCAGGTAGCCAGCACACAACGACCGGTCGTGAGTTCCTACTGCAGTGCTGTGCTCAGTCAGCCTCTCCTTATCTGATAGCCCAAAGGAAAGGAAAGGTGGCTCTTCTGTCCTTGACCTTGAGATGCCCTCCTTTTGAGGAACAGGACGTTAACCCATATGCTGCATGCTTGAGCATCTGGTGAGTTCAGAAGTTGCCCTTTCAAGGACTATAGCACCAAAGCTTGCCTGCAAAACCTTGAGCATCAGCTGGGAGACCTATTAGTAGAGCTGAATGACTGTAGCCTCCATCCATTCATGGGAAGGGCAAAACAACAACAAGCACAACCTCCACAACCACCACAACGACACTACCACCAAATTTCGCTCTCATTCGGAAGGAAGAATGCCGAGTTCTTGGTGACAGGGCTCCCAGGTCTAGGCCATGGTTTCCCTTTCCCCAAGCCCACAGTTGTTTCTCATTCCTGGGAATGAAAATTGGGTTGCGTGGAGATGGGCCTAGTCACCTCAATCAGAACAGGTTGTCTCATCGCATCTCTGAGAAACACATTTGGCCCAGCATATACCCACTTCCACCCTCTTGCTCTTTTTCTGCCGAGGTTCCCCCTGTGGGCCTTCTGCTCCAGTGTTTCAGAGCAATATCCTGTTCATTCAGCTAGAGGATCTGGAAGATTCTTCGTGACTGAGGGGACGTGATGGCCACAGAGCCCCCTGGACGTGCTGTTCAGAACTCTGTTGGCCTGAGGAGGCGTAAGGCATTGGAGGCTTGCAAGCCGTGAATGTCTGTGCGTAGGCTTGGCCAGAGGACTCCTTTATTGCGGAAGGGGAATAAATTAGATGTCTCATTACAGATTTAGCTCACTTAAAAGGCCCTGCTTAGATACATTCCTGTAGGCTCGGGGATTGTCTATCTGGCTCATGGTTCACATTCCAACTGGAAGGTGCTTTTCCTCACAGCAGCGCCTAGGGATTCCTGGGGAGTTCCATGGCCCTCTTATCCCTGGTCTTGTTGTGTGGCTGCCTTGGGTAAGTGTGTAGAGCCGTAGAAAAGGCACCTCCCTCCCTGGCTCTGTGAGATGCTTCCGTTCTGGAAAACCTAGTTTGAAAAAGCGTTCAAAGGAATGGAAACGGACAGAGAGGCAATGTGGACTTTCCTAGAGTTGAGATTGAACAATATTGTGACTAAAATACCTAGGCAAATCTGTTAGTTTCCGGGATAGGAAAGGCCTGTTGGCTTTGGCAATGGGAAACCTCCAGGACCTCACCCTGGGAGCCAAAGAAGCAAGAGGCCTTCATTCTTCCTTCCTAAAGAGCGGGAAACTTCTGGAATCGGATGTCACTCCTGCTGCCTTTCCGTCTGTGGCGGGGAGGGGGGACACAAAATAAGCAGAAACGCTTTAGTGTTAGCAGACTGGTTCTCCCAGCTGATGATGCATTTGGAAGTAGCCATTGGAGGAGCATTCCTGGCACGAGCTCCTTTTAGAATGAAGAGGTCCCAGAGCATAGCGCACATGTGTCCACTGTCTGCCCTTCCATACGAAGGCATCTCTGGCAGCCAGGGGAGGGAGACAAGCTGGCTGCCAACCACAGCATTTCAAAGATCAGGACAAGATCCAAGCACTCAGGGGCAGAAGGGGAAACTTTCCTTTCGGCTCTCAGACACATTGCTCTCCCCTAGCCCAGGATCTCAATGGGAAATTGCCATCAACCCTGGGAGTTTGGTGGACACACGGCTTGTGAGATGCCACCCAGAGTATTCTTCCATGTGAAACAACGTAGCTACCAAAACGGCAAGAGGATGGGATGGCTTCCAGGAAAACCAAAGATCAACAGTTCCAATGGGAATGGAAGTTATGTGGGAGTGAGGTGTCTAACTTCAGCTCCCCTTGCCCCAGAAATGGAGGCAAGCTCCCTCCCAAATCCTCTGGCCATGCCTACACCCAATCTTTTCAGCTTTCCCCAAGGAGAGGGAAGCTTCTGACATTGGAGGTTTTCCGCCATTTCCATCAGTGCCTTGAGGCAGCAGTGATTCAGGGGAACCAGAGTGCAACTCTCAGCTGCGGATCAAAAGTTTCGAATGGGTGTATGGAGCATTATTCCTTGAAGAAAGCTATTTCTGCCCTGAAAAGGCCCTGGAGCAGAGTAGGCCGTGCCCAAGCCATCTGATCTTGAGAATGAAGGCATCTCAAACAGCCAGGAGCTAGTAGGGCAAGCTAGACCCCCATGTCCGTGCGTCTTCAGCTGGCCAATTCCCAAGGGCTCAGGGCCAGAAGGGTAAACTTTTCTTTCAAATAGTAAACTCTGATTGTCTTATCTTAGGACAGGTTCAGACTGGGAACTCACCACCAATCCCTGGGTGCTCTAAAGGTGAGTCACAACACCTTGGCCCATGAAGATGCCCGAAGCCCTTGTTCGACAGACAAGCAAGGCCATGGGAAACACTACAAAGAGTGCCAGAGTCCCATGTCAACCGCAAATGGGACACATAGTGACTAGCACACTCTCCTAACAGGTTGGCAGGTTTGGGAAGAAGAATCAGCTGTGGACTTGGGTTAAGGGAATCTGCCATGTGCCACCCCACGAAAGCTTTAGCTACAGGCCTGTCTTCCTCCTCCATAAAGGGAACGGATGCTTTTGGTGCTGACTGTTCTTTGCCCTTCTCCATCAGGGGTAGATATAGCAGTGATTCAGGGCTAGCCTGTTGGTTCTGCCACCTGACGACCAAGGTTTCGGAGCTGTTTCTCGGTGCCGTATTTCTTGAAATATTTTGTTTCTGCCCTGACCAGGTCCAGGAAAATGCTGTCCTTCTGGTGATGGTCTGTTCTTCAATATGAAGACATCTCAATCATCCAGGGGATGGAGGGGAGCCGGCTAGCCGTCACGGCACTAAGCTGGCCAAGATCCAAGTGCTCAGGTACAGGAGCGCCATACTTCCCTTAGGACGGCAGCTCTTGCTTGGCACGGGAGCACGTTTGGACCTGGCCACCCGTCCCTGGGTGCTGGCTACGTGTGGGACAGCACAATGGCCTCTTATGGCAACCCAAGATCTTGGTAGAACAAAGGGCAAGGGTGGCGCCTGCGTGGCTCAGTCGCTTAAGTGTCTTCGTTCGGCTCAGCTCAATATCACAACGTCCTGGGATAGAACCCTGCATTGGGAATGCACGGTGGTAGAGCCCCTTTGGGAAACAGTGTGGAGCTTCCTCAGAATATGAAAAACAGAGCTACCTTATGACTCAGGAAATTGCTCTACGGCGTATTAGTCCAAAGACACCGCTGTAGTGAACAGAAGGGCCACATGCACCCCAATGTTCATAGCAGCAACGTCCACAACAGACAAACCGTGGAAAGAGCCGAGATGCCCTTCAACAGATGAATGGAGAAAAATGATGTGTTCCTTCTCTAAAAGGGAATATTACTCAGCCATCAGAAAGAAGAATACCCAACTTTTGCATCAACAACGATGGGGCTGGGCGAGAGCATGCTAAATGAAATTGGCCAAGCAGAGGAAGCCAACATCATAGGGCTTCACGGAGTTGTGTTACATAAGGAATAGCATGGACGGCATTAGGTGACGGAAGGGAAAAATGAAGGGGGGCAAATGGGAGCGGGAGACGAACCATGAGAGAGTACGGACTCCAAGAAATGGGCAGTTTTAGAGCGCAGGGGTGGATGGATGATTTAACCTACTGGTGGGTATTAAGGAGGGCATGTATCGCATGGAGCACTGGGTGTTCTAGGAAAACAGGGAACCAGGGAACCCAGATCCAAAACGAATGTTGTACTCTATGTTGACTAACAATACAATGTATTAAAAGAACAAGAAATCGCTCCTCTCTTCATGACACAAGATGGTAGTTGAATTATGCATTCCCCCACAGTGTGGTATCTGAGAGTTAAGTAGGTGGCACCTTCCTTAGGCTTCCTCGCATACATCTGTAAGCATCTTATCTTCCTGAAACGAAAACGCTTCATGAAAAAAACTAAAGGTATTCAAACGACGAAGCTTGTCTACTAAACTCACAAACAACCCCAGAGCAACTAAAAGAAAGATACCTCTGTCCTATCCCGACCTCACGTGATCCTTGGGATCATCTCAGGAGACTGAGGTTGAGATTGCACTCCAAATCCCATGAAATCTCATGGAATTGGGGCTCGATTGCACTCCACATCGCCTGAGGTCACAATGAGATCGGGCGAGATTTCAACAATTCTCGTGAGATAGCAGGGACCTTGGGCGAGATTACCCTGCAACGCTTGTGAGATCTCTTGACTTTGGGCGGGATTTTACTCCCCGCCTGCTGAGATCTCATCCAAACCTTGGAGACGTCAGTGCCCATCTCATGAGATCTCATGCATATTGAGCGAGATTTCAATCTCAATCTTGTGAGATCTCATGGACATCGGGCGTGATTTTACTCCAAATCTCGAGAGATCTCATCCCATCCCTGCAGACCTCAGTCCAAACCTCATGAATTGTCATGGACTTTGGGCGAGAGTTCAATCAAATGTCATGAGGTATCAATGACACGGGCGAGATGTCACTCCAAATCTCGTCAGATATCAGGGACCTTGGGCGAGATTTCAGTCCAACTATCGTGAGAGCTCTTGGAATTCTAGAATATTTTACTCCAAGTCTCGTGAGATCTCATCCAAACCTTGGAGACTTTAGTCAAAATCTCGTGAGATCTCATGGATATTGAGCGAGATTTCAATCGAAATCCCACGAGATCGCATGGGCATCGGGTGAGATTTTATTCCGAATCTCGTGAGATCTCATCCACAACTTGCAGACCTCAGTCCAAATCTCTTGAGATCTCATGGACATTGGTCGAGATTTCACTCCAAATCTCGTGAGGTCCCAATGACATTGGGAGAGATTTCACTACAAATCTCGTGAGATATCAGCGATCTTGGGCGAGATTTCCATCCAACCCTCGTGAGGTCTCAATGACATCGGGCGAGGTTTCACTCAACTCTCGTGAGCTCAAAGGGACCTAGGGCGAGATTTCACTCCAACTCTCGTGAGAGCCTTTGGAATTCGGGGATCATTTCCTCCAAGTGCCGTGAGATCTCATCCAACCCTTGGAGACTTCAGTCCAAATCTCGTGAGATCTCACGATATTGAGGGAGAATTCACTCTATATCTCGTGAGAAATCATGGACATCAGGCGACATTAGTCCACATCTCGTTAGATCGTATGGGCATCGTGTGAGAATTCATTCCAAATCTCGTGATATGTCATGGACATTGGACGAGATTTCACCCCAAATATCGTGTGGTCTTAATGACCTCGGGCAGATTTCACTCCAAATCTCGTGAGATATCAGGTACAACTGTGGGCGAGCTTTCCATCTAAATCTCGTGAGATCTCATAGACATCGGGCGAGATTTGCCAGCAAATCTCCTGAGATCTCATGGACATCGGTTCCGATTTCACTCCAAATCGGATGAGCTCTCATGGAATTAAGGCGAGAATTCACTCCAAAACTCCTGAGGTCAAAATGAGATCGGGCGAGATTTCACTACAAGTCTCGTGAGATCTCAGGGACCTTGGGTGAGATTTCACAGCAGCTCTCGTGAGCTCTCTTGAAGTTGGGAGAGATTTTACTCCCAGTCTTGTGAGATCTGCTCCAAAGCTTAGGGACGTCAGTGCCAATCTCGTGAGATCGCATGGCTATTGAGCGAGATTTCAATCGAAATATCATGAGACTGATGGGCATCGGGTGAGATTTTACTCCATATCTCGTGAGATCTCAGGGACATTCGGGTGAGATTTCACTCCGAATATCCTGAGGTCACAATGACATCGGGCGAGATTTCACTACAGATGTCTTGAGATATCAGGGACCATGGGCGAGATTTCACTCCAAATCTCGTGAGATCTCTTGGGATTCAGCTGAGAATTGACTCCATATCTCGTGTGCTCTCTTCCAAATTTGGAGACCTCAGTCCAAATCTCTTGAGATCTCATGGAAAATAGGTGAGATTTCACTCTACATTTCGTGAATCTCATGGTCCTTGGGCGAGGTTGGACTCCAAAACTCGTGAGGGGTCACGGACATCGGGCGAGAATTCCGTCCAAATCCCGTGAGATGCCATGGACTTTGGGTGAGATTTCTCTCCAAATCTCGTGAGATCTCTTGGCCTTTGGTCGAGATTTTACTCCAGGGCCCGTGAGATCTCATCCAAATCTTGGAGAGCTCAGTGCCATTCTCCTGAGATCTCATGGATATTGAGTGAGGATTCAATCTAAATCTCGTGAGATCTCCTGGACTTCGGCTGAGTTTCCACTCCAAGTCTCGTGAGATCTCATGGATATTGGGCGAGCCTGCACTCCAAATCTAAGGAGGGTCCAATGACATCAGGCGAGATTTCCACAAATCTCGTGAGTTATCAGGGACCTTGCTCGAGATTTCAGTCCAAATCTCATGAGTTCTCAATGACATGGGGTGAGATGTCATTGCAAATCTTGTGAGATATCTGGGAACTTGTGCGGGATTTCACTCCAACTCTGCTGAGGTCTCTTGTTATTTGGGCGAGAGTTTACTCCAAGTCTTGTGAGATCTCATCCAACCTTGGGGACGTCAGTGCCAATCTCGCGAGATCTCATCGATATTGAGGGAGATTTCATCTAAATCTCGTGAGATCTCATGGACATTGGGCGAGATTTCACTCCAAATCTCCTGAGGTCACAATCACATTGGGCGAGATTTCCCCACAAATCACGTGAGATATCAGGGCGAGATTTCTATCCAAATCTCGTGAGATCTCAATGACATCGGGGGAGATACATTCCATATCTCTTGAGATATCAGGGACCTTGGGTGAGATTTCACTCCAACTCTCGTGCGGTCTCATGGTCTTTGGGCGAGAAGTTACTCCCATCCCATTAAATCTCATCCAAACCTTGGAGACGTCAATGCCCACCTCGTGAGTTCTCATGGATATGAGCGAGTTTTCCATCTAAATCTCGTGTGATCTCATGGATATCGGGCGAGATTTCCCTCCCAATCTCGTGAGATCTCATGGACATTGGGCGAGATTTCACTCCCAACTCCTGAGGTCACAATGACTTCGGGCGAGATTTCACTACATAGCTCGTAATATTCGGGGACCTTGGGCGAGATTTCCATCCAAATCTCGTGAGGTCTCAATGACATGGGGCGAGATTTCACTATAATTCTCTTGAGCTATCAGGGGACTTGGGCAAGATTTCACCACAAATCTCGTGAGATATCAGGGACCTTGCGTGATATTTTACTCCCAATCTCGTGAGGTACCAATGACATCGGGCGAGAATTCAGTATAAATCTCTTGAGATATCAGGCACCTTGGTTGAGATTTTACTCCAACTCTCGCGAGATCTCTTGTAGTTTGGGAAGAGTTCACTCCAACTCTCGTGAGCTCTCTTGGAACAGGGGCTATTGGACTCCAAGTCTCGTGAGATCTCATCCAGACCTTGAAGATTTCCGTCGAAATCTCGTGAGATCTCATGGATATTGAGCGAGATTTCCGTCTATATCTCGTGAGACCTCATGGACCTCAGGCGAGAATTTACTCCAAATTCCGTGAAATCGCATGGACATCGGTGGAGATTTCACTCCAAATATCTTGGGATCTCAAGGACATTGGGCGAGATTTCACTCCAAACCTCCTTGAGGTCACAGGGACATCGGGCGAGATTTCACTACAAATGTCGTGAGATATCATGGACTTTGGGTGAGATTTGTCTCCCAATGTCGTGAGATCCCTTGGACTTTGGGTGCGATTTGACTCCAGGTCTCGTGAGATCTCATCCAAAACACGGAGACGTCAGTGCCAATCTAATGAGATCTCATGGATATTGAGTGAGTATTCAATCTACATCTCGTGAGATCTCATGGATATCGGGCGAGGTTTGACACCAAATCTCGTGAGATCTCATGGACCTCGGGTGAGATTTCAGTCCAAATCTCATGAGAGCTCATGGATATTGGGCGAGACTTCACTCCAAATCTCCTGTGGTCCTAATGACATCAGGCGAGATTGCAAGAAATCTCGTGAGATATCAGGGCCCTCGGTCGAGATTTCAGTCCAAATCTCGTGAGGTCTCAATGACATTGGGCGAGATTTCGTTACAAATCTCGTGAGATATCAGGGACCTGGGCGAGATTTCCCTCCAACTCTCGTGAAGTCTCTTGGTCTTTGGGCGAGATTTTACTCCAAGTCTTGTGAGATCTCATTCAAACCTTGGAGACGTCAGTGCCAATCTCGTGAGATCTCATGGCTATTGATGGAGATGTCCTCTAAATCTCGGGAGATCTCAAGGACATCAGGCGAGATTTTCCTCCCAATCTTGGGAGATCTTTTGGACATCGGGTAAGATATCTCTCCAAAAGTCGTGAGATAATGGGCCTTGGGCGAGATTTCACTCCAAATCTCCTCAGGTCACAATGACATCGGGCGAGATTTCACTCCCAAACTCGTGAGATATCAGGGGCCTTGGGCGAGATTTCACTCTCAATCTTGTGAGATCTCTTGGAATTCGGGCGAGATTTTACTCCAAGTCTCGTGAGATCCAATCCAAACCTTGGGGACTTCAGTCCAAATCTCCTGAGATCTCCTGGACATTGGGCGAGAGTTCAATCCAAATCTCGTGAGGTCTCCATGATATCGGACGAGACTTCACACCAATTCTCGTGAGATCTCATGGACATCGGCTGAGATTTCACTCCAAATCTCCCGAGGTCACAATGACTTGGGCGAGATTTCAGACCAAACCTCGTCAGATTTCCGCGAACTTGGGCGAAATATCCATCCAAATCTCGTGAGGTCTCAATGATATCGGGCGAGATGTCACTACACTCTCGTGAGATAAAAAGGGACCTTGGGCGAGATTTCACTCCAACTCTCGTGAGATCTCTTGGAATTCGGGGATATTTTCCTCCAAGTCTCATGAGGGCTCATCCAAACCTCGGAGACTTCCGTCCAAATCTCGTGAGATCTCATGGATATTGCGTGAGATTTCAATCGAAATCTCATGAGATCTCATGGACATCGGGTGAGTTTTACTCCAAATCTCGTCAGATCTCATCCAAAATATGCAGACCTCAGTCCAAATCTCGTGAGATCTCCTGGACTTTGGGCGAGATTACAATCCCAATCTCGTGAGATCTCAATGAGATCGGGTGAGATTTCACTCCAAATCTCGTGAGATCTCTTGGACTTTGGGCAAGATTTTACTCCAAGTCTCCTGAGATCTCATCCAAACCTTGGAGACGTCACTGCCAATCTCGTGACATCTCATGGATATTGAGCGTTATTTCAATCTAAAGCTTTTGAGATCTCATAGATATGGGCCAAGAGTTTACTCCAAATCTCATGAGATCGCCTGGACACCACGTGAGATTTCACTCCGACTCTAATGAGGTCACAGTGACATCGGGCGAGATTTCAGTACAAATCTCGTGAGATATCAGGGACCTTGGGCGAGATTTCACTCTCAATCTCGTGAGATCCCTTGGAATTCAGGTGAGATTTACTCCAAGTCTCGTGAGCTCTTTTCCAAATTTGGAGACCTCAGTCCAAATCTCTTGAGACCTCATGGACAAGAGGTGAGATTTCACACTAAATTTCGTGACGCTCTAAATCTTTCGAGACACTCTAAATCTCATGGTCATTGGGCGAGATTTTACTCCGAATCTCATGAGAGGTCATGGACATCGGGTGAGAATTTCTTCCAAATCACGTGAGATGGTACAGACTTCAGGCGATATTTTCCTCCACATCTCGTGAGATCTCATGGAGCTTGGGTGAGATTTCAATCCAAATCGTGAGATCTCTTGGACCATGGTTGAGACTGGAGGCCAAGTCTCATGAGATCTCACCCAAACCTGGGAGACTTCAGTGCCAATCTCGTGAGATCTCATGGATATGGAGTGAGATTTCACTCTAAATCTCGTGAGATCTCATGGCCATCGGGCGAGATTTTACTCCACATCTCGTGAGATGTCATCACACCTTGGAGAACTCCGTCCAAATGTCGTGAGATGTCATGGTTCCTGCGAGAGACTTCACTGTAAAACTCGTGAGATCTCATGGACATCGGTCGAGATTTTCCTTGCAATCTCTTGAGATTTCCTGGACATCGGGTGAGATCTCATGGACATCGGGGGCGAAATCACTCCACAACTCGTGAGATGTCATGGACATCGGGTGAGATTTGCCTCCAAATCTCGTGTGATCTCTTCCAAATCTCACTGAACAGGAACCAGCAATTGTGGTCTAAGGCTCACACCTGTTGAAAGGGTAGCTAAACAGCACGCCACAGGTGTTGCGTAGTAAGAAAGGCAAGTGTTGGCATGATCACCGAGTATTTTCGGCAAGTAAGGAAACATTGTTGAGCACTTCGACGGAATCCTAGGATATTCTATATGCTGTCAAACTGAAAAAAAAACAACAATAAAAAATAAAAACTAAACCGATGAACCTAAGGGAATGGAAGGAAAAATCAAAGAAGACAAAACTAGAGAGGAAGACAAACCGTAAGAGAGTCGTTTCTCTCCGAAATAAAGTGAGGGTTGCTGGAAGCAAGGTGGGTGAAGAATGGGGAAATTGGGGCATGGGCATTTAGGAGAGTACTTGGAATTAGCACTGGGTGCTATACGCAACCGATGAATCGCTCAATTCTCCCCCTGAACCTAGAAATATGCTCTAGGTTAAATTGGTTGTATTTAAATCGGTTTTCTTAGAAGACCTGTTAACATTTGGAGTCCCGAGGCACTTGAAGTTGCCCAACGGAGGGGGTTTATATATAGGCTCTGCCATGGGTGTTAAGAAGGAGCTCTCCTTATTTCTGGGCTCCAAGAAAATGAAGTTACACCTCTCATTCGTGGACTTGTCCCATTTCCTTTTCAATTGTGGATTTTTGGCCATACATCCAGACATTTCCAAAACCTTGTGGAATTCCTAAGTTCAGCTTTACATGCAAGGAGGCAGGGGCTTTTCCTCCCATAGGCATTAGACAGGGACTGTTGGAAAGTTCACATCCATGTCCTGTGCAAGGAGAGAGTCTCAGGGTCTGCTATCCTAAAGGAAGATTGCCCTATTGCTCCTGAGCTGCTTCTGAGCTCTAGGGGCATAAGCCTGCTGAATGGTAGCCAGCTTATACTTCTGCCCTAGATGATTGAGGTGCCATTATGCTGAAGATTAGACAAGAAGCAGCACAGTACGAGCCCTTTCAAGGAATACTACACCGAAAGCCTGCTTTCGAACACATGTACATCAGCCAAGAGGACAAAACCGTCACCCTCATTTGCTTCTGTGCCTATCCATGCACGGTAAGGGCCTTTGGAAAAACAGAAAACAAAACCAATTTCAGATTCTCCGCTTTCTGAAGGAGGAATCCCAGCCTCTGAATGCCAGCGCCCCCAAGTGCAGGGCAGGAACTTTGACCTTGGCCCAAGCCGACAGGTGTAACATTTCCCTGCAGCAGACTGCTTGCCAGCTGACTGGGCTTTCTTCACGGTATCGCATTCTCCTCGCTAATGAAGAACTTTAGCCTTCCATGCATCATTTTCCACCCTTTCGCTCTTTTTTCAATCTACGTTTGCCCTGGACGTCATTCAGATCCCGTGTCTCAGAGTAAGAGCCTCTATTGAAGCAGGTCCAGCTCGGTCCTTGTGACCGTGGGAGAGATTGGGGCACGTTGCCCCTTGGAACGGGCTTTCAGAACTATGGGGACCTCAGAGGTGAAGACATTTGCAAGTGCCCTGGGAGTAATGTTTCTGTGTAGGCTTGGCGCCAGGTTTTTAGAGGGCCTGGGCCTCATTTCTTGGCTAAAAGGAAATGAAGTGACACACCTCATTCCCAGATGTACCCTAGTCCCAATTTTATTATCAACTTTCGGCCTTCACTGGAATCATTTCCATGCCCTTGCCGATTCTTTTTAAATTTAGAGCTGGTTTACACACGGCGTGGAGGGCATTCTACCCAGGTAGCCAGCACACAACGACCGGTCGTGAGTTCCTACTGCAGTGCTGTGCTCAGTCAGCCTCTCCTTATCTGATAGCCCAAAGGAAAGGAAAGGTGGCTCTTCTGTCCTTGACCTTGAGATGCCCTCCTTTTGAGGAACACGACGTTAACCCATATGCTGCATGCTTGAGCATCTGGTGAGTTCAGAAGTTGCCCTTTCAAGGACTATAGCACCAAAGCTTGCCTGCAAAACCTTGAGCATCAGCTGGGAGACCTATTAGTAGAGCTGAATGACTGTAGCCTCCATCCATTCATGGGAAGGGCAAAACAACAACAAGCACAACCTCCACAACCACCACAACGACACTACCACCAAATTTCGCTCTCATTCGGAAGGAAGAATGCCGAGTTCTTGGTGACAGGGCTCCCAGGTCTAGGCCATGGTTTCCCTTTCCCCAAGCCCACAGTTGTTTCTCATTCCTGGGAATGAAAATTGGGTTGCGTGGAGATGGGCCTAGTCACCTCAATCAGAACAGGTTGTCTCATCGCATCTCTGAGAAACACATTTGGCCCAGCTTATACCCACTTCCACCCTCTTGCTCTTTTTCTGCCGAGGTTCCCCCTGTGGGCCTTCTGCTCCAGTGTTTCAGAGCAATATCCTGTTCATTCAGCTAGAGGATCTGGAAGATTCTTCGTGACTGAGGGGACGTGATGGCCACAGAGCCCCCTGGACGTGCTGTTCAGAACTCTGTTGGCCTGAGGAGGCGTAAGGCATTGGAGGCTTGCAAGCCGTGAATGTCTGTGCGTAGGCTTGGCCAGAGGACTCCTTTATTGCGGAAGGGGAATAAATTAGATGTCTCATTACAGATTTAGCTCACTTAAAAGGCCCTGCTTAGATACATTCCTGTAGGCTCGGGGATTGTCTATCTGGCTCATGGTTCACATTCCAACTGGAAGGTGCTTTTCCTCACAGCAGCGCCTAGGGATTCCTGGGGAGTTCCATGGCCCTCTTATCCCTGATCTTGTTGTGTGGCTGCCTTGGGTAAGTGTGTAGAGCCGTAGAAAAGGCTCCTCCCTCCCTGGCTCTGTGAGATGCTTCCGTTCTGGAAAACCTAGTTTGAAAAAGCGTTCAAAGGAATGGAAACGGACAGAGAGGCAATGTGGACTTTCCTAGAGTTGAGATTGAACAATATTGTGACTAAAATACCTAGGCAAATCTGTTAGTTTCCGGGATAGGAAAGGCCTGTTGGCTTTGGCAATGGGAAACCTCCAGGACCTCACCCTGGGAGCCAAAGAAGCAAGAGGCCTTCATTCTTCCTTCCTAAAGAGCGGGAAACTTCTGGAATCGGATGTCACTCCTGCTGCCTTTCCGTCTGTGGCGGGGAGGGGGGACACAAAATAAGCAGAAACGCTTTAGTGTTAGCAGACTGGTTCTCCCAGCTGATGATGCATTTGGAAGTAGCCATTGGAGGAGCATTCCTGGCACGAGCTCCTTTTAGAATGAAGAGGTCCCAGAGCATAGCGCACGTGTGTCCACTGTCTGCCCTTCCATACGAAGGCATCTCTGGCAGCCAGGGGAGGGAGACAAGCTGGCTGCCAACCACAGCATTTCAAAGATCAGGACAAGATCCAAGCACTCAGGGGCAGAAGGGGAAACTTTCCTTTCGGCTCTCAGACACATTGCTCTCCCCTAGCCCAGGATCTCAATGGGAAATTGCCATCAACCCTGGGAGTTTGGTGGACACACGGCTTGTGAGATGCCACCCAGAGTATTCTTCCATGTGAAACAACGTAGCTACCAAAACAGCAAGAGGATGGGATGGCTTCCAGGAAAACCAAAGATCAACAGTTCCAATGGGAATGGAAGTTATGTGGGAGTGAGGTGTCTAACTTCAGCTCCCCTTGCCCCAGAAATGGAGGCAAGCTCCCTCCCAAATCCTCTGGCCATGCCTACACCCAATCTTTTCAGCTTTCCCCAAGGAGAGGGAAGCTTCTGACATTGGAGGTTTTCCGCCATTTCCATCAGTGCCTTGAGGCAGCAGTGATTCAGGGGAACCAGAGTGCAACTCTCAGCTGCGGATCAAAAGTTTCGAATGGGTGTATGGAGCATTATTCCTTGAAGAAAGCTATTTCTGCCCTGAAAAGGCCCTGGAGCAGAGTAGGCCGTGCCCAAGCCATCTGATCTTGAGAATGAAGGCATCTCAAACAGCCAGGAGCTAGTAGGGCAAGCTAGACCCCCACGTCCGTGCGTCTTCAGCTGGCCAATTCCCAAGGGCTCAGGGCCAGAAGGGTAAACTTTTCTTTCAAATAGTAAACTCTGATTGTCTTATCTTAGGACAGGTTCAGACTGGGAACTCACCACCAATCCCTGGGTGCTCTAAAGGTGAGTCACAACACCTTGGCCCATGAAGATGCCCGAAGCCCTTGTTCGACAGACAAGCAAGGCCATGGGAAACACTACAAAGAGTGCCAGAGTCCCATGTCAACCGCAAATGGGACACATAGTGACTAGCACACTCTCCTAACAGGTTGGCAGGTTTGGGAAGAAGAATCAGCTGTGGACTTGGGTTAAGGGAATCTGCCATGTGCCACCCCACGAAAGCTTTAGCTACAGGCCTGTCTTCCTCCTCCATAAAGGGAACGGATGCTTTTGGTGCTGACTGTTCTTTGCCCTTCTCCATCAGGGGTAGATATAGCAGTGATTCAGGGCTAGCCTGTTGGTTCTGCCACCTGACGACCAAGGTTTCGGAGCTGTTTCTCGGTGCCGTATTTCTTGAAATATTTTGTTTCTGCCCTGACCAGGTCCAGGAAAATGCTGTCCTTCTGGTGATGGTCTGTTCTTCAATATGAAGACATCTCAATCATCCAGGGGATGGAGGGGAGCCGGCTAGCCGTCACGGCACTAAGCTGGCCAAGATCCAAGTGCTCAGGTACAGGAGCGCCATACTTCCCTTAGGACGGCAGCTCTTGCTTCGCACGGGAGCACGTTTGGACCTGGCCACCCGTCCCTGGGTGCTGGCTACGTGTGGGACAGCACAATGGCCTCTTATGGCAACCCAAGATCTTGGTAGAACAAAGGGCAAGGGTGGCGCCTGCGTGGCTCAGTCGCTTAAGTGTCTTCGTTCGGCTCAGCTCAATATCACAACGTCCTGGGATAGAACCCTGCATTGGGAATGCACGGTGGTAGAGCCGCTTTGGGAAACAGTGTGGAGCTTCCTCAGAATATGAAAAACAGAGCTACCTTATGACTCAGGAAATTGCTCTACGGCGTATTAGTCCAAAGACACCGCTGTAGTGAACAGAAGGGCCACATGCACCCCAATGTTCATAGCAGCAACGTCCACAACAGACAAACCGTGGAAAGAGCCGAGATGCCCTTCCACAGATGAATGGAGAAAAATGATGTGTTCCTTCTCTAAAAGGGAATATTACTCAGCCATCAGAAAGAAGAATACCCAACTTTTGCATCAACAACGATGGGGCTGGGCGAGAGCATGCTAAATGAAATTGGCCAAGCAGAGGAAGCCAACATCATAGGGCTTCACGGAGTTGTGTTACATAAGGAATAGCATGGACGGCATTAGGTGACGGAAGGGAAAAATGAAGGGGGGCAAATGGGAGCGGGAGACGAACCATGAGAGAGTACGGACTCCAAGAAATGGGCAGTTTTAGAGCGCAGGGGTGGATGGATGATTTAACCTACTGGTGGGTATTAAGGAGGGCATGTATCGCATGGAGCACTGGGTGTTCTAGGAAAACAGGGAACCAGGGAACCCAGATCCAAAACGAATGTTGTACTCTATGTTGACTAACAATACAATGTATTAAAAGAACAAGAAATCGCTCCTCTCTTCATGACACAAGATGGTAGTTGAATTATGCATTCCCCCACAGTGTGGTATCTGAGAGTTAAGTAGGTGGCACCTTCCTTAGGCTTCCTCGCATACATCTGTAAGCATCTTATCTTCCTGAAACGAGAACGCTTCATGAAAAAAACTAAAGGTATTCAAACGACGAAGCTTGTCTACTAAACTCACAAACAACCCCAGAGCAACTAAAAGAAAGATACCTCTGTCCTATCCCGACCTCACGTGATCCTTGGGATCATCTCAGGAGACTGAGGTTGAGATTGCACTCCAAATCCCATGAAATCTCATGGAATTGGGGCTCGATTGCACTCCACATCGCCTGAGGTCACAATGAGATCGGGCGAGATTTCAACAATTCTCGTGAGATAGCAGGGACCTTGGGCGAGATTACCCTGCAACGCTTGTGAGATCTCTTGACTTTGGGCGGGATTTTACTCCCCGCCTGCTGAGATCTCATCCAAACCTTGGAGACGTCAGTGCCCATCTCATGAGATCTCATGCATATTGAGCGAGATTTCAATCTCAATCTTGTGAGATCTCATGGACATCGGGCGTGATTTTACTCCAAATCTCGAGAGATCTCATCCCATCCCTGCAGACCTCAGTCCAAACCTCATGAATTGTCATGGACTTTGGGCGAGAGTTCAATCAAATGTCATGAGGTATCAATGACACGGGCGAGATGTCACTCCAAATCTCGTCAGATATCAGGGACCTTGGGCGAGATTTCAGTCCAACTATCGTGAGAGCTCTTGGAATTCTAGAATATTTTACTCCAAGTCTCGTGAGATCTTATCCAAACCTTGGAGACTTTAGTCAAAATCTCGTGAGATCTCATGGATATTGAGCGAGATTTCAATCGAAATCCCACGAGATCGCATGGGCATCGGGTGAGATTTTATTCCGAATCTCGTGAGATCTCATCCACAACTTGCAGACCTCAGTCCAAATCTCTTGAGATCTCATGGACATTGGTCGAGATTTCACTCCAAATCTCGTGAGGTCCCAATGACATTGGGAGAGATTTCACTACAAATCTCGTGAGATATCAGCGATCTTGGGCGAGATTTCCATCCAACCCTCGTGAGGTCTCAATGACATCGGGCGAGGTTTCACTCAACTCTCGTGAGCTCAAAGGGACCTAGGGCGAGATTTCACTCCAACTCTCGTGAGAGCCTTTGGAATTCGGGGATCATTTCCTCCAAGTGCCGTGAGATCTCATCCAACCCTTGGAGACTTCAGTCCAAATCTCGTGAGATCTCACGATATTGAGGGAGAATTCACTCTATATCTCGTGAGAAATCATGGACATCAGGCGACATTAGTCCACATCTCGTTAGATCGTATGGGCATCGTGTGAGAATTCATTCCAAATCTCGTGATATGTCATGGACATTGGACGAGATTTCACCCCAAATATCGTGTGGTCTTAATGACCTCGGGCAGATTTCACTCCAAATCTCGTGAGATATCAGGTACAACTGTGGGCGAGCTTTCCATCTAAATCTCGTGAGATCTCATAGACATCGGGCGAGATTTGCCAGCAAATCTCCTGAGATCTCATGGACATCGGTTCCGATTTCACTCCAAATCGGATGAGCTCTCATGGAATTAAGGCGAGAATTCACTCCAAAACTCCTGAGGTCAAAATGAGATCGGGCGAGATTTCACTACAAGTCTCGTGAGATCTCAGGGACCTTGGGTGAGATTTCACAGCAGCTCTCGTGAGCTCTCTTGAAGTTGGGAGAGATTTTACTCCCAGTCTTGTGAGATCTGCTCCAAAGCTTAGGGACGTCAGTGCCAATCTCGTGAGATCGCATGGCTATTGAGCGAGATTTCAATCGAAATATCATGAGACTGATGGGCATCGGGTGAGATTTTACTCCATATCTCGTGAGATCTCAGGGACATTCGGGTGAGATTTCACTCCGAATATCCTGAGGTCACAATGACATCGGGCGAGATTTCACTACAGATGTCTTGAGATATCAGGGACCATGGGCGAGATTTCACTCCAAATCTCGTGAGATCTCTTGGGATTCAGCTGAGAATTGACTCCATATCTCGTGTGCTCTCTTCCAAATTTGGAGACCTCAGTCCAAATCTCTTGAGATCTCATGGAAAATAGGTGAGATTTCACTCTACATTTCGTGAATCTCATGGTCCTTGGGCGAGGTTGGACTCCAAAACTCGTGAGGGGTCACGGACATCGGGCGAGAATTCCGTCCAAATCCCGTGAGATGCCATGGACTTTGGGTGAGATTTCTCTCCAAATCTCGTGAGATCTCTTGGCCTTTGGTCGAGATTTTACTCCAGGGCCCGTGAGATCTCATCCAAATCTTGGAGAGCTCAGTGCCATTCTCCTGAGATCTCATGGATATTGAGTGAGGATTCAATCTAAATCTCGTGAGATCTCCTGGACTTCGGCTGAGTTTCCACTCCAAGTCTCGTGAGATCTCATGGATATTGGGCGAGCCTGCACTCCAAATCTAAGGAGGGTCCAATGACATCAGGCGAGATTTCCACAAATCTCGTGAGTTATCAGGGACCTTGCTCGAGATTTCAGTCCAAATCTCATGAGTTCTCAATGACATGGGGTGAGATGTCATTGCAAATCTTGTGAGATATCTGGGAACTTGTGCGGGATTTCACTCCAACTCTGCTGAGGTCTCTTGTTATTTGGGCGAGAGTTTACTCCAAGTCTTGTGAGATCTCATCCAACCTTGGGGACGTCAGTGCCAATCTCGCGAGATCTCATCGATATTGAGGGAGATTTCATCTAAATCTCGTGAGATCTCATGGACATTGGGCGAGATTTCACTCCAAATCTCCTGAGGTCACAATCACATTGGGCGAGATTTCCCCACAAATCACGTGAGATATCAGGGCGAGATTTCTATCCAAATCTCGTGAGATCTCAATGACATCGGGGGAGATACATTCCATATCTCTTGAGATATCAGGGACCTTGGGTGAGATTTCACTCCAACTCTCGTGCGGTCTCATGGTCTTTGGGCGAGAAGTTACTCCCATCCCATTAAATCTCATCCAAACCTTGGAGACGTCAATGCCCACCTCGTGAGTTCTCATGGATATGAGCGAGTTTTCCATCTAAATCTCGTGTGATCTCATGGATATCGGGCGAGATTTCCCTCCCAATCTCGTGAGATCTCATGGACATTGGGCGAGATTTCACTCCCAACTCCTGAGGTCACAATGACTTCGGGCGAGATTTCACTACATAGCTCGTAATATTCGGGGACCTTGGGCGAGATTTCCATCCAAATCTCGTGAGGTCTCAATGACATGGGGCGAGATTTCACTATAATTCTCTTGAGCTATCAGGGGACTTGGGCAAGATTTCACCACAAATCTCGTGAGATATCAGGGACCTTGCGTGATATTTTACTCCCAATCTCGTGAGGTACCAATGACATCGGGCGAGAATTCAGTATAAATCTCTTGAGATATCAGGCACCTTGGTTGAGATTTTACTCCAACTCTCGCGAGATCTCTTGTAGTTTGGGAAGAGTTCACTCCAACTCTCGTGAGCTCTCTTGGAACAGGGGCTATTTGACTCCAAGTCTCGTGAGATCTCATCCAGACCTTGAAGATTTCCGTCGAAATCTCGTGAGATCTCATGGATATTGAGCGAGATTTCCGTCTATATCTCGTGAGACCTCATGGACCTCAGGCGAGAATTTACTCCAAATTCCGTGAAATCGCATGGACATCGGTGGAGATTTCACTCCAAATATCTTGGGATCTCAAGGACATTGGGCGAGATTTCACTCCAAACCTCCTTGAGGTCACAGGGACATCGGGCGAGATTTCACTACAAATGTCGTGAGATATCATGGACTTTGGGTGAGATTTGTCTCCCAATGTCGTGAGATCCCTTGGACTTTGGGTGCGATTTGACTCCAGGTCTCGTGAGATCTCATCCAAAACACGGAGACGTCAGTGCCAATCTAATGAGATCTCATGGATATTGAGTGAGTATTCAATCTACATCTCGTGAGATCTCATGGATATCGGGCGAGGTTTGACACCAAATCTCGTGAGATCTCATGGACCTCGGGTGAGATTTCAGTCCAAATCTCATGAGAGCTCATGGATATTGGGCGAGACTTCACTCCAAATCTCCTGTGGTCCTAATGACATCAGGCGAGATTGCAAGAAATCTCGTGAGATATCAGGGCCCTCGGTCGAGATTTCAGTCCAAATCTCGTGAGGTCTCAATGACATTGGGCGAGATTTCGTTACAAATCTCGTGAGATATCAGGGACCTGGGCGAGATTTCCCTCCAACTCTCGTGAAGTCTCTTGGTCTTTGGGCGAGATTTTACTCCAAGTCTTGTGAGATCTCATTCAAACCTTGGAGACGTCAGTGCCAATCTCGTGAGATCTCATGGCTATTGATGGAGATGTCCTCTAAATCTCGGGAGATCTCAAGGACATCAGGCGAGATTTTCCTCCCAATCTTGGGAGATCTTTTGGACATCGGGTAAGATATCTCTCCAAAAGTCGTGAGATAATGGGCCTTGGGCGAGATTTCACTCCAAATCTCCTCAGGTCACAATGACATCGGGCGAGATTTCACTCCCAAACTCGTGAGATATCAGGGGCCTTGGGCGAGATTTCACTCTCAATCTTGTGAGATCTCTTGGAATTCGGGCGAGATTTTACTCCAAGTCTCGTGAGATCCAATCCAAACCTTGGGGACTTCAGTCCAAATCTCCTGAGATCTCCTGGACATTGGGCGAGAGTTCAATCCAAATCTCGTGAGGTCTCCATGATATCGGACGAGACTTCACACCAATTCTCGTGAGATCTCATGGACATCGGCTGAGATTTCACTCCAAATCTCCCGAGGTCACAATGACTTGGGCGAGATTTCAGACCAAACCTCGTCAGATTTCCGCGAACTTGGGCGAAATATCCATCCAAATCTCGTGAGGTCTCAATGATATCGGGCGAGATGTCACTACACTCTCGTGAGATAAAAAGGGACCTTGGGCGAGATTTCACTCCAACTCTCGTGAGATCTCTTGGAATTCGGGGATATTTTCCTCCAAGTCTCGTGAGGGCTCATCCAAACCTCGGAGACTTCCGTCCAAATCTCGTGAGATCTCATGGATATTGCGTGAGATTTCAATCGAAATCTCATGAGATCTCATGGACATCGGGTGAGGTTTACTCCAAATCTCGTGAGATCTCATCCAAAACATGCAGACCTCAGTCCAAATCTCGTGAGATCTCATGGACATTGGGCGACATTTCAATCCAAATCTCGTGAGAACTCAATGACATCGGGTGAGATTTCACTCCAAATCTCGTGAGATCTCTTGGGCTTTGGGTAAAATTTTACTCCACGTCTCCTGACATCTCATCCATACCTTGGAGACGTCACTGCCAATCTCGTGACATCTCATGGATATTGAGCGTTATTGCAACGTAAACGTTTTGAGAACTCATAGATATGGGCCGAGAGTTTCCTCCAAATCTCATGAGATCGCCTGGACCACACGTGAGACTTCACTCCGACTCTCCTGAGGTCACAATGACATCGGGCGAGATTTCAGTACAAATCTCGTGAGATATCAGGGACCATGGGCGAGATTTCACTCTCAATCTCGTGAGATCCCTTGGAATTCAGGTGAGATTTACTCCAAGTCTCGTGAGCTCTTTTCCAAATTTGGAGACCTCAGTCCAAATCTCTTGAGACCTCATGGACAAGAGGTGAGATTTCACACTAAATTTCGTGACGCTCTAAATCTTTCGAGACACTCTAAATCTCATGGTCATTGGGCGAGATTTTACTCCGAATCTCATGAGAGGTCATGGACATCGGGTGAGAATTTCTTCCAAATCACGTGAGATGGTACAGACTTCAGGCGATATTTTCCTCCACATCTCGTGAGATCTCATGGAGCTTGGGTGAGATTTCAATCCAAATCGTGAGATCTCTTGGACCATGGTTGAGACTGGAGGCCAAGTCTCATGAGATCTCACCCAAACCTGGGAGACTTCAGTGCCAATCTCGTGAGATCTCATGGATATGGAGTGAGATTTCACTCTAAATCTCGTGAGATCTCATGGCCATCGGGCGAGATTTTACTCCACATCTCGTGAGATGTCATCACACCTTGGAGAACTCCGTCCAAATGTCGTGAGATGTCATGGTTCCTGCGAGAGACTTCACTGTAAAACTCGTGAGATCTCATGGACATCGGTCGAGATTTTCCTTGCAATCTCTTGAGATTTCCTGGACATCGGGTGAGATCTCATGGACATCGGGGGCGAAATCACTCCACAACTCGTGAGATGTCATGGACATCGGGTGAGATTTGCCTCCAAATCTCGTGTGATTTCTTCCAAATCTCACTGGAACAGGAACCAGCAATTGTGGTCTAAGGCTCACACCTGTTGAAAGGGTAGCTAAACAGCACGCCACAGGTGTTGCGTAGTAAGAAAGGCAAGTGTTGCCATGATCACCGAGTATTTTCGGCAAGTAAGGAAACATTGTTG
This sequence comes from Eumetopias jubatus, assembly GCF_037043125.1. Classification (NCBI taxonomy): domain Eukaryota; kingdom Metazoa; phylum Chordata; class Mammalia; order Carnivora; family Otariidae; genus Eumetopias; species Eumetopias jubatus. The sequence continues at coordinate 1,818,883 of NW_028274843.1, forward strand.
AGCACTTCGACGGAATCCTAGGATATTCTATATGCTGTCAAACTGAAAAAAAAACAACAATAAAAAATAAAAACTAAACCGATGAACCTAAGGGAATGGAAGGAAAAATCAAAGAAGACAAAACTAGAGAGGAAGACAAACCGTAAGAGAGTCGTTTCTCTCCGAAACAAAGTGAGGGTTGCTGGAAGCAAGGTGGGTGAGGAATGGGGAAATTGGGGCATGGGCATTTAGGAGAGTACTTGGAATTAGCACTGGGTGCTATACGCAACCGATGAATCGCTCAATTCTCCCCCTGAACCTAGAAATATGCTCTAGGTTAAATTGGTTGTATTTAAATCGGTTTTCTTAGAAGACCTGTTAACATTTGGAGTCCCGAGGCACTTGAAGTTGCCCAACGGAGGGGGTTTATATATAGGCTCTGCCATGGGTGTTAAGAAGGAGCTCTCCTTATTTCTGGGCTCCAAGAAAATGAAGTTACACCTCTCATTCGTGGACTTGTCCCATTTCCTTTTCAATTGTGGATTTTTGGCCATACATCCAGACATTTCCAAAACCTTGTGGAATTCCTAAGTTTAGCTTTACATGCAAGGAGGCAGGGGCTTTTCCTCCCATAGGCATTAGACAGGGACTGTTGGAAAGTTCACATCCATGTCCTGTGCAAGGAGAGAGTCTCAGGGTCTGCTATCCTAAAGGAAGATTGCCCTATTGCTCCTGAGCTGCTTCTGAGCTCTAGGGGCATAAGCCTGCTGAATGGTAGCCAGCTTATACTTCTGCCCTAGATGATTGAGGTGCCATTATGCTGAAGATTAGACAAGAAGCAGCACAGTACGAGCCCTTTCAAGGAATACTACACCGAAAGCCTGCTTTCGAACACATGTACATCAGCCAAGAGGACAAAACCGTCACCCTCATTTGCTTCTGTGCCTATCCATGCACGGTAAGGGCCTTTGGAAAAACAGAAAACAAAACCAAATTCAGATTCTCCGCTTTCTGAAGGAGGAATCCCAGCCTCTGAATGCCAGCGCCCCCAAGTGCAGGGCAGGAACTTTGACCTTGGCCCAAGCCGACAGGTGTAACATTTCCCTGCAGCAGACTGCTTGCCAGCTGACTGGGCTTTCTTCACGGTATCGCATTCTCCTCGCTAATGAAGAACTTTAGCCTTCCATGCATCATTTTCCACCCTTTCGCTCTTTTTTCAATCTACGTTTGCCCTGGACGTCATTCAGATCCCGTGTCTCAGAGTAAGAGCCTCTATTGAAGCAGGTCCAGCTCGGTCCTTGTGACCGTGGGAGAGATTGGGGCACGTTGCCCCTTGGAACGGGCTTTCAGAACTATGGGGACCTCAGAGGTGAAGACATTTGCAAGTGCCCTGGGAGTAATGTTTCTGTGTAGGCTTGGCGCCAGGTTTTTAGAGGGCCTGGGCCTCATTTCTTGGCTAAAAGGAAATGAAGTAACACACCTCATTCCCAGATGTACCCTAGTCCCAATTTTATTATCAACTTTCGGCCTTCACTGGAATCATTTCCATGCCCTTGCCGATTCTTTTTAAATTTAGAGCTGGTTTACACACGGCGTGGAGGGCATTCTACCCAGGTAGCCAGCACACAACGACCGGTCGTGAGTTCCTACTGCAGTGCTGTGCTCAGTCAGCCTCTCCTTATCTGATAGCCCAAAGGAAAGGAAAGGTGGCTCTTCTGTCCTTGACCTTGAGATGCCCTCCTTTTGAGGAACACGACGTTAACCCATATGCTGCATGCTTGAGCATCTGGTGAGTTCAGAAGTTGCCCTTTCAAGGACTATAGCACCAAAGCTTGCCTGCAAAACCTTGAGCATCAGCTGGGAGACCTATTAGTAGAGCTGAATGACTGTAGCCTCCATCCATTCATGGGAAGGGCAAAACAACAACAAGCACAACCTCCACAACCACCACAACGACACTACCACCAAATTTCGCTCTCATTCGGAAGGAAGAATGCCGAGTTCTTGGTGACAGGGCTCCCAGGTCTAGGCCATGGTTTCCCTTTCCCCAAGCCCACAGTTGTTTCTCATTCCTGGGAATGAAAATTGGGTTGCGTGGAGATGGGCCTAGTCACCTCAATCAGAACAGGTTGTCTCATCACATCTCTGAGAAACACATTTGGCCCAGCGTATACCCACTTCCACCCTCTTGCTCTTTTTCTGCCGAGGTTCCCCCTGTGGGCCTTCTGCTCCAGTGTTTCAGAGCAATATCCTGTTCATTCAGCTAGAGGATCTGGAAGATTCTTCGTGACTGAGGGGACGTGATGGCCACAGAGCCCCCTGGACGTGCTGTTCAGAACTCTGTTGGCCTGAGGAGGCGTAAGGCATTGGAGGCTTGCAAGCCGTGAATGTCTGTGCGTAGGCTTGGCCAGAGGACTCCTTTATTGCGGAAGGGGAATAAATTAGATGTCTCATTACAGATTTAGCTCACTTAAAAGGCCCTGCTTAGATACATTCCTGTAGGCTCGGGGATTGTCTATCTGGCTCATGGTTCACCTTCCAACTGGAAGGTGCTTTTCCTCACAGCAGCGCCTAGGGATTCCTGGGGAGTTCCATGGCCCTCTTATCCCTGGTCTTGTTGTGTGGCTGCCTTGGGTAAGTGTGTAGAGCCGTAGAAAAGGCACCTCCCTCCCTGGCTCTGTGAGATGCTTCCGTTCTGGAAAACCTAGTTTGAAAAAGCGTTCAAAGGAATGGAAACGGACAGAGAGGCAATGTGGACTTTCCTAGAGTTGAGATTGAACAATATTGTGACTAAAATACCTAGGCAAATCTGTTAGTTTCCGGGATAGGAAAGGCCTGTTGGCTTTGGCAATGGGAAACCTCCAGGACCTCACCCCGGGAGCCAAAGAAGCAAGAGGCCTTCATTCTTCCTTCCTAAAGAGCGGGAAACTTCTGGAATCGGATGTCACTCCTGCTGCCTTTCCGTCTGTGGCGGGGAGGGGGGACACAAAATAAGCAGAAACGCTTTAGTGTTAGCAGACTGGTTCTCCCAGCTGATGATGCATTTGGAAGTAGCCATTGGAGGAGCATTCCTGGCACGAGCTCCTTTTAGAATGAAGAGGTCCCAGAGCATAGCGCACATGTGTCCACTGTCTGCCCTTCCATACGAAGGCATCTCTGGCAGCCAGGGGAGGGAGACAAGCTGGCTGCCAACCACAGCATTTCAAAGATCAGGACAAGATCCAAGCACTCAGGGGCAGAAGGGGAAACTTTCCTTTCGGCTCTCAGACACATTGCTCTCCCCTAGCCCAGGATCTCAATGGGAAATTGCCATCAACCCTGGGAGTTTGGTGGACACACGGCTTGTGAGATGCCACCCAGAGTATTCTTCCATGTGAAACAACGTAGCTACCAAAACGGCAAGAGGATGGGATGGCTTCCAGGAAAACCAAAGATCAACAGTTCCAATGGGAATGGAAGTTATGTGGGAGTGAGGTGTCTAACTTCAGCTCCCCTTGCCCCAGAAATGGAGGCAAGCTCCCTCCCAAATCCTCTGGCCATGCCTACACCCAATCTTTTCAGCTTTCCCCAAGGAGAGGGAAGCTTCTGACATTGGAGGTTTTCCGCCATTTCCATCAGTGCCTTGAGGCAGCAGTGATTCAGGGCAACCAGAGTGCAACTCTCAGCTGCGGATCAAAAGTTTCGAATAGGTGTATGGAGCATTATTCCTTGAAGAAAGCTATTTCTGCCCTGAAAAGGCCCTGGAGCAGAGTAGGCCGTGCCCAAGCCATCTGATCTTGAGAATGAAGGCATCTCAAACAGCCAGGAGCTAGTAGGGCAAGCTAGACCCCCACGTCCGTGCGTCTTCAGCTGGCCAATTCCCAAGGGCTCAGGGCCAGAAGGGTAAACTTTTCTTTCAAATAGTAAACTCTGATTGTCTTATCTTAGGACAGGTTCAGACTGGGAACTCACCACCAATCCCTGGGTGCTCTAAAGGTGAGTCACAACACCTTGGCCCATGAAGATGCCCGAAGCCCTTGTTCGACAGACAAGCAAGGCCATGGGAAACACTACAAAGAGTGCCAGAGTCCCATGTCAACCGCAAATGGGACACATAGTGACTAGCACACTCTCCTAACAGGTTGGCAGGTTTGGGAAGAAGAATCAGCTGTGGACTTGGGTTAAGGGAATCTGCCATGTGCCACCCCACGAAAGCTTTAGCTACAGGCCTGTCTTCCTCCTCCATAAAGGGAACGGATGCTTTTGGTGCTGACTGTTCTTTGCCCTTCTCCATCAGGGGTAGATATAGCAGTGATTCAGGGCTAGCCTGTTGGTTCTGCCACCTGACGACCAAGGTTTCGGAGCTGTTTCTCGGTGCCGTATTTCTTGAAATATTTTGTTTCTGCCCTGACCAGGTCCAGGAAAATGCTGTCCTTCTGGTGATGGTCTGTTCTTCAATATGAAGACATCTCAATCATCCAGGGGATGGAGGGGAGCCGGCTAGCCGTCACGGCACTAAGCTGGCCAAGATCCAAGTGCTCAGGTACAGGAGCGCCATACTTCCCTTAGGACGGCAGCTCTTGCTTCGCACGGGAGCACGTTTGGACCTGGCCACCCGTCCCTGGGTGCTGGCTACGTGTGGGACAGCACAATGGCCTCTTATGGCAACCCAAGATCTTGGTAGAACAAAGGGCAAGGGTGGCGCCTGCGTGGCTCAGTCGCTTAAGTGTCTTCGTTCGGCTCAGCTCAATATCACAACGTCCTGGGATAGAACCCTGCATTGGGAATGCACGGTGGTAGAGCCGCTTTGGGAAACAGTGTGGAGCTTCCTCAGAATATGAAAAACAGAGCTACCTTATGACTCAGGAAATTGCTCTACGGCGTATTAGTCCAAAGACACCGCTGTAGTGAACAGAAGGGCCACATGCACCCCAATGTTCATAGCAGCAACGTCCACAACAGACAAACCGTGGAAAGAGCCGAGATGCCCTTCAACAGATGAATGGAGAAAAATGATGTGTTCCTTCTCTAAAAGGGAATATTACTCAGCCATCAGAAAGAAGAATACCCAACTTTTGCATCAACAACGATGGGGCTGGGCGAGAGCATGCTAAATGAAATTGGCCAAGCAGAGGAAGCCAACATCATAGGGCTTCACGGAGTTGTGTTACATAAGGAATAGCATGGACGGCATTAGGTGACGGAAGGGAAAAATGAAGGGGGGCAAATGGGAGCGGGAGACGAACCATGAGAGAGTACGGACTCCAAGAAATGGGCAGTTTTAGAGCGCAGGGGTGGATGGATGATTTAACCTACTGGTGGGTATTAAGGAGGGCATGTATCGCATGGAGCACTGGGTGTTCTAGGAAAACAGGGAACCAGGGAACCCAGATCCAAAACGAATGTTGTACTCTATGTTGACTAACAATACAATGTATTAAAAGAACAAGAAATCGCTCCTCTCTTCATGACACAAGATGGTAGTTGAATTATGCATTCCCCCACAGTGTGGTATCTGAGAGTTAAGTAGGTGGCACCTTCCTTAGGCTTCCTCGCATACATCTGTAAGCATCTTATCTTCCTGAAACGAGAACGCTTCATGAAAAAAACTAAAGGTATTCAAACGACGAAGCTTGTCTACTAAACTCACAAACAACCCCAGAGCAACTAAAAGAAAGATACCTCTGTCCTATCCCGACCTCACGTGATCCTTGGGATCATCTCAGGAGACTGAGGTTGAGATTGCACTCCAAATCCCATGAAATCTCATGGAATTGGGGCTCGATTGCACTCCACATCGCCTGAGGTCACAATGAGATCGGGCGAGATTTCAACAATTCTCGTGAGATAGCAGGGACCTTGGGCGAGATTACCCTGCAACGCTTGTGAGATCTCTTGACTTTGGGCGGGATTTTACTCCCCGCCTGCTGAGATCTCATCCAAACCTTGGAGACGTCAGTGCCCATCTCATGAGATCTCATGCATATTGAGCGAGATTTCAATCTCAATCTTGTGAGAACTCATGGATGTCGGGCGTGATTTTACTCCAAATCTCGAGAGATCTCATCCCATCCCTGCAGACCTCAGTCCAAACCTCATGAATTGTCATGGACTTTGGGCGAGAGTTCAATCAAATGTCATGAGGTATCAATGACACGGGCGAGATGTCACTCCAAATCTCGTCAGATATCAGGGACCTTGGGCGAGATTTCAGTCCAACTATCGTGAGATCTCTTGGAATTCTAGAATATTTTACTCCAAGTCTCGTGAGATCTCATCCAAACCTTGGAGACTTTAGTCAAAATCTCGTGAGATCTCATGGATATTGAGCGAGATTTCAATCGAAATCCCACGAGATCGCATGGGCATCGGGTGAGATTTTATTCCGAATCTCGTGAGATCTCATCCACAACTTGCAGACCTCAGTCCAAATCTCTTGAGATCTCATGGACATTGGTCGAGATTTCACTCCAAATCTCGTGAGGTCCCAATGACATTGGGAGAGATTTCACTACAAATCTCGTGAGATATCAGCGATCTTGGGCGAGATTTCCATCCAACCCTCGTGAGGTCTCAATGACATCGGGCGAGGTTTCACTCAACTCTCGTGAGCTCAAAGGGACCTAGGGCGAGATTTCACTCCAACTCTCGTGAGAGCCTTTGGAATTCGGGGATCATTTCCTCCAAGTGCCGTGAGATCTCATCCAACCCTTGGAGACTTCAGTCCAAATCTCGTGAGATCTCACGATATTGAGGGAGAATTCACTCTATATCTCGTGAGAAATCATGGACATCAGGCGAGATTAGTCCACATCTCGTTAGATCGTATGGGCATCGTGTGAGAATTCATTCCAAATCTCGTGATATGTCATGGACATTGGACGAGATTTCACCCCAAATATCGTGTGGTCTTAATGACCTCGGGCAGATTTCACTCCAAATCTCGTGAGATATCAGGTACAACTGTGGGCGAGCTTTCCATCTAAATCTCGTGAGATCTCATAGACATCGGGCGAGATTTGCCAGCAAATCTCCTGAGATCTCATGGACATCGGTTCCGATTTCACTCCAAATCGGATGAGCTCTCATGGAATTAAGGCGAGAATTCACTCCAAAACTCCTGAGGTCAAAATGAGATCGGGCGAGATTTCACTACAAGTCTCGTGAGATCTCAGGGACCTTGGGTGAGATTTCACAGCAGCTCTCGTGAGCTCTCTTGAAGTTGGGAGAGATTTTACTCCCAGTCTTGTGAGATCTGCTCCAGAGCTTAGGGACGTCAGTGCCAATCTCGTGAGATCGCATGGCTATTGAGCGAGATTTCAATCGAAATATCATGAGACTGATGGGCATCGGGTGAGATTTTACTCCATATCTCGTGAGATCTCAGGGACATTCGGGTGAGATTTCACTCCGAATATCCTGAGGTCACAATGACATCGGGCGAGATTTCACTACAGATGTCTTGAGATATCAGGGACCATGGGCGAGATTTCACTCCAAATCTCGTGAGATCTCTTGGGATTCAGCTGAGAATTGACTCCATATCTCGTGTGCTCTCTTCCAAATTTGGAGACCTCAGTCCAAATCTCTTGAGATCTCATGGAAAATAGGTGAGATTTCACTCTACATTTCGTGAATCTCATGGTCCTTGGGCGAGGTTGGACTCCAAAACTCGTGAGGGGTCACGGACATCGGGCGAGAATTCCGTCCAAATCCCGTGAGATGCCATGGACTTTGGGTGAGATTTCTCTCCAAATCTCGTGAGATCTCTTGGCCTTTGGTCGAGATTTTACTCCAGGGCCCGTGAGATCTCATCCAAATCTTGGAGAGCTCAGTGCCATTCTCCTGAGATCTCATGGATATTGAGTGAGGATTCAATCTAAATCTCGTGAGATCTCCTGGACTTCGGCTGAGTTTCCACTCCAAGTCTCGTGAGATCTCATGGATATTGGGCGAGCCTGCACTCCAAATCTAAGGAGGGTCCAATGACATCAGGCGAGATTTCCACAAATCTCGTGAGTTATCAGGGACCTTGCTCGAGATTTCAGTCCAAATCTCATGAGTTCTCAATGACATGGGGTGAGATGTCATTGCAAATCTTGTGAGATATCTGGGAACTTGTGCGGGATTTCACTCCAACTCTGCTGAGGTCTCTTGTTATTTGGGCGAGAGTTTACTCCAAGTCTTGTGAGATCTCATCCAACCTTGGGGACGTCAGTGCCAATCTCGCGAGATCTCATCGATATTGAGGGAGATTTCATCTAAATCTCGTGAGATCTCATGGACATTGGGCGAGATTTCACTCCAAATCTCCTGAGGTCACAATCACATTGGGCGAGATTTCCCCACAAATCACGTGAGATATCAGGGCGAGATTTCTATCCAAATCTCGTGAGATCTCAATGACATCGGGGGAGATACATTCCATATCTCTTGAGATATCAGGGACCTTGGGTGAGATTTCACTCCAACTCTCGTGCGGTCTCATGGTCTTTGGGCGAGAAGTTACTCCCATCCCATTAAATCTCATCCAAACCTTGGAGACGTCAATGCCCACCTCGTGAGTTCTCATGGATATGAGCGAGTTTTCCATCTAAATCTCGTGTGATCTCATGGATATCGGGCGAGATTTCCCTCCCAATCTCGTGAGATCTCATGGACATTGGGCGAGATTTCACTCCCAACTCCTGAGGTCACAATGACTTCGGGCGAGATTTCACTACATAGCTCGTAATATTCGGGGACCTTGGGCGAGATTTCCATCCAAATCTCGTGAGGTCTCAATGACATGGGGCGAGATTTCACTATAATTCTCTTGAGCTATCAGGGGACTTGGGCAAGATTTCACCACAAATCTCGTGAGATATCAGGGACCTTGCGTGATATTTTACTCCCAATCTCGTGAGGTACCAATGACATCGGGCGAGAATTCAGTATAAATCTCTTGAGATATCAGGCACCTTGGTTGAGATTTTACTCCAACTCTCGCGAGATCTCTTGTAGTTTGGGAAGAGTTCACTCCAACTCTCGTGAGCTCTCTTGGAACAGGGGCTATTGGACTCCAAGTCTCGTGAGATCTCATCCAGACCTTGAAGATTTCCGTCGAAATCTCGTGAGATCTCATGGATATTGAGCGAGATTTCCGTCTATATCTCGTGAGACCTCATGGACCTCAGGCGAGAATTTACTCCAAATTCCGTGAAATCGCATGGACATCGGTGGAGATTTCACTCCAAATATCTTGGGATCTCAAGGACATTGGGCGAGATTTCACTCCAAACCTCCTTGAGGTCACAGGGACATCGGGCGAGATTTCACTACAAATGTCGTGAGATATCATGGACTTTGGGTGAGATTTGTCTCCCAATGTCGTGAGATCCCTTGGACTTTGGGTGCGATTTGACTCCAGGTCTCGTGAGATCTCATCCAAAACACGGAGACGTCAGTGCCAATCTAATGAGATCTCATGGATATTGAGTGAGTATTCAATCTACATCTCGTGAGATCTCATGGATATCGGGCGAGGTTTGACACCAAATCTCGTGAGATCTCATGGACCTCGGGTGAGATTTCAGTCCAAATCTCATGAGAGCTCATGGATATTGGGCGAGACTTCACTCCAAATCTCCTGTGGTCCTAATGACATCAGGCGAGATTGCAAGAAATCTCGTGAGATATCAGGGCCCTCGGTCGAGATTTCAGTCCAAATCTCGTGAGGTCTCAATGACATTGGGCGAGATTTCGTTACAAATCTCGTGAGATATCAGGGACCTGGGCGAGATTTCCCTCCAACTCTCGTGAAGTCTCTTGGTCTTTGGGCGAGATTTTACTCCAAGTCTTGTGAGATCTCATTCAAACCTTGGAGACGTCAGTGCCAATCTCGTGAGATCTCATGGCTATTGATGGAGATGTCCTCTAAATCTCGGGAGATCTCAAGGACATCAGGCGAGATTTTCCTCCCAATCTTGGGAGATCTTTTGGACATCGGGTAAGATATCTCTCCAAAAGTCGTGAGATAATGGGCCTTGGGCGAGATTTCACTCCAAATCTCCTCAGGTCACAATGACATCGGGCGAGATTTCACTCCCAAACTCGTGAGATATCAGGGGCCTTGGGCGAGATTTCACTCTCAATCTTGTGAGATCTCTTGGAATTCGGGCGAGATTTTACTCCAAGTCTCGTGAGATCCAATCCAAACCTTGGGGACTTCAGTCCAAATCTCCTGAGATCTCCTGGACATTGGGCGAGAGTTCAATCCAAATCTCGTGAGGTCTCCATGATATCGGACGAGACTTCACACCAATTCTCGTGAGATCTCATGGACATCGGCTGAGATTTCACTCCAAATCTCCCGAGGTCACAATGACTTGGGCGAGATTTCAGACCAAACCTCGTCAGATTTCCGCGAACTTGGGCGAAATATCCATCCAAATCTCGTGAGGTCTCAATGATATCGGGCGAGATGTCACTACACTCTCGTGAGATAAAAAGGGACCTTGGGCGAGATTTCACTCCAACTCTCGTGAGATCTCTTGGAATTCGGGGATATTTTCCTCCAAGTCTCGTGAGGGCTCATCCAAACCTCGGAGACTTCCGTCCAAATCTCGTGAGATCTCATGGATATTGCGTGAGATTTCAATCGAAATCTCATGAGATCTCATGGACATCGGGTGAGTTTTACTCCAAATCTCGTCAGATCTCATCCAAAATATGCAGACCTCAGTCCAAATCTCGTGAGATCTCCTGGACTTTGGGCGAGATTTCAATCCCAATCTCGTGAGATCTCAATGAGATCGGGTGAGATTTCACTCCAAATCTCGTGAGATCTCTTGGACTTTGGGCAAGATTTTACTCCAAGTCTCCTGAGATCTCATCCATACCTTGGAGACGTCACTGCCAATCTCGTGACATCTCATGGATATTGAGTGTTATTTCAATCTAAAGCTTTTGAGATCTCATAGATATGGGCCAAGAGTTTACTCCAAATCTCATGAGATCGCCTGGACCACACGTGAGATTTCACTCCGACTCTAATGAGGTCACAATGACATCGGGCGAGATTTCAGTACAAATCTCGTGAGATATCAGGGACCTTGGGCGAGATTTCACTCTCAATCTCGTGAGATCCCTTGGAATTCAGGTGAGATTTACTCCAAGTCTCGTGAGCTCTTTTCCAAATTTGGAGACCTCAGTCCAAATCTCTTGAGACCTCATGGACAAGAGGTGAGATTTCACACTAAATTTCGTGACGCTCTAAATCTTTCGAGACACTCTAAATCTCATGGTCATTGGGCGAGATTTTACTCCGAATCTCATGAGAGGTCATGGACATCGGGTGAGAATTTCTTCCAAATCACGTGAGATGGTACAGACTTCAGGCGATATTTTCCTCCACATCTCGTGAGATCTCATGGAGCTTGGGTGAGATTTCAATCCAAATCGTGAGATCTCTTGGACCATGGTTGAGACTGGAGGCCAAGTCTCATGAGATCTCACCCAAACCTGGGAGACTTCAGTGCCAATCTCGTGAGATCTCATGGATATGGAGTGAGATTTCACTCTAAATCTCGTGAGATCTCATGGCCATCGGGCGAGATTTTACTCCACATCTCGTGAGATGTCATCACACCTTGGAGAACTCCGTCCAAATGTCGTGAGATGTCATGGTTCCTGCGAGAGACTTCACTGTAAAACTCGTGAGATCTCATGGACATCGGTCGAGATTTTCCTTGCAATCTCTTGAGATTTCCTGGACATCGGGTGAGATCTCATGGACATCGGGGGCGAAATCACTCCACAACTCGTGAGATGTCATGGACATCGGGTGAGATTTGCCTCCAAATCTCGTGTGATCTCTTCCAAATCTCACTGGAACAGGAACCAGCAATTGTGGTCTAAGGCTCACACCTGTTGAAAGGGTAGCTAAACAGCACGCCACAGGTGTTGCGTAGTAAGAAAGGCAAGTGTTGGCATGATCGCCGAGTATTTTCGGCAAGTAAGGAAACATTGTTGAGCACTTCGACGGAATCCTAGGATATTCTATATGCTGTCAAACTGAAAAAAAAACAACAATAAAAAATAAAAACTAAACCGATGAACCTAAGGGAATGGAAGGAAAAATCAAAGAAGACAAAACTAGAGAGGAAGACAAACCGTAAGAGAGTCGTTTCTCTCCGAAACAAAGTGAGGGTTGCTGGAAGCAAGGTGGGTGAGGAATGGGGAAATTGGGGCATGGGCATTTAGGAGAGTACTTGGAATTAGCACTGGGTGCTATACGCAACCGATGAATCGCTCAATTCTCCCCCTGAACCTAGAAATATGCTCTAGGTTAAATTGGTTGTATTTAAATCGGTTTTCTTAGAAGACCTGTTAACATTTGGAGTCCCGAGGCACTTGAAGTTGCCCAACGGAGGGGGTTTATATATAGGCTCTGCCATGGGTGTTAAGAAGGAGCTCTCCTTATTTCTGGGCTCCAAGAAAATGAAGTTACACCTCTCATTCGTGGACTTGTCCCATTTCCTTTTCAATTGTGGATTTTTGGCCATACATCCAGACATTTCCAAAACCTTGTGGAATTCCTAAGTTTAGCTTTACATGCAAGGAGGCAGGGGCTTTTCCTCCCATAGGCATTAGACAGGGACTGTTGGAAAGTTCACATCCATGTCCTGTGCAAGGAGAGAGTCTCAGGGTCTGCTATCCTAAAGGAAGATTGCCCTATTGCTCCTGAGCTGCTTCTGAGCTCTAGGGGCATAAGCCTGCTGAATGGTAGCCAGCTTATACTTCTGCCCTAGATGATTGAGGTGCCATCATGCTGAAGATTAGACAAGAAGCAGCACAGTACGAGCCCTTTCAAGGAATACTACACCGAAAGCCTGCTTTCGAACACATGTACATCAGCCAAGAGGACAAAACCGTCACCCTCATTTGCTTCTGTGCCTATCCATGCACGGTAAGGGCCTTTGGAAAAACAGAAAACAAAACCAATTTCAGATTCTCCGCTTTCTGAAGGAGGAATCCCAGCCTCTGAATGCCAGCGCCCCCAAGTGCAGGGCAGGAACTTTGACCTTGGCCCAAGCCGACAGGTGTAACATTTCCCTGCAGCAGACTGCTTGCCAGCTGACTGGGCTTTCTTCACGGTATCGCATTCTCCTCGCTAATGAAGAACTTTAGCCTTCCATGCATCATTTTCCACCCTTTCGCTCTTTTTTCAATCTACGTTTGCCCTGGACGTCATTCAGATCCCGTGTCTCAGAGTAAGAGCCTCTATTGAAGCAGGTCCAGCTCGGTCCTTGTGACCGTGGGAGAGATTGGGGCACGTTGCCCCTTGGAACGGGCTTTCAGAACTATGGGGACCTCAGAGGTGAAGACATTTGCAAGTGCCCTGGGAGTAATGTTTCTGTGTAGGCTTGGCGCCAGGTTTTTAGAGGGCCTGGGCCTCATTTCTTGGCTAAAAGGAAATGAAGTGACACACCTCATTCCCAGATGTACCCTAGTCCCAATTTTATTATCAACTTTCGGCCTTCACTGGAATCATTTCCATGCCCTTGCCGATTCTTTTTAAATTTAGAGCTGGTTTACACACGGCGTGGAGGGCTTTCTACCCAGGTAGCCAGCACACAACGACCGGTCGTGAGTTCCTACTGCAGTGCTGTGCTCAGTCAGCCTCTCCTTATCTGATAGCCCAAAGGAAAGGAAAGGTGGCTCTTCTGTCCTTGACCTTGAGATGCCCTCCTTTTGAGGAACAGGACGTTAACCCATATGCTGCATGCTTGAGCATCTGGTGAGTTCAGAAGTTGCCCTTTCAAGGACTATAGCACCAAAGCTTGCCTGCAAAACCTTGAGCATCAGCTGGGAGACCTATTAGTAGAGCTGAATGACTGTAGCCTCCATCCATTCATGGGAAGGGCAAAACAACAACAAGCACAACCTCCACAACCACCACAACGACACTGCCACCAAATTTCGCTCTCATTCGGAAGGAAGAATGCCGAGTTCTTGGTGACAGGGCTCCCAGGTCTAGGCCATGGTTTCCCTTTCCCCAAGCCCACAGTTGTTTCTCATTCCTGGGAATGAAAATTGGGTTGCGTGGAGATGGGCCTAGTCACCTCAATCAGAACAGGTTGTCTCATCGCATCTCTGAGAAACACATTTGGCCCAGCATATACCCACTTCCACCCTCTTGCTCTTTTTCTGCCGAGGTTCCCCCTGTGGGCCTTCTGCTCCAGTGTTTCAGAGCAATATCCTGTTCATTCAGCTAGAGGATCTGGAAGATTCTTCGTGACTGAGGGGACGTGATGGCCACAGAGCCCCCTGGACGTGCTGTTCAGAACTCTGTTGGCCTGAGGAGGCGTAAGGCATTGGAGGCTTGCAAGCCGTGAATGTCTGTGCGTAGGCTTGGCCAGAGGACTCCTTTATTGCGGAAGGGGAATAAATTAGATGTCTCATTACAGATTTAGCTCACTTAAAAGGCCCTGCTTAGATACATTCCTGTAGGCTCGGGGATTGTCTATCTGGCTCATGGTTCACCTTCCAACTGGAAGGTGCTTTTCCTCACAGCAGCGCCTAGGGATTCCTGGGGAGTTCCATGGCCCTCTTATCCCTGGTCTTGTTGTGTGGCTGCCTTGGGTAAGTGTGTAGAGCCGTAGAAAAGGCACCTCCCTCCCTGGCTCTGTGAGATGCTTCCGTTCTGGAAAACCTAGTTTGAAAAAGCGTTCAAAGGAATGGAAACGGACAGAGAGGCAATGTGGACTTTCCTAGAGTTGAGATTGAACAATATTGTGACTAAAATACCTAGGCAAATCTGTTAGTTTCCGGGATAGGAAAGGCCTGTTGGCTTTGGCAATGGGAAACCTCCAGGACCTCACCCTGGGAGCCAAAGAAGCAAGAGGCCTTCATTCTTCCTTCCTAAAGAGCGGGAAACTTCTGGAATCGGATGTCACTCCTGCTGCCTTTCCGTCTGTGGCGGGGAGGGGGGACACAAAATAAGCAGAAACGCTTTAGTGTTAGCAGACTGGTTCTCCCAGCTGATGATGCATTTGGAAGTAGCCATTGGAGGAGCATTCCTGGCACGAGCTCCTTTTAGAATGAAGAGGTCCCAGAGCATAGCGCACATGTGTCCACTGTCTGCCCTTCCATACGAAGGCATCTCTGGCAGCCAGGGGAGGGAGACAAGCTGGCTGCCAACCACAGCATTTCAAAGATCAGGACAAGATCCAAGCACTCAGGGGCAGAAGGGGAAACTTTCCTTTCGGCTCTCAGACACATTGCTCTCCCCTAGCCCAGGATCTCAATGGGAAATTGCCATCAACCCTGGGAGTTTGGTGGACACACGGCTTGTGAGATGCCACCCAGAGTATTCTTCCATGTGAAACAACGTAGCTACCAAAACGGCAAGAGGATGGGATGGCTTCCAGGAAAACCAAAGATCAACAGTTCCAATGGGAATGGAAGTTATGTGGGAGTGAGGTGTCTAACTTCAGCTCCCCTTGCCCCAGAAATGGAGGCAAGCTCCCTCCCAAATCCTCTGGCCATGCCTACACCCAATCTTTTCAGCTTTCCCCAAGGAGAGGGAAGCTTCTGACATTGGAGGTTTTCCGCCATTTCCATCAGTGCCTTGAGGCAGCAGTGATTCAGGGCAACCAGAGTGCAACTCTCAGCTGCGGATCAAAAGTTTCGAATAGGTGTATGGAGCATTATTCCTTGAAGAAAGCTATTTCTGCCCTGAAAAGGCCCTGGAGCAGAGTAGGCCGTGCCCAAGCCATCTGATCTTGAGAATGAAGGCATCTCAAACAGCCAGGAGCTAGTAGGGCAAGCTAGACCCCCACGTCCGTGCGTCTTCAGCTGGCCAATTCCCAAGGGCTCAGGGCCAGAAGGGTAAACTTTTCTTTCAAATAGTAAACTCTGATTGTCTTATCTTAGGACAGGTTCAGACTGGGAACTCACCACCAATCCCTGGGTGCTCTAAAGGTGAGTCACAACACCTTGGCCCATGAAGATGCCCGAAGCCCTTGTTCGACAGACAAGCAAGGCCATGGGAAACACTACAAAGAGTGCCAGAGTCCCATGTCAACCGCAAATGGGACACATAGTGACTAGCACACTCTCCTAACAGGTTGGCAGGTTTGGGAAGAAGAATCAGCTGTGGACTTGGGTTAAGGGAATCTGCCATGTGCCACCCCACGAAAGCTTTAGCTACAGGCCTGTCTTCCTCCTCCATAAAGGGAACGGATGCTTTTGGTGCTGACTGTTCTTTGCCCTTCTCCATCAGGGGTAGATATAGCAGTGATTCAGGGCTAGCCTGTTGGTTCTGCCACCTGACGACCAAGGTTTCGGAGCTGTTTCTCGGTGCCGTATTTCTTGAAATATTTTGTTTCTGCCCTGACCAGGTCCAGGAAAATGCTGTCCTTCTGGTGATGGTCTGTTCTTCAATATGAAGACATCTCAATCATCCAGGGGATGGAGGGGAGCCGGCTAGCCGTCACGGCACTAAGCTGGCCAAGATCCAAGTGCTCAGGTACAGGAGCGCCATACTTCCCTTAGGACGGCAGCTCTTGCTTCGCACGGGAGCACGTTTGGACCTGGCCACCCGTCCCTGGGTGCTGGCTACGTGTGGGACAGCACAATGGCCTCTTATGGCAACCCAAGATCTTGGTAGAACAAAGGGCAAGGGTGGCGCCTGCGTGGCTCAGTCGCTTAAGTGTCTTCGTTCGGCTCAGCTCAATATCACAACGTCCTGGGATAGAACCCTGCATTGGGAATGCACGGTGGTAGAGCCGCTTTGGGAAACAGTGTGGAGCTTCCTCAGAATATGAAAAACAGAGCTACCTTATGACTCAGGAAATTGCTCTACGGCGTATTAGTCCAAAGACACCGCTGTAGTGAACAGAAGGGCCACATGCACCCCAATGTTCATAGCAGCAACGTCCACAACAGACAAACCGTGGAAAGAGCCGAGATGCCCTTCAACAGATGAATGGAGAAAAATGATGTGTTCCTTCTCTAAAAGGGAATATTACTCAGCCATCAGAAAGAAGAATACCCAACTTTTGCATCAACAACGATGGGGCTGGGCGAGAGCATGCTAAATGAAATTGGCCAAGCAGAGGAAGCCAACATCATAGGGCTTCACGGAGTTGTGTTACATAAGGAATAGCATGGACGGCATTAGGTGACGGAAGGGAAAAATGAAGGGGGGCAAATGGGAGCGGGAGACGAACCATGAGAGAGTACGGACTCCAAGAAATGGGCAGTTTTAGAGCGCAGGGGTGGATGGATGATTTAACCTACTGGTGGGTATTAAGGAGGGCATGTATCGCATGGAGCACTGGGTGTTCTAGGAAAACAGGGAACCAGGGAACCCAGATCCAAAACGAATGTTGTACTCTATGTTGACTAACAATACAATGTATTAAAAGAACAAGAAATCGCTCCTCTCTTCATGACACAAGATGGTAGTTGAATTATGCATTCCCCCACAGTGTGGTATCTGAGAGTTAAGTAGGTGGCACCTTCCTTAGGCTTCCTCGCATACATCTGTAAGCATCTTATCTTCCTGAAACGAGAACGCTTCATGAAAAAAACTAAAGGTATTCAAACGACGAAGCTTGTCTACTAAACTCACAAACAACCCCAGAGCAACTAAAAGAAAGATACCTCTGTCCTATCCCGACCTCACGTGATCCTTGGGATCATCTCAGGAGACTGAGGTTGAGATTGCACTCCAAATCCCATGAAATCTCATGGAATTGGGGCTCGATTGCACTCCACATCGCCTGAGGTCACAATGAGATCGGGCGAGATTTCAACAATTCTCGTGAGATAGCAGGGACCTTGGGCGAGATTACCCTGCAACGCTTGTGAGATCTCTTGACTTTGGGCGGGATTTTACTCCCCGCCTGCTGAGATCTCATCCAAACCTTGGAGACGTCAGTGCCCATCTCATGAGATCTCATGCATATTGAGCGAGATTTCAATCTCAATCTTGTGAGATCTCATGGACATCGGGCGTGATTTTACTCCAAATCTCGAGAGATCTCATCCCATCCCTGCAGACCTCAGTCCAAACCTCATGAATTGTCATGGACTTTGGGCGAGAGTTCAATCAAATGTCATGAGGTATCAATGACACGGGCGAGATGTCACTCCAAATCTCGTCAGATATCAGGGACCTTGGGCGAGATTTCAGTCCAACTATCGTGAGATCTCTTGGAATTCTAGAATATTTTACTCCAAGTCTCGTGAGATCTCATCCAAACCTTGGAGACTTTAGTCAAAATCTCGTGAGATCTCATGGATATTGAGCGAGATTTCAATCGAAATCCCACGAGATCGCATGGGCATCGGGTGAGATTTTATTCCGAATCTCGTGAGATCTCATCCACAACTTGCAGACCTCAGTCCAAATCTCTTGAGATCTCATGGACATTGGTCGAGATTTCACTCCAAATCTCGTGAGGTCCCAATGACATTGGGAGAGATTTCACTACAAATCTCGTGAGATATCAGCGATCTTGGGCGAGATTTCCATCCAACCCTCGTGAGGTCTCAATGACATCGGGCGAGGTTTCACTCAACTCTCGTGAGCTCAAAGGGACCTAGGGCGAGATTTCACTCCAACTCTCGTGAGAGCCTTTGGAATTCGGGGATCATTTCCTCCAAGTGCCGTGAGATCTCATCCAACCCTTGGAGACTTCAGTCCAAATTTCGTGAGATCTCACGATATTGAGGGAGAATTCACTCTATATCTCGTGAGAAATCATGGACATCAGGCGAGATTAGTCCACATCTCGTTAGATCGTATGGGCATCGTGTGAGAATTCATTCCAAATCTCGTGATATGTCATGGACATTGGACGAGATTTCACCCCAAATATCGTGTGGTCTTAATGACCTCGGGCAGATTTCACTCCAAATCTCGTGAGATATCAGGTACAACTGTGGGCGAGCTTTCCATCTAAATCTCGTGAGATCTCATAGACATCGGGCGAGATTTGCCAGCAAATCTCCTGAGATCTCATGGACATCGGTTCCGATTTCACTCCAAATCGGATGAGCTCTCATGGAATTAAGGCGAGAATTCACTCCAAAACTCCTGAGGTCAAAATGAGATCGGGCGAGATTTCACTACAAGTCTCGTGAGATCTCAGGGACCTTGGGTGAGATTTCACAGCAGCTCTCGTGAGCTCTCTTGAAGTTGGGAGAGATTTTACTCCCAGTCTTGTGAGATCTGCTCCAAAGCTTAGGGACGTCAGTGCCAATCTCGTGAGATCGCATGGCTATTGAGCGAGATTTCAATCGAAATATCATGAGACTGATGGGCATCGGGTGAGATTTTACTCCATATCTCGTGAGATCTCAGGGACATTCGGGTGAGATTTCACTCCGAACATCCTGAGGTCACAATGACATCGGGCGAGATTTCACTACAGATGTCTTGAGATATCAGGGACCATGGGCGAGATTTCACTCCAAATCTCGTGAGATCTCTTGGGATTCAGCTGAGAATTGACTCCATATCTCGTGTGCTCTCTTCCAAATTTGGAGACCTCAGTCCAAATCTCTTGAGATCTCATGGAAAATAGGTGAGATTTCACTCTACATTTCGTGAATCTCATGGTCCTTGGGCGAGGTTGGACTCCAAAACTCGTGAGGGGTCACGGACATCGGGCGAGAATTCCGTCCAAATCCCGTGAGATGCCATGGACTTTGGGTGAGATTTCTCTCCAAATCTCGTGAGATCTCTTGGCCTTTGGTCGAGATTTTACTCCAGGGCCCGTGAGATCTCATCCAAATCTTGGAGAGCTCAGTGCCATTCTCCTGAGATCTCATGGATATTGAGTGAGGATTCAATCTAAATCTCGTGAGATCTCCTGGACTTCGGCTGAGTTTCCACTCCAAGTCTCGTGAGATCTCATGGATATTGGGCGAGCCTGCACTCCAAATCTAAGGAGGGTCCAATGACATCAGGCGAGATTTCCACAAATCTCGTGAGTTATCAGGGACCTTGCTCGAGATTTCAGTCCAAATCTCATGAGTTCTCAATGACATGGGGTGAGATGTCATTGCAAATCTTGTGAGATATCTGGGAACTTGTGCGGGATTTCACTCCAACTCTGCTGAGGTCTCTTGTTATTTGGGCGAGAGTTTACTCCAAGTCTTGCGAGATCTCATCCAACCTTGGGGACGTCAGTGCCAATCTCGCGAGATCTCATCGATATTGAGGGAGATTTCATCTAAATCTCGTGAGATCTCATGGACATTGGGCGAGATTTCACTCCAAATCTCCTGAGGTCACAATCACATTGGGCGAGATTTCCCCACAAATCACGTGAGATATCAGGGCGAGATTTCTATCCAAATCTCGTGAGATCTCAATGACATCGGGGGAGATACATTCCATATCTCTTGAGATATCAGGGACCTTGGGTGAGATTTCACTCCAACTCTCGTGCGGTCTCATGGTCTTTGGGCGAGAAGTTACTCCCATCCCATTAAATCTCATCCAAACCTTGGAGACGTCAATGCCCACCTCGTGAGTTCTCATGGATATGAGCGAGTTTTCCATCTAAATCTCGTGTGATCTCATGGATATCGGGCGAGATTTCCCTCCCAATCTCGTGAGATCTCATGGACATTGGGCGAGATTTCACTCCCAACTCCTGAGGTCACAATGACTTCGGGCGAGATTTCACTACATAGCTCGTAATATTCGGGGACCTTGGGCGAGATTTCCATCCAAATCTCGTGAGGTCTCAATGACATGGGGCGAGATTTCACTATAATTCTCTTGAGCTATCAGGGGACTTGGGCAAGATTTCACCACAAATCTCGTGAGATATCAGGGACCTTGCGTGATATTTTACTCCCAATCTCGTGAGGTACCAATGACATCGGGCGAGAATTCAGTATAAATCTCTTGAGATATCAGGCACCTTGGTTGAGATTTTACTCCAACTCTCGCGAGATCTCTTGTAGTTTGGGAAGAGTTCACTCCAACTCTCGTGAGCTCTCTTGGAACTGGGGCTATTTGACTCCAAGTCTCGTGAGATCTCATCCAGACCTTGAAGATTTCCGTCGAAATCTCGTGAGATCTCATGGATATTGAGCGAGATTTCCATCTATATCTCGTGAGACCTCATGGACCTCAGGCGAGAATTTACTCCAAATTCCGTGAAATCGCATGGACATCGGTGGAGATTTCACTCCAAATATCTTGGGATCTCAAGGACATTGGGCAAGATTTCACTCCAAACCTCCTTGAGGTCACAGGGACATCGGGCGAGATTTCACTACAAATGTCGTGAGATATCATGGACTTTGGGTGAGATTTGTCTCCCAATGTCGTGAGATCCCTTGGACTTTGGGTGCGATTTGACTCCAAGTCTCGTGAGATCTCATCCAAAACACGGAGACGTCAGTGCCAATCTAATGAGATCTCATGGATATTGAGTGAGTATTCAATCTACATCTCGTGAGATCTCATGGATATCGGGCGAGGTTTGACACCAAATCTCGTGAGATCTCATGGACCTCGGGTGAGATTTCAGTCCAAATCTCATGAGAGCTCATGGATATTGGGCGAGACTTCACTCCAAATCTCCTGTGGTCCTAATGACATCAGGCGAGATTGCAAGAAATCTCGTGAGATATCAGGGCCCTCGGTCGAGATTTCAGTCCAAATCTCGTGAGGTCTCAATGACATTGGGCGAGATTTCGTTACAAATCTCGTGAGATATCAGGGACCTGGGCGAGATTTCCCTCCAACTCTCGTGAAGTCTCTTGGTCTTTGGGCGAGATTTTACTCCAAGTCTTGTGAGATCTCATTCAAACCTTGGAGACGTCAGTGCCAATCTCGTGAGATCTCATGGCTATTGATGGAGATGTCCTCTAAATCTCGGGAGATCTCAAGGACATCAGGCGAGATTTTCCTCCCAATCTTGGGAGATCTTTTGGACATCGGGTAAGATATCTCTCCAAAAGTCGTGAGATAATGGGCCTTGGGCGAGATTTCACTCCAAATCTCCTCAGGTCACAATGACATCGGGCGAGATTTCACTCTCAATCTTGTGAGATCTCTTGGAATTCGGGCGAGATTTTACTCCAAGTCTCGTGAGATCCAATCCAAACCTTGGGGACTTCAGTCCAAATCTCCTGAGATCTCCTGGACATTGGGCGAGAGTTCAATCCAAATCTCGTGAGGTCTCCATGATATCGGACGAGACTTCACACCAATTCTCGTGAGATCTCATGGACATCGGCTGAGATTTCACTCCAAATCTCCCGAGGTCACAATGACTTGGGCGAGATTTCAGACCAAACCTCGTCAGATTTCCGCGAACTTGGGCGAAATATCCATCCAAATCTCGTGAGGTCTCAATGATATCGGGCGAGATGTCACTACACTCTCGTGAGATAAAAAGGGACCTTGGGCGAGATTTCACTCCAACTCTCGTGAGATCTCTTGGAATTCGGGGATATTTTCCTCCAAGTCTCGTGAGGGCTCATCCAAACCTCGGAGACTTCCGTCCAAATCTCGTGAGATCTCATGGATATTGCGTGAGATTTCCATCGAAATCTCATGAGATCTCATGGACATCGGGTGAGGTTTATTCCAAATCTCGTGAGATCTCATCCAAAACATGCAGACCTCAGTCCAAATCTCGTGAGATCTCATGGACATTGGGCGACATTTCAATCCAAATCTCGTGAGAACTCAATGACATCGGGTGAGATTTCACTCCAAATCTCGTGAGATCTCTTGGGCTTTGGGTAAAATTTTACTCCACGTCTCCTGACACCTCATCCATACCTTGGAGACGTCACTGCCAATCTCGTGACATCTCATGGATATTGAGCGTCATTGCAACGTAAACGTTTTGAGAACTCATAGATATGGGCCGAGAGTTTCCTCCAAATCTCATGAGATCGCCTGGACCACACGTGAGACTTCACTCCGACTCTCCTGAGGTCACAATGACATCGGGCGAGATTTCAGTACAAATCTCGTGAGATATCAGGGACCTTGGGCGAGATTTCACTCTCAATCTCGTGAGATCCCTTGGAATTCAGGTGAGATTTACTCCAAGTCTCGTGAGCTCTTTTCCAAATTTGGAGACCTCAGTCCAAATCTCTTGAGACCTCATGGACAAGAGGTGAGATTTCACACTAAATTTCGTGACGCTCTAAATCTTTCGAGACACTCTAAATCTCATGGTCATTGGGCGAGATTTTACTCCGAATCTCATGAGAGGTCATGGACATCGGGTGAGAATTTCTTCCAAATCACGTGAGATGGTACAGACTTCAGGCGATATTTTCCTCCACATCTCGTGAGATCTCATGGAGCTTGGGTGAGATTTCAATCCAAATCGTGAGATCTCTTGGACCATGGTTGAGACTGGAGGCCAAGTCTCATGAGATCTCACCCAAACCTGGGAGACTTCAGTGCCAATCTCGTGAGATCTCATGGATATGGAGTGAGATTTCACTCTAAATCTCGTGAGATCTCATGGCCATCGGGCGAGATTTTACTCCACATCTCGTGAGAGGTCATCACACCTTGGAGAACTCCGTCCAAATGTCGTGAGATGTCATGGTTCCTGCGAGAGACTTCACTGTAAAACTCGTGAGATCTCATGGACATCGGTCGAGATTTTCCTTGCAATCTCTTGAGATTTCCTGGACATCGGGTGAGATCTCATGGACATCGGGGGCGAAATCACTCCACAACTCGTGAGATGTCATGGACATCGGGTGAGATTTGCCTCCAAATCTCGTGTGATCTCTTCCAAATCTCACTGGAACAGGAACCAGCAATTGTGGTCTAAGGCTCACACCTGTTGAAAGGGTAGCTAAACAGCACGCCACAGGTGTTGCGTAGTAAGAAAGGCAAGTGTTGGCATGATCGCCGAGTATTTTCGGCAAGTAAGGAAACATTGTTGAGCACTTCGACGGAATCCTAGGATATTCTATATGCTGTCAAACTGAAAAAAAAACAACAATAAAAAATAAAAACTAAACCGATGAACCTAAGGGAATGGAAGGAAAAATCAAAGAAGACAAAACTAGAGAGGAAGACAAACCGTAAGAGAGTCGTTTCTCTCCGAAACAAAGTGAGGGTTGCTGGAAGCAAGGTGGGTGAGGAATGGGGAAATTGGGGCATGGGCATTTAGGAGAGTACTTGGAATTAGCACTGGGTGCTATACGCAACCGATGAATCGCTCAATTCTCCCCCTGAACCTAGAAATATGCTCTAGGTTAAATTGGTTGTATTTAAATCGGTTTTCTTAGAAGACCTGTTAACATTTGGAGTCCCGAGGCACTTGAAGTTGCCCAACGGAGGGGGTTTATATATAGGCTCTGCCATGGGTGTTAAGAAGGAGCTCTCCTTATTTCTGGGCTCCAAGAAAATGAAGTTACACCTCTCATTCGTGGACTTGTCCCATTTCCTTTTCAATTGTGGATTTTTGGCCATACATCCAGACATTTCCAAAACCTTGTGGAATTCCTAAGTTTAGCTTTACATGCAAGGAGGCAGGGGCTTTTCCTCCCATAGGCATTAGACAGGGACTGTTGGAAAGTTCACATCCATGTCCTGTGCAAGGAGAGAGTCTCAGGGTCTGCTATCCTAAAGGAAGATTGCCCTATTGCTCCTGAGCTGCTTCTGAGCTCTAGGGGCATAAGCCTGCTGAATGGTAGCCAGCTTATACTTCTGCCCTAGATGATTGAGGTGCCATTATGCTGAAGATTAGACAAGAAGCAGCACAGTACGAGCCCTTTCAAGGAATACTACACCGAAAGCCTGCTTTCGAACACATGTACATCAGCCAAGAGGACAAAACCGTCACCCTCATTTGCTTCTGTGCCTATCCATGCACGGTAAGGGCCTTTGGAAAAACAGAAAACAAAACCAATTTCAGATTCTCCGCTTTCTGAAGGAGGAATCCCAGCCTCTGAATGCCAGCGCCCCCAAGTGCAGGGCAGGAACTTTGACCTTGGCCCAAGCCGACAGGTGTAACATTTCCCTGCAGCAGACTGCTTGCCAGCTGACTGGGCTTTCTTCACGGTATCGCATTCTCCTCGCTAATGAAGAACTTTAGCCTTCCATGCATCATTTTCCACCCTTTCGCTCTTTTTTCAATCTACGTTTGCCCTGGACGTCATTCAGATCCCGTGTCTCAGAGTAAGAGCCTCTATTGAAGCAGGTCCAGCTCGGTCCTTGTGACCGTGGGAGAGATTGGGGCACGTTGCCCCTTGGAACGGGCTTTCAGAACTATGGGGACCTCAGAGGTGAAGACATTTGCAAGTGCCCTGGGAGTCATGTTTCTGTGTAGGCTTGGCGCCAGGTTTTTAGAGGGCCTGGGCCTCATTTCTTGGCTAAAAGGAAATGAAGTGACACACCTCATTCCCAGATGTACCCTAGTCCCAATTTTATTATCAACTTTCGGCCTTCACTGGAATCATTTCCATGCCCTTGCCGATTCTTTTTAAATTTAGAGCTGGTTTACACACGGCGTGGAGGGCATTCTACCCAGGTAGCCAGCACACAACGACCGGTCGTGAGTTCCTACTGCAGTGCTGTGCTCAGTCAGCCTCTCCTTACCTGATAGCCCAAAGGAAAGGAAAGGTGGCTCTTCTGTCCTTGACCTTGAGATGCCCTCCTTTTGAGGAACAGGACGTTAACCCATATGCTGCATGCTTGAGCATCTGGTGAGTTCAGAAGTTGCCCTTTCAAGGACTATAGCACCAAAGCTTGCCTGCAAAACCTTGAGCATCAGCTGGGAGACCTATTAGTAGAGCTGAATGACTGTAGCCTCCATCCATTCATGGGAAGGGCAAAACAACAACAAGCACAACCTCCACAACCACCACAACGACACTACCACCAAATTTCGCTCTCATTCGGAAGGAAGAATGCCGAGTTCTTGGTGACAGGGCTCCCAGGTCTAGGCCATGGTTTCCCTTTCCCCAAGCCCACAGTTGTTTCTCATTCCTGGGAATGAAAATTGGGTTGCGTGGAGATGGGCCTAGTCACCTCAATCAGAACAGGTTGTCTCATCGCATCTCTGAGAAACACATTTGGCCCAGCGTATACCCACTTCCACCCTCTTGCTCTTTTTCTGCCGAGGTTCCCCCTGTGGGCCTTCTGCTCCAGTGTTTCAGAGCAATATCCTGTTCATTCAGCTAGAGGATCTGGAAGATTCTTCGTGACTGAGGGGACGTGATGGCCACAGAGCCCCCTGGACGTGCTGTTCAGAACTCTGTTGGCCTGAGGAGGCGTAAGGCATTGGAGGCTTGCAAGCCGTGAATGTCTGTGCGTAGGCTTGGCCAGAGGACTCCTTTATTGCGGAAGGGGAATAAATTAGATGTCTCATTACAGATTTAGCTCACTTAAAAGGCCCTGCTTAGATACATTCCTGTAGGCTCGGGGATTGTCTATCTGGCTCATGGTTCACCTTCCAACTGGAAGGTGCTTTTCCTCACAGCAGCGCCTAGGGATTCCTGGGGAGTTCCATGGCCCTCTTATCCCTGGTCTTGTTGTGTGGCTGCCTTGGGTAAGTGTGTAGAGCCGTAGAAAAGGCACCTCCCTCCCTGGCTCTGTGAGATGCTTCCGTTCTGGAAAACCTAGTTTGAAAAAGCGTTCAAAGGAATGGAAACGGACAGAGAGGCAATGTGGACTTTCCTAGAGTTGAGATTGAACAATATTGTGACTAAAATACCTAGGCAAATCTGTTAGTTTCCGGGATAGGAAAGGCCTGTTGGCTTTGGCAATGGGAAACCTCCAGGACCTCACCCTGGGAGCCAAAGAAGCAAGAGGCCTTCATTCTTCCTTCCTAAAGAGCGGGAAACTTCTGGAATCGGATGTCACTCCTGCTGCCTTTCCGTCTGTGGCGGGGAGGGGGGACACAAAATAAGCAGAAACGCTTTAGTGTTAGCAGACTGGTTCTCCCAGCTGATGATGCATTTGGAAGTAGCCATTGGAGGAGCATTCCTGGCACGAGCTCCTTTTAGAATGAAGAGGTCCCAGAGCATAGCGCACATGTGTCCACTGTCTGCCCTTCCATACGAAGGCATCTCTGGCAGCCAGGGGAGGGAGACAAGCTGGCTGCCAACCACAGCATTTCAAAGATCAGGACAAGATCCAAGCACTCAGGGGCAGAAGGGGAAACTTTCCTTTCGGCTCTCAGACACATTGCTCTCCCCTAGCCCAGGATCTCAATGGGAAATTGCCATCAACCCTGGGAGTTTGGTGGACACACGGCTTGTGAGATGCCACCCAGAGTATTCTTCCATGTGAAACAACGTAGCTATCAAAACGGCAAGAGGATGGGATGGCTTCCAGGAAAACCAAAGATCAACAGTTCCAATGGGAATGGAAGTTATGTGGGAGTGAGGTGTCTAACTTCAGCTCCCCTTGCCCCAGAAATGGAGGCAAGCTCCCTCCCAAATCCTCTGGCCATGCCTACACCCAATCTTCTCAGCTTTCCCCAAGGAGAGGGAAGCTTCTGACATTGGAGGTTTTCCGCCATTTCCATCAGTGCCTTGAGGCAGCAGTGATTCAGGGCAACCAGAGTGCAACTCTCAGCTGCGGATCAAAAGTTTCGAATGGGTGTATGGAGCATTATTCCTTGAAGAAAGCTATTTCTGCCCTGAAAAGGCCCTGGAGCAGAGTAGGCCGTGCCCAAGCCATCTGATCTTGAGAATGAAGGCATCTCAAACAGCCAGGAGCTAGTAGGGCAAGCTAGACCCCCATGTCCGTGCGTCTTCAGCTGGCCAATTCCCAAGGGCTCAGGGCCAGAAGGGTAAACTTTTCTTTCAAATAGTAAACTCTGATTGTCTTATCTTAGGACAGGTTCAGACTGGGAACTCACCACCAATCCCTGGGTGCTCTAAAGGTGAGTCACAACACCTTGGCCCATGAAGATGCCCGAAGCCCTTGTTCGACAGACAAGCAAGGCCATGGGAAACACTACAAAGAGTGCCAGAGTCCCATGTCAACCGCAAATGGGACACATAGTGACTAGCACACTCTCCTAACAGGTTGGCAGGTTTGGGAAGAAGAATCAGCTGTGGACTTGGGTTAAGGGAAACTGCCATGTGCCACCCCACGAAAGCTTTAGCTACAGGCCTGTCTTCCTCCTCCATAAAGGGAACGGATGCTTTTGGTGCTGACTGTTCTTTGCCCTTCTCCATCAGGGGTAGATATAGCAGTGATTCAGGGCTAGCCTGTTGGTTCTGCCACCTGACGACCAAGGTTTCGGAGCTGTTTCTCGGTGCCGTATTTCTTGAAATATTTTGTTTCTGCCCTGACCAGGTCCAGGAAAATGCTGTCCTTCTGGTGATGGTCTGTTCTTCAATATGAAGACATCTCAATCATCCAGGGGATGGAGGGGAGCCGGCTAGCCGTCACGGCACTAAGCTGGCCAAGATCCAAGTGCTCAGGTACAGGAGCGCCATACTTCCCTTAGGACGGCAGCTCTTGCTTCGCACGGGAGCACGTTTGGACCTGGCCACCCGTCCCTGGGTGCTGGCTACGTGTGGGACAGCACAATGGCCTCTTATGGCAACCCAAGATCTTGGTAGAACAAAGGGCAAGGGTGGCGCCTGCGTGGCTCAGTCGCTTAAGTGTCTTCGTTCGGCTCAGTTCAATATCACAACGTCCTGGGATAGAACCCTGCATTGGGAATGCACGGTGGTAGAGCCGCTTTGGGAAACAGTGTGGAGCTTCCTCAGAATATGAAAAACAGAGCTACCTTATGACTCAGGAAATTGCTCTACAGCGTATTAGTCCAAAGACACCGCTGTAGTGAACAGAAGGGCCACATGCACCCCAATGTTCATAGCAGCAACGTCCACAACAGACAAACCGTGGAAAGAGCCGAGATGCCCTTCAACAGATGAATGGAGAAAAATGATGTGTTCCTTCTCTAAAAGGGAATATTACTCAGCCATCAGAAAGAAGAATACCCAACTTTTGCATCAACAACGATGGGGCTGGGCGAGAGCATGCTAAATGAAATTGGCCAAGCAGAGGAAGCCAACATCATAGGGCTTCACGGAGTTGTGTTACATAAGGAATAGCATGGACGGCATTAGGTGACGGAAGGGAAAAATGAAGGGGGGCAAATGGGAGCGGGAGACGAACCATGAGAGAGTACGGACTCCAAGAAATGGGCAGTTTTAGAGCGCAGGGGTGGATGGATGATTTAACCTACTGGTGGGTATTAAGGAGGGCATGTATCGCATGGAGGACTGGGTGTTCTAGGAAAACAGGGAACCAGGGAACCCAGATCCAAAACGAATGTTGTACTCTATGTTGACTAACAATACAATGTATTAAAAGAACAAGAAATCGCTCCTCTCTTCATGACACAAGATGGTAGTTGAATTATGCATTCCCCCACAGTGTGGTATCTGAGAGTTAAGTAGGTGGCACCTTCCTTAGGCTTCCTCGCATACATCTGTAAGCATCTTATCTTCCTGAAACGAGAACGCTTCATGAAAAAAACTAAAGGTATTCAAACGACGAAGCTTGTCTACTAAACTCACAAACAACCCCAGAGCAACTAAAAGAAAGATACCTCTGTCCTATCCCGACCTCACGTGATCCTTGGGATCATCTCAGGAGACTGAGGTTGAGATTGCACTCCAAATCCCATGAAATCTCATGGAATTGGGGCTCGATTGCACTCCACATCGCCTGAGGTCACAATGAGATCGGGCGAGATTTCAACAATTCTCGTGAGATAGCAGGGACCTTGGGCGAGATTACCCTGCAACGCTTGTGAGATCTCTTGACTTTGGGCGGGATTTTACTCCCCGCCTGCTGAGATCTCATCCAAACCTTGGAGACGTCAGTGCCCATCTCATGAGATCTCATGCATATTGAGCGAGATTTCAATCTCAATCTTGTGAGATCTCATGGACGTCGGGCGTGATTTTACTCCAAATCTCGAGAGATCTCATCCCATCCCTGCAGACCTCAGTCCAAACCTCATGAATTGTCATGGACTTTGGGCGAGAGTTCAATCAAATGTCATGAGGTATCAATGACACGGGCGAGATGTCACTCCAAATCTCGTCAGATATCAGGGACCTTGGGCGAGATTTCAGTCCAACTATCGTGAGATCTCTTGGAATTCTAGAATATTTTACTCCAAGTCTCGTGAGATCTCATCCAAACCTTGGAGACTTTAGTCAAAATCTCGTGAGATCTCATGGATATTGAGCGAGATTTCAATCGAAATCCCACGAGATCGCATGGGCATCGGGTGAGATTTTATTCCGAATCTCGTGAGATCTCATCCACAACTTGCAGACCTCAGTCCAAATCTCTTGAGATCTCATGGACATTGGTCGAGATTTCACTCCAAATCTCGTGAGGTCCCAATGACATTGGGAGAGATTTCACTACAAATCTCGTGAGATATCAGCGATCTTGGGCGAGATTTCCATCCAACCCTCGTGAGGTCTCAATGACATCGGGCGAGGTTTCACTCAACTCTCGTGAGCTCAAAGGGACCTAGGGCGAGATTTCACTCCAACTCTCGTGAGAGCCTTTGGAATTCGGGGATCATTTCCTCCAAGTGCCGTGAGATCTCATCCAACCCTTGGAGACTTCAGTCCAAATCTCGTGAGATCTCACGATATTGAGGGAGAATTCACTCTATATCTCGTGAGAAATCATGGACATCAGGCGAGATTAGTCCACATCTCGTTAGATCGTATGGGCATCGTGTGAGAATTCATTCCAAATCTCGTGATATGTCATGGACATTGGACGAGATTTCACCCCAAATATCGTGTGGTCTTAATGACCTCGGGCAGATTTCACTCCAAATCTCGTGAGATATCAGGTACAACTGTGGGCGAGCTTTCCATCTAAATCTCGTGAGATCTCATAGACATCGGGCGAGATTTGCCAGCAAATCTCCTGAGATCTCATGGACATCGGTTCCGATTTCACTCCAAATCGGATGAGCTCTCATGGAATTAAGGCGAGAATTCACTCCAAAACTCCTGAGGTCAAAATGAGATCGGGCGAGATTTCACTACAAGTCTCGTGAGATCTCAGGGACCTTGGGTGAGATTTCACAGCAGCTCTCGTGAGCTCTCTTGAAGTTGGGAGAGATTTTACTCCCAGTCTTGTGAGATCTGCTCCAGAGCTTAGGGACGTCAGTGCCAATCTCGTGAGATCGCATGGCTATTGAGCGAGATTTCAATCGAAATATCATGAGACTGATGGGCATCGGGTGAGATTTTACTCCATATCTCGTGAGATCTCAGGGACATTCGGGTGAGATTTCACTCCGAATATCCTGAGGTCACAATGACATCGGGCGAGATTTCACTACAGATGTCTTGAGATATCAGGGACCATGGGCGAGATTTCACTCCAAATCTCGTGAGATCTCTTGGGATTCAGCTGAGAATTGACTCCATATCTCGTGTGCTCTCTTCCAAATTTGGAGACCTCAGTCCAAATCTCTTGAGATCTCATGGAAAATAGGTGAGATTTCACTCTACATTTCGTGAATCTCATGGTCCTTGGGCGAGGTTGGACTCCAAAACTCGTGAGGGGTCACGGACATCGGGCGAGAATTCCGTCCAAATCCCGTGAGATGCCATGGACTTTGGGTGAGATTTCTCTCCAAATCTCGTGAGATCTCTTGGCCTTTGGTCGAGATTTTACTCCAGGGCCCGTGAGATCTCATCCAAATCTTGGAGAGCTCAGTGCCATTCTCCTGAGATCTCATGGATATTGAGTGAGGATTCAATCTAAATCTCGTGAGATCTCCTGGACTTCGGCTGAGTTTCCACTCCAAGTCTCGTGAGATCTCATGGATATTGGGCGAGCCTGCACTCCAAATCTAAGGAGGGTCCAATGACATCAGGCGAGATTTCCACAAATCTCGTGAGTTATCAGGGACCTTGCTCGAGATTTCAGTCCAAATCTCATGAGTTCTCAATGACATGGGGTGAGATGTCATTGCAAATCTTGTGAGATATCTGGGAACTTGTGCGGGATTTCACTCCAACTCTGCTGAGGTCTCTTGTTATTTGGGCGAGAGTTTACTCCAAGTCTTGCGAGATCTCATCCAACCTTGGGGACGTCAGTGCCAATCTCGCGAGATCTCATCGATATTGAGGGAGATTTCATCTAAATCTCGTGAGATCTCATGGACATTGGGCGAGATTTCACTCCAAATCTCCTGAGGTCACAATCACATTGGGCGAGATTTCCCCACAAATCACGTGAGATATCAGGGCGAGATTTCTATCCAAATCTCGTGAGATCTCAATGACATCGGGGGAGATACATTCCATATCTCTTGAGATATCAGGGACCTTGGGTGAGATTTCACTCCAACTCTCGTGCGGTCTCATGGTCTTTGGGCGAGAAGTTACTCCCATCCCATTAAATCTCATCCAAACCTTGGAGACGTCAATGCCCACCTCGTGAGTTCTCATGGATATGAGCGAGTTTTCCATCTAAATCTCGTGTGATCTCATGGATATCGGGCGAGATTTCCCTCCCAATCTCGTGAGATCTCATGGACATTGGGCGAGATTTCACTCCCAACTCCTGAGGTCACAATGACTTCGGGCGAGATTTCACTACATAGCTCGTAATATTCGGGGACCTTGGGCGAGATTTCCATCCAAATCTCGTGAGGTCTCAATGACATGGGGCGAGATTTCACTATAATTCTCTTGAGCTATCAGGGGACTTGGGCAAGATTTCACCACAAATCTCGTGAGATATCAGGGACCTTGCGTGATATTTTACTCCCAATCTCGTGAGGTACCAATGACATCGGGCGAGAATTCAGTATAAATCTCTTGAGATATCAGGCACCTTGGTTGAGATTTTACTCCAACTCTCGCGAGATCTCTTGTAGTTTGGGAAGAGTTCACTCCAACTCTCGTGAGCTCTCTTGGAACTGGGGCTATTTGACTCCAAGTCTCGTGAGATCTCATCCAGACCTTGAAGATTTCCGTCGAAATCTCGTGAGATCTCATGGATATTGAGCGAGATTTCCGTCTATATCTCATGAGACCTCATGGACCTCAGGCGAGAATTTACTCCAAATTCCGTGAAATCGCATGGACATCGGTGGAGATTTCACTCCAAATATCTTGGGATCTCAAGGACATTGGGCGAGATTTCACTCCAAACCTCCTTGAGGTCACAGGGACATCGGGCGAGATTTCACTACAAATGTCGTGAGATATCATGGACTTTGGGTGAGATTTGTCTCCCAATGTCGTGAGATCCCTTGGACTTTGGGTGCGATTTGACTCCAAGTCTCGTGAGATCTCATCCAAAACACGGAGACGTCAGTGCCAATCTAATGAGATCTCATGGATATTGAGTGAGTATTCAATCTACATCTCGTGAGATCTCATGGATATCGGGCGAGGTTTGACACCAAATCTCGTGAGATCTCATGGACCTCGGGTGAGATTTCAGTCCAAATCTCATGAGAGCTCATGGATATTGGGCGAGACTTCACTCCAAATCTCCTGTGGTCCTAATGACATCAGGCGAGATTGCAAGAAATCTCGTGAGATATCAGGGCCCTCGGTCGAGATTTCAGTCCAAATCTCGTGAGGTCTCAATGACATTGGGCGAGATTTCGTTACAAATCTCGTGAGATATCAGGGACCTGGGCGAGATTTCCCTCCAACTCTCGTGAAGTCTCTTGGTCTTTGGGCGAGATTTTACTCCAAGTCTTGTGAGATCTCATTCAAACCTTGGAGACGTCAGTGCCAATCTCGTGAGATCTCATGGCTATTGATGGAGATGTCCTCTAAATCTCGGGAGATCTCAAGGACATCAGGCGAGATTTTCCTCCCAATCTTGGGAGATCTTTTGGACATCGGGTAAGATATCTCTCCAAAAGTCGTGAGATAATGGGCCTTGGGCGAGATTTCACTCCAAATCTCCTCAGGTCACAATGACATCGGGCGAGATTTCACTCCCAAACTCGTGAGATATCAGGGGCCTTGGGCGAGATTTCACTCTCAATCTTGTGAGATCTCTTGGAATTCGGGCGAGATTTTACTCCAAGTCTCGTGAGATCCAATCCAAACCTTGGGGACTTCAGTCCAAATCTCCTGAGATCTCCTGGACATTGGGCGAGAGTTCAATCCAAATCTCGTGAGGTCTCCATGATATCGGACGAGACTTCACACCAATTCTCGTGAGATCTCATGGACATCGGCTGAGATTTCACTCCAAATCTCCCGAGGTCACAATGACTTGGGCGAGATTTCAGACCAAACCTCGTCAGATTTCCGCGAACTTGGGCGAAATATCCATCCAAATCTCGTGAGGTCTCAATGATATCGGGCGAGATGTCACTACACTCTCGTGAGATAAAAAGGGACCTTGGGCGAGATTTCACTCCAACTCTCGTGAGATCTCTTGGAATTCGGGGATATTTTCCTCCAAGTCTCGTGAGGGCTCATCCAAACCTCGGAGACTTCCGTCCAAATCTCGTGAGATCTCATGGATATTGCGTGAGATTTCCATCGAAATCTCATGAGATCTCATGGACATCGGGTGAGTTTTACTCCAAATCTCGTCAGATCTCATCCAAAATATGCAGACCTCAGTCCAAATCTCGTGAGATCTCCTGGACTTTGGGCGAGATTTCAATCCCAATCTCGTGAGATCTCAATGAGATCGGGTGAGATTTCACTCCAAATCTCGTGAGATCTCTTGGACTTTGGGCAAGATTTTACTCCAAGTCTCCTGAGATCTCATCCATACCTTGGAGACGTCACTGCCAATCTCGTGACATCTCATGGATATTGAGCGTTATTTCAATCTAAAGCTTTTCAGATCTCATAGATATGGGCCAAGAGTTTACTCCAAATCTCATGAGATCGCCTGGACCACACGTGAGATTTCACTCCGACTCTAATGAGGTCACAATGACATCGGGCGAGATTTCAGTACAAATCTCGTGAGATATCAGGGACCTTGGGCGAGATTTCACTCTCAATCTCGTGAGATCCCTTGGAATTCAGGTGAGATTTACTCCAAGTCTCGTGAGCTCTTTTCCAAATTTGGAGACCTCAGTCCAAATCTCTTGAGACCTCATGGACAAGAGGTGAGATTTCACACTAAATTTCGTGACGCTCTAAATCTTTCGAGACACTCTAAATCTCATGGTCATTGGGCGAGATTTTACTCCGAATCTCATGAGAGGTCATGGACATCGGGTGAGAATTTCTTCCAAATCACGTGAGATGGTACAGACTTCAGGCGATATTTTCCTCCACATCTCGTGAGATCTCATGGAGCTTGGGTGAGATTTCAATCCAAATCGTGAGATCTCTTGGACCATGGTTGAGACTGGAGGCCAAGTCTCATGAGATCTCACCCAAACCTGGGAGACTTCAGTGCCAATCTCGTGAGATCTCATGGATATGGAGTGAGATTTCACTCTAAATCTCGTGAGATCTCATGGCCATCGGGCGAGATTTTACTCCACATCTCGTGAGATGTCATCACACCTTGGAGAACTCCGTCTAAATGTCGTGAGATGTCATGGTTCCTGCGAGAGACTTCACTGTAAAACTCGTGAGATCTCATGGACATCGGTCGAGATTTTCCTTGCAATCTCTTGAGATTTCCTGGACATCGGGTGAGATCTCATGGACATCGGGGGCGAAATCACTCCACAACTCGTGAGATGTCATGGACATCGGGTGAGATTTGCCTCCAAATCTCGTGTGATCTCTTCCAAATCTC
Source organism: Eumetopias jubatus (assembly GCF_037043125.1). Classification (NCBI taxonomy): domain Eukaryota; kingdom Metazoa; phylum Chordata; class Mammalia; order Carnivora; family Otariidae; genus Eumetopias; species Eumetopias jubatus. Next base: position 1,854,605 of record NW_028274843.1, read on the forward strand.
ACTGGAACAGGAACCAGCAATTGTGGTCTAAGGCTCACACCTGTTGAAAGGGTAGCTAAACAGCACGCCACAGGTGTTGCGTAGTAAGAAAGGCAAGTGTTGGCATGATCACCGAGTATTTTCGGCAAGTAAGGAAACATTGTTGAGCACTTCGACGGAATCCTAGGATATTCTATATGCTGTCAAACTGAAAAAAAAACAACAATAAAAAATAAAAACTAAACCGATGAACCTAAGGGAATGGAAGGAAAAATCAAAGAAGACAAAACTAGAGAGGAAGACAAACCGTAAGAGAGTCGTTTCTCTCCGAAACAAAGTGAGGGTTGCTGGAAGCAAGGTGGGTGAGGAATGGGGAAATTGGGGCATGGGCATTTAGGAGAGTACTTGGAATTAGCACTGGGTGCTATACGCAACCGATGAATCGCTCAATTCTCCCCCTGAACCTAGAAATATGCTCTAGGTTAAATTGGTTGTATTTAAATCGGTTTTCTTAGAAGACCTGTTAACATTTGGAGTCCCGAGGCACTTGAAGTTGCCCAACGGAGGGGGTTTATATATAGGCTCTGCCATGGGTGTTAAGAAGGAGCTCTCCTTATTTCTGGGCTCCAAGAAAATGAAGTTACACCTCTCATTCGTGGACTTGTCCCATTTCCTTTTCAATTGTGGATTTTTGGCCATACATCCAGACATTTCCAAAACCTTGTGGAATTCCTAAGTTCAGCTTTACATGCAAGGAGGCAGGGGCTTTTCCTCCCATAGGCATTAGACAGGGACTGTTGGAAAGTTCACATCCATGTCCTGTGCAAGGAGAGAGTCTCAGGGTCTGCTATCCTAAAGGAAGATTGCCCTATTGCTCCTGAGCTGCTTCTGAGCTCTAGGGGCATAAGCCTGCTGAATGGTAGCCAGCTTATACTTCTGCCCTAGATGATTGAGGTGCCATTATGCTGAAGATTAGACAAGAAGCAGCACAGTACGAGCCCTTTCAAGGAATACTACACCGAAAGCCTGCTTTCGAACACATGTACATCAGCCAAGAGGACAAAACCGTCACCCTCATTTGCTTCTGTGCCTATCCATGCACGGTAAGGGCCTTTGGAAAAACAGAAAACAAAACCAATTTCAGATTCTCCGCTTTCTGAAGGAGGAATCCCAGCCTCTGAATGCCAGCGCCCCCAAGTGCAGGGCAGGAACTTTGACCTTGGCCCAAGCCGACAGGTGTAACATTTCCCTGCAGCAGACTGCTTGCCAGCTGACTGGGCTTTCTTCACGGTATCGCATTCTCCTCGCTAATGAAGAACTTTAGCCTTCCATGCATCATTTTCCACCCTTTCGCTCTTTTTTCAATCTACGTTTGCCCTGGACGTCATTCAGATCCCGTGTCTCAGAGTAAGAGCCTCTATTGAAGCAGGTCCAGCTCGGTCCTTGTGACCGTGGGAGAGATTGGGGCACGTTGCCCCTTGGAACGGGCTTTCAGAACTATGGGGACCTCAGAGGTGAAGACATTTGCAAGTGCCCTGGGAGTCATGTTTCTGTGTAGGCTTGGCGCCAGGTTTTTAGAGGGCCTGGGCCTCATTTCTTGGCTAAAAGGAAATGAAGTGACACACCTCATTCCCAGATGTACCCTAGTCCCAATTTTATTATCAACTTTCGGCCTTCACTGGAATCATTTCCATGCCCTTGCCGATTCTTTTTAAATTTAGAGCTGGTTTACACACGGCGTGGAGGGCATTCTGCCCAGGTAGCCAGCACACAACGACCGGTCGTGAGTTCCTACTGCAGTGCTGTGCTCAGTCAGCCTCTCCTTATCTGATAGCCCAAAGGAAAGGAAAGGTGGCTCTTCTGTCCTTGACCTTGAGATGCCCTCCTTTTGAGGAACAGGACGTTAACCCATATGCTGCATGCTTGAGCATCTGGTGAGTTCAGAAGTTGCCCTTTCAAGGACTATAGCACCAAAGCTTGCCTGCAAAACCTTGAGCATCAGCTGGGAGACCTATTAGTAGAGCTGAATGACTGTAGCCTCCATCCATTCATGGGAAGGGCAAAACAACAACAAGCACAACCTCCACAACCACCACAACGACACTACCACCAAATTTCGCTCTCATTCGGAAGGAAGAATGCCGAGTTCTTGGTGACAGGGCTCCCAGGTCTAGGCCATGGTTTCCCTTTCCCCAAGCCCACAGTTGTTTCTCATTCCTGGGAATGAAAATTGGGTTGCGTGGAGATGGGCCTAGTCACCTCAATCAGAACAGGTTGTCTCATCGCATCTCTGAGAAACACATTTGGCCCAGCATATACCCACTTCCACCCTCTTGCTCTTTTTCTGCCGAGGTTCCCCCTGTGGGCCTTCTGCTCCAGTGTTTCAGAGCAATATCCTGTTCATTCAGCTAGAGGATCTGGAAGATTCTTCGTGACTGAGGGGACGTGATGGCCACAGAGCCCCCTGGACGTGCTGTTCAGAACTCTGTTGGCCTGAGGAGGCGTAAGGCATTGGAGGCTTGCAAGCCGTGAATGTCTGTGCGTAGGCTTGGCCAGAGGACTCCTTTATTGCGGAAGGGGAATAAATTAGATGTCTCATTACAGATTTAGCTCACTTAAAAGGCCCTGCTTAGATACATTCCTGTAGGCTCGGGGATTGTCTATCTGGCTCATGGTTCACATTCCAACTGGAAGGTGCTTTTCCTCACAGCAGCGCCTAGGGATTCCTGGGGAGTTCCATGGCCCTCTTATCCCTGGTCTTGTTGTGTGGCTGCCTTGGGTAAGTGTGTAGAGCCGTAGAAAAGGCACCTCCCTCCCTGGCTCTGTGAGATGCTTCCGTTCTGGAAAACCTAGTTTGAAAAAGCGTTCAAAGGAATGGAAACGGACAGAGAGGCAATGTGGACTTTCCTAGAGTTGAGATTGAACAATATTGTGACTAAAATACCTAGGCAAATCTGTTAGTTTCCGGGATAGGAAAGGCCTGTTGGCTTTGGCAATGGGAAACCTCCAGGACCTCACCCTGGGAGCCAAAGAAGCAAGAGGCCTTCATTCTTCCTTCCTAAAGAGCGGGAAACTTCTGGAATCGGATGTCACTCCTGCTGCCTTTCCGTCTGTGGCGGGGAGGGGGGACACAAAATAAGCAGAAACGCTTTAGTGTTAGCAGACTGGTTCTCCCAGCTGATGATGCATTTGGAAGTAGCCATTGGAGGAGCATTCCTGGCACGAGCTCCTTTTAGAATGAAGAGGTCCCAGAGCATAGCGCACATGTGTCCACTGTCTGCCCTTCCATACGAAGGCATCTCTGGCAGCCAGGGGAGGGAGACAAGCTGGCTGCCAACCACAGCATTTCAAAGATCAGGACAAGATCCAAGCACTCAGGGGCAGAAGGGGAAACTTTCCTTTCGGCTCTCAGACACATTGCTCTCCCCTAGCCCAGGATCTCAATGGGAAATTGCCATCAACCCTGGGAGTTTGGTGGACACACGGCTTGTGAGATGCCACCCAGAGTATTCTTCCATGTGAAACAACGTAGCTACCAAAACGGCAAGAGGATGGGATGGCTTCCAGGAAAACCAAAGATCAACAGTTCCAATGGGAATGGAAGTTATGTGGGAGTGAGGTGTCTAACTTCAGCTCCCCTTGCCCCAGAAATGGAGGCAAGCTCCCTCCCAAATCCTCTGGCCATGCCTACACCCAATCTTTTCAGCTTTCCCCAAGGAGAGGGAAGCTTCTGACATTGGAGGTTTTCCGCCATTTCCATCAGTGCCTTGAGGCAGCAGTGATTCAGGGGAACCAGAGTGCAACTCTCAGCTGCGGATCAAAAGTTTCGAATGGGTGTATGGAGCATTATTCCTTGAAGAAAGCTATTTCTGCCCTGAAAAGGCCCTGGAGCAGAGTAGGCCGTGCCCAAGCCATCTGATCTTGAGAATGAAGGCATCTCAAACAGCCAGGAGCTAGTAGGGCAAGCTAGACCCCCACGTCCGTGCGTCTTCAGCTGGCCAATTCCCAAGGGCTCAGGGCCAGAAGGGTAAACTTTTCTTTCAAATAGTAAACTCTGATTGTCTTATCTTAGGACAGGTTCAGACTGGGAACTCACCACCAATCCCTGGGTGCTCTAAAGGTGAGTCACAACACCTTGGCCCATGAAGATGCCCGAAGCCCTTGTTCGACAGACAAGCAAGGCCATGGGAAACACTACAAAGAGTGCCAGAGTCCCATGTCAACCGCAAATGGGACACATAGTGACTAGCACACTCTCCTAACAGGTTGGCAGGTTTGGGAAGAAGAATCAGCTGTGGACTTGGGTTAAGGGAATCTGCCATGTGCCACCCCACGAAAGCTTTAGCTACAGGCCTGTCTTCCTCCTCCATAAAGGGAACGGATGCTTTTGGTGCTGACTGTTCTTTGCCCTTCTCCATCAGGGGTAGATATAGCAGTGATTCAGGGCTAGCCTGTTGGTTCTGCCACCTGACGACCAAGGTTTCGGAGCTGTTTCTCGGTGCCGTATTTCTTGAAATATTTTGTTTCTGCCCTGACCAGGTCCAGGAAAATGCTGTCCTTCTGGTGATGGTCTGTTCTTCAATATGAAGACATCTCAATCATCCAGGGGATGGAGGGGAGCCGGCTAGCCGTCACGGCACTAAGCTGGCCAAGATCCAAGTGCTCAGGTACAGGAGCGCCATACTTCCCTTAGGACGGCAGCTCTTGCTTCGCACGGGAGCACGTTTGGACCTGGCCACCCGTCCCTGGGTGCTGGCTACGTGTGGGACAGCACAATGGCCTCTTATGGCAACCCAAGATCTTGGTAGAACAAAGGGCAAGGGTGGCGCCTGCGTGGCTCAGTCGCTTAAGTGTCTTCGTTCGGCTCAGCTCAATATCACAACGTCCTGGGATAGAACCCTGCATTGGGAATGCACGGTGGTAGAGCCGCTTTGGGAAACAGTGTGGAGCTTCCTCAGAATATGAAAAACAGAGCTACCTTATGACTCAGGAAATTGCTCTACGGCGTATTAGTCCAAAGACACCGCTGTAGTGAACAGAAGGGCCACATGCACCCCAATGTTCATAGCAGCAACGTCCACAACAGACAAACCGTGGAAAGAGCCGAGATGCCCTTCAACAGATGAATGGAGAAAAATGATGTGTTCCTTCTCTAAAAGGGAATATTACTCAGCCATCAGAAAGAAGAATACCCAACTATTGCATCAACAACGATGGGGCTGGGCGAGAGCATGCTAAATGAAATTGGCCAAGCAGAGGAAGCCAACATCATAGGGCTTCACGGAGTTGTGTTACATAAGGAATAGCATGGACGGCATTAGGTGACGGAAGGGAAAAATGAAGGGGGGCAAATGGGAGCGGGAGACGAACCATGAGAGAGTACGGACTCCAAGAAATGGGCAGTTTTAGAGCGCAGGGGTGGATGGATGATTTAACCTACTGGTGGGTATTAAGGAGGGCATGTATCGCATGGAGCACTGGGTGTTCTAGGAAAACAGGGAACCAGGGAACCCAGATCCAAAACGAATGTTGTACTCTATGTTGACTAACAATACAATGTATTAAAAGAACAAGAAATCGCTCCTCTCTTCATGACACAAGATGGTAGTTGAATTATGCATTCCCCCACAGTGTGGTATCTGAGAGTTAAGTAGGTGGCACCTTCCTTAGGCTTCCTCGCATACATCTGTAAGCATCTTATCTTCCTGAAACAAGAACGCTTCATGAAAAAAACTAAAGGTATTCAAACGACGAAGCTTGTCTACTAAACTCACAAACAACCCCAGAGCAACTAAAAGAAAGATACCTCTGTCCTATCCCGACCTCACGTGATCCTTGGGATCATCTCAGGAGACTGAGGTTGAGATTGCACTCCAAATCCCATGAAATCTCATGGAATTGGGGCTCGATTGCACTCCACATCGCCTGAGGTCACAATGAGATCGGGCGAGATTTCAACAATTCTCGTGAGATAGCAGGGACCTTGGGCGAGATTACCCTGCAACGCTTGTGAGATCTCTTGACTTTGGGCGGGATTTTACTCCCCGCCTGCTGAGATCTCATCCAAACCTTGGAGACGTCAGTGCCCATCTCATGAGATCTCATGCATATTGAGCGAGATTTCAATCTCAATCTTGTGAGATCTCATGGACATCGGGCGTGATTTTACTCCAAATCTCGAGAGATCTCATCCCATCCCTGCAGACCTCAGTCCAAACCTCATGAATTGTCATGGACTTTGGGCGAGGGCTCAATCAAATGTCATGAGGTATCAATGACACGGGCGAGATGTCACTCCAAATCTCGTCAGATATCAGGGACCTTGGGCGAGATTTCAGTCCAACTATCGTGATATCTCTTGGAATTCTAGAATATTTTACTCCAAGTCTCGTGAGATCTCATCCAAACCTTGGAGACTTTAGTCAAAATCTCATGAGATCTCATGGATATTGAGCGAGATTTCAATCGAAATCCCACGAGATCGCATGGGCATCGGGTGAGATTTTATTCCGAATCTCGTGAGATCTCATCCACAACTTGCAGACCTCAGTCCAAATCTCTTGAGATCTCATGGACATTGGTCGAGATTTCACTCCAAATCTCGTGAGGTCCCAATGACATTGGGAGAGATTTCACTACAAATCTCGTGAGATATCAGCGATCTTGGGCGAGATTTCCATCCAACCCTCGTGAGGTCTCAATGACATCGGGCGAGGTTTCACTCAACTCTCGTGAGCTCAAAGGGACCTAGGGCGAGATTTCACTCCAACTCTCGTGAGAGCCTTTGGAATTCGGGGATCATTTCCTCCAAGTGCCGTGAGATCTCATCCAACCCTTGGAGACTTCAGTCCAAATCTCGTGAGATCTCACGATATTGAGGGAGAATTCACTCTATATCTCGTGAGAAATCATGGACATCAGGCGAGATTAGTCCACATCTCGTTAGATCGTATGGGCATCGTGTGAGAATTCATTCCAAATCTCGTGATATGTCATGGACATTGGACGAGATTTCACCCCAAATATCGTGTGGTCTTAATGACCTCGGGCAGATTTCACTCCAAATCTCGTGAGATATCAGGTACAACTGTGGGCGAGCTTTCCATCTAAATCTCGTGAGATCTCATAGACATCGGGCGAGATTTGCCAGCAAATCTCCTGAGATCTCATGGACATCGGTTCCGATTTCACTCCAAATCGGATGAGCTCTCATGGAATTAAGGCGAGAATTCACTCCAAAACTCCTGAGGTCAAAATGAGATCGGGCGAGATTTCACTACAAGTCTCGTGAGATCTCAGGGACCTTGGGTGAGATTTCACAGCAGCTCTCGTGAGCTCTCTTGAAGTTGGGAGAGATTTTACTCCCAGTCTTGTGAGATCTGCTCCAGAGCTTAGGGACGTCAGTGCCAATCTCGTGAGATCGCATGGCTATTGAGCGAGATTTCAATCGAAATATCATGAGACTGATGGGCATCGGGTGAGATTTTACTCCATATCTCGTGAGATCTCAGGGACATTCGGGTGAGATTTCACTCCGAATATCCTGAGGTCACAATGACATCGGGCGAGATTTCACTACAGATGTCTTGAGATATCAGGGACCATGGGCGAGATTTCACTCCAAATCTCGTGAGATCTCTTGGGATTCAGCTGAGAATTGACTCCATATCTCGTGTGCTCTCTTCCAAATTTGGAGACCTCAGTCCAAATCTCTTGAGATCTCATGGAAAATAGGTGAGATTTCACTCTACATTTCGTGAATCTCATGGTCCTTGGGCGAGGTTGGACTCCAAAACTCGTGAGGGGTCACGGACATCGGGCGAGAATTCCGTCCAAATCCCGTGAGATGCCATGGACTTTGGGTGAGATTTCTCTCCAAATCTCGTGAGATCTCTTGGCCTTTGGTCGAGATTTTACTCCAGGGCCCGTGAGATCTCATCCAAATCTTGGAGAGCTCAGTGCCATTCTCCTGAGATCTCATGGATATTGAGTGAGGATTCAATCTAAATCTCGTGAGATCTCCTGGACTTCGGCTGAGTTTCCACTCCAAGTCTCGTGAGATCTCATGGATATTGGGCGAGCCTGCACTCCAAATCTAAGGAGGGTCCAATGACATCAGGCGAGATTTCCACAAATCTCGTGAGTTATCAGGGACCTTGCTCGAGATTTCAGTCCAAATCTCATGAGTTCTCAATGACATGGGGTGAGATGTCATTGCAAATCTTGTGAGATATCTGGGAACTTGTGCGGGATTTCACTCCAACTCTGCTGAGGTCTCTTGTTATTTGGGCGAGAGTTTACTCCAAGTCTTGTGAGATCTCATCCAACCTTGGGGACGTCAGTGCCAATCTCGCGAGATCTCATCGATATTGAGGGAGATTTAATCTAAATCTCGTGAGATCTCATGGACATTGGGCGAGATTTCACTCCAAATCTCCTGAGGTCACAATCACATTGGGCGAGATTTCCCCACAAATCACGTGAGATATCAGGGCGAGATTTCTATCCAAATCTCGTGAGATCTCAATGACATCGGGGGAGATACATTCCATATCTCTTGAGATATCAGGGACCTTGGGTGAGATTTCACTCCAACTCTCGTGCGGTCTCATGGTCTTTGGGCGAGAAGTTACTCCCATCCCATTAAATCTCATCCAAACCTTGGAGACGTCAATGCCCACCTCGTGAGTTCTCATGGATATGAGCGAGTTTTCCATCTAAATCTCGTGTGATCTCATGGATATCGGGCGAGATTTCCCTCCCAATCTCGTGAGATCTCATGGACATTGGGCGAGATTTCACTCCCAACTCCTGAGGTCACAATGACTTCGGGCGAGATTTCACTACATAGCTCGTAATATTCGGGGACCTTGGGCGAGATTTCCATCCAAATCTCGTGAGGTCTCAATGACATGGGGCGAGATTTCACTATAATTCTCTTGAGCTATCAGGGGACTTGGGCAAGATTTCACCACAAATCTCGTGAGATATCAGGGACCTTGCGTGATATTTTACTCCCAATCTCGTGAGGTACCAATGACATCGGGCGAGAATTCAGTATAAATCTCTTGAGATATCAGGCACCTTGGTTGAGATTTTACTCCAACTCTCGCGAGATCTCTTGTAGTTTGGGAAGAGTTCACTCCAACTCTCGTGAGCTCTCTTGGAACAGGGGCTATTGGACTCCAAGTCTCGTGAGATCTCATCCAGACCTTGAAGATTTCCGTCGAAATCTCGTGAGATCTCATGGATATTGAGCGAGATTTCCGTCTATATCTCGTGAGACCTCATGGACCTCAGGCGAGAATTTACTCCAAATTCCGTGAAATCGCATGGACATCGGTGGAGATTTCACTCCAAATATCTTGGGATCTCAAGGACATTGGGCGAGATTTCACTCCAAACCTCCTTGAGGTCACAGGGACATCGGGCGAGATTTCACTACAAATGTCGTGAGATATCATGGACTTTGGGTGAGATTTGTCTCCCAATGTCGTGAGATCCCTTGGACTTTGGGTGCGATTTGACTCCAGGTCTCGTGAGATCTCATCCAAAACACGGAGACGTCAGTGCCAATCTAATGAGATCTCATGGATATTGAGTGAGTATTCAATCTACATCTCGTGAGATCTCATGGATATCGGGCGAGGTTTGACACCAAATCTCGTGAGATCTCATGGACCTCGGGTGAGATTTCAGTCCAAATCTCATGAGAGCTCATGGATATTGGGCGAGACTTCACTCCAAATCTCCTGTGGTCCTAATGACATCAGGCGAGATTGCAAGAAATCTCGTGAGATATCAGGGCCCTCGGTCGAGATTTCAGTCCAAATCTCGTGAGATCTCAATGACATTGGGCGAGATTTCGTTACAAATCTCGTGAGATATCAGGGACCTGGGCGAGATTTCCCTCCAACTCTCGTGAAGTCTCTTGGTCTTTGGGCGAGATTTTACTCCAAGTCTTGTGAGATCTCATTCAAACCTTGGAGACGTCAGTGCCAATCTCGTGAGATCTCATGGCTATTGATGGAGATGTCATCTAAATCTCGGGAGATCTCAAGGACATCAGGCGAGATTTTCCTCCCAATCTTGGGAGATCTTTTGGACATCGGGTAATATATCTCTCCAAAAGTCGTGAGATAATGGGCCTTGGGCGAGATTTCACTCCAAATCTCCTCAGGTCACAATGACATCGGGCGAGATTTCACTCCCAAACTCGTGAGATATCAGGGGCCTTGGGCGAGATTTCACTCTCAATCTTGTGAGATCTCTTGGAATTCGGGCGAGATTTTACTCCAAGTCTCGTGAGATCCAATCCAAACCTTGGGGACTTCAGTCCAAATCTCCTGAGATCTCCTGGACATTGGGCGAGAGTTCAATCCAAATCTCGTGAGGTCTCCATGATATCGGACGAGACTTCACACCAATTCTCGTGAGATCTCATGGACATCGGCTGAGATTTCACTCCAAATCTCCCGAGGTCACAATGACTTGGGCGAGATTTCAGACCAAACCTCGTCAGATTTCCGCGAACTTGGGCGAAATATCCATCCAAATCTCGTGAGGTCTCAATGATATCGGGCGAGATGTCACTACACTCTCGTGAGATAAAAAGGGACCTTGGGCGAGATTTCACTCCAACTCTCGTGAGATCTCTTGGAATTCGGGGATATTTTCCTCCAAGTCTCATGAGGGCTCATCCAAACCTCGGAGACTTCCGTCCAAATCTCGTGAGATCTCATGGATATTGCGTGAGATTTCAATCGAAATCTCATGAGATCTCATGGACATCGGGTGAGTTTTACTCCAAATCTCGTCAGATCTCATCCAAAATATGCAGACCTCAGTCCAAATCTCGTGAGATCTCCTGGACTTTGGGCGAGATTACAATCCCAATCTCGTGAGATCTCAATGAGATCGGGTGAGATTTCACTCCAAATCTCGTGAGATCTCTTGGACTTTGGGCAAGATTTTACTCCAAGTCTCCTGAGATCTCATCCAAACCTTGGAGACGTCACTGCCAATCTCGTGACATCTCATGGATATTGAGCGTTATTTCAATCTAAAGCTTTTGAGATCTCATAGATATGGGCCAAGAGTTTACTCCAAATCTCATGAGATCGCCTGGACACCACGTGAGATTTCACTCCGACTCTAATGAGGTCACAGTGACTCGGGCGAGATTTCAGTACAAATCTCGTGAGATATCAGGGACCTTGGGCGAGATTTCACTCTCAATCTCGTGAGATCCCTTGGAATTCAGGTGAGATTTACTCCAAGTCTCGTGAGCTCTTTTCCAAATTTGGAGACCTCAGTCCAAATCTCTTGAGACCTCATGGACAAGAGGTGAGATTTCACACTAAATTTCGTGATGCTCTAAATCTTTCGAGACACTCTAAATCTCATGGTCATTGGGCGAGATTTTACTCCGAATCTCATGAGAGGTCATGGACATCGGGTGAGAATTTCTTCCAAATCACGTGAGATGGTACAGACTTCAGGCGATATTTTCCTCCACATCTCGTGAGATCTCATGGAGCTTGGGTGAGATTTCAATCCAAATCGTGAGATCTCTTGGACCATGGTTGAGACTGGAGGCCAAGTCTCATGAGATCTCACCCAAACCTGGGAGACTTCAGTGCCAATCTCGTGAGATCTCATGGATATGGAGTGAGATTTCACTCTAAATCTCGTGAGATCTCATGGCCATCGGGCGAGATTTTACTCCACATCTCGTGAGATGTCATCACACCTTGGAGAACTCCGTCCAAATGTCGTGAGATGTCATGGTTCCTGCGAGAGACTTCACTGTAAAACTCGTGAGATCTCATGGACATCGGTCGAGATTTTCCTTGCAATCTCTTGAGATTTCCTGGACATCGGGTGAGATCTCATGGACATCGGGGGCGAAATCACTCCACAACTCGTGAGATGTCATGGACATCGGGTGAGATTTGCCTCCAAATCTCGTGTGATCTCTTCCAAATCTCACTGGAACAGGAACCAGCAATTGTGGTCTAAGGCTCACACCTGTTGAAAGGGTAGCTAAACAGCACGCCACAGGTGTTGCGTAGTAAGAAAGGCAAGTGTTGGCATGATCACCGAGTATTTTCGGCAAGTAAGGAAACATTGTTGAGCACTTCGACGGAATCCTAGGATATTCTATATGCTGTCAAACTGAAAAAAAAACAACAATAAAAAATAAAAACTAAACCGATGAACCTAAGGGAATGGAAGGAAAAATCAAAGAAGACAAAACTAGAGAGGAAGACAAACCGTAAGAGAGTCGTTTCTCTCCGAAATAAAGTGAGGGTTGCTGGAAGCAAGGTGGGTGAGGAATGGGGAAATTGGGGCATGGGCATTTAGGAGAGTACTTGGAATTAGCACTGGGTGCTATACGCAACCGATGAATCGCTCAATTCTCCCCCTGAACCTAGAAATATGCTCTAGGTTAAATTGGTTGTATTTAAATCGGTTTTCTTAGAAGACCTGTTAACATTTGGAGTCCCGAGGCACTTGAAGTTGCCCAACGGAGGGGGTTTATATATAGGCTCTGCCATGGGTGTTAAGAAGGAGCTCTCCTTATTTCTGGGCTCCAAGAAAATGAAGTTACACCTCTCATTCGTGGACTTGTCCCATTTCCTTTTCAATTGTGGATTTTTGGCCATACATCCAGACATTTCCAAAACCTTGTGGAATTCCTAAGTTCAGCTTTACATGCAAGGAGGCAGGGGCTTTTCCTCCCATAGGCATTAGACAGGGACTGTTGGAAAGTTCACATCCATGTCCTGTGCAAGGAGAGAGTCTCAGGGTCTGCTATCCTAAAGGAAGATTGCCCTATTGCTCCTGAGCTGCTTCTGAGCTCTAGGGGCATAAGCCTGCTGAATGGTAGCCAGCTTATACTTCTGCCCTAGATGATTGAGGTGCCATTATGCTGAAGATTAGACAAGAAGCAGCACAGTACGAGCCCTTTCAAGGAATACTACACCGAAAGCCTGCTTTCGAACACATGTACATCAGCCAAGAGGACAAAACCGTCACCCTCATTTGCTTCTGTGCCTATCCATGCACGGTAAGGGCCTTTGGAAAAACAGAAAACAAAACCAATTTCAGATTCTCCGCTTTCTGAAGGAGGAATCCCAGCCTCTGAATGCCAGCGCCCCCAAGTGCAGGGCAGGAACTTTGACCTTGGCCCAAGCCGACAGGTGTAACATTTCCCTGCAGCAGACTGCTTGCCAGCTGACTGGGCTTTCTTCACGGTATCGCATTCTCCTCGCTAATGAAGAACTTTAGCCTTCCATGCATCATTTTCCACCCTTTCGCTCTTTTTTCAATCTACGTTTGCCCTGGACGTCATTCAGATCCCGTGTCTCAGAGTAAGAGCCTCTATTGAAGCAGGTCCAGCTCGGTCCTTGTGACCGTGGGAGAGATTGGGGCACGTTGCCCCTTGGAACGGGCTTTCAGAACTATGGGGACCTCAGAGGTGAAGACATTTGCAAGTGCCCTGGGAGTAATGTTTCTGTGTAGGCTTGGCGCCAGGTTTTTAGAGGGCCTGGGCCTCATTTCTTGGCTAAAAGGAAATGAAGTGACACACCTCATTCCCAGATGTACCCTAGTCCCAATTTTATTATCAACTTTCGGCCTTCACTGGAATCATTTCCATGCCCTTGCCGATTCTTTTTAAATTTAGAGCTGGTTTACACACGGCGTGGAGGGCATTCTACCCAGGTAGCCAGCACACAACGACCGGTCGTGAGTTCCTACTGCAGTGCTGTGCTCAGTCAGCCTCTCCTTATCTGATAGCCCAAAGGAAAGGAAAGGTGGCTCTTCTGTCCTTGACCTTGAGATGCCCTCCTTTTGAGGAACAGGACGTTAACCCATATGCTGCATGCTTGAGCATCTGGTGAGTTCAGAAGTTGCCCTTTCAAGGACTATAGCACCAAAGCTTGCCTGCAAAACCTTGAGCATCAGCTGGGAGACCTATTAGTAGAGCTGAATGACTGTAGCCTCCATCCATTCATGGGAAGGGCAAAACAACAACAAGCACAACCTCCACAACCACCACAACGACACTACCACCAAATTTCGCTCTCATTCGGAAGGAAGAATGCCGAGTTCTTGGTGACAGGGCTCCCAGGTCTAGGCCATGGTTTCCCTTTCCCCAAGCCCACAGTTGTTTCTCATTCCTGGGAATGAAAATTGGGTTGCGTGGAGATGGGCCTAGTCACCTCAATCAGAACAGGTTGTCTCATCGCATCTCTGAGAAACACATTTGGCCCAGCATATACCCACTTCCACCCTCTTGCTCTTTTTCTGCCGAGGTTCCCCCTGTGGGCCTTCTGCTCCAGTGTTTCAGAGCAATATCCTGTTCATTCAGCTAGAGGATCTGGAAGATTCTTCGTGACTGAGGGGACGTGATGGCCACAGAGCCCCCTGGACGTGCTGTTCAGAACTCTGTTGGCCTGAGGAGGCGTAAGGCATTGGAGGCTTGCAAGCCGTGAATGTCTGTGCGTAGGCTTGGCCAGAGGACTCCTTTATTGCGGAAGGGGAATAAATTAGATGTCTCATTACAGATTTAGCTCACTTAAAAGGCCCTGCTTAGATACATTCCTGTAGGCTCGGGGATTGTCTATCTGGCTCATGGTTCACATTCCAACTGGAAGGTGCTTTTCCTCACAGCAGCGCCTAGGGATTCCTGGGGAGTTCCATGGCCCTCTTATCCCTGATCTTGTTGTGTGGCTGCCTTGGGTAAGTGTGTAGAGCCGTAGAAAAGGCACCTCCCTCCCTGGCTCTGTGAGATGCTTCCGTTCTGGAAAACCTAGTTTGAAAAAGCGTTCAAAGGAATGGAAACGGACAGAGAGGCAATGTGGACTTTCCTAGAGTTGAGATTGAACAATATTGTGACTAAAATACCTAGGCAAATCTGTTAGTTTCCGGGATAGGAAAGGCCTGTTGGCTTTGGCAATGGGAAACCTCCAGGACCTCACCCTGGGAGCCAAAGAAGCAAGAGGCCTTCATTCTTCCTTCCTAAAGAGCGGGAAACTTCTGGAATCGGATGTCACTCCTGCTGCCTTTCCGTCTGTGGCGGGGAGGGGGGACACAAAATAAGCAGAAACGCTTTAGTGTTAGCAGACTGGTTCTCCCAGCTGATGATGCATTTGGAAGTAGCCATTGGAGGAGCATTCCTGGCACGAGCTCCTTTTAGAATGAAGAGGTCCCAGAGCATAGCGCACATGTGTCCACTGTCTGCCCTTCCATACGAAGGCATCTCTGGCAGCCAGGGGAGGGAGACAAGCTGGCTGCCAACCACAGCATTTCAAAGATCAGGACAAGATCCAAGCACTCAGGGGCAGAAGGGGAAACTTTCCTTTCGGCTCTCAGACACATTGCTCTCCCCTAGCCCAGGATCTCAATGGGAAATTGCCATCAACCCTGGGAGTTTGGTGGACACACGGCTTGTGAGATGCCACCCAGAGTATTCTTCCATGTGAAACAACGTAGCTACCAAAACGGCAAGAGGATGGGATGGCTTCCAGGAAAACCAAAGATCAACAGTTCCAATGGGAATGGAAGTTATGTGGGAGTGAGGTGTCTAACTTCAGCTCCCCTTGCCCCAGAAATGGAGGCAAGCTCCCTCCCAAATCCTCTGGCCATGCCTACACCCAATCTTTTCAGCTTTCCCCAAGGAGAGGGAAGCTTCTGACATTGGAGGTTTTCCGCCATTTCCATCAGTGCCTTGAGGCAGCAGTGATTCAGGGGAACCAGAGTGCAACTCTCAGCTGCGGATCAAAAGTTTCGAATGGGTGTATGGAGCATTATTCCTTGAAGAAAGCTATTTCTGCCCTGAAAAGGCCCTGGAGCAGAGTAGGCCGTGCCCAAGCCATCTGATCTTGAGAATGAAGGCATCTCAAACAGCCAGGAGCTAGTAGGGCAAGCTAGACCCCCACGTCCGTGCGTCTTCAGCTGGCCAATTCCCAAGGGCTCAGGGCCAGAAGGGTAAACTTTTCTTTCAAATAGTAAACTCTGATTGTCTTATCTTAGGACAGGTTCAGACTGGGAACTCACCACCAATCCCTGGGTGCTCTAAAGGTGAGTCACAACACCTTGGCCCATGAAGATGCCCGAAGCCCTTGTTCGACAGACAAGCAAGGCCATGGGAAACACTACAAAGAGTGCCAGAGTCCCATGTCAACCGCAAATGGGACACATAGTGACTAGCACACTCTCCTAACAGGTTGGCAGGTTTGGGAAGAAGAATCAGCTGTGGACTTGGGTTAAGGGAATCTGCCATGTGCCACCCCACGAAAGCTTTAGCTACAGGCCTGTCTTCCTCCTCCATAAAGGGAACGGATGCTTTTGGTGCTGACTGTTCTTTGCCCTTCTCCATCAGGGGTAGATATAGCAGTGATTCAGGGCTAGCCTGTTGGTTCTGCCACCTGACGACCAAGGTTTCGGAGCTGTTTCTCGGTGCCGTATTTCTTGAAATATTTTGTTTCTGCCCTGACCAGGTCCAGGAAAATGCTGTCCTTCTGGTGATGGTCTGTTCTTCAATATGAAGACATCTCAATCATCCAGGGGATGGAGGGGAGCCGGCTAGCCGTCACGGCACTAAGCTGGCCAAGATCCAAGTGCTCAGGTACAGGAGCGCCATACTTCCCTTAGGACGGCAGCTCTTGCTTCGCACGGGAGCACGTTTGGACCTGGCCACCCGTCCCTGGGTGCTGGCTACGTGTGGGACAGCACAATGGCCTCTTATGGCAACCCAAGATCTTGGTAGAACAAAGGGCAAGGGTGGCGCCTGCGTGGCTCAGTCGCTTAAGTGTCTTCGTTCGGCTCAGCTCAATATCACAACGTCCTGGGATAGAACCCTGCATTGGGAATGCACGGTGGTAGAGCCGCTTTGGGAAACAGTGTGGAGCTTCCTCAGAATATGAAAAACAGAGCTACCTTATGACTCAGGAAATTGCTCTACGGCGTATTAGTCCAAAGACACCGCTGTAGTGAACAGAAGGGCCACATGCACCCCAATGTTCATAGCAGCAACGTCCACAACAGACAAACCGTGGAAAGAGCCGAGATGCCCTTCCACAGATGAATGGAGAAAAATGATGTGTTCCTTCTCTAAAAGGGAATATTACTCAGCCATCAGAAAGAAGAATACCCAACTTTTGCATCAACAACGATGGGGCTGGGCGAGAGCATGCTAAATGAAATTGGCCAAGCAGAGGAAGCCAACATCATAGGGCTTCACGGAGTTGTGTTACATAAGGAATAGCATGGACGGCATTAGGTGACGGAAGGGAAAAATGAAGGGGGGCAAATGGGAGCGGGAGACGAACCATGAGAGAGTACGGACTCCAAGAAATGGGCAGTTTTAGAGCGCAGGGGTGGATGGATGATTTAACCTACTGGTGGGTATTAAGGAGGGCATGTATCGCATGGAGCACTGGGTGTTCTAGGAAAACAGGGAACCAGGGAACCCAGATCCAAAACGAATGTTGTACTCTATGTTGACTAACAATACAATGTATTAAAAGAACAAGAAATCGCTCCTCTCTTCATGACACAAGATGGTAGTTGAATTATGCATTCCCCCACAGTGTGGTATCTGAGAGTTAAGTAGGTGGCACCTTCCTTAGGCTTCCTCGCATACATCTGTAAGCATCTTATCTTCCTGAAACAAGAACGCTTCATGAAAAAAACTAAAGGTATTCAAACGACGAAGCTTGTCTACTAAACTCACAAACAACCCCAGAGCAACTAAAAGAAAGATACCTCTGTCCTATCCCGACCTCACGTGATCCTTGGGATCATCTCAGGAGACTGAGGTTGAGATTGCACTCCAAATCCCATGAAATCTCATGGAATTGGGGCTCGATTGCACTCCACATCGCCTGAGGTCACAATGAGATCGGGCGAGATTTCAACAATTCTCGTGAGATAGCAGGGACCTTGGGCGAGATTACCCTGCAACGCTTGTGAGATCTCTTGACTTTGGGCGGGATTTTACTCCCCGCCTGCTGAGATCTCATCCAAACCTTGGAGACGTCAGTGCCCATCTCATGAGATCTCATGCATATTGAGCGAGATTTCAATCTCAATCTTGTGAGATCTCATGGACATCGGGCGTGATTTTACTCCAAATCTCGAGAGATCTCATCCCATCCCTGCAGACCTCAGTCCAAACCTCATGAATTGTCATGGACTTTGGGCGAGAGCTCAATCAAATGTCATGAGGTATCAATGACACGGGCGAGATGTCACTCCAAATCTCGTCAGATATCAGGGACCTTGGGCGAGATTTCAGTCCAACTATCGTGATATCTCTTGGAATTCTAGAATATTTTACTCCAAGTCTCGTGAGATCTCATCCAAACCTTGGAGACTTTAGTCAAAATCTCGTGAGATCTCATGGATATTGAGCGAGATTTCAATCGAAATCCCACGAGATCGCATGGGCACCGGGTGAGATTTTATTCCGAATCTCGTGAGATCTCATCCACAACTTGCAGACCTCAGTCCAAATCTCTTGAGATCTCATGGACATTGGTCGAGATTTCACTCCAAATCTCGTGAGGTCCCAATGACATTGGGAGAGATTTCACTACAAATCTCGTGAGATATCAGCGATCTTGGGCGAGATTTCCATCCAACCCTCGTGAGGTCTCAATGACATCGGGCGAGGTTTCACTCAACTCTCGTGAGCTCAAAGGGACCTAGGGCGAGATTTCACTCCAACTCTCGTGAGAGCCTTTGGAATTCGGGGATCATTTCCTCCAAGTGCCGTGAGATCTCATCCAACCCTTGGAGACTTCAGTCCAAATCTCGTGAGATCTCACGATATTGAGGGAGAATTCACTCTATATCTCGTGAGAAATCATGGACATCAGGCGAGATTAGTCCACATCTCGTTAGATCGTATGGGCATCGTGTGAGAATTCATTCCAAATCTCGTGATATGTCATGGACATTGGACGAGATTTCACCCCAAATATCGTGTGGTCTTAATGACCTCGGGCAGATTTCACTCCAAATCTCGTGAGATATCAGGTACAACTGTGGGCGAGCTTTCCATCTAAATCTCGTGAGATCTCATAGACATCGGGCGAGATTTGCCAGCAAATCTCCTGAGATCTCATGGACATCGGTTCCGATTTCACTCCAAATCGGATGAGCTCTCATGGAATTAAGGCGAGAATTCACTCCAAAACTCCTGAGGTCAAAATGAGATCGGGCGAGATTTCACTACAAGTCTCGTGAGATCTCAGGGACCTTGGGTGAGATTTCACAGCAGCTCTCGTGAGCTCTCTTGAAGTTGGGAGAGATTTTACTCCCAGTCTTGTGAGATCTGCTCCAGAGCTTAGGGACGTCAGTGCCAATCTCGTGAGATCGCATGGCTATTGAGCGAGATTTCAATCGAAATATCATGAGACTGATGGGCATCGGGTGAGATTTTACTCCATATCTCGTGAGATCTCAGGGACATTCGGGTGAGATTTCACTCCGAATATCCTGAGGTCACAATGACATCGGGCGAGATTTCACTACAGATGTCTTGAGATATCAGGGACCATGGGCGAGATTTCACTCCAAATCTCGTGAGATCTCTTGGGATTCAGCTGAGAATTGACTCCATATCTCGTGTGCTCTCTTCCAAATTTGGAGACCTCAGTCCAAATCTCTTGAGATCTCATGGAAAATAGGTGAGATTTCACTCTACATTTCGTGAATCTCATGGTCCTTGGGCGAGGTTGGACTCCAAAACTCGTGAGGGGTCACGGACATCGGGCGAGAATTCCGTCCAAATCCCGTGAGATGCCATGGACTTTGGGTGAGATTTCTCTCCAAATCTCGTGAGATCTCTTGGCCTTTGGTCGAGATTTTACTCCAGGGCCCGTGAGATCTCATCCAAATCTTGGAGAGCTCAGTGCCATTCTCCTGAGATCTCATGGATATTGAGTGAGGATTCAATCTAAATCTCGTGAGATCTCCTGGACTTCGGCTGAGTTTCCACTCCAAGTCTCGTGAGATCTCATGGATATTGGGCGAGCCTGCACTCCAAATCTAAGGAGGGTCCAATGACATCAGGCGAGATTTCCACAAATCTCGTGAGTTATCAGGGACCTTGCTCGAGATTTCAGTCCAAATCTCATGAGTTCTCAATGACATGGGGTGAGATGTCATTGCAAATCTTGTGAGATATCTGGGAACTTGTGCGGGATTTCACTCCAACTCTGCTGAGGTCTCTTGTTATTTGGGCGAGAGTTTACTCCAAGTCTTGTGAGATCTCATCCAACCTTGGGGACGTCAGTGCCAATCTCGCGAGATCTCATCGATATTGAGGGAGATTTCATCTAAATCTCGTGAGATCTCATGGACATTGGGCGAGATTTCACTCCAAATCTCCTGAGGTCACAATCACATTGGGCGAGATTTCCCCACAAATCACGTGAGATATCAGGGCGAGATTTCTATCCAAATCTCGTGAGATCTCAATGACATCGGGGGAGATACATTCCATATCTCTTGAGATATCAGGGACCTTGGGTGAGATTTCACTCCAACTCTCGTGCGGTCTCATGGTCTTTGGGCGAGAAGTTACTCCCATCCCATTAAATCTCATCCAAACCTTGGAGACGTCAATGCCCACCTCGTGAGTTCTCATGGATATGAGCGAGTTTTCCATCTAAATCTCGTGTGATCTCATGGATATCGGGCGAGATTTCCCTCCCAATCTCGTGAGATCTCATGGACATTGGGCGAGATTTCACTCCCAACTCCTGAGGTCACAATGACTTCGGGCGAGATTTCACTACATAGCTCGTAATATTCGGGGACCTTGGGCGAGATTTCCATCCAAATCTCGTGAGGTCTCAATGACATGGGGCGAGATTTCACTATAATTCTCTTGAGCTATCAGGGGACTTGGGCAAGATTTCACCACAAATCTCGTGAGATATCAGGGACCTTGCGTGATATTTTACTCCCAATCTCGTGAGGTACCAATGACATCGGGCGAGAATTCAGTATAAATCTCTTGAGATATCAGGCACCTTGGTTGAGATTTTACTCCAACTCTCGCGAGATCTCTTGTAGTTTGGGAAGAGTTCACTCCAACTCTCGTGAGCTCTCTTGGAACAGGGGCTATTGGACTCCAAGTCTCGTGAGATCTCATCCAGACCTTGAAGATTTCCGTCGAAATCTCGTGAGATCTCATGGATATTGAGCGAGATTTCCGTCTATATCTCGTGAGACCTCATGGACCTCAGGCGAGAATTTACTCCAAATTCCGTGAAATCGCATGGACATCGGTGGAGATTTCACTCCAAATATCTTGGGATCTCAAGGACATTGGGCGAGATTTCACTCCAAACCTCCTTGAGGTCACAGGGACATCGGGCGAGATTTCACTACAAATGTCGTGAGATATCATGGACTTTGGGTGAGATTTGTCTCCCAATGTCGTGAGATCCCTTGGACTTTGGGTGCGATTTGACTCCAGGTCTCGTGAGATCTCATCCAAAACACGGAGACGTCAGTGCCAATCTAATGAGATCTCATGGATATTGAGTGAGTATTCAATCTACATCTCGTGAGATCTCATGGATATCGGGCGAGGTTTGACACCAAATCTCGTGAGATCTCATGGACCTCGGGTGAGATTTCAGTCCAAATCTCATGAGAGCTCATGGATATTGGGCGAGACTTCACTCCAAATCTCCTGTGGTCCTAATGACATCAGGCGAGATTGCAAGAAATCTCGTGAGATATCAGGGCCCTCGGTCGAGATTTCAGTCCAAATCTCGTGAGGTCTCAATGACATTGGGCGAGATTTCGTTACAAATCTCGTGAGATATCAGGGACCTGGGCGAGATTTCCCTCCAACTCTCGTGAAGTCTCTTGGTCTTTGGGCGAGATTTTACTCCAAGTCTTGTGAGATCTCATTCAAACCTTGGAGACGTCAGTGCCAATCTCGTGAGATCTCATGGCTATTGATGGAGATGTCCTCTAAATCTCGGGAGATCTCAAGGACATCAGGCGAGATTTTCCTCCCAATCTTGGGAGATCTTTTGGACATCGGGTAAGATATCTCTCCAAAAGTCGTGAGATAATGGGCCTTGGGCGAGATTTCACTCCAAATCTCCTCAGGTCACAATGACATCGGGCGAGATTTCACTCCCAAACTCGTGAGATATCAGGGGCCTTGGGCGAGATTTCACTCTCAATCTTGTGAGATCTCTTGGAATTCGGGCGAGATTTTACTCCAAGTCTCGTGAGATCCAATCCAAACCTTGGGGACTTCAGTCCAAATCTCCTGAGATCTCCTGGACATTGGGCGAGAGTTCAATCCAAATCTCGTGAGGTCTCCATGATATCGGACGAGACTTCACACCAATTCTCGTGAGATCTCATGGACATCGGCTGAGATTTCACTCCAAATCTCCCGAGGTCACAATGACTTGGGCGAGATTTCAGACCAAACCTCGTCAGATTTCCGCGAACTTGGGCGAAATATCCATCCAAATCTCGTGAGGTCTCAATGATATCGGGCGAGATGTCACTACACTCTCGTGAGATAAAAAGGGACCTTGGGCGAGATTTCACTCCAACTCTCGTGAGATCTCTTGGAATTCGGGGATATTTTCCTCCAAGTCTCGTGAGGGCTCATCCAAACCTCGGAGACTTCCGTCCAAATCTCGTGAGATCTCATGGATATTGCGTGAGATTTCCATCGAAATCTCATGAGATCTCATGGACATCGGGTGAGGTTTACTCCAAATCTCGTGAGATCTCATCCAAAACATGCAGACCTCAGTCCAAATCTCGTGAGATCTCATGGACATTGGGCGACATTTCAATCCAAATCTCGTGAGAACTCAATGACATCGGGTGAGATTTCACTCCAAATCTCGTGAGATCTCTTGGGCTTTGGGTAAAATTTTACTCCACGTCTCCTGACATCTCATCCATACCTTGGAGACGTCACTGCCAATCTCGTGACATCTCATGGATATTGAGCGTTATTGCAACGTAAACGTTTTGAGAACTCATAGATATGGGCCGAGAGTTTCCTCCAAATCTCATGAGATCGCCTGGACCACACGTGAGACTTCACTCCGACTCTCCTGAGGTCACAATGACATCGGGCGAGATTTCAGTACAAATCTCGTGAGATATCAGGGACCATGGGCGAGATTTCACTCTCAATCTCGTGAGATCCCTTGGAATTCAGGTGAGATTTACTCCAAGTCTCGTGAGCTCTTTTCCAAATTTGGAGACCTCAGTCCAAATCTCTTGAGACCTCATGGACAAGAGGTGAGATTTCACACTAAATTTCGTGACGCTCTAAATCTTTCGAGACACTCTAAATCTCATGGTCATTGGGCGAGATTTTACTCCGAATCTCATGAGAGGTCATGGACATCGGGTGAGAATTTCTTCCAAATCACGTGAGATGGTACAGACTTCAGGCGATATTTTCCTCCACATCTCGTGAGATCTCATGGAGCTTGGGTGAGATTTCAATCCAAATCGTGAGATCTCTTGGACCATGGTTGAGACTGGAGGCCAAGTCTCATGAGATCTCACCCAAACCTGGGAGACTTCAGTGCCAATCTCGTGAGATCTCATGGATATGGAGTGAGATTTCACTCTAAATCTCGTGAGATCTCATGGCCATCGGGCGAGATTTTACTCCACATCTCGTGAGATGTCATCACACCTTGGAGAACTCCGTCCAAATGTCGTGAGATGTCATGGTTCCTGCGAGAGACTTCACTGTAAAACTCGTGAGATCTCATGGACATCGGTCGAGATTTTCCTTGCAATCTCTTGAGATTTCCTGGACATCGGGTGAGATCTCATGGACATCGGGGGCGAAATCACTCCACAACTCGTGAGATGTCATGGACATCGGGTGAGATTTGCCTCCAAATCTCGTGTGATCTCTTCCAAATCTCACTGGAACAGGAACCAGCAATTGTGGTCTAAGGCTCACACCTGTTGAAAGGGTAGCTAAACAGCACGCCACAGGTGTTGCGTAGTAAGAAAGGCAAGTGTTGCCATGATCACCGAGTATTTTCGGCAAGTAAGGAAACATTGTTGAGCACTTCGACGGAATCCTAGGATATTCTATATGCTGTCAAACTGAAAAAAAAACAACAATAAAAAATAAAAACTAAACCGATGAACCTAAGGGAATGGAAGGAAAAATCAAAGAAGACAAAACTAGAGAGGAAGACAAACCGTAAGAGAGTCGTTTCTCTCCGAAACAAAGTGAGGGTTGCTGGAAGCAAGGTGGGTGAGGAATGGGGAAATTGGGGCATGGGCATTTAGGAGAGTACTTGGAATTAGCACTGGGTGCTATACGCAACCGATGAATCGCTCAATTCTCCCCCTGAACCTAGAAATATGCTCTAGGTTAAATTGGTTGTATTTAAATCGGTTTTCTTAGAAGACCTGTTAACGTTTGGAGTCCCGAGGCACGTGAAGTTGCCCAACGGAGGGGGTTTATATATAGGCTCTGCCATGGGTGTTAAGAAGGAGCTCTCCTTATTTCTGGGCTCCAAGAAAATGAAGTTACACCTCTCATTCGTGGACTTGTCCCATTTCCTTTTCAATTGTGGATTTTTGGCCATACATCCAGACATTTCCAAAACCTTGTGGAATTCCTAAGTTTAGCTTTACATGCAAGGAGGCAGGGGCTTTTCCTCCCATAGGCATTAGACAGGGACTGTTGGAAAGTTCACATCCATGTCCTGTGCAAGGAGAGAGTCTCAGGGTCTGCTATCCTAAAGGAAGATTGCCCTATTGCTCCTGAGCTGCTTCTGAGCTCTAGGGGCATAAGCCTGCTGAATGGTAGCCAGCTTATACTTCTGCCCTAGATGATTGAGGTGCCATTATGCTGAAGATTAGACAAGAAGCAGCACAGTACGAGCCCTTTCAAGGAATACTACACCGAAAGCCTGCTTTCGAACACATGTACATCAGCCAAGAGGACAAAACCGTCACCCTCATTTGCTTCTGTGCCTATCCATGCACGGTAAGGGCCTTTGGAAAAACAGAA
The DNA here is from genome assembly GCF_037043125.1 of Eumetopias jubatus. Taxonomy (NCBI): domain Eukaryota; kingdom Metazoa; phylum Chordata; class Mammalia; order Carnivora; family Otariidae; genus Eumetopias; species Eumetopias jubatus. The sequence continues at coordinate 1,879,650 of NW_028274843.1, forward strand.
AACAAAACCAATTTCAGATTCTCCACTTTCTGAAGGAGGAATCCCAGCCTCTGAATGCCAGCGCCCCCAAGTGCAGGGCAGGAACTTTGACCTTGGCCCAAGCCGACAGGTGTAACATTTCCCTGCAGCAGACTGCTTGCCAGCTGACTGGGCTTTCTTCACGGTATCGCATTCTCCTCGCTAATGAAGAACTTTAGCCTTCCATGCATCATTTTCCACCCTTTCGCTCTTTTTTCAATCTACGTTTGCCCTGGACGTCATTCAGATCCCGTGTCTCAGAGTAAGAGCCTCTATTGAAGCAGGTCCAGCTCGGTCCTTGTGACCGTGGGAGAGATTGGGGCACGTTGCCCCTTGGAACGGGCTTTCAGAACTATGGGGACCTCAGAGGTGAAGACATTTGCAAGTGCCCTGGGAGTAATGTTTCTGTGTAGGCTTGGCGCCAGGTTTTTAGAGGGCCTGGGCCTCATTTCTTGGCTAAAAGGAAATGAAGTGACACACCTCATTCCCAGATGTACCCTAGTCCCAATTTTATTATCAACTTTCGGCCTTCACTGGAATCATTTCCATGCCCTTGCCGATTCTTTTTAAATTTAGAGCTGGTTTACACACGGCGTGGAGGGCATTCTACCCAGGTAGCCAGCACACAACGACCGGTCGTGAGTTCCTACTGCAGTGCTGTGCTCAGTCAGCCTCTCCTTATCTGATAGCCCAAAGGAAAGGAAAGGTGGCTCTTCTGTCCTTGACCTTGAGATGCCCTCCTTTTGAGGAACAGGACGTTAACCCATATGCTGCATGCTTGAGCATCTGGTGAGTTCAGAAGTTGCCCTTTCAAGGACTATAGCACCAAAGCTTGCCTGCAAAACCTTGAGCATCAGCTGGGAGACCTATTAGTAGAGCTGAATGACTGTAGCCTCCATCCATTCATGGGAAGGGCAAAACAACAACAAGCACAACCTCCACAACCACCACAACGACACTACCACCAAATTTCGCTCTCATTTGGAAGGAAGAATGCCGAGTTCTTGGTGACAGGGCTCCCAGGTCTAGGCCATGGTTTCCCTTTCCCCAAGCCCACAGTTGTTTCTCATTCCTGGGAATGAAAATTGGGTTGCGTGGAGATGGGCCTAGTCACCTCAATCAGAACAGGTTGTCTCATCGCATCTCTGAGAAACACATTTGGCCCAGCGTATACCCACTTCCACCCTCTTGCTCTTTTTCTGCCGAGGTTCCCCCTGTGGGCCTTCTGCTCCAGTGTTTCAGAGCAATATCCTGTTCATTCAGCTAGAGGATCTGGAAGATTCTTCGTGACTGAGGGGACGTGATGGCCACAGAGCCCCCTGGACGTGCTGTTCAGAACTCTGTTGGCCTGAGGAGGCGTAAGGCATTGGAGGCTTGCAAGCCGTGAATGTCTGTGCGTAGGCTTGGCCAGAGGACTCCTTTATTGCGGAAGGGGAATAAATTAGATGTCTCATTACAGATTTAGCTCACTTAAAAGGCCCTGCTTAGATACATTCCTGTAGGCTCGGGGATTGTCTATCTGGCTCATGGTTCACCTTCCAACTGGAAGGTGCTTTTCCTCACAGCAGCGCCTAGGGATTCCTGGGGAGTTCCATGGCCCTCTTATCCCTGGTCTTGTTGTGTGGCTGCCTTGGGTAAGTGTGTAGAGCCGTAGAAAAGGCACCTCCCTCCCTGGCTCTGTGAGATGCTTCCGTTCTGGAAAACCTAGTTTGAAAAAGCGTTCAAAGGAATGGAAACGGACAGAGAGGCAATGTGGACTTTCCTAGAGTTGAGATTGAACAATATTGTGACTAAAATACCTAGGCAAATCTGTTAGTTTCCGGGATAGGAAAGGCCTGTTGGCTTTGGCAATGGGAAACCTCCAGGACCTCACCCTGGGAGCCAAAGAAGCAAGAGGCCTTCATTCTTCCTTCCTAAAGAGCGGGAAACTTCTGGAATCGGATGTCACTCCTGCTGCCTTTCCGTCTGTGGCGGGGAGGGGGGACACAAAATAAGCAGAAACGCTTTAGTGTTAGCAGACTGGTTCTCCCAGCTGATGATGCATTTGGAAGTAGCCATTGGAGGAGCATTCCTGGCACGAGCTCCTTTTAGAATGAAGAGGTCCCAGAGCATAGCGCACATGTGTCCACTGTCTGCCCTTCCATACGAAGGCATCTCTGGCAGCCAGGGGAGGGAGACAAGCTGGCTGCCAACCACAGCATTTCAAAGATCAGGACAAGATCCAAGCACTCAGGGGCAGAAGGGGAAACTTTCCTTTCGGCTCTCAGACACATTGCTCTCCCCTAGCCCAGGATCTCAATGGGAAATTGCCATCAACCCTGGGAGTTTGGTGGACACACGGCTTGTGAGATGCCACCCAGAGTATTCTTCCATGTGAAACAACGTAGCTACCAAAACGGCAAGAGGATGGGATGGCTTCCAGGAAAACCAAAGATCAACAGTTCCAATGGGAATGGAAGTTATGTGGGAGTGAGGTGTCTAACTTCAGCTCCCCTTGCCCCAGAAATGGAGGCAAGCTCCCTCCCAAATCCTCTGGCCATGCCTACACCCAATCTTTTCAGCTTTCCCCAAGGAGAGGGAAGCTTCTGACATTGGAGGTTTTCCGCCATTTCCATCAGTGCCTTGAGGCAGCAGTGATTCAGGGCAACCAGAGTGCAACTCTCAGCTGCGGATCAAAAGTTTCGAATAGGTGTATGGAGCATTATTCCTTGAAGAAAGCTATTTCTGCCCTGAAAAGGCCCTGGAGCAGAGTAGGCCGTGCCCAAGCCATCTGATCTTGAGAATGAAGGCATCTCAAACAGCCAGGAGCTAGTAGGGCAAGCTAGACCCCCACGTCCGTGCGTCTTCAGCTGGCCAATTCCCAAGGGCTCAGGGCCAGAAGGGTAAACTTTTCTTTCAAATAGTAAACTCTGATTGTCTTATCTTAGGACAGGTTCAGACTGGGAACTCACCACCAATCCCTGGGTGCTCTAAAGGTGAGTCACAACACCTTGGCCCATGAAGATGCCCGAAGCCCTTGTTCGACAGACAAGCAAGGCCATGGGAAACACTACAAAGAGTGCCAGAGTCCCATGTCAACCGCAAATGGGACACATAGTGACTAGCACACTCTCCTAACAGGTTGGCAGGTTTGGGAAGAAGAATCAGCTGTGGACTTGGGTTAAGGGAATCTGCCATGTGCCACCCCACGAAAGCTTTAGCTACAGGCCTGTCTTCCTCCTCCATAAAGGGAACGGATGCTTTTGGTGCTGACTGTTCTTTGCCCTTCTCCATCAGGGGTAGATATAGCAGTGATTCAGGGCTAGCCTGTTGGTTCTGCCACCTGACGACCAAGGTTTCGGAGCTGTTTCTCGGTGCCGTATTTCTTGAAATATTTTGTTTCTGCCCTGACCAGGTCCAGGAAAATGCTGTCCTTCTGGTGATGGTCTGTTCTTCAATATGAAGACATCTCAATCATCCAGGGGATGGAGGGGAGCCGGCTAGCCGTCACGGCACTAAGCTGGCCAAGATCCAAGTGCTCAGGTACAGGAGCGCCATACTTCCCTTAGGACGGCAGCTCTTGCTTGGCACGGGAGCACGTTTGGACCTGGCCACCCGTCCCTGGGTGCTGGCTACGTGTGGGACAGCACAATGGCCTCTTATGGCAACCCAAGATCTTGGTAGAACAAAGGGCAAGGGTGGCGCCTGCGTGGCTCAGTCGCTTAAGTGTCTTCGTTCGGCTCAGCTCAATATCACAACGTCCTGGGATAGAACCCTGCATTGGGAATGCACGGTGGTAGAGCCGCTTTGGGAAACAGTGTGGAGCTTCCTCAGAATATGAAAAACAGAGCTACCTTATGACTCAGGAAATTGCTCTACGGCGTATTAGTCCAAAGACACCGCTGTAGTGAACAGAAGGGCCACATGCACCCCAATGTTCATAGCAGCAACGTCCACAACAGACAAACCGTGGAAAGAGCCGAGATGCCCTTCAACAGATGAATGGAGAAAAATGATGTGTTCCTTCTCTAAAAGGGAATATTACTCAGCCATCAGAAAGAAGAATACCCAACTTTTGCATCAACAACGATGGGGCTGGGCGAGAGCATGCTAAATGAAATTGGCCAAGCAGAGGAAGCCAACATCATAGGGCTTCACGGAGTTGTGTTACATAAGGAATAGCATGGACGGCATTAGGTGACGGAAGGGAAAAATGAAGGGGGGCAAATGGGAGCGGGAGACGAACCATGAGAGAGTACGGACTCCAAGAAATGGGCAGTTTTAGAGCGCAGGGGTGGATGGATGATTTAACCTACTGGTGGGTATTAAGGAGGGCATGTATCGCATGGAGCACTGGGTGTTCTAGGAAAACAGGGAACCAGGGAACCCAGATCCAAAACGAATGTTGTACTCTATGTTGACTAACAATACAATGTATTAAAAGAACAAGAAATCGCTCCTCTCTTCATGACACAAGATGGTAGTTGAATTATGCATTCCCCCACAGTGTGGTATCTGAGAGTTAAGTAGGTGGCACCTTCCTTAGGCTTCCTCGCATACATCTGTAAGCATCTTATCTTCCTGAAACGAGAACGCTTCATGAAAAAAACTAAAGGTATTCAAACGACGAAGCTTGTCTACTAAACTCACAAACAACCCCAGAGCAACTAAAAGAAAGATACCTCTGTCCTATCCCGACCTCACGTGATCCTTGGGATCATCTCAGGAGACTGAGGTTGAGATTGCACTCCAAATCCCATGAAATCTCATGGAATTGGGGCTCGATTGCACTCCACATCGCCTGAGGTCACAATGAGATCGGGCGAGATTTCAACAATTCTCGTGAGATAGCAGGGACCTTGGGCGAGATTACCCTGCAACGCTTGTGAGATCTCTTGACTTTGGGCGGGATTTTACTCCCCGCCTGCTGAGATCTCATCCAAACCTTGGAGACGTCAGTGCCCATCTCATGAGATCTCATGCATATTGAGCGAGATTTCAATCTCAATCTTGTGAGATCTCATGGATGTCGGGCGTGATTTTACTCCAAATCTCGAGAGATCTCATCCCATCCCTGCAGACCTCAGTCCAAACCTCATGAATTGTCATGGACTTTGGGCGAGAGTTCAATCAAATGTCATGAGGTATCAATGACACGGGCGAGATGTCACTCCAAATCTCGTCAGATATCAGGGACCTTGGGCGAGATTTCAGTCCAACTATCGTGAGATCTCTTGGAATTCTAGAATATTTTACTCCAAGTCTCGTGAGATCTCATCCAAACCTTGGAGACTTTAGTCAAAATCTCGTGAGATCTCATGGATATTGAGCGAGATTTCAATCGAAATCCCACGAGATCGCATGGGCATCGGGTGAGATTTTATTCCGAATCTCGTGAGATCTCATCCACAACTTGCAGACCTCAGTCCAAATCTCTTGAGATCTCATGGACATTGGTCGAGATTTCACTCCAAATCTCGTGAGGTCCCAATGACATTGGGAGAGATTTCACTACAAATCTCGTGAGATATCAGCGATCTTGGGCGAGATTTCCATCCAACCCTCGTGAGGTCTCAATGACATCGGGCGAGGTTTCACTCAACTCTCGTGAGCTCAAAGGGACCTAGGGCGAGATTTCACTCCAACTCTCGTGAGAGCCTTTGGAATTCGGGGATCATTTCCTCCAAGTGCCGTGAGATCTCATCCAACCCTTGGAGACTTCAGTCCAAATCTCGTGAGATCTCACGATATTGAGGGAGAATTCACTCTATATCTCGTGAGAAATCATGGACATCAGGCGAGATTAGTCCACATCTCGTTAGATCGTATGGGCATCGTGTGAGAATTCATTCCAAATCTCGTGATATGTCATGGACATTGGACGAGATTTCACCCCAAATATCGTGTGGTCTTAATGACCTCGGGCAGATTTCACTCCAAATCTCGTGAGATATCAGGTACAACTGTGGGCGAGCTTTCCATCTAAATCTCGTGAGATCTCATAGACATCGGGCGAGATTTGCCAGCAAATCTCCTGAGATCTCATGGACATCGGTTCCGATTTCACTCCAAATCGGATGAGCTCTCATGGAATTAAGGCGAGAATTCACTCCAAAACTCCTGAGGTCAAAATGAGATCGGGCGAGATTTCACTACAAGTCTCGTGAGATCTCAGGGACCTTGGGTGAGATTTCACAGCAGCTCTCGTGAGCTCTCTTGAAGTTGGGAGAGATTTTACTCCCAGTCTTGTGAGATCTGCTCCAAAGCTTAGGGACGTCAGTGCCAATCTCGTGAGATCGCATGGCTATTGAGCGAGATTTCAATCGAAATATCATGAGACTGATGGGCATCGGGTGAGATTTTACTCCATATCTCGTGAGATCTCAGGGACATTCGGGTGAGATTTCACTCCGAATATCCTGAGGTCACAATGACATCGGGCGAGATTTCACTACAGATGTCTTGAGATATCAGGGACCATGGGCGAGATTTCACTCCAAATCTCGTGAGATCTCTTGGGATTCAGCTGAGAATTGACTCCATATCTCGTGTGCTCTCTTCCAAATTTGGAGACCTCAGTCCAAATCTCTTGAGATCTCATGGAAAATAGGTGAGATTTCACTCTACATTTCGTGAATCTCATGGTCCTTGGGCGAGGTTGGACTCCAAAACTCGTGAGGGGTCACGGACATCGGGCGAGAATTCCGTCCAAATCCCGTGAGATGCCATGGACTTTGGGTGAGATTTCTCTCCAAATCTCGTGAGATCTCTTGGCCTTTGGTCGAGATTTTACTCCAGGGCCCGTGAGATCTCATCCAAATCTTGGAGAGCTCAGTGCCATTCTCCTGAGATCTCATGGATATTGAGTGAGGATTCAATCTAAATCTCGTGAGATCTCCTGGACTTCGGCTGAGTTTCCACTCCAAGTCTCGTGAGATCTCATGGATATTGGGCGAGCCTGCACTCCAAATCTAAGGAGGGTCCAATGACATCAGGCGAGATTTCCACAAATCTCGTGAGTTATCAGGGACCTTGCTCGAGATTTCAGTCCAAATCTCATGAGTTCTCAATGACATGGGGTGAGATGTCATTGCAAATCTTGTGAGATATCTGGGAACTTGTGCGGGATTTCACTCCAACTCTGCTGAGGTCTCTTGTTATTTGGGCGAGAGTTTACTCCAAGTCTTGTGAGATCTCATCCAACCTTGGGGACGTCAGTGCCAATCTCGCGAGATCTCATCGATATTGAGGGAGATTTCATCTAAATCTCGTGAGATCTCATGGACATTGGGCGAGATTTCACTCCAAATCTCCTGAGGTCACAATCACATTGGGCGAGATTTCCCCACAAATCACGTGAGATATCAGGGCGAGATTTCTATCCAAATCTCGTGAGATCTCAATGACATCGGGGGAGATACATTCCATATCTCTTGAGATATCAGGGACCTTGGGTGAGATTTCACTCCAACTCTCGTGCGGTCTCATGGTCTTTGGGCGAGAAGTTACTCCCATCCCATTAAATCTCATCCAAACCTTGGAGACGTCAATGCCCACCTCGTGAGTTCTCATGGATATGAGCGAGTTTTCCATCTAAATCTCGTGTGATCTCATGGATATCGGGCGAGATTTCCCTCCCAATCTCGTGAGATCTCATGGACATTGGGCGAGATTTCACTCCCAACTCCTGAGGTCACAATGACTTCGGGCGAGATTTCACTACATAGCTCGTAATATTCGGGGACCTTGGGCGAGATTTCCATCCAAATCTCGTGAGGTCTCAATGACATGGGGCGAGATTTCACTATAATTCTCTTGAGCTATCAGGGGACTTGGGCAAGATTTCACCACAAATCTCGTGAGATATCAGGGACCTTGCGTGATATTTTACTCCCAATCTCGTG